>NW_015971148.1:4188446-4837797 GCF_000961545.1 Sporothrix schenckii 1099-18
AAACGCATGGCATACATATAAGGCTCGCAGAATCGACCGCTGAGACTTCGCAAAAGGGTGTGGTGAGGTAGAAAAGCCACTGCTAGCTTGCATGCCACTACATGGAATATGCATCCCAGCATGCGCCCTTCCTCACCCCGCCAATTGCTGGTTGTTGCATCACCGACCTTGCTTGCCATTCCAGGACATTTCCACCCCACAGGCTATTTATATGATCCTGTGTCTCAAAGACACTTGTCTGGCAACCCGATATGCAAGAAACTGTCTGTGAGCTGGTGTTTTTCATTCAATAATGCCCGGCTAACTGCAGCAAAAGTACAGAATATTAAGAGGCGACAAATGTCTGCCCAACGGGAGGGCGTAGCCGGACATAAATCCGATGGGATGGCACGAGGGCCCGGAGAGTTGTATTTAGTCTCATTGACTGTGGTGCCTTACATTTGCAGAATAAGATGGGGTGCGTTGTTGTTATTGCCTCCCCGTCATGGAATCCACCCCCATCATCGACCTCAAGGCCAATTACCCACAAACGATAGGCAACTTCGATCGAAAACGCATCGAAGGGTGGGGTTTGCGGTGCCTGAGCAGGCGCTCTCCAGATTTGACCCAGGCTTATTGCCTTCCAGCTGAGTCCGAGGACTCCAGCCCTGACCTGACCTTCACTGGTAGGCGCCTATGCCAATGACATCCCGCTTTAGAAACAGAGATCCTCAGCAGTTGAAAGGACATGTCCAACGCCACTTTTGCATCGACCCTACCGCCCACAAAGGCAGCACACCGGCTGACAAAATGGCATCGTCAACGATCTTCTCCACTCGTTGACAAGCGGCGAGCAGCGCGCAACAAAGAGCTGCGTTGCTACATCGCGACATTGCACTACATGTGAGCAATGTAAGCATGCGCCTGGCTTGCCGAGATCAAAAGGCATTTTACTGCCATAACCTACACTGCAACTGCAGCATTGACAAAAGGCACCCAAAACGTCCAGCTGATCACTGTTTCCTGCATACGGCTCTCAACCATCGCATTCCGTTTTATGCGAGCAGCCTAACGACAGAGGCATCATTTATTTGTTTGTATACCCATGTCATTGACTTGCCGTGAGGAGGAAGGCTTCCAGTGCCCTTGTCTTCGCTTCCACAGAGCACAAGCAGTGAATGTTGGCCTTTGTGTACACGGCTATTGACATATTTCGTCCGTCTTCCAATGCCGTTTGGCTCCTTTGTTATACGAAATGTCAACAGAGGGGAACAAGACAGCCATTTTCAGCTTAAGACACTGACGGAAAAAATAGGAAATTTTCGTCAGTTCATTTGTTTATTTTGTACAACACATCGACGGATGCAAGTTCGTTTCATGGCAAGCAACACGAGCCTGCGTGCCTATTTTTCTGGAAGACAGCCAGCACCCATCCCGCCCCGTATTCAGTCAGAATTTACCGCTTCGAGAAACAAGCCCGTATCTCAAGCGCACGGTCTCCAGATTTGCTTCTAGAAGGACTGCGAAACCCGTGCGCGTGCAATGTTTGGGTTCGGCCCACGGCAATGGCACGCTGGAGGGTTTTTTGAGGAGATGTCTCTCTCAAACAGAACCATTCTCCCGTCTCTAGTCAAGTGTCAAAAACGCTCTTGCAAGGGTTAGTAGACAAGGGGGTGTGCTTGCAGCTGCAGGAAGAGTAGGGACGGGGATCAGAAAAAAACCACTGTCGAGGAAAAAGAAACTAAAAAAAAGACCAGGGAAAGCGAACTGTGAGAAGAAGAGCCAAAAAGAAAACAAAAAGCCCAAGTTTCCGTTCATCTGGCAAAGTGCGTCAGCCCAGCATAAACGCAGGTTTCGTCTGCCAACGGACACCCCTCCCTCGCCGGCCTGGCCACCTCTTTTCCTTTTCTTGGACACAACATCTTTTTGGTAACCTTTGTTGCTGCCCGTTCCCGAGAGAATACAAACAAACAGGGCGAGGAAAACGCATCCATCCACAACCCGAAAATTTCAAACAATTCACCAAACGTCACCCACTGCAGCACTGGGCACTAAACGGCTGCCACGACAGTCGACTTGCTTGGATGTGTCTCTGACGGACACTGTGAACCCAAAGGTTTCCTCGCTCAAAAAGTATATAGACCCCATCGTCGACCTTCACCTCTCTTCGCGCCAACTCTCAACTCGGCAAACTGAATCGTTTCTGTTAAAAAACATCTCTACTTTTATCCTTCTTTCGTCTTACCCTACCCGTTCTCGTCTTTACCTCTCTTTACCTACAGCTATCATTCACACGACGAACTCTTCATCTCCTTTGTCCACGGCTCCATATTATCTACATATTTTTATCTCTTTCAATCACCAGATCCAAACATGCCCAGCTCCTCTTCCCCCTTTTCTGGGCCGTCCAAAAAGGCCAACATTTCGGCGTGGCAAGAGAGACTCATCGGTAAGTACGCAGGTAATCTATAATGGGGAAAGACAACTTCTGATGGTCTTGCCCATTTCGATGAGCATCCTTCTTTCCCACACCCATCTACTGAGAAATATTCTCCGGCGCGGCACGAAGACAGATCTAACCAACCCCAATAGAAGCCTGCCGCGATTGCAATATCGACCCTCCAGATTTCCAAGTCGTTTCCGATCAGCGAGGTATGTGCCACCCACACATTCTACCGGAGAAACGGTCAAGCCGTCGCTCTCTCCGTCTCCAACATCCCCAAACCCGTTATGTGGTCAGCCCACATGATTTTTTTTTTTAACCCGCAAATATAGGAGGACGCACTGCCTGGTCAAGCCGGGTGTCTGTCTACGGATATGTCTTTGCGGCGCGGTATTGGTACGATGGTAAGAACGTCAACAATGCAAAGGAAGATGCTGCTGAGATGGCACTGGCCTGGCTGACGGGGGGATCCAACCCGAGCTCCCCGTCGACTTCCCGTTCCGGGTGGTAATCCGATGCCAGTAACGCATATGCACACGCCCTTTGTATTGGCCACGAAGCGCTGAATAGCAACTGGTAGAGGCGTTTGAAACCTCTGTCCCAGTTTGTCACGTTTACAACACTTGTCTCCCTTCTGAGATTGCCGTTGTTTTGGCTATTTTTCTGTTACCTCCACGGTCTCCTTTCCTCGTATTTCTCTTCTATTGTGTCGTTCTCCATTGTTTTCGGTCTTGTACTTTTGTTTGAGTTGGCCCATTGGGTCTTTGTGTGCTATATTTCTTTCTGGCTTTTCTTATTTTGTCTTGCTGTCTCGGTTTTCTTCTACCAATTCCCTCTCTGGAATTTGATCTTTTCCATTTCGTCAGATCACTTGCGATACAAGACGCCTTCCATCTTGGAGTTTGGGGAGCTGGATTTGGAAAATGGGGTTACCACACGGTCATAAAATGGGAATCGGCGCAGAATGTTGCAGTGACTTGTCTGCATGACCAAGCAAAGACAAGGATATGACGCCTTACAAGTCCTATTGTCAGGGTCTTATTTGCTTTTTCTATCTTTCTTGTGCCCTTTTAGCTTCTCTTTTATTTCCTTGTTTATTTTCAAAGATCAAAACATTGCGTTCGGACTTTTTATTACACCCACTTCTTTCTGAGTTTATTGAAGCACGAGCTGTCAATCCACATGGCACCCGACTTTATCGAAAACCACCCCTTGGACTATAGATAGATGCCGGTTATACGAGGAAATTGGATCCCAATCACCTCTGACTGTTTTATTTTACTTTTTGGATATTTCTTTGTGGTGCTTTTTTGTTTGTTGTCGTACGGAGATTATTTTACTATTATTTTTTTTCTTTACTTTTCAAAAAGGAGACAAAACGAGTGCGCTTTGGCAACAGCAACCAACGCACCGAGAACACAACACCGATTAACGGAAACGGAGCGAGACTGGATTGACAGCGAGCTCGGACGCACCCAAGAAATTGAAGCAAAAAAATAGAGCAGGGAAACAATGGGGAAACACGACGACTATCTAACTAAAACGAACAATTGTGAGACACCGCTAATGTGCAAAAACAAGCGAACTACACGAGAGATCTAACCACAGAACAAGCCGTGCATATGTTTAAGGAGCGGTGAGTGGGCGGCAACGGACGCTGTGCCTCCCGAGCCCACTCCATTCCTGGTCTGGTTCCCCCCATGCCCCCATGTTCGTGGTTTGTTTGGTAATGCTTTTCTCGGGTGAATCAAGTTGCATTGGGGGTCGTGTTTTTGACCGTTTGAACGTCAACCTCTCTTGTTTGTGAGACACTGCAACTGGGTTTTCATGAAAATTCTCTTCGTCTCGGCTTTCCCTTTATTTTATTTTTATTATTTTTTGATTTCTCAATGTTGACTTGCCTTTACTTTTTCGCCCCTTCTCTTTGCTAAGGCCCCCTGAAGAAGCTAACGAATATCTAGCACTCAACAAACGGCGTGGCACAGACAAGTTTCTGCTTGTCTCACGCCGGTTCGAGCAGGAGCAGGCCTCAGCGACGGTTCTACCTTGTCTTATCCTACCCTACCGTCATATGACTTATTTCACTTCGACGTTCGCCTTACACAGTGCTATCCGACCGTTGCAACCCAGAGCCGCCATGACCCTCACGCTACGGCAGCACGTCTGTTCCCCCCCGTGTTTGCGTTCTTGGTATTCGGCTGGCCTCTCACCGAGGACGTCGATCCCTTTTTTCTTACTTTGTCTTCTCTTCCCTGACTTTGCAACCCGCCCCAGTCCGAGACCGCATGGGTCCCCAGCACTTTGTCTTTCTATTCCTTCTTCTTCTTCTTTTTTTCTTTACATTTCTCCCGGGCATGGGGTTTTCTTGACTTGTCTTTGGTGCAAGTGGGTGAACAGGGGATATATTTCTCTTTTACGACCAGGCCCAGGCAGTTGCTAACGTTGAAGCGATTGCAGACGGGGAACGCGTCCGCCCAGAACTGGCCCTTAGTTTTCTTTTGCGTTGGTCTTGGTTCCTGCCCACCCATTATAAGAAACAAGAAGATGAACAGGAAAGGCGTGGGATAGCGTGAAATTATGCAAGACAGGAGGCAAAATTGTGAGAAGGATGGGATGGCCAACATAGCGGACTAGCTTGTCGACCCCAATGCCGGACACCGATGTCCAAAACACCAGGTGAAGATGTCTCCTAACCTGTTTCTTGTCTCCTTTCCTGTGCTTTTCCATCTCGTTCTCTAACCTCATCCCAGGTGTAGACGTCGCTGTTGCCTTTTTGCGTGCTCGGTCGCCCCGCTACGATAGTGCAGCTGAGCAGTATCACGAGATCAGTGGGGCAAGTACGGGGGAGGATACAGGATGCAACCACAGTCCCAAGCAAAGCATCATACGCCTGGCCCCCGACCGAAGACTTGTACACGCTTATGGGGCGCTTCAACTCGAGCGTCACCTTCATCGACTCGCACTACATACAAGACAACAATTGAAAAAGGAAGCAGACCTTTAGATACAAGAAGAAACGAAAAGGAAAGAGAAAGAAAAATTGAAGCCGGGTACGCAGACGGGCCGGAGACGAAGCACGGCGCGTTTCTTGCAAACAGAAATCCTAAGAAAACTAGGCCGGACATTGCCTGTTTTGGGACACTTGGCCATGCATGACCCCCAACATTGTTTTCTTTTGCTCCGGCCTCTCTCCACCAATCATTTGTCCCAGCTCGGTAGGCTGGGTACATTTTTGCTCTGTAAAGCCCCTCAAATACGCCCAACTAGCATCCTTTTTTACTTGACCAAGTATCTTGTGCGCCTGTCCTCGCATCACGACCCAAGCCGCATACTCTCTCTCCCTTACAGTGCACGTGGACACTTGTCTGAGGAGCGGCTTCCTCTCACGGGGTCTCCCAGCCACGGGGGCACTGCATGGTGGTCTGGTATGCACGATGAGCGACACCCACGTATCAGGCACAACCTCCTTGCATCCCGCATGCTACTCTGCTGCATCGGCATGGCAAGGTCCGTCGGGCATCCTGGCCTGGTCCACTATCAACAATGTAATACATGTACTCCATATGATCTTAGGGCCCGGTTTTTGTTTGCAGGCCTTTTGTTTGCAGGCCTTTTGTTGTAGTTAGGCGTCGGGCGCGTTCAAGACGAAGGCCCCTGCCGTTTCGACGGCCTCCGGCTCACGATTTACTGCCATGACGATGTTGCCGCCGCGGCTTTCGACAACGACCTAGGTCTTGTGACGCAGTGCAGATAGTATTGAGGTTGCAAGTGAGAAGCGCATTGGAGAGCACATGACAAGAAGGCGTATTTTGGCGAGTCACGTTGTTGCTTCCTGCTGTATCGGGTAGGTTCAAGCCCACCGGGCATGCAGACGACAGCAGGCTCGCCTATTCCTTCCGTTTGGGTTTTGCATACAGGCCCCATTTTGTGACGCCCGTGATACCGTACGCTGCGGACCTGCCGTTTGAAGATAGGTAGTGCTTATATAAAAAGAGCAGGTGCTTCAAATACGCGCAAGGAAAGCGCGTTGGGTGCTAGATCGAGCCCTGAACCCGTCTGCAGGATATTACCCGGGGCTGGGCTAAACAAGCCGAAGCACCAGTGCGCAGTACAGAAATACCATACGTAGGCGAAGTGCATCCAGTCGTATCACAAGAGGGAACACAAAAGGCAAGAGGCGTTGGTGAGTCCGACAAAACATGGCATGTCGTTCGTTGTACGGAGCATTAATTACAGGCCCCCAGGCGCTTCAACAGAGAAAAACGGGTAGCCCCGCCGCCTAAAAGACTTTCCTGGGCCAGTGTAAGATCCAATTGGCCAATCAGAGAGAAGGGGCCGCAGACGCAATTGAGCCCCACCCGGACTAAATGGTGTTCCGGGTGGAAAGAGCGCTGGAGACCGGTCCTGCCAATACCAGCCAGGCCTCAGTACCAGCGCCATATGAAAAATAAATAGGAAAATAAATTTTCGGTCGCGCGACTGCATCGAGCCTCGGCGATCGCGACATCACGACATCACGACGACACGCCCACACGCCGATACACTGCATCGACAAACTGGCATCTCGGGCTGTTCGGTGTATTTATTTTCTACCTTTTCCCGTCGTATGAAGTCAATTGACCTGGAGCGAGGCAACACACGATTCATACCATGTCCTCCTCTCGGATGGCACCGCTTTGGCGGAGCTCCGGCC
This sequence comes from Sporothrix schenckii 1099-18, assembly GCF_000961545.1. Lineage (NCBI taxonomy): Eukaryota > Fungi > Ascomycota > Sordariomycetes > Ophiostomatales > Ophiostomataceae > Sporothrix > Sporothrix schenckii. The sequence continues at coordinate 4,195,562 of NW_015971148.1, forward strand.
AGTGCCTTGCTCTCCGGCCACGGCCAACGGCATCGACGGCTACTCTTCCGAGATCGATGGCTGCAGATGCACGAGCACGACCACAGCTGGCTGCACGCCGGAGAGTGGCGGTCGTCCCGTCGGCCGTGCGTGGCTTTGCCGACATTGCGACGACACCAGAGAGCAACAACAGTGAAAACAACACCACACACGACGTTGACGCCGGAGGCGTATCACAAAAACAAGCATTAGACCCGTCAGGGTCTGGGACGAAAGCGAACGATGTGGAAAAGCCCCATCTGGCGAACGCGAAGCGTGAGGCCATCCTCCAGTTTGAACGCTTGGTCAAGGGCTTTGCACCATTCGAACGCTCTGCCGACGGCCACAAGTTCGGCCTGACGACAAACGCAACACGGGCGGCGACGCTTGACCAGGAGGCGCTTGAGGTGGGAGACATGACGCTGGCAGACGGCGAGGCGCTGCCCCGCGTCGGCAGGCTGCAGAAGCGTCACGATCCCGTCATCGCGCAGGTCACGCGTCTGATGATGCGCGACGGCAAGCTCGCCAAAGCCCAGAGAGTGAGTCCCCCGGGTCTGTCTTTTTTTTTTTTTTTTTTGCCTTTCACATCTGTCGAGAGATCCCAACTGCTGACCGCCAAACCACAACCCAGAACATGGCCCTTGTCCTCAACTACTTGCGTACGGCGCCGCCGCCCAAGATTGACCCCAGCTTCCCGCTCATGACCGGCCACCTGCCCGCCGAGGCGCTGCCCCTCGACCCCGTCCGCTACCTCAACGTCGTGGTCGACTCCGTCGCGCCCCTGATCCGCATCTTGCACCTGGCCGGCCAGGCCGGTGGTGGCCGCGCTCTGCCTGTGCCCGCCCCTCTCAACGAGCGCCAGCGACGCCGCGCCGCCTTTACCTGGATCCTCGAGAACGCCAGCAAGCGGCCGTCGCGCGGCAGTGGTCGCAATACGTTTGCGCACCGCGTGGCCGAGGAGATTATTGCCGTCGCCGAGGGCCGGTCCAGTGTGTGGGAGAAGCGGAGGATGGTGCACAAGCAGGGCACGGCGGCGCGTGCCAACGTCCTGGCCCTGACGAAGAAGAAGAGACACTAAGCAGGATGAACATGAGAGGACGAGAGGAAGAAGAGAAGAGGACAAAAGGGCGCCTCCCAATCGAGCCCTTGTATTATTGTACTAAATTTGTGCGTTCACTGTGGCGGAATGCCGGCGAACCCGAAGCATAAAGTAAAACAAAAAATGTGTATATATAATAGTAAAGCAAAAGTATTTTCAACACACAAATATGCGTGAGTGTACGGTGTTCATCAATACCATCTTGAGTCCAAAAGTCGTTATAATCACCACAATACAGTAATGCTTCGAAACAACATGTCAAATTGTAGGATACAATTTCTAAACAGAAAAAGAAAGGCTCGTGGACCTAAACAAGTACTCATACAAGATAAATATAAACAATAGACCGACCATGTATCTATCACATGAGCCCCGTCCTTTTTATTTAGCCCCAATCCGAATCCGTACTGATCTGCAAAAGTAGACAGACCCCTTTACTCGGCAACCCAGACAGCGGCCATGCCCATGCCCGTGCCAACGCACATGCTGGTCACGCCAACCTTCTGGTTTGTCCGACGCAGCTGGTACAGCAGCGTCGAGACCTGGCGGGCGCCCGTGCAGCCCAGGGGGTGGCCGAACGCAATGGCGCCGCCCAGCGGGTTGATCTTCTCCGCCGGCAGGCCAAGCTCGTTGGCGCACCACAGGCACTGGCTGGCAAAGGCCTCGTTGATCTCGTACACGTCAACGTCCTCCTTGGTGATCTTGGCCAGCTCCAGCGCCTTGGGGATCGCCTTCCAGGGGCCGACACCCATCAGCAGAGGCGGCACGCCCACGATGGACGCGGACACGAACTTGCCCAGGATCGGCTGGCCCAGCTTCTCGGCCGTCGAGCGGCGCATCAGCAGGACCGCCGCGGCACCGTCCGAGATCTGCGACGCGTTGCCGGCGTGGATGCTGCCGTCCTTGGCAAACGACGCGCGGATCTTGCCCAGCGACTCGGCCGTGACACCAGGGCGCACGCCGTCGTCGCGGTCGACCGTGATCGTCTTGGTCTCGCCCGACTTGGGGTCCTCCCACTGCACCGTCTGGGGCGCGAGCTCGTCCTTGAACAGGCCGGCCTCCTGGGCCTTGGCGGCCTTCTGGTACGACGCCGCCGCAAAGGCATCCTGTGACGCGCGCGAGATGTGGCGGTCCTGCGCCATCTGCTCCGACAGCTGGCCCATGCCGACCTTGCAGTTGGCCGACTCGGGGTGGCTCTCGAGCAGCTCCGAGAACTCGGACACGGCCGCCGGGCCGTACTGTGTGCTCATGCTCTCGACACCAGCGCCGATGCCAATGTCAATCATGCCCGTGCGGATCTGGTTGGCAATGTCGACGCACGCCTGCAGGCCCGACGAGCACTGGCGGTTGAGCGTGCGCGCCGCCGTCGACGTGGGGAACCCGGCGACCAGGACGGCCGCGCGCATCTCCGTGGCACCGCCACCGGGGGCCAGGACCGTGCCGACAGCCACGTCCTCCACCAGGGCAGGGTCGATCTTGGAGCGCTCCAGCAGCGACTTGAGCGCGCCGGCCATCAGGTCCGAGGCCTGCGTGTCCTTGAAGCCGCCCTTGCCGCCCTTGGTGAAGGGCGTGCGCAGAGCAGCGGTGACGACGACGTCGTCGGGGTTCTTCTCGAGAAGCTTGGCCTTGCCGCCGGCCGAGCCGCCGGTCAGCTGGTTGGAGATGGAGGAGAGACGGTCGAGGGCTGGACGGAGCGGGACAAAAAAGATGACAGTTAGCTTAGTGGCAAAGACAGAGGAGAGCAGACAAAAGACTTACCACCCATTGTGAATGTGTAGAGGATTGTAGAGGTCGAATGAAAAAGTGAGGAGATGCAGAAAGGGTATCAAAGATGCAAAGGATGCGAGATGTGGTGATGGATGGTGAGGTAGAAGGGAAGAAGAGATCGAGAGAAGGAAGAATAAGACGAAGAGACGAAAAGGAAACAAAAAGGGACAATGGCAAACTGTTTTGTAATCCCCCTGGAGCGAACGAGGACTTGTGAACGGATCGAGTCAAGACAGCGCCAGTTTCTCCAAAGCTTTCTCCATAATAAAGCGAGGATGGTGCTGTCGAAAATGGGCGAGCCGAGGCATCCTCGCCCCTCCCATCGTCCTTTCCCCCGACTCCAGCACTGGCCACAGCGCACCTGCGTCACCACTTTTCTGGTCCTTTCTGTGCCTTCCCCAATGAGCCTCCAAGTCCGGGGATCCGCCCCAGGCCGAGTCGCTTCCCCCAAGAAACACCGCTAGTGCGTGGCGCTAGAAACCACCTGCACCTGTCCAAAAATTTTTGGGGGGGTGTGACGGTCGCACTTTCACATGTTTTCGGAATTGCACCTGCCAAAGTTTTGGCGCTGCTTGCCGCTTTCGCCTAAGGCAGGAACGCAGATATGCATTAAAGCGACCTTCTGTGTCTTACTCTCTGCTTGCGGACACCTCTTGTGCCACGGCACCTTCTGGGGCCTCTGGAATGCAGCAAAACACTTTCAGCACTGATTGCCGTGAAACACAGTTGTCTCACTACAACGGCGTGTCCATTATCATGTTGGTTTCGTACAGAAGACATTCACAGTCAACGACGCATTATTCTTCCGTAATTATGCCGTACTACTTTGTGATCTGTCATAACGTCGCACCGGATCTCACTGTCATCTCACCCTATGGATGGTCAGGGTGAGGAGTGCATGTGATCACTGCGCTTAGCTCTGTGGCGATGTTCGCCGGTTTTTGTGGCCACCTAATTAATATGCATGTATGCGAGTTTCTGCGCATGTTAGACAATCTGCTGGAACTCGGCTGCCCACAAGGCAGTATATTACGTCGTAGGCTGTAGGCCAAGGCCGCTTAAATGACCATCCTCGTGATAGCCTTTGGGCTAGTGTTGCCCGAGGCTTTGACATACCATAAACAAGCCCGTGTAAACGAAGAGTGCCAGACAGCATATTGATGAGCAAAATTAATCGAAAGGTCATGTAAGTGAAGATTATTTCGTATGGCAGAGGCTGTTAAATCCAAGATGCTTTCGAGTAATGAATTCCTGAACGCCTTTGTCGTCTGTTTCTTTTTCTTGTCAATATTTCGATAATATTCTTGACATCTTATTCCCAGATTGTTTTTGCCTTCCAACTATCCGTACGATTCCGTAACGGGCCTTGTCATAATGCCAGCGCTACGGAAGAGGTTCGAATCGAAGGTAGAGCCGCTCGGCTCCCGGTTCAACTTGTCTGTATCACATAGACATGGTTAGCTGCAGTTTACTTTGGCAAACGGAAACAGGTCCAACTTACTCTGCGTCATCGGGGTCCATGCTGCTGTCGTCCACGACATGCGTCTTGAAGCGACTGTAGATCGCGGCAATGATGGATTTTATTTCTGCACGGCGTTAGCCTTGTCGACAGCCAGAAAGACCACTGAGCTGGTCCCTTCGACACTCACCTTGCATGGCAAAATGGGACCCAATGCACATTCGCCCACCAGACCCAAAGGCCCAAAACTGCCGATTGCGCTCGTTTCTTTCCTTGTCATCCGCACCGGTCCACCGCGTATAGTCCCAGGTCTCCGGGTCGGGAAAAACGGACGACTCGCGGTGCAGCGTATGTGCAAGGGCCGCAATGCGGACGCCTCCCGGAAGTCGATACGGGCCCAGCTGGCAGCCGGATGCGGGTGTCTGACGGGGTAGCGGACCGTCGAACGGCGCATATAGCCGCAGGGTCTCCATAATGACGGCGTGCAAGACGGGCAAACCATCCAGTGTCCTGGCATCCGGGAGGAACGGCGAGCCGGAATCTTCGTCTGCCTTGAGCTGCAAAAGCTCTGTCCGCAAACTGTCTTGCACATCCTGGTGGACAGACAGCTGCCACGCCAGATAGGCGAGCGTGCTGGCGGTTGTTTCCTGGCCGGCAATGATGTGGTCGTACATCTCCGACTGGGCCGACAGACGGGGATTTTGAAGCACAGTATTGTAGAGGACGGACTCTGCGCCGTGTGCAGTATTCTCGCGTTCAACGGCAGACAGGAACGACTTTACTACCGTAGGCTCGTCCTCCGGTGACGGTTGGTCGGCTTCACCGTCGACCGACGGACTGTCCAGCCGCGCGGCCGTCGTCTCGAACAGCGTTTGGTTCCAGTCGGCAAGCTCGTTGGTGGCCCGAACCGCTGACCGCAGCAACGGAAAGATGCCGCATTTTGCGACCACCCGTGACAGCTCAGGGAGCTCCTGCTGGAAAAAGAAAGCACTGAACCGGGTCAGATACGTCTGGATCCAATGGCCATGGGCGGCTGGGTTGCGCAAAAAATCGGTGCCGCCGCGGAGGCCATATATGTATGATGTGATGAAGTCCATGCTCGTCGCTTGGAACAACTGGAACATCTCGACGCCCTTGTGCTCTTGGCCCGCTTTCGCGGGCTCCGCCAAGATGGGCAACAGCCGGTCGAGCAGGATGGCACGAGCCTGGCCGGCAGCGGCCGGCGATGCCTGGAGGAACGATTTCGAATAGACATGCGAGACCATGCGCTTTCGCATGGAATGCTCCTTGACCGGGATGACCGAGAACATGCAAGGGACGCTGTGCACGAGTTAAAAGCGTGTTCTCTCGGTGTAGAACCTGGTACTTGCAAAAGAAAAAATATCTTACCCATAGTTGTCAAATATGCCGTACCACTTCGTCCGGTTGAAGGGCCCGCTGTAAACGGTCTTGACATAGTCGATGCTGTCGATGCTTACATCGTTCGGACCGAGCCGCACGACAGGTCCAAACTTCTTGTGAGCTTCCGCGAGGGTCTCAGTTTCGGCGTCCTTGTAGCGAACGGAGAGAATCCACAACGACGAGAAGGGAGCCGACCAGTGTGCATTGGGGATCTGGTTCAACGGGCTGCCAACGAGTGGGAAGACGACAAACCGGGAAACGGCAATGGCAGCCAGCGTAAACAATGCCCACGGCAACAGAGACGTCCCAAATGTCGAGGAGAAAAATGCCGAAGAGGTCTCCATGGTGGTGCACGAGGCGAGATGGGGAGCTCAAAACGGGCCTAGACAATGCAGCTTCAGGCGAGGCTCGCTCCAAGGGTCCCAAGATGGCATGCAAATGCGCCGGGGGCGAAGCAAGGCTGGCGATGATTCAAATTGCAGATGGATGAATGGAATGGTGGAGCAGATTCGTTGTTCCCTAAGTCCAGGGACGAGTCACATTTTATGTTGCAGTCAGAGGTCGATCCGCTCCTTCCTTGCCCTGAGACACATCTTGTCAGCAATGTGTCGCTATTCTGCCGACTCGCACAACATCGCCAGGTTGGGAAGGAGCTGGACGTTACGGGATTCTCAGACAAATACGAACGCCAAGCGTTCTTGCCCAGGCAGCCCTACAGCTTCTAGGCGCATTGGGGCCAGGCCAGGCCCACTTGCCGTTGTACAGAGCCTCGTTGACTCGGATATTGTGCAGCGCCTCAGCGCTAAGGTGTTAGTGAAGAGTCATCCCCTGAACCTGAAAGGATCTACGGCAGTCCGCTAAAGCAGGCTGCCGAACCCTGTAACATGCAGCTTCTGGACCAGGAAGCCAAACCGGCCAGGCTCTTTCCTACTGTGGCACACGTAATTGGAGGAAAGTGCAATGAAGATATAGCACGCGATCTTGCCGCTCTTTTACACTCGTACACTTCTTCTTCTCTTCTCTCCATCAACAACAAACATATCAACAAACACTCAATCAACTCTCTACGGTTATTTCCTCGGAATTTATGCAAGCTAGCCAAAATGGCTCTCTTTCGGTAGTTTGCAGCTTGCATTTTTGCACAATTTAAATTGCATTTTTTTGTTCCACGAAACATGGCCAGTCATCCAGCAGCCCTCGACCGGCTGCCAGATGACATTCTGTTTCTCATTCTCGAGAACCTCGACACGGCCGGGGACCAGGCCAGCCTGAGCGGGACATGCCACAAGCTCCATGGCTTCATGCAGAGCGAGGGCTGGCGGGCCTTCACACGCCGTTGCTTCCCCGGTGTTTTCTCAGCCGAGCTCCAGGGTCAAGCTAACGCCAATAGCTCCGACGGCACCAATGCTGTCGGCCACAGGAGCCAGATTGACGCCAGCATGCGCGACGGCAGATATGGCGAGCCCGGGTGGAGCGCCCTGGCCGAGTCCCTGACATGGCAAAGCCGGGCTTGGGACCGCCGGGCCTTGGCCTTCCAGGCCCTGATCCCAAAACAGGACCACATTCCTCGCCACAAGCGGCCGCGGCCCTACATGCCGTCCCTGGCTGTCCATTTCCAGGCGGACCTGGCCGAGAGCGGCAAGCAGCTTGGATTGGGCGTGACTGGCGAAGAGATGCTGGTCATTGGCGCCGGCGAGGACATTGTCGCCCGTTTCCGCAAACGACCTCCCGTCGAAACCAATGACAGCGTGCCCGTGGACCTGGTCATGCATGTTTTGGACGGCCAGTCAGCTGGCTATCGGCCGGGATTCGACGACGTGCGAGCCGTGTCTGTGATTGAGAATGCCATGGGCATGCCGCGTCGACGAGGCATTCTTGCCGGTCGAGACAACGGTGACGTCTCATTGCTGTCTGCGGAGCCAGATCAGACCTTTGGCCAGCTCCTGGCCAAGTTCGTGCCGAACCAGAACACCAAGGTGGACCAGACCCGCATCTACAGCATCGACTTGTCGACCAACCCTCGGCATATGGCCGCTTTCGGGAGTAGTCTTCATGGTGGCCTTGCAGCGGTGACAACACCCTCTGACATCCTGTTTTATCCCATCCCTCAGGCACAGAGCACGCCGGATTCCTCTGGGGGTCAAGCGGCCGATTCGCCGGCAACGATACACTCTGTTTCTGCGTTTCCCTTGGACGAGGTCGGCCTATATCCCAATGGTAACCGCCAACCTTTCAATGCTCGATGGATGGAGGCTGGAGGGACGCTTGCTGTTGCTATGGGCGCCGGGGCGAACCCACTGCGATATCTCACTGCGACGCCGACTGGTCCGGTTGAGCTGACGTCGGCGTACACAATGCCTGATCTCATGGAGCACTACAGCCTGACTGACACCACCCTAGTGATCCCGACGTCGCTCACACCAGTGCCGTATTCATCCATCACTGGCGGAAACGGACATCTCACGCTGAGCGGCTGGCGTGATGGAACATGCCGCTTGCAAGACCTGCGCACAGCCAGCCCCTACGACATGATATATCAAGACAATGTACTCGGTCCCCAGGAAGCTGCGCAGGCGATGCTGATTTGGGACACCGATCGCTTCATCACGGGCAACCAGAACTCGGCAGGCCTCAAGGTCTTTGATCTGCGCTGGCCGCGCCGATACTACCACACCGACGCTCTTCCCTGCTCGCAGTCGCTCCCGTTTCCCACACCTCCCGTGCCCACGAGCACAATTAGGTCGACAAACATGTCTGGGCTGTCACTCGCCGATGGACCGGGTACGCCACATCGAAACACGAGGCCGTTGCCGTATTTTTTGCCGCCCGAGTTGCGCACTGCCCAGAACTGGCCGCCGCCGGCACCACACGTGCCATTACACCTACGCCACACGAAGCGTTGTGATGTGCTGCGTTCGATTCGTTGCCGCTGGCACACGGCCTCTCGCGACTTGTTTTACCGGTCAAGCGCGTCGCTGTTTTTGCAACGCTCGCTTGAGGCCCACAATGTCACGGCCACGGGCGTATTCGCACTCGTACGTGCATCCTCGTCCGACCTGGCACCGTCCAATTTCTACGCCGGACTCAAAAACTGCGTCGTCGAGTCGTATCTGCACGAGCAGGTTGTCGGCGTCGAGTCGCCTCGCTATTCGGGTCCACGTGGCGGGCTATCGGGTCAAATTCGGACGGCCATCTGGACGGACGGGGGCGGCGCTCCGTATTTCGGCTACCGAGAGCCCACGTCGGGTTCGATAACGACGGCAGTGAAGAGCAGCATTGGCAAGGGGAATAAAAACGCCAATGGCAAAACTGGTGGCAGTGGCGACCGAGCCCTCTACCAGACGTACGACCTGGATGTGGCGCTCATGGAAACGGGCGATAGCATGGCCCATCCCAACATTGAAAGCGGACCGATGTGGCTGCCACGCTTCCGCAACCGCAAGTACGAGTTTCAGCGTGTGCCTCGGTTCCTCTTTGACAAGACGACCAAGGAGGACATGCGCGGGTACGACAAGCGAGGTATCGATGCTGCCGCCCGCTTGGACGAGACGACGCGGATCAAGAAATGGAGCCATCGCTTTGGCCGCAAGGATGTCTCCGAGGACACAGTGTCGTTCCGCGACAGGTACCAGCACCGTCTGGACTTTGGCTTCCAGGACATTGTTGATTTTCAATAAGATGCAGACCATGGTCCCGCCGCAAGAAAGCAGGTATACGAGTCTGTGGTAATGCCGACAGTTTTGTTTGTATTGTGGACTTGGGAATAGATTTGTTTCGGAAAAGATGCTGGGCGGGAAACGGAAGGATCCACATAGACAGAGCACAAATATCATAATATACACACAACGTATTGGAAATGTCATAAAACCATTGATCGTTTTCATTTTCATGTTCGCTTAAAATCCTGGCACGCGTGTTCCAACGCCCTTTTCGCGGGCAAAGTCAATCAGCCGCAAGCCGACGCTGAGGTCCATGAGACCGAGCCCCACGCTCTTGTAGATGACGTTGCCTCGCTGCAGCCAGCGCGCCGACTGGTCTTCCTTCTTCTTGCGCCGGTCGACGGACGCCTGGCTCGAGCTGCGTCGGTGGTGCCGCGGCGTCAGGCTGGACAGCAAGCCGCCACTGCCCTTGCGCGCGGGTGACGCCGACCGGCTGTGGCTGCCGCCGCCACTGGCTACGGTGGGTGTTGTCGGACTCGCAAGGGCGTCGGCCGTGCTGGGAGCGTGGGAGGTTGTAATCTTCGGCATGCTGTCCTGGCTGCTGCCGTAGACGGACGACATGGCCGGCCCGTTGAGGCTGAGCTTCTCGAATTCGCTGGATGTTGTGCTGAAGGTGCTCGCACTCGACAGGCTCTGGATGTCCTCGGACGAGTCGTCGTCGAGCAGCGCGACGCGCGACAGCATGACCAGCTCGCCGAGCTCGACGAGGTGGCGCGGGCCCAGTCCAGCTTCGGCGATCTCGCCGGCCTCCTTGAGCGCGCCGTCGAGCGTGTCCACGACGACGACGCCGCCCTCGACGGCGTGCTTGTGGTAGTGTACGTGGGTCTTGTCGGGCGTCTTGGTGGCTTGGCGCAGCAGCTCGGCCGGCAGCTCGCGCATCTCGTGCGTGTAGGAGCCAATGGCCACAATCAGGCGGCCGCGGCGGCGGCCCTCGTGGTTGGTCAGGACACGGTGGTCAAACAGAGGTTCGGTCGAGGGCGTGCAGCAGAAGATGACGTCGGAGCTGCGCAGGTTCTCGGACAGGAGACGTTCGTAGTCGTTGTAGCCCGTGGTGAGGATGCTGAACTTGGTGTCGGAGGCCCAGCCCTCGCGCTCCTTGACGGCCGTGGCCATCTTGTAGAAGCGAGCGACAAAGGCGCGCGACGAGTCGAAGCGGCGGCTGATAATGTTGACGTGGCGGATCGTGTCGCCGCGCAGCAGCAGCGCCAGGCGGACGTGCCAGTAGGCCTGCTCGCCACAGCCAAAGACGGTGATGTTCTTGACGGTGTCGCGGCGCTGCAGCAGACAGGCCGAGGCCAGCGCCGTGCGGAAGGCCGTCAGCGTGCTGGCGTGCAGAATGCCAATGGGGTTGCCCGTCTCGGAGTAGAGCGTAAGGGCGCCCGTCGGCCGGATGTTGGCCTTGGCCTGCGTGCCCACGGGTGGCGGCAGCGTGTCCTTGCTTGCTTTGGAGAGTGTAATCACTATATCGACGGACATGCATGTTAGCATGGGAAAAAAACTATCGTCTCGACAAAAACCAATCTCCAATCTCCCACCTACCCTTCATACCCAGTCCCTCCGTGCTGCACGACGGCATAAACAGCGTTGTGCAGCCGGTGACGGGCGACGTCACGGAAGTCCGCGGCGGTTGCTGGATGTCGCCATCCTGAACACTCTGGGTGCCGGTCGAGTACTCGTAGAGGGCCTGCTTCAGGACGCTGCGGAACGACTCCAGCTCGTCAAAGGTGAGGTAGTTGAGAAGCTCGGCAATCTCGTCATCCTTGAGAATCGTGAGCGACATGGTGGCGTGCCGGTGCTGTCGTGCTTGTGTCTGCCGTCGTGGAACTGTAGATACGGTTGCCACTGGTGATGATTCGACCCAAGGTTGTTGTCTGCCGGTTTGCCTATGTAAGTGCAACGTGCACAGGGCTGCCCTTGGGCAAATAGGCCGTGTGTCAGAAAGTGTGCTGGGCGAGCGGAGTTGTCGGGGTCGGGCAGTCGGAACAGAATCGGCGAAGCTACTTTTCAAATAAAAAGTCGGGGAAAAGCCGAGATCAGATGGATGCTCTGTTCTCTACTACAACTGCAATCGTATATCAGCAGACCAGTAGAGAGCCAAATCGAAGACTATGGCTGGGATGTCGAAGCTGTGTTCTGCCCCTCTGGCGTTGTCGCGTGTGGATAGATGAGAGCAGTGAGTGCGTCACCATGGCGAACCGTTTTGTTTTTTTGTGAACTTTCGCCACACGGGAATTAGCTCTCTGCTATACGGAGTTGATGCTGGGCTGCAGTGGATGACACAAGCGCTAAACCGGCCCTATCTTTTGACAAGTCTGGCAGGCGCAACCATGCAGTCTGCGCGTTCTTGCCTCGCATGGTGGGGTTGTGACGTGAGAGGAAGGGCCAAGCGGCGGGGAGGTCTGTGAAAGGAAGGAACGAGAGAGGCAAAATGGAAGGAACGAGAGAGCAAAACAGCTCCGCGGAACGGAAGGAGCAAGGGAACTTCAATTGTACTTGAATGAGAGTGCAGGATCGATCAAGAAGGTCGAAATGGTAAAACAAAGTGCAAGAAGGAGAGGTGGAACCGTTTTCATCAGTGGGGTATCATCAGTTTGTCGAGGAAAGTGGCAACTGAGTGAGCTCTGGCCGTATATGCATACGTGTCTTAGCTTACAGGGCGGAAGCTGAGGAAAGCAACCGGGAGGCCATCTTGGTAAAAGAGAAAGGGGACGGCAGCAAGCAAAACGTAGAAAGCACCTTGGGCAAAAGGCGTTGTCTGGTGATCGACGGCGCAAGTCGAGATCATTGGCTGTGAACATAACGACGGCTCTTACATCATATGGCTTCGAGCTGGAAAGAAACCTACTCACCGCTGACATCGAGGAAATGCAAAAGCAACCAAACTCAATTACATATGCTCTCCCCAAGTCTACCTGGCGTGCTAGGAAAGTATGTATGCCGAAGAACCGGGAGAAACAGAAGACAAAAACAAGAACGATAAGAACAGAGGCGACAGCCAAATCGCTTCGCTGCACATGACATATAGAAGGGCCTCGATCTCGCTGCACAGAATGGATGATGCTTCGCTCCGATAAAACATAAAAGCAGTGCAAGAGAACAGAGAAGACCTCAAAATCGTACAAGACATGAGAAATCGACATGACGATCAAATCACGCGAGCCGAACCCAATCCGGCCACCATATGTATGCTCTAGCCACCCCAACTCTACTCCGGCAATGGGGACGCCAGACAGCGGAGACCGACCGGAACCGCATTTCAACGCCACCAAGAAGACTCCGAAACGGATCAAAAAAAAGATGCGAGCACCGCATCATCGGATGGCCATGGAGGCGTTGCCGGCACGGAAGACGAGCATGCCGTGGTTGCCACGCACCACCTCTTCGCCGCCAAAGATGCCGGCGCTCTTGCCGGTGCCGTAGCCCAGGTCCCGCACGCGGCCGCTGGGCAGATCGAACAGGCAGCCGTGGACCTCGAGCCCGCGCTCCTTGATGGCCTCCTGGATGACGACGTTGGCCAGCAGCACCTTGACCCCGGCCTCGACGTTGAGCTCGGCCATGCGCACGGCGCGGACCTTGTCGTCGCGGATGGCCGCCAGCTCCTCGGAGTGGGCCGCACGCAGTGCTTTGAGCGGCGTCAGCCACGTGTCGAGCACGCCACCGACACGGGAGTCGCTGAGCGCGGCAACGGAGCCGCCGCAGCTCGAGTGGCCGCACAGGACAATGTATTTCACTTTGAGGTGGACGACGGCGTACTCAATGACGGCGGAGGTATTGATGTCGGTCGGTGAGATGATGTTGGCGATGTTGCGGTGGACAAAGACGTCGCCGGGTTGCAGGCCGAGGATGGTGGTCTCGGGACACCGAGAGTCGGAGCAGCCAAGCCAGACTGGAGGACGCGGGGTTAGTACACAGTCTCATGCCAGGTGTGCCCTTTTGTTTTCCAGCGACTGCTTCCAGTGCTGGTTCCCAGTGGCAGCTTGTTGGCAACAACTTACGAAACTTTGGTGACTGTCCACTGGCCAAGTTGGGAAAGAAGCTCGGGTTTTGGTGTGCCTTGTAACTAGCCCAGGCCGCGTTGGAGCTCAATGCATAGCTGAACGAGCTCTCTGGAAAGACCAGTCAGTATGAGACGCATTGGTGAGAGTGTCGGTTCTGGATCGTTTAACATACGCTTGCTGTCCGCCATTGTGAGGTGTGAGGTAAAAGTCGAAGCCTAGACTGGTCCGAAGTGACCGAGGTCGGTGAAATTGCAGTCGTACTGTGTCGTCCAATATTGTCGAGTAGGCGAAAATGGCATCAGAAGACGAGAAGCGGTTGAGACGAGAAAAGGCCAGCTCGGCCTGTACTACGTAGATATTGATGAATAAAGGGAGAAATAAAATACAAAGGGAACAAAAGATGGAAAGTATAAACTGTGAAAGGGGAAATAAAAGGGAAAGAGAGCAAAACTCACCCCATCGGAACAATGCAGGACCAAGACCTTGTGGGTGAGGCGAGCAAGGGGGTGGTGGGCGTGCGTGAAACAAATAAGGCTAAAAAGGCAAAGAGACAAGGAAATCGGCGGGCTGAGGCAGACCAAAAGAAGGACTTCTCCGTAGAAAAAGGAACTGGGCCAGGAATGGGCAGGTGATGCCACACGCAGGTGGAGGGATTAACAAATGCGGCGACACCACCAGACGAGACATACGGGGTTGTGAAAGTGACAGCACAGATCTCGTCGACAGTTACAGGAGGTTCCACGCCAGAGGAATACTCCGATGGGACGAGGGTGTGTACGAGGGTGACGGAAAGGGTGCGAGGGATTTTGAGAACAGACACAGGGGTGTCGCGTGTGTAAGTGCTGTAAGAGTATTGGGGGAAGGGGTGTAATGGAGAGCAGCGGTCGATCCGACTGGCTCCTTTCTATTTCTGTTCTTCACAGTGCTCTTCTTCCGTCGTTCCTATTTTCGTCTCGTTGTCTTGGGAGTGGTGCTCGGTCAAAATTCCAGTGTTCCCTGAATGTTGTTGACAGTACGAAATATCTCTTTTGCTTTTGTTCGCGCAGTTTTTGTTTTTCTCGTCTCGAATACCTTGGGTTTATTTGTTTTGTTTACATGGCCATTCTCAGGCCCGTCTGGAAAATGAGTGCCGCATCTTATGCAGGTTGTCACCCGCTCGTGTGAGATAACGCAACAGTTAGAGTTAGTCCAGGTGTAGGGAATGGGGGTGGATGAGAAGGCGAAATAAAAGAATAACAACAAAATGTCAGAAGGTGCGGAACGAAGAGCGCAAATGCCCGGGTGCCTTGGAAATGTATTTGAGCGAGATGCTGGACTGCTTTTGGAGCTCGGTGAATTTGAAAAGGCATGCATAACAGGGCACTGCGTTGTTAGACGAAAAGAGGATGGCAAAGATGGAATAAAGGCGTGTTATTTTTCTGCCTCGAGGTTGCATTGAGGATGCCGTTTGGTGCCGGCCAGAGCTGTAGATTTTAAGGAAGGTGCAAGCGGTGCACGTCAAGAAGAGAATGTGGAAGGCGCGATTTTGCTGCACCCAGTTCAAGAGTTATCAAATTTTGGCGAGAAATCGCATAATGCGAGTGAGATAGACAGCACAATAGCTACACACAGCACACGTGGACCAGGCAGCATGACCACAGATGCAATGGAGAGAAGTGGGGAGAGAAGAGACCGGAAGAGGGAAAGACATGGCGAATGGAAAGACCGGCGAGGCTTTGGAGAAAGGAAGCAGAGCCGTAAATCTGGTTCCTGGCAAGGGCGTCTTCACAGATATGGGATGCCACGACGTAAACGGCATGGTATCATCAGATGCAGGCGCCACCGTCCTCGCGTATGACGGCGCAGAGATGCCCTGTGCTCGTGTTTGTAGCAGTGATTCCGGGGCCTGCTGGGAGGACCGTTTAGTGAAACAGACGATTTAGGTCTGCTACGTCCCATTGTCGCCCCTGCCTTTCATCCCCATCGACCTACGACACGCTGAGGACGGGGAAGGAAATCCCTGGTCGGTGTGCATCAGACGCAGAGAGGCAGAATTAGATGCGGCGGCAGCAGCAGCTGAAACTCGTCTGTGTACATCATGTCCGGGGTAATCGTCAACAACTAGAAACTGCACGTATCGCCCATCTCCTCTTGATATTAGCTTGTGGCGATCCCCCTTTCATTGCGGCCGGTCGGAGAAAAACGTCTATTGAAAAGGTGGCGAGTCTGGCCACGCCAGAAAAGTGTGTTGGTTACGGGGTCACATATCAGAAAGCAGAAGACGGAAAACAGCGGCCCCCTAAAGTAAACACTACACGATGTGAGGACGTGGTTGGCGGGTTGGCGCAAGTGGGACGTTTCTCAGAGTAGGTCGCAATCATAAGTTTTAGTAGCTTACCGCATCTAGGGAAAAGTGCACTAGCCAAGTCGGGTTTTTTATTTCATTGTTGCCCTTCTAGGCGCCAGATAATAGAATATGGTCACACAGCCCAGTGAAGGAGTGCATCAGCGGGGCAACGAGGGGAGATGCGGCAGAGTTTTGTTGAGGTTGAGGAACGAGACTGCCTGGAGCACTTGTTGCCGTGGGTAAGACGGTCTCGCCAACCTCATGAGGGTGGGTGCACGTCCATGTAATACCATGCAGCGCACTCTGTGCTATCCCGAGGCAGCCTCGGAAGTGACATCCAACAGAAAAAGACCAGGAGGAATGAACAAAAGAAATAGCAACCGCCAGCAATGGGAGACGAGCAAGGCGTCAACTTCAACAGTCCGGTTTCTCCTGTCTCATTTTTGTGACACCCTACCGTCGATCGGTTGGCTTCCCTCACACTATTCCGTGCTCCGGCCATCTGTGTCCGTTACAGAGCCCAGGGAGCTATCTGTGCACTTGTGCCATTTGGTCGGCCCTTGTCGCATTCTCAGCTTTCCCCTTTTCGAAACAGGGCATTCTCGCTGAATTCGCATCCCAGGGCATCACGTCCTAGAACAAGGCAGCCGCTGCGCAGCGCACCACCATGAGTTCCTTCCGTTTACAGCACACAACATACAACAGCACTCCCCACGCCAAGTCTCCACTGTATTTAGCACTATCGTCTTTCTTGACGGCATCACTCAGATTTGTCCACTTACCCCCACGTTGCCCTTGCCGTTTACGATATGATTGTTGACTGCCAGTGCTATTTCTAGATGTCACCTGACATTTGCACGCCGTTACGGAGTTCCAGAGACACATCCTTGTGCTTTGCTTATTCCATCCCTGAATGCATCAGATACACCATAAACCCAACGCGGCCAGACACGCATCCACACCCTCCTGTTAGGAATGCCAGTGAAGTCCGTACCTCTTATCCCTGCACTCGGCCTCCTTGTCAGACACTCACCACCCTCACTCCGTAGCTGATATCCGGTCTCGCAGAAGTTTGTGGCTCAGGCTCTAGAATGCACAGTGGCAGATGCGGCAGCACAGGGTGCAGAAGGGATAAGAACATGCCACTCACAAACATTTTCTTGGCTCTCTCGGACGGACAGTATGCCTTCCATCCGGTATCGAGACTGACGCCTGAAGGGTGACGACCATGGGTCCACGACGCACGTCAAACAGCTTGGCACTTGACTTTGTCGTTCATTTGTGCAGAGTGCGACATACAGCATTACGTACGTCGTATGTATCCTCGTCTATTTTGTACATTGTGCCCGTCGATTTGGCCGCTTCACATATCACAAATGCCACGAATACGAACAGTGGTAACGTGTATGACTTCTTTTCTCTTCTTTTGTTTGTTCCTTTTGCAATTTTTATTTTGCTTTTCTGCCTATAAAATCGTGTTTTGGTGACCAGGACGCCAGGTGGTCCCGATGTGGGAACAGCACCGCTCGCATGCGAAACGAGAAAAACGAGGAAAAAGAAGAAGATTCGTCATAGAAACGTCAAAAAAGAAGGCGAGGTGTAAGAGTGACCAACAAAAGACCAGCCTCGCGCTTACACCTTGATGGCGGACTCCAGAGCCTTGCGCTTCTTCTCGGTGCGCTTGTTGGCCTTGTCGCCCATGATACCACCACCCCACCGCTTGCGCGCCTCCTCGTTCTTCTCCAGGTAGCCCTCCTTGACGGCCGAGACGAGCTTGCTCAGCTCGGTCTTGTCCTCGGAGCGGACCTCGGTCAGGGCCAGGACAGCGGCCGTCTTCTTGTGCACGACCGTGCCAAGGCGGGCCTTGCCCTTGATGATGGCGTAGGGGACGCCCATCTTGCGGCACAGAGCCGGCAGGAAAACAACGAGCTCAATAGGGTCGACATCGTTGGGGATCAGGACGAGCGAGGCCTTCTTGTTCTCGACGAGGCCGACAACGTGGTTCAGGCCGTACTTGACGGTGTAGGGCTTCTTGCTGACGTCCTCCTTCTTCTTGCCCTCCTTGATGGCGGTGGCCTCCTTCAGCAGGCGCTCCTTCTTCTCGGCCTTGGTCTCCGGGCGGTACTTGTTGAGCAGCTTCAGGGCCTGGGCGGCCGTGTTGCGGTCCAGGACGTGCTGGAACTGGGCCAGTGCTGGGGGCACCTTGAGGCGCAGGCCGAGGATCTTCTTCTGGCGCTGCTGGCGGACGTACTCGGGCCACTTCACCATGCGCGACAGGTTGCGGCGGGGTTGGATGTCCTGGCCGATGCCGTAGTTCTTGGGGCGCTTCTCAATGAGAGGGTTCTGCAGCGAAAGGGTCAGACAGGTGTCGGTGAGGATGACAAAGTGCCAGGCGTGGGGAGAAGAGTACTAACCTTGGGAGCCTTCTTGCCAGCGCGGGACTGGGGGAAGGGGGCCGGAGCGGCCTTCTTGCCGGTAGCTTTGGGTGCCTATCATTGAGAAAAAAAGAATCAGCATGTGTGATCTTTTTTAAACTCTAGTAGAGCATCGAACCTGTATGCGAAACGATAGAGGACGTAGAGAGAGACATGAGTGTGACAAGGGGACGAGGCCGGCGTTTCTGCTCAGCCAATGTCCTCTTTCTTCATCTCATACGTCCTCGCCAGTCATATCGCCGCATCATGAGGTCGAGCGGCTCAGGCCAATTCATCACCGGATTGTGTCGCCACCGCTCTCATGCCAGTGTACATTTGCTCTCTTCCTCTTTCGAGACGAAGTGAGGCAAAGGCAAGGCCGAAGAGAGGAAGCTGGACAACCAAGCGGAAATTTGGGTTGCTCAGGTTGGTTGAACTGAATCACTCAGCCTGGCCGTTCTGCGCAATGAAGCGCATACTAAGCAGAAGCACTGTTCGCAGAAATCGACCGAAGCCATCAAAGTCAAATGCTTACCATTGTGTCGAGATGTTGTCGTGCTGTCGTTGGTGATGAGAGACGTGAAGAAAAAGAGGAAGGGGAAAAATAACGAGCCTTGGAAACGTCGAAAAGATTTCCCTAATAGTCGAACCCAACCCCATTAAAAAAACGTACGCTAGTTGGGCCAAAAATGTCGTGCGCAAAAAAAACTAGGGTTGGAGGGGCAGAAAGGTGCGGAAAAATTGATTGACCGGAAAATCTGTGCTCTGTTCGGAAAAACTCTTTATGACGCTAAAGTTGCTCATTGACGCCTTGCCTTTTCGGGCTTACAAGCGCGGGCAGCCATTTTTGGTAGCCTTTGCAGTGAGCGTTGTACTTTGAACTTGCAGTTGTACAAGCCCCACTACCTTTAGGCCGATTTCGCAATGCGGCGACAACTTTTTGCAGGAACAACCAAAACACCATCACCGTCACCGTCACCCCGGCGCAGACTCTGGACATCTGACCCCTCTGGCTCGATCCACACCCATCGTACGGGGGCCTATTGTCGTCTGTCACAATGACTGCTTTGGTACGTTCAGCTGACGCGGCGCAATTCCCTGTCGTTGAGCGGCCTGACTGACTCACGTGGGTAGCGGAGGGCCATTGCTCTCGATGATGCTGTCACCGTCGTCGCGCGGCACCAGATTCGGACCGTCGTTGCCCGCCTTCGACCGCTTCCTCTCGCCGTCGTGTCCCGTTCCCAGTCTCGCCGCTGCGCGACAACTTCCCCGCGACGACAGCAGGCCTTCCACTCGCAGCTCGATAGCAGTACCGGTGCCGAGCGTTTCCAAACCTCCCCTAAGCCCGCCACTCCGCCGGCGGTTCCCCAAACCCTCACCGAAAAGCTTGTCCAGCGTCACTCTGTCGGCCTTGCTGCCGGGAAGATAGTCAAGAGCGGCGACTATGTCACTCTGTTCGTACCCTTGAGCCTTGCTACACCTAAAGGTTGCCCCTGGCTAACCTTCTGCGAAGACAACCAGCCAAATGCATGAGCCATGATAATTCTTGGCCTGTGGCCCTGAAGTTCATGAACATCGGCGCCACCAAGATCCGCGATCCCAGCCAGATCGTTATGACGTTGGACCATGACGTGCAGAACAAATCAGAATCGAACTTGACGAAGTATAGACAGATTGAAGAGTTCGCCGGCAAGCAAGGCGTTGACTTGTACGTGTTTCTAGAAGGGTAGAGTCTGAACGAGGCTTGCGCTAACATCGTTTTTCAGCTACCCTGCGGGCCACGGGATTGGACACCAAATTATGGTTGAAGAGGGTGAGCACATCGTCCGCACCCCTTAGGATTGTTGGACGACTCATTAACAGTCTGATCAGGATACGCCTGGCCGTCAACAGTCGCGGTTGCGAGTGACAGCCATTCAAACATGTACGGAGCGATTTCGAGTCTTGGTGAGTTGGATCGAACCCTCGCACGACATGGACCCAGGGTCAAGAGACTAATACGGTGAAGGAACCCCGATTGTCAGAACGGATGCGGCCAGTGTCTGGAGTACTGGATGTACCTGGTGGCAGATTCCCCCTGTGGCCAAGATAGTAAGTCAACCATCCGCGTTTTCCCAAAACCTTCAGGCCCTGCGTTCTGCCAAGACGTGCTGGCGTCTGTGCTCTGCAATACTATTCAACTCCCGGTTGATTTTTCAAGTGGTACGAGGTAGCTGACACGTTTCGTAGACTTTTACTGGTGTGCTTCCCCCAGGTGTCACTGGCAAGGATGTAATTGTCGCTTTATGCGGCCTCATTAATCAGGATGAGGTTCTCAATCACGCGATTGAATTCACCGGTTCCGAACTGACAATGGCAAGCATCCCCATCGACGATCGCTTGACCATTGCCAACATGACAACTGAGTGGGGTGCATTGAGTGGTGAGCTATGCTGGAAGATGACGAGGTGTTTTGGGTTTACTCTTGGGGCTGACATTTGATGTAGGACTGTTCCCTGTTGATGAGGTGCTCATCTCCTGGTATCGTGCCAAAGCCACCACTGCCGCCTTGTTGGACAGTCCCACTAAGGCCCGTATCAACCACGAGCGGATTGATCAGATGGTGGGGGACCGAGAGGTTGCTGATCCCGGTGCCACATACGCCAAGGAGTTCTATTTGAACTTATCCACCCTGTCTCCTTTTGTGGCTGGCCCAAACTCTGTGAAGATTGCCGCCCCCCTGAGGAATCTCGAGGCTCAAGATATTGCCATAGACAAGGCATTTCTCGTTTCCTGCACCAACTCACGAGCCTCTGATCTCGCTGCCGCCGCTCGCGTCTTCCGCGAGGCTGCCAAGGATGGCAAGCCCGCTAAAGTGGACCCTCGCGTCAAGTTCTATATCGCGGCGGCCTCTATTGCGGAGCAGCGTGTTGCCGAGGAGGCGGGTGACTGGCAGGTCCTGCTTGATGCCAATGCTCTCGCGCTGCCAAGTGGCTGCGGGCCATGCATCGGTCTCGGCACTGGTCTCCTCGAGAGTGGTGAAGTTGGCGTTAGTGCAAGCAATAGGAACTTCAAGGGACGACTCGGTCACGTAGCCAGCCAGGCGTACCTCGCCAGTCCCGAAGTCGTGGCCGCCAGTGCCCTTCATGGCAAGATTGCTGGTCCTGGCTGGTATCAGAAGCCTGACGGCGTCGAGAAGGTTATCATTGGTGAGGGAAGCGGCGACTTCCAAGCCGACAAGGCCCGGTCTACTGTGAATGCCTTTGATAAACTCATTGGTGAAATGGATCACCTGATTGCCACCGCCGAGGTTGCTGGTGAGGAGGCGTCCCTCCCCACCGCCACAGCCAAGGATGAGGCCTTGACCGACATCCTCCCTGGCTTCCCCGAGAAGATTGAAGGCGAGATCGTCTTCTGTGATGGTGACAATATCAATACGGATGGAATTTATCCCGGTATGCCAAACCCGTTATGTATCGGATACGAAAAGGGGGGGAATTCATGCTGACTGTCAAACAGGCAAGTACACCTACCAGGACAATGTTCCCAAGGAGACCATGGCCGAGGTGTGCATGGAGAACTACGACAAGGAGTTCCGCACGATCGCCAAGGCCGGCGATATTCTCGTGGCTGGGTTCAACTTCGGCTGCGGCTCGTCACGCGAACAAGCAGCAACGGCCATCCTGGCCAAGCAGATCCCGCTGGTGGTGGCGGGCAGCTTTGGTAACATCTTCAGCCGCAACAGCATCAACAATGCTCTGCTCGGCATCGAGATGAGCCGCCTCGTGCAGCGGCTGCGCGAGGCGTACAAGGACGACCCGGAGAAGCCGCTGACCCGCCGCACAGGGTGGCGGCTGCTGTGGGACGTGCGTCGGTCCAAGGTCGTGGTGACCGAGAAGGACGGAGCTGTCTGGGAGCAGAAGGTTGGTGAGCTGCCGCCGAATGTGCAGGAGATCATTGCGTGCGGTGGTCTCGAGAACTGGATCAGGGCTAAGATCGCGGCGTAAAAAAAAGCAATCGAAGATGTGTTGTTTATAACACTGTATATATGCGTTTCTATGTTTTGGATGTGTCTTTTCTCTGCCTCCAAAAACGATGGAGGTATCCAAGGAAAAGGGGAATAGGAAAAACGGGTTAACAGCTATGTCGTTAGAAGGTACACGATACCAGCAAGATGTTCCAAAGTTACTTAGGCTCTGTACGGTGATCAGGCTTGTAGGTTTATGTTAGTAGAACTGAGCATAGTGTATCGCGATGTACGCAATCAGGGTGCAGGATTAGTAAGCCGTTAAGAGCTAGTGCCATTTCAGACAGTAATGACTGGTCGTTACCCCAAGCTATGGTTTATGTCTAGGTAATGAGCGTGTATATCTATACTGGGTAACCTCATTCCATTCTTATTGGTTTGGTATAATGTTCGCATGAGGTTGTTCAATCCTCGCTACCAAAATAAAGTGGGTCTATTCTGAGCCTGGTGCATCGAACGAATGCTTGCGAAAGGCTGATTGGTCGGTCGGTTGACGATTCTTCTTAGCCCAAGGCTGCAGTCACAACCAAGCGTCCATTTGGCCCACCTGCAGACTTCTTGCTCCGTCTGTTGACTGTTTATTTCTTTTGTTTAGATATTTGTTTCGCCGACGCACAGATACAAAGTCAACAGCCACTGTTCATCCTCCCACCATGGCCCCTGCGCTATGTGTGCTCTGCAAGACGGAGCGTGCGCTCATCAAGCGGCCCAAGAACCACCAGAAGCTGTGCAAGACGTGCTTCATCGCCGTCTTTGAAGACGAGGTCCACCACACGATCACCTCGTCGGGCCTGTTTGTCCCGGGCGAACGCGTTGCGATCGGCGCGTCCGGCGGCAAGGACTCGACCGTGCTGGCTTCGGTCCTCAAGACGCTCAACGAGCGCCACGAGTACGGCCTGGACCTTGTTCTGCTCAGCATCGACGAGGGCATCAAAGGCTACCGCGACGACTCGCTCGAGACGGTCAAGCGCAATGCCGTGCAGTACGACATGCCACTGAAGATTGTGGGCTACGACGAGCTGTACGGTTGGACCATGGACCAGGTCGTCGAGACCATTGGCAAGAAAGGGAACTGCACCTACTGCGGCGTCTTCCGGCGTCAGGCTCTGGACCGCGGCGCCAAGCTGCTTGAGATCAAGCACGTCGTCACGGGACACAACGCGGATGACGTCGCCGAGACGGTGCTGATGAACCTGCTGCGGGGCGACTTGCCGCGTTTGTCGCGAAGCACAAGCATTGTGACCGGCGGCGACCGTGCCGACGTCGATGTGAAGCGCAGCAAGCCGCTCAAGTACGCGTACGAAAAGGAGATTGTGCTCTACGCGCATCACAAGAAGCTGGACTACTTTAGCACCGAGTGCATCTACAGCCCGGAAGCATTCCGCGGCAGCGCGCGCAGCCTCATCAAGAACCTCGAACGCGTGCGTCCGAGCGCCATCCTGGACATTGTGCGTAGTGGCGAGGACATGGCCCGGCTGGTGCCCGGCGCTGCACCCATTGCATCCTCCTGTTCCTGCTCCGGGTCCGCAGGCAAGGCTGGAAAGTCGACAGCAACAGCAAGCAAGGCCGCGGCAGGCGCACCACCATTGCCAGTCGACGACGGCACCGATGGCGGGGGTGGAGCAGGCGGGTGTGGCTCACAGGGCGGCCGCTCGTCAGGCAACGAGCTGGCGGCGATGGAGGCACAACTCAAAAGCAACGAGGCCGCCGAGCCACTTGAGACCGACATGGCCTCTCTGTTCCTAGCCAGGAAACAGCAGCAGCTGGACGAGGGACACGTGCCAGAAAATAAAACGAAGGCTGCTCCACTGCCGGCACCGACATCACCAGCAGCAACGTCAACGCCCAGCCAGCCACAAGGCAGAAACGCAGTCGCCAAGCAAGTTCTCGGAACGTGCGTAAAGTGCGGCTACATGTCCAGCCAGGCCATGTGCCAGGCGTGCACATTGCTGGAAGGCCTGAACAAGAACCGGCCACAGATCCAGATATAGGTCCTGCATCGTCGGCGCTTTCTCGTTCCTGGTGGTCCCATCCCACTTCACAGCACATAGACTCCATAGACTTTACGACGCAATGACACTTTTTGAGATATCCTGTAAAAATTAGAAAAAGTTTGTTGTTTTATGTACTGGTGGTGCAATCCAATTCGATTGCCAAACTGTGGGTGTACGTGCGTCCGTCATGACAAGGTGTTTTGCCGATTCACGACACAGAGCGGGCAGCACTTCCTTCCGGCACGGCGACAACGGCCATACATTCAAAGTATCCTCCATCCCGTCACATCGTCGCTGTTTGCCGCTTATGAGAAGCGCTTCTCCAACTGCAGACACATTGGTTAGCTCCCAGCAAACAGATCTTGAAACAATAGTCGGGCAGCATCTGGCAGCATCTGGCAACATCCGGCAGCATCAGTTGACGTACTCTCCACGGGTTGTTCACTTCGAAGCCTGGCGGCGCCGATGGGTTGTCTGTCTGTCCTCGTAATAGGCCTGTGAGTCTCCGGTCGCGGTCCATCACTACGAAATCGATGCTGTTAGTCCACGAGCGATTCGAGATGCATTTCGAGCTGCGTTTGTCGTCGTTCGGGTCCTTTGCAGATACGCACTTTGCTGTAACGGTAGTTAGCATCCTGAGCCCAGCATCATGTAATCTCGTATCCGAATTCGGCGCAAACTCACTCTGTCCCACTGGTCAGTCGACCGCCGCGCCCGCTTGCCACCGTTCTGCATGTGCCGGATCTTGGACAGACCGGCGCCTGAAATACCAAACATCTAGAATTGAGCAAACGTATTGTTCTTAGCAACCTGTCCTAGACTGGTACCCTAATAGTCCCCCGTATCGCCGTCATGCCATCTTCGTCTGCTGATCGGGTCGGCTGCTTACGGCAATCATGATCCCGTACGGGATAAGAGTCTCGAAGGGAACAGGCATTGTGGGTGGTGGTGATGCGATGAAGCTCGCAGCTGCTTTCGATTGGGTAGGTGGGTTCGCAGTCTGAGATTTTGGCCGTCGAATCCGAAGCCTGGGATCGTGGTCGTTCGCTTGGTCGTGAGGTTCGGCTAAGATCTCGAATTGAGGGAATGTTCAATTGTCTGCCTCTAACTGGCGCAGCAAAAAACTTGCGGCCTGAGGCCACAAGCTACGCGGGCATTCTCAAATACAGCAGGTGCGGAATGACCACAATAAAAGTGGGGCTTCTTTCTCAGCACTGTGGAATTTGGAGCCAGGTCGCGTTAGGTTACATAATGTGACTAACGAACAAGGTGGGTGGACGCGGAGAAGGGGAGGAGCTGTTCGCCAAAGGGGCAGGAGCGGAGGAACACACACAAACCGGCGATCGTGCAAGCCAAAACAACCTCCTTGCGGCCACTGAACAACCCCGTTTCGACGCGTCCTTTATCACCAACGCCGCGCCTTTCGCTGTACCAGAACCTCTATCGCGACCAGCAGCCTTAACAGAGCGCGTTCGGCACCTTTTCGGCCGACAATCAGTGCCGGCGCAACCTGCAACGCGGGTCTCCATCCCGGCACCGAAAAAGTATTGCCACCTCCACTTCTCCTTCACCTCACTACGATTTTGTTGCCGACGACAGCATCCTTTTGCACCTCTGTTGCTATCGGCATTGCGTACCCAGAAACACCACATTTGGAGGCCACGTCCTGTTTGCTGTGGCTCGCCTCCCTGCAATGCCCACGCTGGCGCCTGCTCGACCAGCGAACTTGACGGCAATCTGGAGACAGTAACGCGCTTTATTCCCGCCTTTGCACCTCGTCTCTCCCATCTCGATACTCTACTCCGTACGCCATACCCTTTTTTGCGCCTTGCGCACACTTACGGACCGCGCCGGGGCGGTGGATGACCCGCCGAGAAGGGGGACATTTGCAGCCATGGCGAGCGAGCAACTTATCCAGGAGGAGCTTCAAAGCAGCGCGGCTGTCTCGGAGCCAAGTGGATCGTCGCACATGGACGATGACGAGAGCACCGGAACGCTCGACCGGGCCGCTCAGCTTGGCATGACAAACGGCATGAAGAGCGACGCCTCGGCTGGTGACGGCGAACGTTACACAGGAGAGGAAAGCGAGGAGCTGGAGGAGGAGGAGGATGCCGAAGGGGAAGAAGACGATGAATTCCACGACGACGCAGACGATTACGAGTCCGACGGCGCCGGCGAGGACGTCGAGGACGAGCTGGACGAGGACGACACAATACTGCCGACAGCAGCAGGACGACGGCGCCTGCGTGTCAAAGACGATGATGGCGAAGACGACGAAGAGGAGGGCGATGAAGACGATGCCGAAGGGGAAGACGACAGCGAAGGAGGCCGCGACGAGGAAGAGGCGTCGGACGACGACGCCGTTGGCGACGCCGAGGGCGTAGGTGCGGTTAAGATTCGGCCTGGTGAAACAGAGGACGACGAAGACGAAAGCGAAGCCAGCGCCGCTTCCGAGGAGTCCAGTGACGAAGAGTGGGAGGAGCAGGCACAGAACGCCGATGACGACGACGATGAGGACGAAGACGTGGAGGAGGAGGAAGAGGAAGAAGAGGTTGGAGACGAGGACGAAGGCGCAAGCCAAGTCGGTGCCGCCGCAGAACATGTCTATGACGACGATGAAGAAGATGAGGACGGGGCGGCGTTCAACTATCACTTGGACTGCCTGTACTGCAGGCGAGGCTATGGCAAACCCAGAAAGAGCGACCCGAATCTCTGGACATGTCCAACGTGTACAAACAGGGGTAAGTCTCTAGCAAGAGACACATGCAAAGAATGGGAAAATGGACATGGTGCTAACTCGCAACCCCAGCGCATGTGGAGTGCTCCTACCAACATCAGGCACCCGACGGGTTTACTGCAGAGGGTACGTATTCCCCAGCGAATTTGTGTTTGCTGCAGAGTGATAACCATGCTCTTTTCGTTTCTGTTTGCTAACACGCACAATTAGAGCCATGGCAATGCCCGGATTGTGTTGCGAAAAACCGCACAGAAGCAGGAGATGCTGCTGTCGAGACGATGGACGTTGATGGAAACGGAACCCTCCAAACGACAAACGGAGCCGACGTCGTAAATGGGACACCTCCAAAGACAGCAATACATGCGACACGCAAAGCCAACACGCCCAGGTCGTCGCCAGCATTGCGTGGTTTAGGCGCAAATACAGGCTCTGTCTCAGAGGACCAGACAGACGGTGCACCGCGGTCGTTGCGGAAACGGCGAACATCGCCGGTCGAGAGTGTCGGCAGCGGCATGTCCCTGCGCAAGCGCCGGAAGAATGTGACGGCAGATTTGAGCATTGACGGATTTACCGATATCCACAATTCGACAGTGCCGAACTCGGCCCGCTCCCTGCGGATAAAGCCGCCTGCCGCGTCGCAAGTTTCAGTTGTGAAAAAGACACGAGGCAGTCTCATTCTCAAGATCAAAGTGGCACCTGCCGACCTGCGCAGGATCACAGTGAAGAAGCGCAAATACACAAAGCGCGGCACAGCGCCACCAAGGATCAGCAAAAAAGAAAAGAAACGACTCGAACAGTTGGCCGCGGAAAACGGACTGTCGGTCGGCAGCGATGCTCTTCCTGTGATGCCGTCCACCACCGCATACACGCAGCCGTTCTACTCCTTCTTTGACAAGGACACAGACGAACAAAAGGGCAAGCCGTACGGTGGCATTCTCACCGAGGCCGAGGCGGACACGTCCAAAACATTCCCCACGCCGGACGACCGGCGGCGGTTTGACGATGCGAAGCAAAAGGCCGAGGAGGAGTGGCGGGCGCGGCTGCTTGTCATGCAGGCCGAGGCCGAGGCTACCCAGCCACCCAAGAAAAAGAAGGCCGCAGGCCCTGCCAGCCAAATTGAGTGCATCGAGTTTGGCGGGTGGGAAATCGACACGTGGTATGCGGCACCGTATCCCGAAGAGTACAGCCGCAACCGTGTACTCTACATTTGCGAGTTCTGTCTCAAGTACATGAACTCGGACTACGTGGCGTGGCGGCATAAGCTCAAGTGCCCGGCCAAGCACCCCCCAGGCGACGAGATCTACCGGCACGAGTCCATCTCGTTCTTTGAGGTGGACGGGCGGAAGAACCCGGTGTACTGCCAGAACCTGTGTTTGCTGGCCAAGTTGTTCCTTGGGTCCAAGACTCTCTATTACGATGTGGAGCCGTTTTTGTTCTACGTGCTCTGCGAGTACGACGAGTTTGGGTACCACTTTGTGGGGTACTTTTCCAAAGAGAAGCGCGCCAGCAGCCAAAACAATGTCAGCTGTATCCTGACGCTGCCCATTCACCAGCGCAAGGGCTACGGCAACCTGCTCATTGACTTTTCGTACCTGCTCACGCGGGTGGAGGAGAAGACGGGCTCGCCCGAGAAGCCGCTGTCCGACATGGGCCTGGTCTCGTACCGGAACTACTGGCGCCTTGTCATGTGCCGCTACTTGTTGGACGCGATGACGGCCAGCAGGGGCGCCAAGCTCGGTCTGTCGATCAAGCAGATCTCGAACGACACAGGCATGACGGCCGACGACGTGATCTCGGCCCTCGAGGGCCTGCGGTGTCTCGTGCGCGACCCACAGACGGGTCTCTACGCGTTCCGGGTGGACGTGACCTACTGCCGCGAGTACGTGGCCAAATGGGAGTCCAAAAAGTACGTGACGCTCAACCCGGCCGCTCTGACGTGGACGCCCTACGTAATGGGTCGTGGTAATGCCACAAACTTTGAGCTGGGGCCGGCGCTCACGGCCATTGCACCGCGCGAAGAGGACGAAGAACCAAAATCGGGCGAGCGGTTTGTGGCTTGCCTCGCCAACAGCGACAGCATCTCGACACAAGGCGGCCTCACAAATGGCGTTGCCGCGGACGCTGCGGCGACGACCGCAACTACAGAAGACAGCAAGGCGCTGGCCTCGTCCGCCACGGTCCTTGAGTCCACGGAGCCCAACGACAAGGACGGCATTGTCCCCGAGACGAAAGACGAGGCGGATACAAAGACAAACGGCGACCACAGCGCGGCATCGGCAGCCACTTCAAGCAAAACCCTCGGAGCCGATGGCGATGCCGATGCCGACGCGGATGCCGATATTGAACCCCCAGTCGCCAACATTATGAGCGACATCAAGTCCGAAGACAAGGACGATGACGACAGTGAGGGCGACGACGTTGTCGGCAGTAAGAGCCGTGCCACGACGGCGCTCAACGGCATGGCGACGCACGCGGCCCACGAACACCACGGTGCGGCGCCCGCGCCGTCCGTGGCGGGCACAGCCAATGGCTCACAAAAGCAGGACGACAGCGGCAACGGCGGCGACTGGGCGGCAGCCTACAGCTCGGTCCCGACAACGCGGTTTGTCGTGTTCCCGCCGGTATCGGCGCGCCGTTTGAGCAGTTATCCACGGGCACCGATCGGTCGGCCACCTGGCGCCCGCACAGGCAGCGGCAACCGCGCACGGAGTCGCCACAGCACCACGGGCCACGTCCGGCGGGCCGTGGTCAGCACGTCGCGGCCCAAGGCACCGAGCTCGTCCAAGAAAAAGACGGGCGGCACAGGCCGCGGACCTGGCCGGTGGCCCAAGGGCACCAAAAAGAGCGACTACGGGAATGCCGACAGTGGGCCGGGCCTGCCGCCGGCCTGGCTTGCGCGCAAGATTGCGGCAGCAGAGTCGCATAAGGCAGGCTCGGGCTCGGGCTCGGGCTCGAGCTCAGGCGATGCAGTCAATGGCGGCCCCAAACACGAGGGTGAGGCGCACGATGCCACGGCCTCTGCAGCCGCCGACGATGCACATCCGGCGCCACCCATCACGCCGAGCCGCCAATCCGCTGCCAGTAGCGACCATGACGACGACGACGACGACGAGGCCGATGCCGAAGGCGAAGACGACGACGAGCACACCGTGGCGGACACCGTGCAGGTGCACACGCCGACGCTGCCGACGCGGCTGGCGGACAAACGCGGCGGCGTGAACGGCGCCGTGCTGGCATCCGGGACTCGGGGCCGGTCGTCACCGCGGCTGGGTAAGATCAAGGCTGCGGCGTTGCACGACGGCGGTGAAGCTGATACAGTGATGGTGGATGTGGGAGAGACATAAATGGCGGTCAGACTTGGTGTACTGATGCTTCATTTTTTTAACCAAAAAACCTTTTCAGGAAGATGTACATTTTAATTCCAGTTGGGCAGCATGGCGTTCAGACGTTTTGCATTTCTTGTGTGTCGATTATTTCTATGTATTGGAGTCCTGTTTTTTGTTTCGATTATTTTCTTCCCTGTTATCCCATTGTTTCTTGGCTCGCCCTATCGGCTTGACCTTTGTTTCATTATGTTGTTTTGAACTGTCAATACCCTCTATTTTAATGGCAACGCATGCAGGATGACTTTCGTAGACATACGCCTTGACGAGCGCGTCATAGCGTAGATTCGGGCAACTGTTGACTTTTGTTATTCTCCGGCCCTTTAAGATTTCTATCGCCTTTTTTTTTTTTTACTTCGACAAAACAAATATGAAATAGCCCAAGCCGAGGCAAGTGCCTTCCCCACTGCCGTCGGTACATCCCACCTCCCACCTTCCCCCATAAGCCACTACGACGCAGTAGTTGCACCGACAGCACGGTACGCTATGTTTCACCGACCCGGGCCAATTCCGTGCTCCATTCGCCGTGTCGCCCTCCCCATCGCACCTGCCACAGACGGAGCCCGGGCGTGTCAGGGACGCCAGCCAAAATGCACCGCCTCAATGGACCCTAATTCTCACTCTGCATCGCGCCCTCGGCTTTGTATCATCTTGTCTCGCGTTGCGCATGTGCCGTGCTCCCGTTCAGCTGCAAGAGACCGTCGATTCTCCAAAGCAGTCTAGATGCATCCCTGCCCCAGCACAAGCGTCAACGGCGCACCTTGACATGACCCTCTGCGCAGCGCTGCCGTAGGGCCACGTCGTCGGCTGCATCCCCCGCCCCATCGTTCGCACGTCATTACGCATGTCTTGCATTCTGGATTATGTGTTGTTTTGTGCTTTTGCCTCCCAAATCCGCCCGCTGGCCTTGAGATCCCTGCGAACAAATGTCGTCCCCAGGCTCCGCCTCACAATCCTTCAAAACAGGGCAAACCACCAGGGAAGCGAGTCGATGTAAAATGGATAAACCGGATACCGACCCAACGCACAATGGTAAAATACAACCCGCCGAGTCTGGTGCGAATTCTCGAGGCTCTTGGCTTGTGGTGCTGCTACTGGAGAAAGTACAAAACGACAGGGAGATCACACGCTTGTTTCAGCACATGCAGTTCGAAACAGACCATCCACAGACCTCTGTTGTATTCAGCTTTGCCATCTTTATCAAGCCGCCTTATCTGTTCTCTCCTTTTCTCCTCAACGTCGTAGTTCTCTTCACTTTTGATCTGGTTTTGATCTAGTTCTGATTTACGTTGTATATTCTGTCTATTGTCTATCAAGTTTCTCTTCTTCACCCGCTCCCTTGCCCGTCTATCTTCTGCATCCTCTCTTTGCATCGGCAATCCTGGAAACAACACCACAGCCGGTTCCCTGTCTCAAATCAACATCCAAAGGTTGGCATTCGGATCTCGGGTCACCTCCGCATTCAGGCACCTTTCGATACCCGGGACAGCTCCAGTTCCCACCTCGCAGCTACCAACCGGCACTTTCGTTCTGCGCCGCATTGTACCTTTTGCGTACCGCTCTTCCCTCTTCCACGATCCTCCTGTATGTTCCCATAGGACTTTTCGTATTCTCCACAGCCGCCTTCTCTCGCACCATTCCCAGTTGTCGAGCTCTTTACTCTGGCTTGTTTCTTGGCGGCAGCTGTCCACCGGTTTCCAGCTTCTTTCTCGCTCCCTCGGCATTGTTTTGTCCTCCGTTCACCCGTTGACGAGTCTGCATGGCTCCTGTTTCCTGTTTCTTCGAGAGGCTGACTTTCAAAAGCAGATTCACACACTCCGCCCGCTCCTGCCTCTCCCGGCTTGTAGTCAACAACCAGGTAAGAACTCTTGCCTATTGCGTCAAATTCTAGATCCTGCGTGCCCCTCAATTCAGAAGGCGCGGTTCTGCAGCGTTCCTCGAACCTGCCCTTGCCTTCTTCGTCTTGCCTATTGACTGCCATTGGCCAATTGATGTGGATCGTTACTTCTTCTGTCGTCCCCTCGCTCCTTCCCGTTCTCCCTGTTGCCCTATCTGCGCACCGGTCCTGCACAAGTTTGCAGCTCGATTGGTCTGGTTGTTCCTTCCCATGCAATCGTCTGTCGTCACATCGTCTTGCCGTTTACGGCGAGTCGCAGGCCTCATTTCTCAACACTTTGATCTCAACATATCTTTTCTCCAACTCTTTTTCCAGCCCTCATTTTGTACTCCTGACTTAAGTCTGACCTCTTTCACTCCCTCACCCCCACCATTTAACATCACTCTCCGCACCATCAACGATCGGCAACAGACTCGCGTGCTCACATAAAACTAACGTTTGTTGACGTGGGCTTTCAAACTAGGATCGCCAATCCCCCAACTTACGTCACCGTACTTTACCACACTTAAACACGCCAGCACCTGGCAGCCACCAGAGACTCACAGCCGTCTCCGAACAGACTCCCAGCCGTCACAATGGCCGCTCCAAACACTTTCAAGAGCAACCTGGGTCTCTCCATTATCGGAGTCGGCCGCCAATACCCGCCATACTCCCTCAAGCCCGACTCTCTCAACACATTGAGCAAACGATTCTACCCAGAATCACCAGCGTAAGTGCATCCTGTCGTACGCGTCCTTGTCGCTCACCCTACAACTCATCTAACTGCTGTTCGTCTGCAGGATGACCAAGGTGCTGGGCATCAACCAGCTCACTGGTATTGAGGCGCGCTCGTCCATTGGCACACCGGACCACCCCCTCGTCAACCAGGAAAAAGCACCCACCATCAAGCAGCTCAGCGACATCTTCTTCCAGGAAGGCGTCCCCCTCGCCGTCCAAGCCGCGCAAAAGGCCATTGCGGAGGCCCGCATCGACCTCTCGCAAATCACCCACGTCGTCGCCAACACCTGCACCAACAGCGCCAACCCGGGCTTCGACCACTTTGTCGTCAAGGGTCTCGGCATCAAGCAGCAGGTCGAAAAGGTCTTGCTGCACGGTATCGGCTGCAGTGGCGGCCTCGCCGGCCTGCGCACGGCCGCCAACCTTGCTCTGGGACACACCATGCAGGGCAAGCCCGCCCGCATCCTAGTCGTCACCCTCGAACTCAGCACGATGATGGTCCGCAGCGAGCTCGACAGCATCCACGAGCTGCAGGAGACCCGCATCGGCGTTGCCCTCTTCTCGGACTGCGGCAGCGCCGTCGTTCTGAGTAACGGCATCGGCGAGTCTGCCGAGCCCATCTACGAGCTGCTGGGCTGGGACCACCGCATGATCCCCGACACCGAGGAAGACCTAGGATTCGACGTCGACCCTGTGGGCTGGAAGGTCGTGCTGTCGCCCCGCGTGCCCAAGCTGGCCGCCGAGGTGCTCCAGCCCACGTTCCGCGACCTTGTCGCCTCCGTACCCGATCTGCCCCCCACCTACCAGGCCGCTGCCGACTTTGACTGGGCCATGCACCCCGGCGGCTCCACCATCTTGTCCGGTGCCGAGCGCGCCATGGGCATCTCGCCGGAGCACATGCGTGCCAGCTACGACACCTACATCAACCACGGCAACTCCAGCTCCGCCACCATCTTCAGCGTGCTCGACCGCCTGCGCGAAAAGGACATGGACGCCTGGGCCCCTGGCGGCAAGGGCCCCAAAGAGTACATTATCGGCTGTGCCTTTGGGCCGGGCATCGCTGTTGAGTCGTGCATCCTCAAGCGCAACATGCGCGTCACCGGCATCGACACGCCGCCCGAGACCGAGAGCGAGGCCAGCCGTAGCGAGGCAGGCGATGCCGGCGAGGAGAAGACGACCGCATCATCGACACAAGCAGGACCGCAGACCATCACCTCGCAGGTCAACAACCTGGAGCTGGGCTCGAACTAATTAGAACTGGACATTTCTGGAGTTACTGCAAGCGATTTGTAAAGTGACGCAATGGGATGGGCGGATGTATCTTAATACCTGCGGATTTTTGTGTTTTTTTTTTTTTCTTTTTCTTTTTCACTGTTCATGGTAAATGTATACTGCTATTGTTGACTTTCGTCCATCACCAACAATGATTTATCGTTTGCTGCCTCGTTTTATGTTCACTTGCGATACGGAACCCAGCAATCTGTGCATGGGAAAGGAGTATTCTATATACATCAGGGCGTTTTTTTAAGTCATGTGCAGATTGCTCGGCATCTAGTGTTCGAGACTGTTAGAAAAACAGCTGTTACTGAGGGCAGTACAATAGCAGCCTCTACAATGTTTGTGAATAAGTCACCTCCATATCACCAGAGAAATGCAAACAATTTCAAAATGCTATTTTGA
The DNA here is from genome assembly GCF_000961545.1 of Sporothrix schenckii 1099-18. Lineage (NCBI taxonomy): Eukaryota > Fungi > Ascomycota > Sordariomycetes > Ophiostomatales > Ophiostomataceae > Sporothrix > Sporothrix schenckii. The sequence goes on from NW_015971148.1 coordinate 4,230,177, forward strand.
CTACTGCTGCAAGTGGTATCATTTATAAACAATCAAGCGCTGCCCTCTATCCAAACAAGAAGCTTCAAAAACCAAAACCAAAACTCAATAAGCAAGCTTCCGTCTACCGCCAACTAACCCGAGTTCTCATCACTTCAAGGCGCCTTTCTGTCCCCCAGCCCAGCGAGCATCCCATCGGAAATAAAAGAGACTATGGATGCCCCGCCGTCATATATTGTCATTTCATTTTCGGATTTATATCACTTGGCCCCTCCCTTGTTTACTGCGACGTCGCCTTGGTCTCCGTGACGGTGCCACCGTCCTCGACGTGCTCCAGAGAATCCGCCTTGCTCACACCGAGCTGGGAAGTGTCCCAGCCGTTGGCCTCCAGGTAGCGGCGGAAGCGCGCGTCCTCGTACTGGATTGTGTCCTGGCCGACGTTGGGCAGCAGGAAGAAGGCCAAGAGCGCCGACAGAACCGACAAGCTGGAGCTGACATAGAAGGGGTACTGTGCCGTGGCGTTGGCGTCGTCGCCACCGGCGGCCTCAATGTAGGGGTAGACGTAAGTGCCAACAAAGGCGCCGATCTTGCCAACGGCGGCGGCAATGCCGTAGTACTGGCCGCGCACACCGGTCGCGCAGGTCTTCGCAGCCAAAAGACCAATGTTGTCGCCGGGGCCGAACTCGCCGAGCGACAGGAAAATGCCGTAGACGGTGGCGAACGCCCCGACCATGTGCGGCTGGGAGAGGTTGGCATAGTCGCCGGCCATGATGAAACCGACAATGGCCTGCAGCAGCACACCCGTGATCAGGCACCAGCGGGGGCCGAGCCAGTCGCTGGCCTTGGCGCCGAGGAGCGAGCCGGGCATGTAGAACAGGTTGATGACGACGTTCCAGCCGAAGATGGTGGTCAGGGGCGAGTCGGAGGGGAATATGTTGGCCAGGATGGTGGACGAGTAAATGCCAAAGGCGTAGGTCAGGAAGTCGTAAATGAACCAGATCAGGCTAACAACGATCAGGCGGGGGCCGTAGAACTTGAGAACCAGCCAGTACGGGGTGCGGGCGCCCTTCATAGAGTTGCGGTTGAACTCCTCGTTCTCCTTGACAAAAAGACGGAGGACGAAAAGGACGAGGGGAAAGACGGCGCCGATGCCGAGCGACACGCGCCATTGGGTGCTGAGGTGTTCATTATGGCAGGCGGCCGCCACGACGTCTGTATAAAGGCTGGTGTTAGCTCGGAGGGGATTCCCAACCGGAAGAGCCGTAAAAATGGCCCGAAAAAAAGGATAAATAAAAGAGGACAAGGAGCACACGTACAAGGAACAAAGGCACCAATAACGAAGCCAAAGTCAATAATGGAGTTGGTGAACCTATTCTGTTAGTTTGGGTAGAAATAAAGAGAGAGTGTGTGTGGAAACCCGAGAGCGAAAGAGGTATAGAAAAAGACGGCGACCTTCGCGGCACACGAACTCACAGGATGAAGATAAAGTGGCGCCAGCCCTTGCGGACCTCGCCCGTCGACTCGGCACAGCCCACAGAGCCCGCAGGATACTCGCCGCCAATGCCGATACCGACGAAGAAACGCCACGCAGCCAGGATGTTGAACATGCCAATGGTGTCACCATGGTAGTAAGAGCCGGCGGCCAGAGCCGTGAAGACGAAGAGGATGACGGTAGACACAAGCAGCGAGTTGGTACGCGACCAGCGGTCGGCGAGGAAACCAAAGAACAGCTGGCCGACGACGGTGCCAGCAAAGACGATGGCACTGACAACGCTCTTGGACCGGGACTTGGACCAGGTGTCGCCGTACTGGAGGGCCAGGATGGTGGAGACGGAGCCAATGACCTGCAAAAGTTAGCACACAAGCGCACTTCGGCCCAATCTTTCGCAATCTACGCGGGTGTGCAGCTCACGTTGTTGATGTAGCCGTCCGAGAAGAGACCGGCACCGCAGGCGACGACGGGCAGCGTAATCAGAGGCTGCTTCTGGTCGATGGGCGGCAGGTTGTTCTCGGCGTTGACTTCTTCGACGACGGTCTCGGCCTGCTCCTGCTCGTGCTGCCGACCGGCAACCGTGAGGCGGTTGAGGAACGACATGGTGGGCGGGGGACGGTGGGTAAAAATGGAAACCGAGGCGGTCGACGGTGATGTGTAGAAAGACTAAGAGACAGAGAGAGAAAAACAGAAGAAGAACAAAAAGTCTGCGTTGGGCCGGCAGGTGTCGAGAAAGTTGAGCTTTCTACTCCCTTCTTTCTTCTTACGGACGAGAGATAAGGAAAGAAGGAAACCGACAACAGAACACAAATCAGGGAAAGAGCGAGAGAAAAGAGGTGAGGGTGCTAGGTACGGAAGGAAGGAGGGGGGCGGGTATGAGCTTATGAGGACTTTGACTCTGAATACAAAACGATCGGCCTTGTGGGAGGGCCGTTTGGTACTTTGCAATAAAAAAAAAGAGGACAATACTCGGTTACATTCACGAGGTCGCCACAGGGCGCATTTGTTTATGGGGATCTAAGCTGGGGTTGGGGCGCAAATGGGGAGGCGGCCGTGGTTGGACGGGACTAAGACAGAGTGGACAGACAGGACCCCAAAGGATTTGATACGACATATTTGGGACGGTACAGAGACAGAGAGGTACTTCTCGTTTTGATATTTTTCTGTTTTAGTTGTTTTCCTCTTCGGGCTGCCGATCCTTTCTCACGGGGGCAAATACTGGGTCGTCCGTGGGTTGGCGGTGGGACCGGACGCGTGATCGTGCTCATGTGGGTGATATTGCCGTTCTGCTCGATTCTGGGAATAAGAAAATCGCTGGGCGATACGAAGGACTTGCGTGTACGGAGTAAGGCGCCGTCATGGCTTGGTGTGTTGGAGGATATGTGTCAAGAGTCAACTAGCCGTAGACTTCATTACACACGCAGTTTGTATGCCGTCTGTTGGAGGGTACAGACGTGGCCGCACCTTCCATTCCCATTTCTCGGGATCGAGGTGTTCTTTCCCGTGCAACCAGGGTGACAAGAACGGCCGGCCACTCGACAGTTCCATTCTCTTCCAGTAATGGTTGACCGACTCCGTCCTCTTCTACGAAGCCGATAGCCTTCTTGTTTGGCCCAATGTTTGTCTGTTGACAAAAAATTCGTATCAGATCGTCACATTCGACTTCATCCTGTCTTTGCCCGTACCTCCTAGCGACGCGAAACGACTGGTTGCGACTCTAAGATATTAGACCGACGTAAATTCCAAAAATGCCCCGCTTTTTTTTGTTCGCACGGCTGCCATCGCGCCTTCCTCTTTTTTCAAGGTGCGCCGGTCTCATTTAGCAGCCTGGTTCTACTTTCAAGCTTGGCGTTTCTGTGTATGTAATTCGTACTCTGTACTTTTTTCGAGGCGCCTTGCTCCTCTCAAGTACGGAAAATACCGCGCCATCCTTTCCAATTCTTTGGTCGTCTGCATCTACGCTTTTTTGTATCTCCCCTTCGTTTCTCTTTTACATTTTGCATTCGTCTTTTTTATTTATACTGTGTTTTCAAGCTCTGACGTCAATGGCGTTCGGCTTGGCAAGTAGCACGCTTTAGGTCCCGTTACAGAGCCCCCTGCCGCGGCCTAGGCGCACACACCAGAAGCAAAACGATCAAAAGAACAGTAAATCGGCTTTTCTTGACTTGCTAGCAGTGGCAGAGGCGCTGGAACCAGTCCTCATTGGGTTGCCGCTTTCCGAATCTCAAGCCTTACCGCCCAGAGACTAGCACGCGCTCTTCGTTCGCACTTGCCTGTTTTTGATTAAACCATGACTTCCCTTTGCTCCTTCCACAAATTTTGCCCTGTATGTCGTACTTTCCCCCTGGCTCTTTCTTCGTCTGCCGTCTCCGTTTCTTGCACCTCGTAGCCTTCTTACCGGGGCTCTTACCACTTTCGTGCCCCTCACAGGTCGTACTTACTTGGAATGCGGCTTGAAGACAGCGGAGGCCTTTCAAATTGTATCTTGTAGCACCTTGCTGGGGAACGGACGCCCATCGCGCTCGCTCCTGCCCAAAATAACAAAACACTGTCTAGAAAAGTAAACATCCTTCTGCTGTTTTCTTGCCCTTGGAGCTTTCGTACTCCCCTTACCCACCGACCTGCGCTCTTTTCCAAACGCCCTTACAACGGCAACTCAACATCTCGACGTTGCATGGCGAACCCACTTCGGCGACGCCGACTACCCCCCTCATCAAGAACACGACCTACTCTAAAACAACGGTTTGGAAGGCCGCTAGAGGCTGGCCTCTTTCTAGACGTTCAGGCCGTGCTTGGGTGCTGGGCCTGACAATTGAACTGGCGCCCGCTGAGCGACAAAACAACAATTCGACAACAGCATGAAGACGAACAACACTTGGCCTGGCCTCCCTGGCCAAGCCAAAGATTTGCTTGGCGAGCTTGGTTCCTTGACTGCGACTGAAGGCTTTTCTGTTGCCTCTTCATTGTTCTTTTTTTCTCGGTCGTTCTTTACGGCTCCCTTCATACTTTTCTTCTCATTGGTAATTACTCCCTCCAACGCCTCTGGACTGGGCCGTTCAAGGTTTTCTTTTTCTACGTCGTATTTGGACGTTACCGTTCGTTTGCAGCGACGACACCTCCCTAGCCACTTGCCTAGCCTGTTAAAGTCCCCGATACACAAGGAAGTTTCGTTTATGCAGCCTCCTCTACGACATACAATACCACCTTGTCCGCAGCCTTTTTTGACCAACAAGGCAGGCATGGTCCAAGCTCCCCGGGATGTTCTCGGCCCGGAAACGAAACGAAGGGTCAGCATGGTAACTCGAGCAGCTCGGTCTTGGCCGTGTGAATCTCATTTGGCTCACCGAGTGTAACATCTCGACATTGCGGCGGTTAAACGGCCTCGTGCTTCTCGACAGGGTGTTGATAGAGGTTGATCAGGGCTTGTGAAAAAAGAAACGGTTAACCCATGCCGAGAAGGGTATTGTCCACTTGTCGAGACTTTGTTTGGACATCCTGGAAGGGCTGATCCGTCGATGCAATACTAGTCTGGACGTACGTACTATGGAGGGCACGTGCGAGCCAGCCTCGACAACTACAGGTCCTCCTTCAACCGAACCATGAAGATCCTTTGGAATCCTCTAATTCTGACATGACTGGACGTAACGACAAACTAATAACTTTGCTATACAAGCTCAGTAACCGCATGCATCATCGCACGCCATCACTATCGACGCAAAAAATATTGCACAGGCCACAAAAATGAGTGTAGACCGTCCTCACATGACCCGATATGCAATATTGCCGCGTCAAGCTTCTCAGTCGTTTCCAAGCTCAGTCTGAAATGAGAAGACCACAATCTGGTACCTGTCCGACAGTCCTATTACCACATGTTTTCAGTAGTACGACGCACTGGCAAAGTTCGCCCCTTCCGCTCGATGGCGCCGGTACTTGATCTAGGAGGATCAGATAACAAGTAGCAAAACGGCGAAGTATGTTCCGGAATCACCCAAGAGCCCATCCCTCCAACGGGCGCAGGACGTTCGTTCCCAGCGAAAAGGCAGCCAATCGTGGCCGCTCACTGATCAACGTGGTCCAGTCGCCTCACCATGGGGACGTGCTCCTAGCTGCTGCTCAGTCGATCCACCACCACACCATAAAATAAAACCCACACACCACAGGAGTGCAAGGGGTCGTCAACGGGTATGCCGCCGTGCATGAGAAGGGCGCCAAAAAGTCAAGACAAGCTTTTTTTTATGATTTTATTTTGCTACCAAAAAAATAAAACAAATATCGGGGTGGGAACCATCGGACGTATCGTCACCAGCGGTACGAGGATCGTATGTCGTCTGGGTGCCTTTGACCATCGCATGGCGTGGCTATGTGCGAGCCGTTGTGGTTGTAGTTGTGGTTTGCCTTGTTTGTCGCTCTTTCGGTCGGGTCCATCTGATGTACGGCATACAACGTATTCCATGGCTTTCTCCACGTCGTCCATCAATGTCGTCGGAGGTAGTCTACTCTGAAGATATTCGAGAAATTTTCTCGGTCACCTTTTGACGTTTAAACCTCCAGACTAGGCCCACGTGCATAATTGAACATGGTCGACTCCGAGAAGAAAAGATCTGCGCCTTCACTGTCAAAGTTCCACAACAGAGACACTGCAACCCTACTCAGTCAGGAGAGTAGCGATACATGGATCAAGCACGTTTCCTGTTCTTGGCGTTGCGAGGAGACAGGTGTACCTGGCACATGTCCATGCCGTGGTGCAGTCAAAGGATCTGTAAGCTGATGCATCCTGTCAACAGGTTCGGTTCCATTTTAAACTGACAAAAAAAAGTCTATTCCTGCCAGCCAAGCAGCACTTGGTCATGACTGGTCATTTCCAACATCTATGGCACGACGCGAAGAGGTCTCCCCGACCGTCGCAGCTGAAGCCGGGCCTGCGGTACATCCTTTGCAGCAGGCTCCAAGATATGAATGGGCAGCACCCGGTCGTTTCGCGGCGGAACTTTGGGTGGCACCCCGTGCTGGCCCATGGCAGCTGCGGCCGCGTCCTCGGCGTCAAACATCAGCACCACTGCGGCGGCAAACGACAGAATCTCGGCTGTCGCAAAGTGTCGTCCGGGGCATAACGTTTTACCGCCACCAAAAGCGCGGAACGCGGCAGGGTGCCGTTTGGGAACTGCCGGCGAGGCCTTGTCCGTTTTGTCCGGTTTTGCTGCCGCCTTGGGAAGAAATCTTGCCGGGTCAAACGTGTCGACATCAGCACCCCAGAGCGTTGGGTCCGCGTGGATGACACCAGCAGCAATCTGCACAACCGAACCGGCGCGCAAGAAGTACCGATCGGCCAGCAGAGTGTCGGACAGCACGAGGCGGGTCGACATGTTGTTGGAGCCCAGCCGGAGGCACTCCTGGTAAACAGTCAGCAGGGTCGGGCAGTTTGTGCGAATGTGGTCGATGCTCAGCGTGTCGCCATCGTCGTAGTTGTCGTCGCTGCTGCCATTGCTTCGTGTCTCCAATTCGCGTCGCACGGTCTGAAGCAAGTCCAGGTCGGAGAACAGTCTGAGAACGACCCAAAACGATGTCACGGCCGTGTTGATGATGCCGGCAAACAAAAACGAGAGCTCAGACCGTGCCGTGCTAGAACGAGCCCAGCCGTAGCGGTCGGCAATGGCAACGCGGCGCCGCACAATCTCGCTGCTGTCACTGGACAAATGCTCGTCTGCAGTCAGGTATGTCGTGAAGCCATCCACGAGCTGTTCGCGTGCGGCAAAGGGACGCCCGCCTAGAAGCGATGCCATCAGCGACCCGGGTTGACGGTCGCCCACGAGAAGCAGCCTGCCAAGACCATGCACGAATTCCCAGAACGCTGGTTCTAACGCGGGCTCCATGGCGAGCGGGTTGCGCGGGCCGTACAAAAACTGCGCAGTGCCCAGTGTAACAAAATGCTTCATCCAAGCCAGCAAATCGACCACGGCCGGTGTCGGTGGAGTCGAAGTCATTGAGGCGTCCAGCTCGGATGCGTACGAGTTGACTTGGCCGACCAGTTCACAGACCGCATCTTTCACAAAGGATGTTAATGTATCGCCGGGCCCCAAGTAGCTGTAAACCATGTCGTGCATGTCGGCCAGGAAGCCGTACGACTCATCGTATTTTTGGTCGTCGACAATGGACATGGTTGGCCCAGTCCCGGATGTTGCTGCCGGTCTAAGCTTAGGCGACGTCGCTACGGCCAGATTTTCACCACGGACGATGCTGACAGTCTTCTTGTCGAGGCCGAGGACGCGGCGCGTTACGTCGGGCACAAGAGGCGTAAAGGACAAGGCGCGGGATGCGCGCTGCACGGCGGCCGCCAGCGACGGGTCGGTTACGAGGTAGATGCGTGAGCCGGGGACCGGTAGTGTGACAATGCCTGCCGGGGCGGACGATTGAGACGCGGAAGTGGACGAGGATGACGGCGAAGAGAGCGTCGACGGCGTAGGGCCGCCAAGAGTCGTGCCTACACCGCCTTGGGCTACATGCTGGATGCGCAGCCCGAGCTGCTGCATGTAGCGACCGCCCTGCAGGGCCATGCACAGGACATGGCCAAGGAATGGCAGGCCCGGTGCCGGGATGACGGGCGGCTCATCGGGGCGGCTCCGTCGCAGCTGCAGGCGGTAAAGAATAAAGTAGAGGGTGCCAAGGCCAACGACAATGACCGACAAGTCGGAAAAGGTCATGGTGGAAGGTGTTGTGGGGAGAGGTCGGACGATAAACAAATATCCGATCGCAAAGCAAATAAAAGGTCGAAAAGAAGGCGGAAACAGGATTTGCAAACAGAAAAACGTGGACGCATAAATGAGCCGATACAGCCTCCGTCGCAAAATTTGTCCGAAAACACGCCTTTCTTCTCCTCTTCACCGTCACATTCTTACTCCGAGCTTTTGCGTTTTGAACAAGACGCACGACGGCCGGGGAAATGGGGGTAACGTTCATTTCTCCAACACGACCCTGGCTCGCAACCCAAATAGAGAGGTTGTCTGCGGCCTGCCATTGGGTGAGGTAGCGGCGGTTGCAAAGCGGGGTGTTAATCTAGCTTGGGACCAATGCCGTGCTGCAGATTGGAAGCCGTGGATATTCCCGATGGACAGCCGACATCTTTCACGGCTTGCCGTGGGAGAGTTGGATCTCGACAAGGTAAAGAAAGACATGTTTGGTCTGGAGAAATCCAGAACAAAGCGGAGAAAAAAGGACGGGCAAGGAGCAAAGGAGAACATGGGAGGGTTAAGAAAATCATGGCGTCTAATGTATCCAATTTTCTCGTATATTGTCAAAATACAAGATAAATGATATATTGTGCTCTCACAAATGGATAACCAGAAAAGAAAAGCAAACCCAGAAGGAAAAAAAGCGACGACGTATCCAATACTGAACCAAGAAAATAAGAGACGGTTCCTACTTATGGAACGACTTGACCTTCTCAACCTCATCGTAGCTACCCATGAAAATGCCGGACTTGTCGTGGATGTGCTCGGGGACGACCTCGAGCATGCGCTCCATCTTGGAGTTGACGGCCTGGCCTCCGGCGTTCTCAAAGACCATGGCCATGGGGGCGCACTCGTACAGAATGCGCAGCTTGCCCTTGGGGCTCTTGGAGTCGGCCGGGTAGGCAAAGATGCCGCCGTAGAGGAGGGTGCGGTAGGCGTCGGCCACCATGCTGCCAATGTAACGCGAGCTGTAGGGCTTGCCGTTGTCGGGCTGGGCCTCCTTGAGGGAGTTGAAGTAGGCCTTGACGCGGTCGTCCCAGTAGAGCGAGTTGCCCTCGTTGACGGAGTAGATGGCGCGCTTCTTGGGCAGGCGCATGTCGGGGTGCGTCAGGATGAACTCGCCCAGGCCGTTGTCGAGCGTGAAGCCGTTGACGCCGCCGCCCTTCATCGTGATGACGAGCTGCGCCGAGGCGCCGTACATGGTGAAACCGGCCGCCACCAGCTCGGTGCCGGGCTTCAGGATGTCCGCAGCCTCGCCCGTCGAGCCCTCGGCTAGCTTGTGGATGGCGAAGATGGTGCCGACCGACACACCGGCGTCGAGGTTGGAGCTACCGTCGATGGGGTCGCAGGCAACGGCGTAGCGGGCGCGCTCGCTGGACTTGCCATCGGCCGAGTTGGCGCCGGTGAAAAAGATGATGTTCTCCTCCTCCTCGGAGACCAGCAGGGCGCAGCGGCCCGACGACCGCATGACCTCGATGAACAGGTCATTGGAAATGACATCGAGCTTCTTCTGGTCGTCGCCCGTGGTGTTGGACGAACCGGCCAGACCCGTCAAGTTGATGAGGGTAGCACGGCGGATGTAGTATGCAATGGACTTGAAGGAGAATTGCAGTGCGTGGCACAGAAGTCTGTAAGCGGACTCGTGTTAGTGAGGGGCATCTTTGCCAAGAGGAGACGAGAAGCTGTACGGTAGATGGGAGATGCTAGTTTTCCAAAAATCAAGAGAAAAAAAACTCAAGACGCGTACGTAAAGTCACCAGTGGCCTCGGGCTGCTTGTTCTGTCCCTCCGTCAGGAAGCGTGTGAGGGTCACAATGTTGTAGTTGACCTGTTCTGGCATAACGCCATCGTCGGAGGCACCCATGGTGGCTATTGGGGGGGTGAGGTTGCGGAGGGAAAGTCGATAAAAAAAGAAAAGGAGACAAAAAAGAAAAGGAGACAAAAAAGAAAAGGAGACAAAAAAGAAAAGGAAACAAAACGAAGCTCGCGAGGATGAGCTGTGTCTCTTTGTTCAGATTGCAATGGGAGCCGAAAATGGAGGGGAAGGTACGGTGGCCGGCTCGGATGACGTAGCGTGGGAAGGAGCGTAGCTAGTTATACGGATACGGATACTGCAGGTGCAGCTGACTGTTGAGGCGTTCTTTCTGTGTCTCGGTACCTGTAAAGTATCGTCAAATTCTCGATCAGGAACAAACAGCAAAAAGGGCAGGCACGCATGACCGTTACGAAAACGGCCGGGGCTTCTTCTTATATTGGTCTGGGCTGAACTGGGCAGGTACGATGAACGAACAACCGATAATAGGTAGGGCCAGAGCCCGCCTACGCAGCGGCGCTCGGCTGTGGAGCACCGAGAATCAAAAGGACAGGGGCAAAAAGGGAAGCTGGGCGCTTTCCCTGTCGGTTGCGGAGAACGGCTAGCGGACGACTGACGGTTTCTCACGACGATTGGTGGTTTTTTCATGGCATGAGGGTATCCACGAGTTTGGTAGATTGATGGAGCACGAGAACAGCAAGCTTTTATTTTTTAATTGAACGGATATTCGGGTGCAGAGGCACAGAAGCATAGAAGCGCTGCAAAGCTCAAAGAAAGATGACGAGACGGGCCTGTTTTCGTTACAAAGCATTTGAGTGGCCAAGGTCATCGCCGGCTGGTCCTTCCTTTGAGTGCACGAGACGTCCTTCCCCCTCCTGTGAGCGAGCGTCACGCTCGTCCGTGGCGCCTTCCCCCGTCTCTTGCTCTTACAGACCAATTGCCCCTTGGGGATCCGACTTGAGCTAGATCAACCCATAAATACCGGGGATGATCAATGGCTATGCGCAAGATAGGTAATTACGAGACTTGTCTCTTGTCATATGAAGAATGCAGCAACAGAGACACCAGCGAATGTGGCGCCCGGCCGAGGGGAATGTAGACCGTGTTTGGTAATTCTGGTGGGTGTTGCTGGCTGCAAAGAAGATTTCCCGGGTTGGCAAGTGCCGTAATAGCCCACATTAGCCCGAGCGGGTTCCAGTGCAAGCCGTGGAGCTTCGCAAGTAGTCCACAGTCGGAAAGCAGCAGGAAGCTCTTTCCCACCGGCATCACCTGTAACGCGCCATCAGATGACCTGTGCAGGTGCGTGACCTCTAGGTGCATGACATAACGAGCTGGCGCGGGGGCAACAACGGGCAGGAACCAGGAAAGGCCGGGCTTTTCCGAAATCGCATACAGTCATATATAATATGTTTAAATGAATTGCGATTAGGCGCATGCGCTCCCTGATTTCCCGGACGCTGCAAGCGGCCAGTTTTGCGGAGAATTTCCACTTTTTATTGGCCATTCCTAGGTAATGCAATCCACGCTGCTGTTGCAGTTCGCTAACGTTGAGCCGGCGGAGCCAGATTCTCCAGACCAGACACTTCAAACCTCGGCATGTGCACATTGGAAGGGGGGCCAAGCGCAATACACCAACGACTCCCAAGCCGGGAACCTCGCCAGCTCGCCCGCAGTCTTTCCCCAGACGACACCATCGGTTCGCTCTTTCCTCGTGATTCACCTCGAAAGAGACGCAACAAAGCATAGCGACACTAGCAGGGCAGGCGCGCATTAAAATTAAATACACCGGCAAAAACCTCCTTCCTTGTCTTGATCTTGCCTCAGCCTCGCTTTTGACATCTCGTTCCCTTCCTTTCTGCTTCTTCTTCTTCCTCCCGTCTTTTTTTCTCTTTTTGCCCTCTTATTCTGTTCTGACGTCTCCGCATCACGTCTTCACTCCACATCCCTATACCGGAGCATTATTACCCCAGCCTCCTGTCGACCTTGCCGCCGATTGTCTCTTTCTTCCGACGACTCTCGCACCACTTCGACCGCCTCCTCCTCCGGCAGTTTTTATCGCGACCTCGAACGTCCAACATTTGTTTCACAACTCTCTCCTTCCTTATCACCAACCCTCCTCCCCCTCCTCTCCCTCCTCCTCTTCCCCATACACAATGGTTGCCGACGCGCTCGTGTTCCACCCGACGGTGGCGCACTATCTCCGCTTCGCCGCCACGACCGTCGGCCGCGACAAGCTGATGCGCACAGTCCAGTACTTTGCGCGCTTCTATGTCTGGTACCGCCTGCGCACGAATGCCACGACCGCCGAAGTGGCGCCCTGGGCCGCCCTCAAGGCCGTCCTCGGCAAGGCCCGCAAGCTGCTGCAGGCCGGCAAGAACCTGGAGCACTTCAAGTCCGCCGTGGCCGCGTCGCAAGACCCTAAGCTGTCGACGGCTGCCGTCGGCTCGCCCGTGCTGCGCTACGCCACCGTGGGCCGGCAGCTGAGCTATGCCAGCTACCTTACGATCGAGCTGATTATGCTGCCCGAGACGCTGGGCGTGAGCAAGCTCTCCAACCGCACGCTGGCCACGCGCCTCAAGCGCGACTCGGCCCGCCTGTGGACGCTGGGTCTGCTGTGCTCTGTTTTTGCACAGGTCTTTACGCTGCGCCGCCTGCAGGAGCGCGAGGCCCGCATCGACCGCAAGGACGGCGAGGGCGTTGTGGAGGGCAAGCGCATTGCCAAGGAGCGCCAGGCCAGCCACCTGCAGCTGCTGTGCGACGTCTGCGACCTGACCAACACCACGAGCAGCCTGGGCTGGACCAACTTTGACGACGGCGTGGTTGGTCTGGCCGGTACGGCATCGGGTATTGTTGGTATCTACAACCAGTGGAAGAAGACGGCGTAAGTCACGCATGCCGTCGGCTGTAGTCCTCCTCCTGTAACACCACCACTCTGAAAGCAAGACAACCAGCAGCAAAACAAAACAGAAAAGAAAAGAAAAATCCAACCGACAAATACAAAAGGGGCGGAGAGAGAGAGATGAGGATGAAGACAGTTGGGCCGGGCGACAACTGATGCCGATTGGAGAGAATGAGAACGTGGTTCTCTTTTGTGTTACCGTGTTTTGCTTGTTCATGCGGCATCGCGTCCTGTTCACGTTTATATTGTACTCGCTTCCATGCTTTCATCCATTTCTACACTATTGTTTTTATTTCAGGAAATAGCAATTTGAAATAGACTATAATACCAACCTTTTCCAGGTTACGTGTGCGTGGAGACGATCGTTCTGCTCTGTGGTCACCGGGATGTGAGTTGAGTTCACTTGTCACATGCAAATCCGCAGCAAATCTGCAGCAAACCTGCACCGCCAACTTGCAAGCGTCAAAAATGTAATATTAAAGGACAAGCCTTACGGGTCTCTATCTAATGAAGGGGTTACATGCAACCGCGCTCCGACGGGGGGGATCGTACACAAAGCACACGCCAACGTCAACCAAATGCTCAACGGGTTAAATCAAAACAAAAAACGGCAAATCAACAGCCAAATTCAGCCCATACATTGCGAGCGAGTCCTGGCCAGGACGCTGCTCAATACAGAATCCGTCCCTCCATTCCTCCATTTTATACAATTGCGGGCCGTTCCGCCTAGTTCCGCCAGCTCCCTCTCTGCTTTTCTTTTTTGTTTCCTTCTTCTTTCGCGTTCATCTTTTTTTTTCGTTTTTTGTCCTCTCTCTTTCCTTCCTCCCACGTCTCCTGTTCAGTGAGCACTCGTCACTTCGCGGTAGTATGCAAACGCAAGGTCGGACGAGTACCGAACACGCCGGTCCTCCGTCAAGGGCAGTCGAGAAATCTTGGTCAAGTCCATCTACAAGCAACTGTTAGCATCTGTGTCCGTAACCGTGGCAGTCCGGGGCATGCATAAACGGGACATAATAGAAATACTCACTCTGCCCTTGTTGGCAAGCACCATCGTCTCCTTCGCCACCACATCTGCCATCTCCGTAATGGCCGCCACCTCCGTCGGCAGCGCATTGCCTGCGTTGTCGTACATGGCCGGCAGGCTGGCGGCCAGCGCCTCCACGGCACCAAGCAGCTGCGCGGAGGCCTGCTTAGCCTCGTCACGCGCCTGTTGCTGCTGGCGTCCTCGCGTACGTCGTGCAGCACTGCCGCCCGAGCCGCCGGTACCACTGCCACCGAGCGTGCCTCCACGCTGCAGCGTCAGCAGGTCGAGGAACCGACTGTACACTTCGCCGCCCAGCGCCCAGTCTTTGATCTGCTGGCGGTGAGGCTGCAGCTTCTCGAGCATTTCCGCAATGTCGCTGTAGTTGCGCTCGACAACGGCCTTGGGCGCCAGCTCCTTGACAAAGATGCGGTGCGCATCCGCAAAGGCTGACGCACGCAGAAGACACTCGGCTTCCAGCACGGGCTGGTTCTGCTGGTTGCGCCAGTAGAGCGCGGCGGCCTGCCACACCCACTGCGCCGGGATCTTGAGGTCGTCCACCAGCTTGTCGTACAGGCTCGACTGGGCGCCGTTGTTGACAAACAGTGAGCCCGTGTGGCGCGCCAGCACGTCCTGGACCGCGTGTATCCGTGCTGTGCGGTCAGACAGATGCAGCAGAACCCAGATGGCATGAACCCAGGCACCATCGTCCGGGCTGTTGGAAGATCGGTCGTTTTGGTACACGACCTCGGATGCGTAAGACGTAGAGAGTGCGTCAGCCTTTTCCGAAGACAGCTTGGCCGATGCGCTGATGTGCTTGGCGCCCGACAGGGCCTGGCTGATTTGCCAGCAGAATCGGTACCGGAACGGCGACGGCTGTGAGTTTTCGGGCTCCAGCACATCTTCCAGGCGGGCAAGGCCGGCAGCGACCTTGAGGAGACCGAACAGCAGGTCCTCGCGAAGCTCGCGCTGGGGGTCGGTCCAGGCAGCAGTGATGTCGCGCTGTTTCGTGTACCATGGCCGAGGGGCAGGCACGCGGCCTTGCTCGAGATCCTCAACGTACTTGGCCACAGCCGACTCAATCCCCTCGCCCGCAGCGATGCCGTACCAGAGACGGAGGCCGAATGCTTGCTTCCAGTCGAGGCCGAACCAGTTGGACACGACCACCGAGTTCATGCGGTTCTCGACACCGCCGCCCTTCTTGCCCTCGCAGACGGCCACGTTACCAGCGAGCAGCGAGTAGATCGACCGCAGCGGCACGCTGAACTCGGAGAGAGCATCGCCCTGCTGCCAGTCGTCCACCTGCTCCCGCATGTCCTTCTTGAAGGCATCGCCTGTGCCAATCAGCGAGACCAGTGTGGCCAGCTTAAAGTTCTTGCCATCCACGAGCGCGCGGCAGGCCTCAGGGACCTTGCGGGACGCCAGGTAGAGGACTGCCTTTTGTTCAAATGACTGTGCCTGGTCCAGGGGCTTGGCCGAAGACGAGTCCTGCACAAGTTGCGCCCAGAACGTGGCCAGATTGGCCCTGCGCTGGCGCGCTTCGTCTCCCGGGTTCGAAGCATGCTCGTCGACAGGATCAAATAGCACGCTGGCAAGTTCCCATACAGACTGCTCGTATGAGCCCAGCTGCTGTGATATGGTGCTGGCGGACGCTGACCGACGCTGGTTAGCTTGCTCACAGAAACCGGCAAAGGCCTTAATTTCGGGGATGCGGCGAGTCGAGATCGCCGGCACACCGTCCACGACCTGGACATCCACGACATCTTTGTGGTCGGACAGACCCTCAACGGAGTACTGGACCTTGTTAGTTTTTTTATCATTTTTTATTTTCATTTTTTTTTTTTGTCTGTGGTATTTAAGCATATAAGGGGAAAGCATCTCTTGCCACGTACGTCTGTGAGCTGCGCACCAATGGGGTCGAATATCCGAATTCGCTTCAGCGAGGGTTCGGTGTCATCGTTTTGTGCCTCGGTGACAATGCACGCTCCGTCCGTGGACCAGATAGGTCTCGCGGCATCATGGAAAGCGCGGTCCGTTGGGTCCATGGTGGCCTGATCGTCGTCGGCCGTCTTGTTGGTTCGCTTGTAAGGCCACTAGAAACAGAACAACATTTAGTCCAGGTGTTCAGTTTTGTTTTTTGTTTGATTTTCAGGTTTTGTATTTGTTACCAAGTACGGTACACGACAGATGTAAATATTAAATAGGGGAAGCAAGGGACAAAATGACGGAATGGGTTTCCAACGCCGATGTGCATACAATCATGTGGATGTGGAACGTGCTGAGAATAACAAAGCGAGGTAGAATAAGTGTGAATGGTACGGGGGGAAAACATCAAATTGGGAGAACCAAAAGTCGTCCATCTACTGGATGAGGAGGGCACTACGGACCTTCACAAATCCCTTGGCGGGGGTAATCGTCTCCGGCGCCTGGGTCGTCGGGGCCTTGGCCTTTTCAAAGAGCGAGTTCATGAGGTCGATGCTGGTGGCGAAACCACGGTTGTCGATTGCGCCGAAGCCACGACCCGCGGTGGACGCAGCGGCCTTCTTGTCAAAGTTGGCGATGCTTTCGTTGAATGAAGGCTTCTCGGGAGCGCCGTTCTCGCCCAGTGCCTTGAGAGCGGCACGGTCACGCTTCTGGGGGCTGACCGTCTTCTGCAGCATGTCCATCCAGTTGTCGCCGTCGGCGACCTGCAGCTTCAGTGGTGTGTTGGACTCCTTGATTGCCCGGAGGCGAGCCCGCATGATGCCGGCAGGCGTTTCTTGGACAACGGGGGGCAGGTCGGGGAGGAAGGGGTAGGGTTCGAGGCTGTTGTTGTCGTCAAGCTCCGCGGCAGAATAGAGCTGCTGAGAAAAAGGCGCCTCGCCCTCGTTCTCATACAGACCACTATCCTCGCCTTGTTCCATGTCGTGGTCGTGCTCCATCGTGCTGATGGGCACCACGGCTTGGGCGTTCATGTCCGCGGAGCGATTAGATAAAAAAGACTGCTGGAAAGTCACATCGCCTTCTTCGTCCTCGTCATCCATAATGTCGTGGCTGTCATCAAACGCACCGGGGACGGAGACGTGCTTGCGGCGACGAAAGTCGAACGTATCCTCGTCGTTCACCTGCTCCGTCGACGGTAGCACTGTGTTGTAGGCGGGCACAGGCGCAGCGTTGCCAGCGGCTGCAGAGAGGCGGGTTGTCTCTGCGTCGGTCTCGTCATCGTCGTCGTCGTCCAGGCCGTAGGTGGTGAAGTGCTCCACTCGGAAGACCCACGCGGCGGTCTGCTCGTCGTAGCTGACAAAAGTGGTATCAGGAATGTTCTTGAGGCGCGTGATATGCTTCTTCATTTTGGCGGGGTTCGCGTCTGGTCCGCTGCGGGGACAAGTGTGAAGAAGGAGGATCTCAGCCGGGACGTTGAGGCCCTGTCCGACAGGCGGCTTGGTGTTGACGTCAGGGTAGACCGTGGCGGAGCGGATGATGAGCGTGACGATACCGTCCATGATGGAGTCCAGGTTGATCTTGGTCAGATCAACAGGGACGCGGAAGCGCACCTGGCCGACATTCGTGCGGCCGACGGTGAAGTTGACGACCTGCTGGCGCTGGACGCGGTTCATCTGCTCAATCTCCTCCTTGGAGGGCGACATCCAGTAGTTGCCAAGCTCCTTGCTGTTAACGCGGTAGTTGCTGGGGATGCAACGGGCTCGCACGGGTGAGGCCTCCTCCTCGTGCACAATGGCAAGCTCTTTGCCGGTGACCTGCTCCATCTCGGGCTCATTGGACGCCGGCGAGACAACCAGCGCGGAGCTGCTGCCGTTGCCAGCAGTGTTGGAGGAGCTGCTGGTGCCGTTGGATGGGCGCCTCTGGGGGCGCAGGTAGCCCATATCCGGTTCGCTGCCACTGCCGCTGGCCGGGCCGTTGTTACCGTTGAGGCCCTCGGGGACGGAATCCTTGGCTATGGTGGTATCGAAGCTCACTCTCTTGGTCAGCTTCCGGGTGCTGCCGAGACTGGCGTCGGTCAAGGAATCGGCACCACCAGAGTCTCTGACCTTGCTGGGGGTGGAAAACAGATCAGAGCGCATGTCGCGGTTGATGACAAGCTTCTTGCTGCTTCCTGTGCTGCCGTAGAAGCGTGGGCCCGAGTTGGACGAGAAGGCGCCGGGGAGCAGAATGCTGTCCTCGGGGTTGAAGGTCCGGCGCAGGTTGCTCGACGAAATGCTCTTCGTCAGGCCGCCGCGTCCGATGCTACCAACCAGCAGGCTCTGGCTCATGGTGCCGGGCGTGCTCGCAGTGCTGGAAACGCTGCTCGGGGTGCCAAAGGTGCTGTACGAGAAGCCGTAGCCACGCTTTTGGGGAGTGGCGAACTTGGATGCCGAGCCCGGGGTCATCTTGTACAGCGGCAAGATCGAACTTCTCCTAGAAGTCTTGGTCTTGTTGACGGACAGAGGGGTCGCAAGAGGGCCAGGGTTCTGCACCTCTTGGGCGGCCAAGCTCTGGAAGAGCGAGGGCGCACCATATGCACCAGTGTCGTTGATGCTCGTGGTCAGGCCCTGAGATGCACCCAGGCCTGGGTTGCCTTGCTGCGCGTTTCCAAAGAGAGAACCGCCAAGACCACCAGCCTGAGGCTGGACCGCGGTTGTGCTCTGGCCGAACAGACCGCCTTGCTGTTGCTGTGGGTTCTGCTGGCCGCCAAAGAGACCGCCGCCGGTGGCAGGGGCCGCTGTGCCGAACAGAGACGGCTTCTGCTGAGCCTGGCCCAGGGAGCTGCCAAATAGACTGCTAGTCTGCGCCGGCTGCTGTTGTGTCTGGGCTGTCTGGCCAATACCGCCAAAGAGACCGCCACCAGTGGTCGTGCTAGCCGCAGGTGTGCTACCAAAGAGGCCGCCAGTCGTGGTTGTTGCCGGTTTTGCGCCAAAGAGACCACCGGTCTGCTGTGTACCAGCAGTGCCGCCGAATGGTGTGGATGTCGTGGATGAGCCAAAGAGTGACCCGCCAGTTGTACCGGTGCCGGCTGCCGGTGTCGAGGTTGAGCCGAACAGACCGCCAGTAGCAGGCTTAGCCTGACCGAAAAGGCCACCACCGGTCTGCTGCTGGGCACCGAATCCAGAAGCTGCCTGGGTGCCGAAACCCGAGGAAGCAGCACCCGTCTGGCCACCGCCGCCAAAAAGACCACCGCCAGGTGTGGTGCTGGCCGCCGGTGTGCTGCCAAAGAGACCGCCTCCAGTAGTGGTGGCAGCCTGGGGGGTGCCGAACGCGCTTGTACCTCCAGTGGCACCGAAGCCAGTCGTGCCCTGCGTGGTGCTTCCGAAACCAAATCCGCCAGCAGGCTTACTCTGGGTCGCGGTGCTGCCGAAGAGCGAACCTGTACCAGCAGCGGGCGTCGAACCGAAACCGCCAGCGGTGGTAGACGAGCCGAATCCACCAGTGGTGCCGCCACCACCAAAGATACCACCCGTTTGTGCTGGCTGGGCAGGCGTGGTGCTGCCGAAAAGGCCGCCAGTTGTGGCAGGCTTCGCGCCGAACAGGCCGCCGCCAGTGGAGGTGCTGCCGAAGCCGCCCGTGGTCGTGCCGGTCTGGGCGCCGAAGCCACCAGTGGTCGTCCCGCCACCACCGAACAGACCGCCAGTCGTGCCTGTCGTAGAGGGAGTGGTTGACGCACCGAAGCCGCCAAAGTTGGAGCCGACACCAAATGCGCCGGTTCCGGTCGCATTGCCGTAGCGGCGGCCTTGGTTGTAATCGGTCAAACGAAGCTCTTCGGGAGACCACTTTTTGTAGGCATCCATGAAGAGGATATTTTGGAAGCTGTTTTGCTGGTTGGTTGTTGCTTCCTTCTCAATATACGGCTGGAAGGCGACGGAGTTGGTGCCAGGAGGGTCACCAACATTGGTGCCAATACCCGGGTTGGCCGTCGCGCCAAACCCAGCCGTGGTGCCACTACCAAAAGATGACGTCGTGCTGGCAGCAGGCGTCGTGCCGAAGAGGCCACCAGTGCCCGTCGTTGAGCCGAAGGCAGGTTTAGCTGCTGTGGAGCCAAACAGTGAGGTGCCGCCGCCGGCACCGAATGGTGAAGAGGTTGCTGCAGGATTACCGAATCCGCCGCCGCCGCCAAAGCCTGAGCTACCAGCAGTTGCCGTCGTGGATCCGAACAGACCGCCACCGGCTGAGGTCGTCGCCCCGAATGCAGGCTTCGCACCGAAACCGCCAGTGCCGGTGCTGCCAAAGCCTCCTATAATGCATGCAGATGTGGTTAGTCACGGAACAGATGTAGAGGATATGTGAAAAAGATGCAGAAAAGAAGAAAAAATAGCAAAAGGAGCAAGTGTAAAATTAAGTTAGGTGCGTATGGGAGGACAGGAGAAGAAAAAGGATAGCAGAGAGCAGGGCAGAGATAGTTTCTTGAAAAAGGGTCAACGCGTAGGAAAGGCGCCTGATGCCATACCGGTCGAGGATCCAAAGCCGCCGCCAGTTGCTCCGGTGTTGCCAAAGAGACCGGTACCGGTGTTCTGAGTGGCGCCGCCAAATGAGTTTGTATTTGTTCCAAACCCTGGTTCGATGAGCACGTAAGAAGAGAGGAGAGAATCTCGTTAGTCCTGCGGTGTCTGGGGGGAAGACGGATACTGATCTTTGGGGCCGGTTGATAGATGGTGAAGACGGCGAACTTAAGAGTTGAAGAAAGCAAATGAGCTCAAACAAGACGCGTCGCGAAGTACATTCTCGCCCGCTGTCTCCTCTCTTCGTCCCCCACTAGTCGTAGCTTTGTCCAGCAAGGCGCCATGTGGTGAATGCCGAGGAGTGAAGAAGTAGATGAGCAAGGTAGAGGAAGAGTGAAGATAGTACAGACGCGATAACATGACTTGCAGGCAGGTAGAAAGCACAAAAGAAAAGACGAAAAGCAACACAGTACTGATGCGAGACAGAGGGATAGGGAGAGAGAAAAACAGAAAAAGTCGACTCTGGTACATACCTCCTGTCGTAGTGTTGCTGGTGGACCCAAAGCCGCCAAAGCCGCCGGTCTGCTGGGTCGGGTTCTGCTGGCCGAAGCCACCGAAACCACCCCCGAACGACATTGTTGCGTGTCGAAGAGTTTGTCGCCTTGATCTATGAGTTGTACCTCAGAACTATCAAGGGCGAGTCGAGTTGTATAGGTGGAGTGACAGAGGTGATACGTGGTCGTGAATAGGAAGCGCGTCGTTCGCCCGGTCACCGAAATCGACGCCTACTCGGTCGATGCAAGAAAACGGACGCGTCAACGTCGCCGCCGTAGGTTACAGCGCGTTTCGATCTGAAGATGGCCCAGGCTTAGTGCCGTTCTTGTTGCTTCCCACTGTCGACCAAAACGATATTGTTTTGGAAGCTCCCAAATGGCGCGTCGCGAGGTTCTGTCGCGAGGAGAGGCCGGGGGAGAAAGAGGTGTTGTCGGAGCTTAAAAACCGTGATCGGGAGCTACCAGCATGTCGATCTGAGTCGAGTGAACGGCTTGCTCGGCGATGCGGCGCGTACGTGTCGGACGATTTGCAGCTGTCGCTCGTCGTCGTTGTTGTTGTTGTTGTCGAATAAAGATTGAAAGAAAAACCAGAGCAGGAAAAATGGGCTGCGGATTTTGGGACGCGGCTGGTCTCTTTTTTTGGGCTGCGAAAGCAGACAAGGGGGGTGAAAAAGAACACAAGCGAGCGAACGATAAATTTCAAGGAAAAATGGGCAGACAGCAGCGCTGTATATGAAGATATAAATAAAGAAAAAATAAAGAAAGGAAGTGGTCAGAAAAAAGGAGAGGAAGGATTGGGAGGAAACGGAAAGAGAAGCTCTAGTATTCCCTTTGTAGAAAACGGAAGGAAGAGAGAAAAGAGTGAGGGTAAATAGCTTCCCTGGCGAAGACGCTCCTATTTTTTCTGCCCTTGGTATTGGGAGTCAGAACGAGGACACAGAGGCGGAAGACAGAAGGCGCAAACCACCCTTGGAAGGTACGGTTTTGTGTGGTTGCAGGCGCTATAGAAGACATTCAGTAGGCCGCAGGAGCGGTCGACAGCAGGAGGAAAGGGCGAAAATACGTGGCCAGCAAAGCATTTTCGCGCAGAACGGCGAGAAAACAAGACAGAGGGGAGACAGGCCTTTGGCGCGTGGCTTGGGTGGAGTCCTCCGAGCCATTGTTCGATGGCCATTTTCCACCAGATGGCCTCAGGCAGCAGCAGGTTGGTGTCCAATTGTATACGATGATTCGCTGCAGCTCTCCAATCAGCCAATCAGAAGCCCACATTCTGACCAGAGCTGCTGGCCTGCGCCTGCCTAGAATAAGGTAGTCAACGCGCACGGCGCGACGGCGCTAAAGTGGGCCTCATCAAGCTCCTGCCCACTAACAGAGCAGAATCGAGCTTTTTAGATCTCCTGTGAAGTTGTCTGGCGCAAGGCAAACTCGGTGATGACTCCTGTTCTGATAAAGCACGCTGAAGAAAGGAGAGACGGAGTGGTAAATGAGGAGAGCAAGGGTTTCGGCTGTAGTCACGAGGTCGAAATCACCAGGCTTGGATTACAAAAATGACAAATCGATGGCAACAGGCCCAGTGCGAAACGAGAAGACACTCGCACAGATCGGCAGGCGGACAAAAGGGCGAGGCAGAATGAACAATCAATTCAAGACTGTTTTTGGTTATATAAAATATGACTTAATGTACTCTGAAATAAAATAAATGAAACGAAACAAAATAAAGCCAATACCCAAAGTACGCACGCAGCAACGGGAAATGGGGAAAGCAGAACACAGGTGTGGACAGAGAGAAAGTCGCATTGTTAAAGGACGTAGATGAAGATAAAGAGACGGGAGGGAGAGGGAAACAGAGAAAGGGAAAAGCACGGAATGAGTGAGCTGGTATTTTTATCTTCCCTCCACCTCAACCGGACAAATCCGTACTCCCACAGACTCGACAGCCCCAGACGTATCGGATGTTGACAGCAAAGAAGAAGTATGAACAGGAGCAGACAAGGCGTGAGACAAAGAAGATGTTTGAGAGATCGAAGGGTTGAGAATAGGCATGGGCTAAAAGAGCTAGAGATGGAGGGGCACCGATAAAAAAGTTCATATGCAAACAGGAAGCCTAGAACTGGATAAGGTCCTGGTTGCCCGTCTGCCGCTGCTGCGGCTGTGCGCCGAACGGATTCGCCGAAGGCCCGTTGCCGTAGGACGGAGCGGGCATGCCAGTGAACTGCTGGCGCATAAAGGGATTGTTCGTACCGGTGGCATCGCCCGTGAGGCGATTCAGGTTGGAACCGGCGCTGTTGACAAATGTGCCGGGCGCGGTGTGCTGCGCAGGAATACGGAGCTGGCCCGTGTTGCCAAAGGTGTCCATGCCCTCGCCGCCCGCCAGCAGTGCGTTGAGGCGTGCCTCGTGCTCGCTGACTTCCTTCTGGGGCTGCTGTGGTTGCTGTTGTGCCTGGAAGGGTTGTGCTTGTGCTTGTGGCTGGCCAAATGATGCGAGTGTCTTTTGCTCGGGCAGGCTCGAGAGCGTGTTGAAGGACGGCTTGAACGGCTGCTGCTGCTGCTGTTGCGGTCTTGCGTTGTTCGCGCCGGCCGAGGCGAAGGGGTTGTTGGAGCCGGTGGGCAGGGGTTGCAAGGGCTGGGCGCTGCCGTTGTTTGCCGACGACCATGGGTTGTTGCTGCCGGGCTGCAGAGAGGACGAGTCTTGCTGCTGGGGCTGCTGGATCTGCGTGTTGTAGGGGTTGTTGGAGAAGGACGTCGGCTGCTGTTGCAGCTGGTAGCCCTGCTGGCCGTATGGGTCGAAGCCGGTCTGCTGGGTGGCGAAGCCGTTTGTACCGAAGCCGTTCTGATAGCCGGTGGGCTGGCCGGCGAAGTTGCCGTACGGGTTGTAGCCGGTCGGCTGCATCTGCATCTGCATCTGGCTCTGATCAATGGGGTTGGCAAAGAAATCGACAGCGCTGCCCTGCTGGTAGCCCTGGTTGAAACCGGTGAACTGGGCGGCAGCTGGCTGGGCGGGTTGCTCGACATCGAACAGCAGGTCGATGTTGTTGCTGCTGTTGTTGTTGTTGCTGTTCGCCTCGAGCTGCTGGCGGCGGCGCTCCTCCTCCTCCTTACTCAGCTTGATGGCCTTGGCCAGGTCGTCGTCGTCTTCCTCGGCATTCCCACTCCGGCCCTCGCGCTTCCGACGGTCCTCCTCCTCCTGCGCCTTGCTCGCCTCGATCGCCAGCCGGTACTCGGCGTCATCGTCGTCGTTACCGCCGCCGCGCCGGTCCCGGTTGCGCCGGGGCGGTGGGGGAAGGTCTCCGCCTTGGCCGCCGGGGCCGTACTCGTCGAGGCCAGTTACCCGCGACTTCCAGCTCTTCCGGTCGCTGCGCTCAGTGCGCAGTCGCTCATCGTCCTGGATCAAAGCAGTCAACTCTTTCGCGGCAATGCGAACTATAGAGAGGCTTGTTAGTGACTCGTCAGAGGATCAAAGGATGACAATGAAAAGGGTGCCTAGTTCCATCTCGTACCATTGTTTCCGACATCACGACCCTCCTCGTCAATGTAGATAAACTCGCGGAGCGTCCGGATAATATACAGGTTGTGCTTGGACCACGAGACAACCAGCTCGGACCCCTCGTGGAGACAGTAGTCGAGGACCTTGAGGGCCTTGAGAACGTGACGCCAGTTCTTGCCCTTGTCGTTTAACCGCTTGTCGATAATGTCCATTATGTCGTTGAAGTCGGTTGACGAGTTGAAGGTGAGCTGTGCGATCTCGCTCATCTGCGTGCCGGTCGGGCCCCATGGGTCGTTGCTGGTCGCTGTAGGAAAAAGAGAGGCCTGGTTAGCATGACGTGCAACCATGAAAGTGCCAAGATAAGGACAACAAGAGAGAGTTCGGCCAACCTTCGCGGACCTTCACCTGGGAGCTGGAATAGCCCTTGGTGACGTTCTTGACGCTTCTCATAACCTTTGACATGATGGGCGACTGGGTGGTCCAAGAGACCGGTTTGTGCAGCTAAAGAAACGAGAAAGGGGGTTGTATGCAGTCTCGGTCGGGGTAAAACGAAAGGAGACGGAGTCGTCGTAATGCGACGTTGGCGATTGCGATTGCGTGAAGAAACAGTAACGGTTCGTCGAAAACGGACAGGGCACCCTTGGGATTCACGCAGAAAGATGCAAGGACGGCGCACGTCAACAACGCAGCGACGAGACCGCAGAAAGAGGGTCGGTACGGGGTGCTGGTAGTCGGGCGGGACAGGTTGGTCTGGCTGCCCACCAAATGTACGAAAGTGGGCGGAGAAAAGAGATAAAACGATGTTCGTCGGATGCGCAGGCGATTGAGGGAAAGGAGAAGCGAGAGAATGGGGGCAGGAAATCAGGACGGATAGCGAATACTGTCAAAGCAAAAGCGAGGAGCCGTAGCAAATAAAACGAACGTGCCGCGCAGTCGTTGTTGCGATACAGAGAGATGTTTGAGAGGGAGAGAGAGGTGAGAGAGAACAAGAGGAGGGCGAGAAGGCGAGTGAGCGAGAGGAGATTGTTGGAACGTGAAAATGGCGAGGTCGGTGCTTCGCGGTGGAGCTTTCCTTGGTAGCAGTGACCCGAGTCTTGAGCGAAATGGGCAGGAAGTGCGAAGTAGTGGCTTCTAGACAGCCCTCTGGGGGGCAGTTGCATTCGACACGACACAGGTACTTTACAGCATGCAGAGGCCGTTGACCAAGGAAGGTGCAAGAAATGGTTCGAGAAGGGCAAGAACAGTTTTGGTAGACGGCAAGAAGCAACGACGGCGACCGGATGTCAAAGCGCATAAAAGTGAAAGAGCCAACAACAAGCACGCTGCGAAAAGCAGATTTTCGCTGTTTTATTTGAAAAAATATTTTCGTTTTTGTTTTCCTGTTTCTCCGTGTCACGGGCGCGAGAAACCGGACCGGACGCAATTCGCAGGTGATGCGTATCCCGGTTGGGCCTGCGTAGCACTGTCATTCCCACTGGGAAAGGGGAGGGGAAGGGGGAGGGGTTTTGCGCCCAGAAAGCAGAATGCACGAGAGGGGCGCAGCTGTTAGTGCACTAATTACGACTAATTACGACTGTGTTTAGCGGGCGCTGGACAGCGCTGGCACAGAGCATCATTGATTAGGCTGCCAAATAACTAAGATTAGTTATGCAGGTCCCTAAATAAGGCGTGACATTTGCTGTAGAGGATATTCCCTTACAAACGATTCCAAACTTTACAGCCAACATGCAACATTCCGCCCAAGACAGCACCTGGAATTATGCTTCTCGAAGCGGCACAGAACATTTGGAACGTTTTGGAACCTTGGGAAGAAGCAAGTTCAACTACTAATATTATTACACAGAAACCCGTAAACGGGAAGAAAGCCCAACATGACGAACGCCCAACACAACCAATGCGAGATACTACCATCGTCGGCAAATTTGTGTCGTTTGTCAATCTACTGTCATTTTCTACAACCAGTCCTCAGAGGAACAGCGGGAGATGCGGTGAAGAAAAGAGCCTGCGCAAGCAGTGTTGCGCGGCCTTTCTCGGCGACGACGGCAGCTGATTGATCGCAAAAGACTCGCCCGGAGTAGTCAGCTAAGCAGGCAGTGGGTGACCAGGACACCTTTACGTCGTAGGCCGGCTGGCCGGGTAAGAAAAGAGCGACGAGAAAACAAAGGGAAAAAAAGAAACGGACACGAGGTATGGAGGCGAATTCTACAAGTTCCAGAACGAATGGAAGAATTCGTTCGCTGCTGAAAGCTGGGCGACTTCCTCGCTCGGCGCCTCCGTGGCCACTGGAACTGGCAAGTGCTAGCCTTGTCACCTGTCTTCCCGCGCCGCGCGCCGCGGGAACGTCTTTTGCGCTCAGCCTACGTCATATTCCAACAGCGCACAGAACCCCTGCAGCAGTCCTTGCACGGGGTAAAAAAAAAAGAAAAAAAAAAAAAGAAAGCTCGCAATTCAAGTCCAAACCATCACGATACTGTCTACTGCGCCCCGTCTTCTCTACATTCTCCAGATGGACGACGTGAAAGTTGCTCGCGCCTCTTGTCACCGCGTCTTGCTCACTGCCGAGCCTACAATCGACAGCCTTGTCCATTTTGTTTTAATTTCTTTTTATTATCAATTTTGGTGTTTAATAATAGTACACGCAAAGCACCGCGGTCTATCAATGTCCGACTTTATGGGCAGTTGTTGTGTGTGCCCGCTTGCTTCCTCCTTTTATGACATGAAAAGAAACATTTAAACCAGAGAAAGAAGAAATCCCTCTGCCTTCAACACCAGAAGAAAAATCAAAATCAGAAGAAACGTAACTGGGGGATGATTGTAAAGCGCAATAGCAAAACGCAATAAATTGGCTGGTGGGCATCAAATGAAAAACGCCCCGTCGCCTTCATGTTTTCTGTTTGTTCAATTTTTTTTTTTTGTAAAACTGTTTTCACATTTTCTTGTTCCCTTTTCTGGTATATCAACAACATGCCTCCCCTTGTAACGCTCGCTCGCTCGCTCATATCGTATTGAGGTCGTCGGGCGGAGTCGTTTACAGCTCGTCGTGGTCGAGGGGCTCCTCGTCGGCGTCGCCGCCCTGGCTGTACATCTTGCTCGTGATGGGGTAAGCACTGGAATATGTCAGTAAAAGGTCCTGTTCAAAAGGAGAGGTGGTGGTGGCGGCTGTTGGTAGGTGTGGCTTACACGTTGGACAGCTTCTCCTTCTGCTCCTCAAAGTCCTCCAGGTCAGCAGTAGCGGCGTTGTCGTCGAGCCACTCCTGTGCCTCCTTGACGGCCTCAATAATGGTCTCCTTGTCCTCGTCAGAGATCTTGCCGCCCAGGCCGTCCTCGTCGTTGACCTGGTTCTTGAGCGAGAAGGCGTAGTTCTCCAGACCGTTGCGGGCCTCGATGCGCTCGCGCGTGGCCTTGTCCTCCTCGGCATACTTCTCGGCCTCGGCGACCATGCGGTCAATCTCCTCCTGCGTCAGGCGGCCCTTGTCGTTGGTAATGGTGATGCTCTCGCTCTTGCCGGTACCCTTGTCGTGGGCCGACACCTTGAGAATGCCATTGGCGTCGAGCTCGAACGACACCTCGATCTGGGGGACGCCGCGGGGCGCCGGCGGGATGCCGGTCAGCTCAAACTTGCCCAGGATGTTGTTGTCCTTGGTCATGGAGCGCTCGCCCTCGAAGACCTGGATCAGGACAACAGGCTGGTTGTCGGCCGCAGTCGAGAAGATCTGCGACTTGCGGGTCGGGATGGGGGTGTTGCGGGGGATCAGCTTGGTCATGACACCACCGGTGGTCTCAATGCCCAGGGTGAGCGGGTTGACGTCCATCAGGACAATTTCGTCCGTGCCCTCTTCGCCCGACAGCACACCGGCCTGGACGGCCGCGCCAAAGGCGACGGCCTCGTCCGGGTTGATGCCCTTGCTGGCCTTCTTGCCGCCAAAGAACTCCTCGAGGAGCGAGATGACCTTGGGGATGCGGGTGGAGCCACCAACGAGCACAATGTCGTCAATCTCGCTCTTGCTGACCTTGGCGTCCTTGAGCACCTGCTCAACGGGCTTCAGCGTCTTCTTGAACAGGTCGACGTTGAGCTCCTCGAACTTGGCGCGGGTCAGGGTGTCGGACAGATCCTTGCCATCGAAGAACGACTCAATCTCGATACGGGTGGACATCTGCGACGACAGGGTACGCTTGGCCTTCTCGGCCTCGCGCTTGAGCTTGCCCATGGCCTTCTTGTCGGCAGTGACGTCGACGCTGTGCTTCTTGTTGAACTGCTTGGCGAGGTGGTTGATGATGCGCTGGTCGAAATCCTCACCACCCAGGTGGGTGTCACCGGCGGTAGCCAGAACCTCGAAGACGCCCTGGTCAATCGACAGCAGGGACACATCGAACGTACCACCGCCGAGATCGTAGACAATGATCTGGCGCTCGCCGTCGGTCTTGTCCAGGCCGTACGCGATGGCAGCGGCGGTGGGCTCGTTGACAATACGGAGGACGTTCAGGCCAGCAATAATGCCGGCATCCTTGGTGGCCTGGCGCTGGTTGTCGTTGAAGTACGCGGGGACGGTAACGACGGCGTGGGTGACCTTCTTGCCCAGGTAGCCCTCGGCGACCTCCTTCATCTTGGCGAGGATCATGGAGGACACCTCCTCGGGGGAGAAGGTCTTCTCGGAGCCCTTGACGTCGACACGCACAAACGGCTTGTCGTCCTTGTTGACAACCTTGTAGGGGAAGTGCTTGATGCTGCATGGTTGTTAGCGATGTGCTTTGGGGCCAATGCATACAGAAACATCTCTCACGGAGGCAAAACAGGCACATACTCGTTCTGGACATCCTTCTCAGAGTACTTGCGACCGATCAGGCGCTTGATGTCGAAGATGGTGTTTTCCGGGTTGCTCGCGGCCTGGTTCTTGGCGGCTAGAGGAGAGTTAGTATACGTTCCAATCGCCAAGTGCGAGCTTTGGGTGAAGTTGGGGAGGGAAATGCAACATACCGTCACCAACCAACCGCTCTTCGTCGGTGAAAGCCACGTAGGAGGGTGTGATACGGTTGCCCTGGTCGTTGACGAGAATCTCGACCTTGCCCTTCTGCATAACACCAACACAAGAGTATGTCTAGAAACGGGTTAGTAGGATATTCGTATTTGCTTCGGCCGTCCTCTCCGGGCCTCTTGGGGCTCCTTGGGAGGTTCGATGTTGCGCCATTCAGCTCGCAGGCGCGGGAAATCGTTTGACTTACGGTGCCAAGATCCTAGAGAGAGAAAAGGTTAGCATTGTGATCACGTTGCTGGTATTCTGGTTGTCTGGCTTCTGGTTTGTAACGTCACTGGGAGCTGAGTCCTACTTACAATACCAATAACAGTGCCGTACTCCTGGACGTCGTCGGCGCGGGCCTGGCTCACAAACGCAGGCGAGAAGAGAACAGCGAAGAAGGCCACAAGGAAGAGGCCCAGCCCCCACTGGGACGAGCTTCTCCGGGAAGAGGCCATTGTGAGGTGTGTGTGAAGCGGTGAAAAGCCGCAGAAGAGGGAAAGAAAAAGAAAATGAAAATGGAAAAGAAAAAGGAAACCAACGAAATACTGAAGGAACAGAGCTCGTATGCCTCTCAGACAACAAAGAGTCTGGATCAAGGGACTGGCGAAGAGCGGCGTGCAGATTGACAAGAGGGAGAGAAAAAGAGGTAAAAAGTTGGTGCGCGGAAGAAGGAAAAGAAAGAGGTGTTCCTTTATATGCGAGGTAGAATATCTCGAACTTTTTATGTGTCCCTTTTGGCACCTGCGGGTCGGATATGCTTTCAGGGCCAAAGAGGGCCGCCCTCGAAGAAAAGGTCCCGCTTGAGGACACCTGGCACATCTGTCCAATGTTGGCGGCGGGTGGCGCTTGCACGTTTGGATTGGGAATCGACGCGGTCAGGAAAGCACGTGACCACTTTAAACACACAGCTCCCCTGGTACCTGCCCTCCCTGACGCTCCCTGACTGGCTCCCTTGGGCTGCACGCCCCTTGATCGTCTGGGCAAGGCTCCACCCATTCACACACATGCACGCACTGAAAGGCGGCAAAGGCAGGCGCGCTAACCCCAAAAGCTACAACTGTCCTGTCCCACCCGACAACTCAGAGTGTGCCGGCCTCTTTGGCCCCCTGAAAACGCGGGACTTGGGCCCCTGAAAGCCAGGTGGCTTTGGGGGTAGACGATGAGAGGGCTGTCGAATGTGGTTCCGATCCCATTGTCAACGCATCCTATAAGCACACCTGTTCTTTGCTGGCTGGCACCTTCCCTTCCAATTCCAGTAAATGACACTTTTTCTGAGTCACTGTATATTTGGCCACAGTGGCCATGCTCCAGGCAGGAACGACCGAAGCGCACAATCCAACGGAGGAAGGCGAAAAGAAGGTTAGCAAGAGGGAACGACCAAGTGTCGTCGACAAAAGCTTATTTAGCTCGATTGTTCCATCTGATTCTACGGAACCTCCCAAGTCCCCTAAGCCCCCTAACGGAGCGTCCCCACAGGCAGCCCACACGCCGTCCAAGAAAGCGTAACTGACGAAATCAACCACCGGGGCATTAGCGGATGAGGCACCCCTTTTTCCTGCCACAGTGGCCTTTACATATGACATGACACCGACCTGACAATGCTCACCTGTTGGCCGTGCCACATCCACGTCGGTTCACCACACGGCATGATCGAGTCCCAAGACCTGCTGGTAATGAGTATTTGATTAATAAAAAACCTACATGAACGCAGCAGCCACGGCTCGTAATTAAACGAGGCATGCCGTCATATTGCACTGTTTGAATATCCGTCTTTTCTCGACCATGTGTCCAGAGCCTCTTATTACATGTTACTGCATCACATATCTGGCCAGATCAACAAATACAAAACTGGCATTTCGCATTGGAGATCGTCTGCCCGTGTACACTACAGTATCTGGCAAAATGGTGTGCAAGATGCACATGTCAAAAGTGGTCGTACGGTCTTTTTCAGCGGGCGGCTATGACAGCCTCGTCTAGCGAAAACGCACTTTCCAGTAAAGAAGGCTGAGTGCAAGGCCTCACCCGACGCAACTACCTCGTATGCTCATAAGCGGGAGCTCGTAGCCAGGGTATGCACTAAGCGAGATGTTTGCCGAACTGACTCGTGTAAGCTATCTGGTCCGTCCACGCTTCATAGCATCGCCACGCCCTTCCGCCATCTCCACTCAGATCGTGGATACATGGGCACCCCACCAAACACCATGCTTGCCCGGCTCGCCTTCTTGCTGCACGCCGCCATTGAGACGCCCGCGGCGGCCACCTTTCTCTTTGCGCCCCACCGCCAGGTCAGCCCGACTTTGCTCGCATCGGCGACGGGCGGCGGCGAGGTGGTGCTCCTCCTGCAAAACTACGGCGGGCTGCTGGCGTCGTCGGTACTGCTGAGCCTCGTCATGGCCACGTGGTCGTCACCGGGCCACCTGCGCGGCCTCGTGGCTCTCGCCCTTGGCAGCTACCATCTCTTTCCCAGCCGGCGAGCGTTCATCCGGCAGACGCAAAGAATCGGGCTGCAGGGACCACAAGGCCGGACACTAGGCGGCCCGGCTGTGCACTTGGCGGTCCACGTTGCCTGTTTTGTGGCGTTGACGTCGGCCGGTCTGCAAGAGCTACTGCGGGAAGAATAACGGGAGGCGGAGTTGCAGATTTTGGTGAACGGCACAAATTAATGATTTTTGACACGCACTTATATATACACGGCCCCCGGTTTTTGTCTATTCATAAAATGATACAACGCCAATGTGGTATGCAAGCAGGAATGACCAGAAAGAAAGGACAAAAAATGACCGAGTCCTAAAATTGGACTCTTTGAAGCCAAGCCGCATCGTCTAAAACAGCCGCAGACCCTCGCCCACACTGGCACCACCCATCTCCATATCCTCCTCGTCGTCATCATCGTCGGCACCATCGTCCTCCGCCAGCGCCATCCGCTGGCCAAACAGCGAGCTGAAGAAGCGGTCAATTGCCTCGGGCTCCCAGTCGCGCCGGTCCTCAGGCGCCGTAAAGTTCTGCAGTTTGGCGTGGACATTGTAGCGCATCTTGCGGCCCTTGCTGGCCTTGCGGTCCACCTGCTTGCGCGTCTTGGCGTCCTTGGCCGCCGTGGTGGCCCACCGTACCGTGGGCGCCACGCTACCAGGCGCCGTGCCGTCGACGGTCCGCTGGTCGACGAGCTCCTTGAGGAGCAGCTGGTAAAAGTCGGCGTCGTCGAAAATCTCCGGGTCCTCCTCGACCTTCTTGGCGGCCTGGACGGGCGCGCACGACCGCGGTGTGCGCGTGCGCTTCACCAACCGCTCGGCCGCGACCAGCTGGCCGTCCAGAACCGTCGACAGGGGCTGCGGCGCGGCCCCAGCGGTAAACCGGCGGGCGGCGGCGGCGGCCGATGCCGCCGAGGGACGTTGGATACGCGCGGCCCAGCGGTCAATCACCTTGCGGCGCTTGGCCGCAGCGGCTTCCTCGGTAACCGTCATCTCGTCAAAGATGGCCCGGCACGAGCTGTCGGTGCTGATGGCGCTGCGCCGTTTCCGCTTGGTGTTCGTACTTGAGCCGTCGGCATCACAAAGGGACGCACGGATGTCGTGGATCGAGCTCAGCAGCTCAATGGCCTTGGCGGCCGCCTCCTCCACGGCGCTGTCGGCGGCGGCTGTGCTGGCTGCGTCCTCCTGGGCCACAGTGTGCAGTGTGTTGGCCGTCGACAGAGCCTTTTGAATGCGAATGCGCATGTTAAGGAGAGCGTCAAATGTGCGCCGTTGCTGGCGGACTGCAAAACCTTTGTCGGCATCTGCCTTGGCCGACGCCGATATGGAGGAGAGCACTTGACGGCGTTGTTCTGCAAGGATTTTCCGTGCTTCCTCCTCGGCCTTTGTTGCAGAAGCGTCGAGCTCGTCGTCGTTATCCTCTTCCTCCTCCTCATCTCCATCGTCGTCGTCGTCGTCATCGTCATCGTCACCACTGGAAGCCATGTCTTCGACCTCGTCGCCTTCGCTGTCATCCGCATCCTCTTCCTCGTCGTCTTCGTCTTCGTCCTCTTCTTCCTCACCCTCCTCGTCCTCCTCGTCAGAATAGACTGGCTTGCCCTTGGGCGTCTTGGGCTTGCCACTCCCCCGGAATGTAAACTTCTTTATAATGTCTTCATCGTCCTCGCCAAAGGCTTCGTCGCTGTCGATCTCGTCGTCGGTGTGGACCTCCTCGGCGCCCGCAACATCGACCGCGTCGGGGTCGTCAAACTCCTCGTCCTCGTCTTCACTTTGATCTTCGTCATCCTCGTCGCCCTCGTCCTCGTCGTCCTTCTCATCCTGCTCCAGCTGTTTCCGGCTGACGCGCACGCCTCGGTAGGCCGGCCCTAATGCGACGGGCTCGTTCCGGCGCAACTTGCTTTTGCCGACCTGAACATAGTGCTCCGTGTCCTGTGTATCTTCCGGCGCGCTAACTTCGCTGTCACTGCCGGCGTCGCCGTTCCGGTTGTCGCTGTCGTCGTCGACGGGATCTTCGGTTTCTGGATCGAACTCTGCAGTTTCGTTAGCAAAAATGGACTATCCCATTGTTATATTTGCTCAAGTTTGTTCTCCGCCTACCTTCGGCCAGACTCTGCTTCGCAAACAACTGGGCCGCGAGTCCCTTTAATCCCACCATTGTGTCCTGTGCCCTGTGTGCTGTGCGCTATGATGTGAGATGTTGGGGACTCGGAGTGCCACTCGATAAAAAGAGAAATGGTGCCGCGTTTCGATCGTGAACAGGCCTAGAAAAAAAGTTTGGCTTGGGAGCTTTTCTGCCATACAGAAAAATACTGCCACTAAAAAGCTGCGCTACACCGCCTTATTTTTAACGAGTAGCGCCAGAATCCATGCAACGTTCCTGCTGTTCTGCCGCTCCAAACCAGCACCGCCTTCCCTATTTAGAAACCACCTGCGGGGCGCCTTCCTCACCTGTAGCTGCAGCGCTAACGCCGCTAATTCGTACCTACCGCCATAATACAGTGCACCGTCTAAGCTGTGACGTCTCTCCATCAAAACAATCAACATCACCAACACGGCAAATACATAATGTCTGCCTCAATTCTACCCCGAATATACCGTCACGGCGTCAATTCTTTGCGGCCGTGTGTATCCCAGTCCTACTTTCACAGTGTCTCCAAGTTGCAGCATGAGAATCCATTAGTATATACAGGCCCTGCATCTCATAATCACATCATCCATTTCCAACATTGCTGACACAAAGTAGGGTCTGCCAAAAGCTGGCACGCCGCCTCGGCTGCAACGCCGATTGCCGGACCGTACGCCTATCAAGGGCGTGGCCAAGGTGATTATAGTATCCTCGGCCAAGGGTGGTGTTGGCAAAAGTACAATAGCTGGTAAGTTGTCTCCACGAAACTAGTTCACTCAAGATCCAAAGTTGTGTCCAGAGAGAGAGAGAGAGAGAATAGCGACGGTCGAGGCTAACAAGAAAAGCCAACCTCTCTCTAGCCTTTGCTCGGCAGGGCTACCGCACTGGCATCCTCGACACCGACATCTTTGGCCCGTCCATCCCGACGCTCTTCAACCTATCCGGCGAGCCGCGCCTCTCCAGCGACAACATGCTCGTTCCCATGTCCAACTACGGGGTCAAGACCATGTCCATGGGCTACCTCGTCCCCGAGGGCCAGGTCGTCGCCTGGCGTGGTCTCATGGTTAGCCGCGCCCTGACCCAGCTGCTGCGCGACGTCGCCTGGGACGGGCTCGACGTTCTGGTGATGGACCTGCCGCCGGGCACGGGCGACACGCAGCTCAGCATCGCCCAGCAGGTTGTTGTGGACGGCGCGCTCGTCGTCACCACACCGCACACGCTGGCCGTGCAGGATGCCGTGCGCGGCATCCAGCTGTTCCGCAAGGCCAATGTGCCGCTGCTGGGCGTCGTCCAAAACATGAGCGTGTTCTGCTGCCCCGGCTGCCAAACAGAAACGCACATCTTTGGCAAGGGTGAGGGCGTGCGCAAGGCATGCGCCGAGCTGGACGTGCCGCTCCTCGCGGACATTCCGCTGCACCCCCTCATCGGGGACGATGCGCACCGGGGCAAACCAACGGTCGTATCGGAACCCGAGAGCAGCAGAGCGCAAGCCTTTTTGACGTTGGCTAAAGACATCGGGAAAACAATTGGGCTGTCTTAGATAGTGTATATATTTGTGTATTAGACGTGAAGCACGCGAGATCTCCATTGAATAAATTTATTTACTATGAGAGGTTCACTGTGTTGTATATTACTTTGTATTTTCTACTAATCGTATTTTTTTTTTTTTTTTTGTAAAAAATCAGAAAATTATGTCAATGTCCTTTATATCTATTTCAAGAAAATTAGAACCGGTGACTTCAATTTATAGTTATCAAACAACAAATAAAAGTCGAAATCTAACTGTATGCATAATATTTTCGCAAATAAAATTTTTAATTGATTTAATTTATTCTTCCTACGCTACTTCAGCTGCGACCCATTGTCGCCGAGCGTGTGTTTGGATTCCCGCCGTTAGCTATGTTCGTTAAGGGTAAAAAGGTAAGGGCAGAAAGTGACTGTCAGAGAGAACCAAAGATGCAAAGAACTCAGCGCCTCTTTCCAGTCCTCGTAGTACGGGACAGGATCTCGTCGGGAAACGAACGCGGGAACGGCAGTCGGCTTCAAAAGCGACGCGCAAGATCGGCAACTGTGAAAAAAATAGAAGAAAACAAAAACACAACGTTAGTCCACATCATCATTGGTCTGGTAGATGTGTCGACTTCTCGTGACATCTTTACGCATGGCCTGTCCGGAGCCAATGAATCCGACTATAAAAGTTAGCATATGCGTCAAACGAGAACAAGGGAGAGTGGTGCGGTGGGAGCGTACCTCGTCCTTGCGGCCCGTCGGGCGTCCGGAACATGCTGTCCTTCTTGCTGCCTGGCTTGCCCGTCTTGCCTTTGCTGCTGAACTCCTGCCACTTGCTCTTGCCGGCCTCGAGCTGCTTCGTGGCCTTGATCTTCTTGAACTTCTTGACGGGCGGCTCCTCGCCGAGCGGCGTGGCATTTGTGGCGGTACTACCGCTTGCTGCGCTGCTACTGTCGCCGTTGTTGTTGACATTGGCTACACTGCCGGATGGCCACTGCTGGTGCTGCTGGTGCTGCTGCTGTTGCCGTTGCGGCGGTTGTGTGTACAGTTGGGGCGATGCGGACGAGACGACACCCTGGCTGAAGCGGTCGATTGCGCGGAATCGGGACGGTGGAGGGATGGCTGTAGATGTCGATGCAGGAACGGGCGGCGCGGCAGCGACCACAGCCGCGGCCGATGGGTGCGACGCCGGTGGTGGAGGTGGAGGTGGCGGTGGCGGCAGACCATGGAGATGTGGAGGCTGTGGCGGCTGGGGTGGTGCCGGTACAGAGGGTGCCGACAAAGAAGAGGGCGGAGGAGGAGGAGGAGGAGGGAGGGGGCGGTGTTGGTGTCGACGTCGACGGCGACAAGGGTGTCGCACTGCTGCCGTCGGCCTTGCGCTTGGTCGCTGCTGACGACGTGGCGCTGCTGCTGCTGTTTGCCGGCGCAAGGGGCCGAATGTCGCGCGCCCGCAGCGTCTCAATCGTGTCGTACGACTTGAACTTAACTGTGTACATGGGCGCCGTCGCCGACCCCGTCACGGACATGATGCGCGCCGGGTAGAATCCCTTATCGCCCGTCACCCAACGCGCCAGGATGCTCTCGTTGACCTTGTACACAACCGGCGCGTCGTCGTGCGTTGCTGCTGACGCTATTGATGTTGTAGTTGTTGCTGCTGCTTCTGCTGCTGTCGCCGATGGTGCTGTGGGTATCTCGGCTGCTGCTGGGGTTGCCGCCTTTTTGCTGTGCTCTGGTTTCAGCTCCGCAATGGACGCGTCGATGATCTCGAGTGCCGACTCCAGCTCGGCCTTGAGCGCGAGAAGCTCATCGTTGCCGGGGTCATCATTCAGCGAGCCGACGACGAGGTCGAGCTATAGGAACGTATGTTAGCTACTGAAGGTCAATGCAGTGTGCGGAAGATAAGATTGCCAGTACCTGTTCCTGGTATTGGCCCCGGTCCTCTTGGAGCTGGGCGAGTTGCGCACTCATCGCGGCGGATGGACGTCGCGGTCGGGGACAAATGTAGGTATATGGCCGCGACCTGTTCTTTTGGTCGGCGTGTCGAGTTATACGAGCTAGAAAGTCAGTTGAATGTTGAACGACGTAAGGCGTATGATGACGGAATGTCGATGTGATTGGGAAGTGGCGATTTTAGCCTGACCTTACATTTCCGGATATAACGATATTCATTTATGCGTTAAACATACTACCGTCGTCACCTCGCATGGTTGTACTGCTCGAGTCCATCGACTCACGAGCTATTTTTTGACAGAATATGACATTTTGTGATGTAAATTTAGGTAACGTTCAAATAAAGATAGGTCTCTCTAAACAAACCTTTCTTTCCATAATTTCCGCCTCTCCCTCCACTTTGAAATCCTGTCGACGCCGTGGCCATGCGTGAATAAATAAAAGAATGATCAAAATAACCTCCGATGAACTTCCGAATTTGGCAAAGGTATCTAAATGTATATAAAATGCAAAGAAACAGTCATGAGAAAGAGAATCATAATCTAAAAAAAATAAAAAAATAGCACGACAACGTATCACTGCTTCTTGCAACTTGATATTTCGCCTAGCTTGGCTATAAGGTTTTTACGCATCGCTTGCTTCTGTTTGGGATTGGCATCGCTGCTGCGCAGGGCGTCGAGCGCCAATCGGATCCCCGCCTCGCATTCAAGGTTGGCACATCCGCCGCTGGCTGGATGAGGCGCATTGCACCGACGGCAGCGTGCAATGGGCGCCATGGACAACTGAACGACCATGTGCCGGGCCATGGCCGGCACTTGCGGCTGTGCAGTCTCGGCGGCCGGCTTCTTGAGCTTCTTGGTCGTTTTGGTTTCAGAGGAGGGCCCAGGTGTGCCTGCTGGGCTACGCGTGGAGGCTTTTTTGGGTAGCGCTGTAGATGTCGGTGCTAGAGGTGGTGTCGCAGAATGAGATTTTGTCGGAGGTCGTGTCGCCGGCGGTGGCGGCAATGATGGTGCCCCGGATGGGATCGGGGATGGTGCTGGTGCTGGTACTGGAACTCGTGCAGGCGCTGGAGCAGGTGCTGGAACAGGTGGAGCAGACGCAACAGACGGAACAGACGGAACAGAAGAAACAGGTGGAACGACAGGAGCAAACGTTTGTATTGACGCCGCGTTGGGTGGTTTCGATGTAGATACAGAGACCTCATGGCGTCTTGGCACTCGTCGGCTGGGGGTGAACAAGGCCGCTACGGCTGTTTCCGCGCTCGGATTTTTTTCGTAGATCTCGGTGAGATAAGCTTCCAGGGACTCTGGCGGACGCCCCGATTCGATCGTCGGGATACTTTGGAGGTCGGTTCGCAGCCATTCTGGCAGCGCATCGTACGCAACGGATGGGCCGCCATTTATCAAGTGCTGCACAATTTTGCGATCGATATTTTGCAAGGCAAGGATGGATCGGGGAATCTTGTTTTGTTGAGCGTAGCGTTCTCGGCGCATGTCCTCCGTGTCGACTTCCTTCAGGGTCGGCGCGCCGGTCGTGCTTCCGTTGTTTCGCTCAATAAATTCGAGCAGCGCCACCGCATGTTTCTCTTTCTTTAAAAGGAGACTGCGCTGCTGCTGTCGGTGGACTTCTTCGAGCACAGCCACTTGTGAAAGTTTGTTTTTTCGCTTTTTGTACAGATGAAGTAGCTTGTTTTGAGATGGTGTCTTTGCCCAGTCGGAGGGAGTAATGGTTGCGCCGTAGGCCGCCGTGGCAGCGAGATGCGGTCCCTGCTTGTCGAGAGCCTCCAGCTGCTTTCGGATTTGATCTTCCTTGTCCCTCCACCACTTTTTTTTACTGTTGAATTTCAGAGAGTCCCGATTTCGAACGTGGTATGGTATGTTGAGATCGTCGGGGCCGTGTGCTATAGTCTTGTCGGCGGCACTGGTATCGGCACTGGCTGCATATTGCTTCTGCTGCTGGGAGGTCCCGGTGGCAGGGAGTGGTGCAGAGCCATTGGCGTTGGAGATTGCGGGGGAATTTATAGCTTGCTGCTGCTGTTGCAGCTGCTGTCGTTGCTGTTGCAGTTGCTGCTGCTGCTGCTGCTGCTGCTGTCCAAGTCCTTGCCGGACAGGGTGTTGTTGCTGCACTTGAAGGTGTTGGATTTGCTGGAGTTGAAGGAGTTGAAGGAGTTGCTGGTCTTGCAGCTTCTTGTTGTGAAAGAATCCTGGCACAAGGGCGGGGTGGTCAGGATTCGCGGGTGCTGGGGCGGCACCGTTGGCAAGGTTGGGAGGGAGGGTAGAGTAGCTGCCTGGGGTAAATGCGCTGCCGGAGACGGGAGGATGGCCTGTTGTTGCTGTAAAACTGCCGTTGGTATATGGTGTGGATTGGGCACCGCCGGGGTAGCCGTTCCATTGATTTCCGGTGGCTTGCTGCTGGGTATGGACTTGGAACGGGGCCGGGCCGGTGATCTGGAAGTTGGCGTTGACAGGGGCGGCTTGGCCAACCATACCGTGGCCCCCATGGGGCCCATGGTGGCCTGTGACCATTGAACGCCAGTCGGATCTGCCTTCTGCAGTTTCTGTGTCTCTGTGTTAGCGGTGGAATTGACGGTGGCAGTGTCATTGACCTTGCTTGAGGTGGTATGTTGCGACGATGCTGGGTCTGATGTGTGCGGCCGCTTTGCAGCTGGCTCTCCAGAAGGCGGCGACTTCGGCCTAGGAACCTTCGCCGTGGCGCTCTTTACAGTGTCCTTATGCGCATCCTTGGGGTCCAGCTTTGGCCCTAATTTACCGGTGGTCGCCACCAGCTGCGCCTGCGTTGCCTTCTTGCGGCCTGTTTTGTCGCCAGTAGGCGTCGCCTGGCTCCCTGTCGTCCCTCTTTCCATCTTCTTCGCCGGCTGTGCCTTGGTCGACGGGGTCGTCTTCATCTTCTGTGAGG
Organism: Sporothrix schenckii 1099-18; assembly: GCF_000961545.1. NCBI lineage: Eukaryota > Fungi > Ascomycota > Sordariomycetes > Ophiostomatales > Ophiostomataceae > Sporothrix > Sporothrix schenckii. The sequence continues at coordinate 4,270,536 of NW_015971148.1, forward strand.
GTGGAGGGATGCCTGCCACTTTGGTTGCTGGCTTCTTGGTCTTGGCTGTGATGGCTTTTTGCGGGGATGCTCTATTGGGGGTGGTGTTCTTGGGGGCGTGTTTCTTGGGGATTTGTTTCTTGGGCGTTGCGACCACCTTCGGCGATGCACTCTTTGTACTTCTTGCATTCTTTTTTCGCGTACCTTGAATTTCAGCCGCAGCCTCTGTGGCTGTTAGGTTGGCTGCCATAGACTGGCCACGGCTGCGGCGGCGGCTGCTGCCAGCGCCGCTGCCGTCCTCATCGTCGCTCGAGGACGCATTATCGTTGCCCGAAAATTCGCCGTCGCGGTCGTCCTCGGACTTATCGCCATGGTCGTTTCGTAGCGCGACCTCGTCGCCATCTTCGTTGTAGTGTGGCTGCGTATACTTGATCTTGTTGCGCCGGCGGCCGCCGCGGCCGAGCACTTCACGCTGCATCTCAGCCAGCCGTGCTGCTTCGGCCTCGCGTTCGCTGATGATCTTGTCCCAAACACTTAGTGCGGCTGCATTGGTTGCCTCACCCGCAGTACCGGTCGAGGTAGTCAGCTCAATGTCGTCAGCGAGGGTGCCGGTCTCGTTGGCCCAGACTCGTGCAAACGAGAACTGGGACTCGGCCGTTTGCTCGTCGTCGGTCCGTGTATTTTCGACCTGCGAGCGGTCAAGCAGCTTATCGACGGACGCATCGTCGTAGATAATGCGATTCTGCGTGGCCTCTTCGCTAAACAGAGCCTCAGCACCGTGGCGCAGGATGGACTCGAGGTCGTTGCCGGCGTCGTCCTCCGCGTCCATAGTCTCGATCAGGGCGTGGTCCAGGGCCATCTTGCTGCGTCCTATCTGCATGATTTTCTCTTCGACGCTGTCCTTGGTCATAAATTGGAAACAGAGCACCTTCTTTTTCTGGCCAATACGGTGGGCACGCGAGAAGGCTTGCATGTCCTGGTGCGGGTTGAAGTCCGGATCGAGCACGATGACAGTGTCGGCCGTGGCGAGGTTAATGCCCACACCACCTGCACGGGTCGACAGCAAGAAGGCAAATAGCTCCGAATTGGGGGCGTTGAACGCGTCGATGCGCTTCTGCTTGTCCAAACTCGACAAGGTGCCGTCGAGGCGCATATATGAAAGGCCCGATATGTGCAAAAAGTCTTCAATAATGTCAAGCTGGTTGAGGAACTGACTGAAAATGAGCACACGGTGGCCGCGCTCTTTTAGCTTGGGCAGCATGATCTTGAGAAGCAGCAGTTTGGCCGACGCCTCGATGAGGTTGCGGTGCATTTGCTCTATGTCAACGTTCTTGTCTTCAATGGCCTGGCTGTATACAAAGGGGTGGCACAAACACTTGCGCAGCTGCATAAGAATGTTGTTGAGACTGCCGCGCTCTGTTGCCTTGACCTGGCCCTTGGAGAAGATGGAGCGGATCAATTCCGGGTTTTTGGCCATGATGGACTTGCAAAGCTTCTCCTGCACGACGGTCATGGACACGGGAACAATGATTTGGGCCATGGGGGGTAGAAACTTGAGGACTTCTGCTTTGGTGCGGCGTAAAAAGTACGGGCGAATGAGCTTGTGAAGCTCCGGAAGATTCTCAGCAGTGATCGTGCCATACATCTTGTCGAGCTCCGTCGCATTGTTGGCGCTGTCGATGAACTGGAGCAGGTTAAACAGCTCCCGCTTGTTGTTCTGGAGCGGCGTGCCAGTCAACAACAGCCGGAAGCCAATGCGCATCGCCCTCAGGGCCAGATAGAGCAAGTTTTGGTCGTTTTTGAGGCGCTGGCCCTCGTCCACGATGAGGCCCGCCCAGTGCGTTTTGTGGAAGAGGCGGCGGGTGTTGTCGTCCTGCGCCGAATCATAGGACATGATGACGACGTGGGCGTGCATGGTCTGTGTGCCATCTGGAAACAGCTCATATTTGTAGGCCATCGACTGCGAGACGCGGCCGCCGTGGTAGCTGACGACGCGTAGGTCGGGCGCCCAATTCTTGATCTCGCGACGCCAATTGCCACATGTCGAGTTGGGCACAACAACGAGGAACGGCCAGCAGCGCGGCGTCTCGAGAATCAGCGTGGCAAGCAGGGCGATGACCTGCACAGTCTTGCCGAGGCCCATCTCGTCGGCGAGGACGACGCTCTTGCCCTTGTAGTAGTTGAGGAGCAGCCAGTTGAGACCCTCCATTTGGTACGGCATCAATTTGCCACGGCGTAGGACGGCGGGCTGCTGGGAGATGACTTCAAACTTCTTGCTGGCGGTAAAGTCCTTAACTCTTTGGCGCATCGCGTACTGGGAGTCGTTCTTGAAATGTTTGCCGTTCAGGTACTCGTCGTAGGCCGAGACAAACGTCGTCCAGCGGCGGCCAGAGTCAGGCGGTGGCGGCTCGTCCCACACGGCGGCATCGTAGCCAAGACCCTGGAACTTGACCAGGATCTGTTCCACGTCGCCAATGCGGGCGAGGCCATCCTCTTTGGAGGTCGACGGGCCGTTGCGGTTGTAGCGCACCATGAGGATGATATCGGCAAGCAGATATTCCTCGGGGATGGCGTCCTTGGCCTCGAAGATGGGCGGCACGCCAGCCTCGCCGTTCTTCCGGCCGAACGTCTGGCGCATGCGGCTGTGGCAAGCACCCCAGACCCAGGCGCCCGGCCGCCACTCGCAGTGGTCGTGTGACTTGCTCTCCCACTTGATTAAGTACTCCTTGTCGTCCTCCTTGACGTTGTTGTAGTCCAGGCCGGTCTGATCGCCGTCGCGCTGGATCGGACGCCAGGCAATCAATCCCTCAATCTTGTTTGTCATGTCCAGACACTCGCGACATTTCCCGTCAATGAGATACTCTTCCAGCCGCTCCTTGCGAATGTTGGCATCGTCAGCGTCCGTCCAGCTGGCTGAAGGGGGCGGCAAGTGCTCGTAGTGGAAACCTCGGCGGCACTCTGTGCAGCGGAAGAGTACGTTTTCGGCATTGTTGACGAGATTTTGTGCCACAGGTGTGATAGGATCCACGCCATCATTCTCGAGACGGAGCTTCTCTTCCTGCTTGGCGGATAGTTTCTGGGAAAAGGGCGCGCAAGCAGGGCCCGTCTTGGAGCACACCTGACACGTATCATGGCGGGGGCTGTTGGCGTCCTTGACTTTGGCCTGACCGATACAGAAGCGGCATTGAAGAACGAAGCTGTCTGGAGCCACCTTGGTAACAGCGTGGTCACGCGTTCGGCGGAGGCCAATACACTGCTTGTGGAAAGCGAGAGAGCAGCCCTGGCAGTAGATCATGATGCCCTTGTTGGGCGTGTTGGACGGGCTGCCACACGAGTTGCAGATCTGCATGTGCGCGTCCTTGAACGCGGAGTGCCCGTCCAGGGGAACAAAGACCTCCTTGACGTTGATGATCTTGGGTTGTGCGGGGACACGGTCATCGTCGACGAGGAACGACTCGTCATCATAGTTGGTAGGGTCAACCATGCTCCGCTTGTTTCTTGTGGTACGAGACGACCGGCGGGCGCTCTCAAATTCGATCGATCCGTCACGGGTGGAGCGGATCTTGTCTCTATCTGGGATGATTTGGCGTCGCCGGCCACGACCGCGCTTGCGAGGGGGCTGAAGATCGGACTGGATAGTGGGGATGAAGTCGGCATCGTCTTCACCACCAAGCTCGTCTGCCTCGTCGTCCTGCATGGGTGTACGCGTCTCGGAGTTGAACGCCCGAGTACGTAGACGCCGGCCATCGCCTGCCTCGTCGCTGTGGTCATCATTGGCTGCGGTGACAAGGCGCGAGCTATACCTAATGCCGGTCCGACCAGTGTCGCCGAGAAGACGTAGACGGCGGCGCTGCATGTTGAGAAAATTGTGAGACTCGATGCTGTCCTCCTCCATATCCAGGTCTATCATATCGTCATCCTCGTCGTCATCGATAGCAAAGTCACAATGACTGCCGAGGCTGACGCCACGGCTGGCGTTGAAGCTCATGTCGTTCAAGTCCGACATAAGACGGCGCCGTTTGAAACCGCTCCCTGCAGACGAGAGCTCATCTACGTCCTCGAGTTCTTTCCGCTTGAACTTGTGTAATGCTTTGCTACCGTTAGGAAGGTCGTAAATTTCTTTTTCGTAAAACTAGACGGTCCTGTTAGTTGAATTAAACTTTACAAAAAAAAAAAAAAAAAAACCCAACAAAAGCGACTGTGTGGATTGGGCTGGTGCAGTGGTCAAATGACCGAGATAGCGAAGAAAACAAAGGAAACCACGACGTTCTGTACGGACAGCCTGAATGCTTGCTTCGCTCACTTTCCAACTGAAGATGGTCTTAACCACACATGACAAGAGATAATGGCTGTGTGAATAGTACAAGGTTTTGTGGGATGGAAAAGGAAGATGAGAGACTGAAAGTAGGAGGTAGAGGTCTTGGGAGAGAGGAGTTGAAAAGTGAATACAACCCAATACAATAAATATGGGACTTGAGTCTTATGACGTTTTGGGAGTCGTGAAGGTAGAGTGAGAGTTAAGGGAAGGGGCCGTGAAGGCAAGCATGAATGTGGTTTGAGATCAGATCAAAGTGAATGTGAAAACGGGCCGGGTAAAAAAAAAGTACCATCTGATCATGGCACAAGCACTTGCGCCGACAAGGGTGGCATGAATGCGAGAACAACTGATCACGGCACAACTTACCTCGAAGCGCCTACCATCGTCATACTCGATTTCGTAACGGCTTCGTCCGCGCACGCGTGCAATGACCCGATAGACATAGTCGCTCGGCGCGCAGACCTCGTACTCTGCATGGCGGGATTCTGGTAAGGGTTCGACGACGACTTCGAGGCGGCTCCCATTGCCGGGCATAATCAGGCCGGCATCTATGGCATGCTCACCGGTACCGTTGTCGTTAGCATGGTCGTTGTTGACCTCGCCCATGGAGCAGTCCTGTTCGTCAACATCGTCTTCGTCTTCGTCTTCGTCATTTTCATTTTGGTACTCGTCGTCGTCGTCGTCGTCGAGGTTGCGGCGACGATCCAGCATGCTGTCATCTATGTGGTTTGCGAACTGGTCGGACGTGAGGATGGGATGTTGCCGATCGTCTGCGTATTTGCCGTCCTTGGCGTGCGAGTTGTCGTAGGCACCCTCCGTGCTAGGAAAGACGTCACCGGGACCATCGGATAATTCGACCTGGCGTGGAGCTATATCCGAGGCGACTACTGGTAGAGGTGAGTCCTCGTTTGCAAGGTCCCCCGTGCCGTCGTCGCCTTTCTCTACCGTGGCAGGTGGTATATCTTGGATGTCCTCGCTGTTGCCAAACACATCGTCGATAATCTGCTCGTCACCGTCGCTGCTGTCTGCCTCAGGCTCAGGGGTAACATCGTCGTCATTTCCAACGCTACTGCTGTCGGCAGCGTCGTCCTCGTCATCACTGTCTGCTTCTTTCGCATCGTCCGCGCCGATCTCGGGAGGTGGTATTGGTGGAGGGTCGAACTGTGCTTGTGGCGCGGCGCTGTCGCCATGGTTCTCGCCTTCCTCTTCCCCGCCTCCGTCATTGCCGTCTCCGTCCTCGCCGTTGCCGTGCTCCTCATTGGCGTTTTCGCTGGGGTCCACCGCGTCCTCGAGGCTGCCGCTGGCCCCCTCCACGCCTGCACCTTCGCCATCAAAGTCGAGGACGTCGCCCCAGAGGGTTGCGGGGTCGATTGTGGGCACATTCGTCTCAAAGAAGTTGTCGACATCCATGCCAAAGGTTCCGTCTATACCGTCACCACCCACAGGGAGGTGGTCGTCCGCAAGAGTGCCATCACCTCCGTTCCCGCCGCTAAAGAGTGCGAACGGGTCGTCATCGTCGTCATCGTCGCCGAAGCCGCTCATGGTATCGTCATTTCCGGGAGAAGTGGTGTTTGCCGTCAAGAAGGGAAGCTTGATTTGAGCCAGAGGAGCTAGAGGAGGACCAAGGGGGTCAGCAGTCGTCCACAAAAAGCATCCTAAGTTGCATGAGACGAGCCCAGCATGACGCGCCTGAGCGCAAGGGAGCAGCATACCAAGGGCGCATTGTACATAAAGACGCCTGCTTGAGGCTCTTTGTTGACGTGTGAGGGCGGAGGAGTGTGTTGAAAGTGTAGATCCTTTGGTAGTCGACACTAGCGAGTCGTAGTTTCCTTTTTCCGTTCTGTGTCAAACGCGGAGACGTTGATTTGGGAAGGCGCATTGGACGAACGACGCGAAGCGCTGTTGAGTCTGTGGATAGAGCGGAATGCACTATTCAACCGTGAAGTACAGTGAATTTATTACCCAACTAGGCACGCTAGGGTAGCAGGTTAAGGAGGGGCCACCCTGTTCACGCAATTCTTCGGTCACTCTTTCCCCACGATAAGTTTGCGACGCGTTGGGCGCGATAAGCGATAAGCAAGTGTCTCCACTATAATTTAGGAAACTCTTCAGTGGACGACAACAATTCTCTGTTGTATTCTTTTGTGCTCCATATTTTGTACACAATCCCTTTCCTATATCTGCACTGCCCTCCACACAATGCAATGCCTCCCTTGACGACATCGCCTGCGGTGACCGCCCTGCTGGCGCCTCTCCTTGTCTCGAACCATGCACTGCGCATTTTGGGCCGTCGACAACAACAGCAGCTGGCCTTGAACTTGTCCCGCCATGCCGTCTTTTCGCGCCATTCGTCCATGTCGGCGATCGTCCGGGGTCTGCGCCGCTCGTTCCGGGACCCCGACGGCAAGCGGCCGCCCGGCTACAACCCCGAAGTGGCGGCGCATGTCAGGCAGCGGCGGCAAGAGCGCGAGGCTGCCGAAGTGCCGAAGTACAAGCTCTTCCGGGGCAAGAAGGATGTTACGAAGCCACCCATTCCCAAGGCCAAGACGCGGCGAGCGCGGTTTTTTGATCCGGACGACGAGTACGGTAAGAAGAGTCTTGTGTACCAGGCCAAGACGGGCAAGCTGGAGGTGGAAGTGAAGTCTCTTGCGAGGCAAAGGGCGCGTGACAAAGGAGAGGAGGAGTACGAAGAGAGGGATCGGCGGTCATTCCGGAGGGATGATGGTGGGCGCCGCCGCCGAGATAGAAGAGACAACGACTTTGACAACGACTTCGAATCGCGGTCGAGGTCAGGACGGACAAGTGGTGTGTCTTTTGGCGGCCGCGATGGTCCGAGATCCAGACAGGGCGTGACTGGACGACGTGACCGTGACCGGAGAGGCGATCGTGACGAGCGCCGGTCATATGACCGTGATCATGCTCCCGAGAGACGTGACCGCAGCTTTGAACGACGATTCGACACAAGATCCGACACGCGATCCGAGCGCCGCTTTGGCCGTGATCAGCGCGAGGACTACGATGAGGAGAGGAGCCATAACCGGGATGATAGACAAGACAACGGCTTTGACATTGGGCGTGATAGCAGACCTCGTGATTCTCCTGCTTCTACGCCGGTCCCTCTTTCGATCCCCTACACAACGGCTGCGTCGCAGTTCCTGTACGGCCGCTCGGTGGTCGAAGCAGCACTGCGCGCCGGACGGCGCCGGCTCTACAAGCTCTACGTGTACGGCGGTTCACACCGCGGCACCAATGCCAGAGGCACGCCGCAGGACCAGGGCGTCGGCAAAGTGATTGAGCGGCTCGCCAAGGGCCGCGGTGTCAGCGTGCAAATCGTCGACGAGCGCTGGCAGCGGCTGCTGGACAAGATGAGCAAGGGCCGGCCGCACAACGGCTACGTGCTGGAGGCGTCGCCGCTACCGCAGCCACCAGTGACGGCGCTTGGAAAGTACACCGATGGGACGGCTCCTGCAACTACGGATGACGTGGCCTCCTCCCCCTTGACAAAAGGCGCTGGCTTCTCTGCCGAGATGGGCTACCAGTCGCGCGAAGAGGCGAACGTCAACGGGACAGCGGTGTTTGTGGCTGTCGATGCGGCGACGGCGCGCTACCACCACCCACTGGTGCTGCTGCTCGACCAGGTGCTGGACCCGGGAAACCTGGGCGCGATCCTGCGGTCGGCGAGCTTTTTGGGCGTCAGTGCCGTGGCCGTATCGAAGCACAGCTCAGCGACGCTGACGTCGGTGGCGCTGAAGGCGTCGGCGGGTGCGGCTGAGGCGCTGTCACTGTTCTCTGTTGAGACGCCAGCGACGTTTTTGGCGGAGTCGCGCAAGGCGGGCTGGAAGGTGTATGCAGCCGTGCCGCCGCCCGAGGGCTACATGACGCGCGGCCTCCACGCCAAAATGCCCGTGCTGGACCTGGATGGCCTCGAAGCGGCGGACCCGCTGCAGACAGAACCCATCATCCTGGTGATGGGCAGTGAGGGCGAGGGTCTGCCGCGGGCGATCCGGCGCGAGGCGGACGTGGAGGTCAGCATTGCCAACCGGTCGGGCACCAAGGTGGTGGACAGCCTGAACGTCAGCGTGGCGACGGGTCTGCTGTGTGCGTCGTTGCTCAAGGGCTCGACGCGGGCTGTTGCCAACGCCGGTACTGATCATGAGGCTGCCTTTGAAGCAGCTCTGAAAGACGAGGCCACACCCGCAGAGTCTGCCAACGATGAGAAGCCGGAGGGGACCAAATCGCGTGACGAGCTGGGCATCTTCTAAGGTGTCTCAAGAAACAATCAAAAAATTTAAAAACGTGTACGATAGGATATGTACGACAGGATATGTACGACTAGACAAAGCGGAGCGTTTTGTATAGTTAATACGTTAATACCCCTCGCATCCAAGGGCATAGGACCGCATTTTGGAAAGGAAAATACAACGACTCATCTTCATCTTCATGTGTTCACAACCAGGCAGTCAGACAAACCCCGAAAGCTGCAGGCTCGTGTCGTAAAAACGTGGTGTAAGTGGTGGAAGGCAGCCTTTTCGTAGACGCCCTTTCCCTGGAGCGTGGCACAAATGAGGTAGAGTGCCGGTGGTGAGACAAAAGGCGGGCCGTAGCGATCAAGCGCTATGAATATAGGGCACAATAGTGCGAAATAGGGCCCTTTGGATGGAATGGCTGCCCGTCGCGCATTCCACAAAAGCACGTCGAGTCCAATGTCTATCATTGCGGAGATGATTTAAAATCGAATAGCATAGACAGATTGAATAATATCCATGAGTGCCATGCAATTGTATCCTTTTCCAGCCTTTCAGGCAGCCTTCTGAATTCAGGCAGCCTTCTGAATACTCTGAGAGGCTGACAGCGCTGCAGCCTCCTATTGGCTGACCAGCCTTAGCTGAATCGTTCTTTCGCACTTTCCCCGACCGCCCGATCCAGCGCCTCCACATTTCGACCCAAACGAGCTGTTGCTGTGGTTATTGGGCAGCCCACTTTTCGCGCTTGTGAACAATCGTCATTGTCTTATTTACATCCTCCTGGGAGAGAGACCCTTTTCCTCGTGGACGTTTGGCATTGCATGTGCGACCGACAGTGGGTACAGACCTTCAACGGCTTTTCTGCATTCCTCACATTTGCAATCTCTCTTTGATCTATCCATTTCATCGCATTGCCAGACAGTGCGACAGCCGACGAATCATCACCAAATTGGCAAACAAGTCAACAACAGACCGCAACGAAAAACGACCACATTTCCTCCAAAAACTTCCACTCCCACCATGCGCATCCACAGGGCGCTCCCGCCCTTGTTGCTTCTTGCTGTTGCAGAAGCCAAAGATGTCCACGAACTTCCGTCACAGCCGCACCAGCAGCAGCAGCAGCGACAAATCATCCCCTTGGCCGTCCGCAAGATGAGCCTCGACGAAGGCGAAAAGTTCTTCCCTGAGCAATACTATGGCTTCGACGGCGGCGACGACAGCAGATTTGGCGCGGTACACAGTAGGACGGATGGCCTCGGCCGCTCTCTGGCCGTCCTCTTTTCGTTTGGCCGGCGGTCAGTGTCCATTGCGACGGAACCCGAGACAATCGAGGCGCGGTCCGACGATGGGCGGTGGCCCGTCGTCTCGAGGAGGACACCTGACGAGAGAAGCATAGAAAACCCAGAAGGCGACAGCACAGATATTGGAGCGGTGCCTCCCCCGACAAATATGTCCGAAGCGACGTACACCGCTCGCCTCTTCCCGCAAGCTTACCTACCGGCCTTCCCCGTCCACCAAGCCATCGACGACGACAGCCAACGGCAAAGCTCGATCACAGACAGCGCGAACCCGGCCGTCGAGCTCGTCCGCCGAGCGGCCGATGCGCTCGCCCGTCTCCAGCGCCGCCAATGGGGCTGTCCCACGGGCACCTCTAGTTGTGAGAGCATTGGTTACCCCTACAGCTGCTGCACCGACAACGAGACGTGCTACAAAGTGACCGACACAGGCCTGGGCCCCGTTGGTTGTTGTCCTGCGGGCGAAACATGCGGTGGTGCTGTGTCCGACTGCAAGTCGGACAGCACAGCATGTCCCAAGAGCTTGGGTGGCGGGTGCTGCATTGCGGGCTATGTGTGCCAGGGCGTGGGCTGTGTCAAAAGCAGCAGTGCTGGCGCAAGCACGGCGGCAAGCACGGCGGCGAGCACGAGCGCGAGCGCGAGCTCGAGCACTCCTACATCGTCGACGTCGGTGACCACGACCAGTTCACCAGCGTCCTCCAGTACCACTTCCTCGACAGCCTCCACGACATCCGGCGGCAACCCGCCTGTCAAGCAGACGCTGACCACGACGGCCTCGGGTCTGCCGGCTGGCTACTGCCCCACGGGTTACTATGCATGTGTGGCGTCGGCTGGTGGTGGCTGCTGCCAGACAGGCCGGAACTGCGAGACCACGAGCTGCCCACCCGCGCCAGCCACGACGACAATTGTGAACACAAATGGCGTTACGGTCGTCGTGCCCCAAACCGCCGCCGAGGCCGTGACGACATCCTCGGCAACATGTGCGTCCGGCTGGTTCCTGTGCGGTGCCAATGCAGGCCCCGTGGCTGGCTGCTGTCCGAGCGGCTATGCCTGTGGTACGGCAAGCTGCTCATTGACAGGCGCCTCGGCGACGACGGTGCAGAAGGAGCTGCCGACGGCTGGCGATGGCAGCAGCACAAGCAGTGGTGTCCAGTCAATAGCCGGTATCTGGTGGCTGGCTGTGGCTGTGGCGTCAATACCACCACTGCTATTGTTATAAGCCAACTGCGTGTTTTCGCTTTATGTTCTTTTACGATTTAAGCATTGTATAATTGTGCATTCGGTGTTTATTTAGAGCGTGCGCTTGGGATTTGTTTCGGGTGGCCATGACATATGGGCGGTGCAGGGCGTTTAACGGCGTATTTATATACAATTTTATGTCTTTTTCTTCAACTATGACCTTCTTTTCCTTCTTTTTTTGTTCGTTCTCAAACAGTCCAAAACGAATTCACCCGAATGTCAGCCTGGTGTCCACAAAGACGCCCACCAGCCAGCCTCTCGTTTTGTCAAGCCGGCCTCACATGCAGGCTAAAGTTTCTCCGCCCTTTACCTCCATTTCCTTTTTCCCGGAGGACGGCTGAGGCAAATAGAGTAGGATGGGCTCAACAGGTTGTGGGTGTTGACATGTCGTCTGTTGTGCTTTATACCAAACGTTACCGAGAGAAGAGGCCACCACAGGCGAGATGAAGATTGATGGCACGGCAAAACGAGGGTGTGTTCGGTGAGGCAGCAGTATGACGAACTCACCGCACAATATGGGCCGTTCTACGGGGTGCAGATGTACCAAAGCATCACCAAGAAGAACAGACAAACGTGTCTCTCTGCCCGACTACACACCACTTTTGAATTTCCTTTATTTCCCTTACTGGTCTTTTCACATGGAGGATGTGCATATTTCGCTTATCGGACGTGGCTGGTGCGCAAGAAAATAATGAAAATAAGAGAAGCAGTGGATGTCGACCAGCGCCAGGTGATATCCACGACCGACATTCCCCATCCCCGTACACGCGGGTCAAGGCTAAATTGTAAAGATGAGACCTTACAACACACGTTATGAGCCTTTATATGTGTCTTGGTATGTGTTTATGTCTGTGTCTGTACCAGTGCCAATGCCAGCGTCTGTGTCGCGTTTCATTCTTTTTTCGCCCTATTCCCCGTCAGTTTACCTTTTGACTTTCCGATTTTCCGATGGAAGGCCCTGTTTCTTCGTCTCCCAGCGCCGATCTGCACCACACGTGGAAACAAGTAAACAAGTCGGTCAAAGAAACACGATAAAACGGATACACCCGGAAGTCGCCATGTCACACCCTCTCACACTCAAATATGTGACCTTGTGTCTTATCTACTCCAGCAATCGCTATAGTCTACTCGTTCTGGGCAGTGCGTAAAATATAGAGTGTCCTCTACGATAACATGCTTCTTTGAGAGTGTCAGTATGCCGCAGCCCCATTTCATAGTTTCGTGTCCTCGTTTCTCTTCGCTGGCTGCTCGCTTTTCTGGCTCCATTGCATCCCGTTCTGAATCTAGACTCTCTGTCAATTTGCCTCTCGTCCAAGATCTACCTTTCTGAATGGCCACTCGGTGTGACCAGTTGTTGAGAAACAAGAAACCCTCGAGGCGGGCCTGATATGATATTCTCCACCCTGTTACGCTGCCTCTCGGCCTTTACCATCGTCCACTGGCTCCTCTCCCCTCTCCCCATGTCCCTATATAGCCACTTCACGATGTTTACATGGACTGGCCTTGGCCTTTTGCGTCCAGATTTCACTCCATCCCGTCGTCCTGGGCGTCTTTTCCTTCTCACATTGCGTCCGAGCCCAGGTTTTCTTTACTATACTGGCCCTCCCACCTTGTCCTGCTTACTCTCCGGCCTCTTCTGACTCTCCATCCTGCTAATCCTATCGTGAACTCACCGACTCTCCCGACCGACATTCCCGTTCTCTTGGCATTCTGTGCCTCCATTTGCCCTCCTCATCAAATTTATCCTGTCTGCATATCCTTTTCCCCTCTCCCTTCCCCTTTAAATTTTGTATTTTGTCCTCTCCTTTGTGCTCTTTCCCCTATCGATACGCCGATTGTTCCTTCCTTCCTTACTTGTACCCTTTTTATCGTCACTGGCTCTTTCCTTTGTTTTGTATTCTCCCCCCCTTCACGATCGTGCCTTCCTGGCGCCCTCCCTAGCTGCTGCGATGCAGCAGACTACTCGACATCGGCCAATGGCCTCTTTGCTGAAGGCTGTCGTCGTCGCCGCCGTCTCCATACCAGTCGTCTTCTGCGAGCCTCTTCCCTCTCCAGCACCAACGCCCGTTCCTTTGTCCGCGCCCGTACCCGTCGCTGGTGTCATTGCCGGCATCGATGGTCCTCCCACCACCACCGCCTACTCCGATGAGGTCTGCAAGCCCCCAACCGTCCACCCGTTCGATCCTCTACCGCCCTGCGTCGACATTGAAAACATTGAGACCCTCTGCTACCCCAACGGCACCGCCCCGCTCTACCTCGCTGCCCACGCCCAGTGCATGTGCCGTGGCTCCTATTTCCCCGAGTGGAACGCCTGCCGTCGCTGCTTGTCCGTGCACGGCCAGCTGTCCGACCACGACCTCGCCTTTTTCCAGAGCGTCGCCTCGGCCGCCTCGACATCGCTCTGCGGTTTTTTGACAGCAGGCGGTGGGCGGCCCACGACGACGCCCACGGCCATCTTCCGCGACCTGTTTACCAGCGCCCAGGCCCACCTGACGTCGCCGACCGGCGCGGCGGCCACGGCAGCCTCCTCTGTGGGCCCCGACGTCTCGCCGAATAATACCGATGTCGGCTTGTACTTTACGCAATCGGGCCCCGAAGGGCCAGGGTCCATCACAGGCAGCGCCACGGCTGCGACTGCAACAGGACTGGCACTCGCCACGGGGCATCCGCAACCACCGGGCGGCGCATCGGGCTCCTCTCTCGGTGCATCGGACACGTCGGCGCCGTCGTCAGGCTCGTCGCCTTCAACCTCCGCCTCCGGGTCCGCAGCCAGCCAGAGCGGTAGCATCCCATCGTTGGCAGTGCGCGTCGACAGGTCGGGAGCTCTACTCGTGGTAATTCTCAGCGCCTTCTGTGCTTTGTGAGCTACCGAGGACGGTGAGAGACGGTCAAAACCTGTTGGGGACAAAGCAAAGGTGATTTGGTGTTATTTTGGCTTGGGGCTTTTCTAATTCATGTGTTTCATGTCTTTCGTCTTTTCTGTCAACCTATTTTGTGCTTATTCATACCCTTCTCGGAGAGATCATTGGTTGTTTGGAGGCCATTCGTTTTGTTTTTATTTTGCCATTTTGCATTTAGCGTATATTTCTTGCATATTTCTCGTGTGTTCTTACATCTTCTTATAGATTTTTACTTTTGTAAGTGCATGCTCTTTTACATTGCTTGGTTATTTTTGACCTTCTTAGATTGAAATGTAGTTCTTTTTTCGTTTCGTTTATCGTTCCTTTACATCCCACGTAGGGTCGATTTCTTAATAGTTAAAACAGCCGAACAGTTCCAGCTCAATCCAGCTCGCTTCAAATGCTACACACCACCGACACAATGCTCCGTTCAACGCCCAACCCTCGCTGCAACAATTCCATATCGTTTTTTTCGTCCTTTACGACAATTCCCATATGTTACACAATCTTCAGACAAACGTCTCATAGATTTCAAAATTAACGTCGTCGAAGAGCGTCTACTCCGGCATGTGCTCGAAAGCCTTCTCCAGGTGCTCCTGGCAGAAGGGCAGCTTGCCGACGGTCCAGATCTCGGTGTCGGGCTTCAGGGCCTTCTTGTACTCGTTGTCTAGGGTGCCGGCCTTGATGGCAATGATGGGCGGGGCGGACTCGGGGTCGTGGGCAATCGGCGAGCCGCAGTCGCTGCAGAAGATGCGGTGCACTGGCTTGCCCGAGCTGCCGACGCCGGCCCAGCTCTTGGTAGGGCCTTCGATCTTGAGCTTCTCCTTGAGGGCAACAAAGACGAGCGCTGGATTGTTAGCGCGGGTGTAAAGCTTTCACGGGTCAGTAAATCACTACAGAAGCACATACAGTACGTCGAGCCCGTCTGGCGCTGGCAGTCGTCGCAGTGATCGTAGCCACAGACGAGCGGTGCGTCCATGTCAATCGTGTATGTGACAGCCTTGCAAAGGCAGTGGCCGGTGAAAACCATGGTGGCGGTAGGGGCGGGGGTTGGCGATTGTTAAGTGGAATGACAATGTTGAGCAATTTGGGAGAATTTTGGATTGTAGACAAAGTGTCGTCGATAACTCGTAGCGTTTCGTGAGGATGTTGGAGAAGGAGATGCAGATGTAGACGGAAGGACGGAGGGGAATCGAGGAAAGAGCTATCTATATATACAAGTTGTCGGCGGCTCTTGCCTCTTTATTCGTTTCTTCTTTTTCTTCTTTCTTTTTTTTTTAACGGTACTCGACCACTTCTGCATTAATTGGGCACCGTTATTACATATTATTACATGCCCACAAACCAAAAACTAGAACACAACGCGCCTGCCCTATGTTCCGCCAATTGTCATGCTCCAAGATTCCACAGAGCGTCGGGGGTTTGCAGGAGAACATGACTCTGGGAGGGCCGAGTCAGTGCGTTCCTTCCCCCTGTAACTCCTTCGTCTTACACGCCCCTCCCGCACACCTTCCCAACAAATGCCGCGCTGTGCGAGTACGTAGTTTGAAATGGAAAGAGAGTGTACAGTCCCCCAATTCGCCGAAGTCAGGAGACGGTGACGCAGTGTCAATACGATTGCGGGGTGGGAAGGAGCTATCGACTCGGCGACATGTTGGCGCCAATTGGCAGGATGCGATACTCAGACAGCCCCCGTAATCCCAACAAAGGGGAACACGACACTAAAGTTCCATGCGTCTGTAATCTGGAACTCCGTCGCAGAGCGAGCCACGCTCTTGATAAGGCCGCGGGTGTCGTGAGGCGACTGGTGTACGTCGTATACGACGTACTTCGGTCGCTATACGATGTCACCATAAATCGAGAAAACTTCGCGTTTTATTACGGTATGTCTGTCGACGTCATGGTCCTTCCCACCCTGCGATCATATTTCTGCAGCTCCTTCACCCTTTAGTGTATGTGGCTGTTTCTTTTTTAGGAATTGGACTGTTCTTTTAAACCGAATATCACACAGGTGCTCTTTGCCCGTAGAATTTCCATTCCGCCCTTGCCTTTCGGAACCTGACCGGAGAAACACTGAAATGCATCAAACAGAGGAAAGCAGAAAAGCCGCCGGCAGCTTGCCCCTCCTCCGTTCCTTCCTTGCGCAAAGGATGTCCGTTTTTGGTATGTAGTATGTTGTACTGTTTGCCCCACTGTTGGCGTGGGAAACAGGGGGAAGGAGCTTCTGTCTCTAGCGCGGCAGATCCGAGCTCAACATCCTAGCGTTGTTTCGCTATTTGAGTTTCTGTTTTTGGTTTGTTGTTCTTTCTTCACTGGGCGGCAGAGGGAAGCCGAGGGACGAACGGCAAATGGAAGTGCTCGTTAACCGCTCCATACAGAATTACAGTTGGATTTCCGTTTGTAACGAAGACGTTGTTTGCTGATGTAAGATATGATTTGAACATAATGGTTTTGGAAAGGGAGCAGTTGCTTGCTTCGCACCTTCCTTGGGGCACATCGTGTCTGATGTTACTGCCAATCCTGCCGCAGGATCGCCGTGAAGCAAAACGAATGAAAGGGCAGGGGAAAACTGCAGTAGAAAGAGGAAGCAGCAACGCACTCCGTATGTACACCTGCTGCAAAGAAGTAAGACGGGCCTGCCTCCTATTTGTCACTTCCCCAATGTCGTCCACGTTTGTCGTACTACAAGATGGTTGTATCATAACGTCATCTGTCAATTCGGGCATCCGAGCAGCGATACGGTCCCCCGATCCCCAAAGACCAAGGTCGCCGCTGTTGTTGTTTTCAAAACGCACTCTTACTATAAACCCCACGATGACGACCTAACATACAGCGGCGTACATTGTGCAGAATGTCGACAACCTTCCACCGGGCATCGACGGGCCGTCACCAGACACAGAGACTCGAAGTCACGTCGCTCTTCCGACAGCTCCGAGATCAGATCGACGGTCGATTGTCAACTGCTATTTCGTCGTCGGCTAAAAATCAAAATCCAAGTTTGAAAATACTGGCAGCTCGAATTACAAGCGATACATCGCGAAAATCACGGGGTTTGAAACGTCTGCTGCATTCGTAATCACAGAGTAGAATCACTCTCACAAGGATTGCTATCATCGCAGAAATTCTTGCGAATCGAAAGTAACATGCAGAGGAATCACATGTGCCATGCAAGTTGCAACTGAGATACATGGAGCTCCGCTCCGTGGAGAAAGGGCCCAGCGCCAGGAAAAATAAGTATTTGGAATCGCCCAATTTGGAATTCCACTGTTTTGGCGGGGTCTGATAACAACCATTCACATTTCCGACTAACAAAGCTTCCAGCACAAAACCGACTGCAAACAACGTGCAGCTCTCCCCGTGCAAGTTGCCACATCGCAAGCTCCGGCCGATGCCCTTATGGGGAATATTTACTCCGTTTTAGAGAACCCACCCCGATTCTCGCGTCTGAAACCTGGCAATATCGTGTAAGGTTGCCTCTCGTCGCCAAAAAACGTGGTCTCCTCGGAAGATCCCGAGTTCACATCCGCCGTCGTCCGGATGCTCAACCATTTGTCCGGTCGAACTCGGCCCTGGTTTCCTAGTGTTTCATACCTTGATACCCACTACGACTTCCTTTTTTTGCTTTTATCATCATGCGGTCACAGAGATTACCTGCTCTGGCGGCCATATTTCTAATGGTTAACACTGTTCCTCTTCGGGGACCCCGTGATCTTGATCTGTCCTGAACTGTACCGGAAAAAATGATTCCACATACCAGGCTCATGTTTGGCAATCGGTAAAATCAATAGTGCCGATTTCAGTTGCATCACGTCGACAGTTGATAGCATCTGCTCTACGCGGTTGGAGACGTCGGAAAGCAGTTCGACATAGCTACAGAGGGCACGACCTTGTTAATTGGGTACGATACAGTCCTGATATTCGACAGCCGTGGAAGCAAAGGTAGGCCGACAATATGGGACGATAAGCAGAGGCCGGCCAGCGGTTTAGATGCTTCATTGAAAAGCCAGGATTCCACGCTGCGGATATGTATGCACGCCGTGGCCTGCAAGTCGTGGTTCTGCATGTGACCTCAACTGTTCGGGAATTCCACCGTATTTGCCATGATAGCCAAGACAATACTAGTTTCCAGAGTTCCCTACTCGGAACCACGTTGGCCGTTATTCGCCGTCACGGAAGCTGTTATAGGAACATACGAGGCTAGCCTTGTCCCGATTTGGTTGTTCGAATAAAACATATCGCCAAAAAGGGATGTCGGTGGAATGGTACATGAAAGGAGATTTATTGAGATCATGGATGCTGGACCAGCAACAACGTAAACAAGTTATGGCGTGGAATCCATTGATGCACAAGTTGGGACGGAATTTTGATTTTTGACATTTGTAAGCGGCGTGGTCTTTACAGAATACAAAGGTGGTGTTTTGGTGTTTGCTTGTTGGATTGCATATCCATACCGCCTGTACTCCCGCACCATAATCCATGCCTCTGCAGTAATAATATCCAACGAGTCTTGAGCAAATGCCGCTTTCTCTGTTTTCTGACGCATCCATACACGTATTGCATCTAGAGGCCGAGTATGTAGAGAGCCCTGAGCACTAATGACATCGAGCCACACACCAAACAACTTACGACACCCATTTTCAGTAACTGTAACAAAACCGTCGACCCGAAGGTGATGCGATCCGCTAAAACCAAGCTCAGCACCGTCCTGCAGTAGTCTGTGGTTATGGCTTGCGATTCGTGGCCGAGGGAGAGGAAATGCCCATCCATAGCGGACAGGCGAAAGCTGCGGAGATCTCCTGATACGCTCATCGGCACTGCGTCCGCCTTTGGCGACGACAGTACGGTTGCCGTACCGTCCTTGTTGGTTGGCCATATCTTTAGCCGGGGGATGGGAGCAGGCCGGCGCCGCAGCTTTTGGATAAGCTTGAACGAGACGTACGACATGAGATCCCGTATTTGAAGCTCTGGCGGCAGCGTCCGCTTGGACAGAAGCCGCTTGGCAAAGACGGCGGCCGCCGCTGGTGGCGAGATGTCAATGGTACAGCTCTCGCGCAACTCACAAAACAGTGCCTCCACATCATGAGCATACAGAGCGAAGCGTGTGTAGAAGACGGGCGTGAGAACACGGAACTCAATTACGTCGATGCCTTCTGGTGATACTTCCCCAGTCACCGAAGCATCATGAAATTCGATGCTGGTACCCGTAGCAGCAGCTGCAGCAGCGGCAGCGGCACTAGCAGAGGGCGACAACAGCAGCTCCGACCGCAAGCCGCGGATTCCACAAGAAATGTACCGTACAGCCAGAGGCTTGTTCTCGGTTGTGCCTGGGCCATCGCCGTCGCCGACATTGTTGACGAGGTGCCGAAGATACAAGTAAAAAAAGGCTTCAAACTGCGACTCGGTCGCGTCGGCCACGCGGCCCAAAGTCTTGGCAAGCGGCTCAGGTCGAAACCACACATGTAGCCCCTTTTTGAAGAACAAAATGCAGGCATGAGTGAGGATGCGCGGGAACGTTCCAAAGCCGACCCACCACCACGCTGCGAGGAATTTTGCTTTTTGCCAAAGGGTCATTGCCGCCGGATCGAGCGATTGCAGTTCCACAGGCTTGCCTGGCTCCGAATGCAGGCCAGCGACAATCTTGCCTTGCGCGTCGGATGTGCGCAGGACGATAGTGGCAGCGATGGGTCCTTTTCCTCGCATCTGGGGTCCGAGGGGGTCATTGGCACGCAACTGGTACGACCCTTTTCGCGAGTTGAACGGCGACACATGAAAATCTTTGGGCCACGTCTGCCGAAACGTTCGCGTCTCCTGTTCGTTGCAGCTCCTGCTGACAGTTACTTCTGGCTTTGTTTCGGGTGTGAGATAGTACATGCGCCTCTCGCCAAACGTATTGTTGACTTCGAGGACCATGGCCGCCAGTGTCTTGTTTGCATTGTAGAGGTACCAGAACGATATCGGGTTGAAGTGGTAGCCAAGAAAGCGCGGGGCCGTGACAAAGTATGCATAGGGATACTGCTCCGGATCTGCACCCTGCGATATAAGGTGCGCGTCGAGCTTGCCGCGTAGGCCCAGGTAGCCGCCTCCACGCTCGAGGTAGTCGTCGGCGTCGATGTGGAACCAGCCCTTCTTTTGCCGTTTTCTCTCATCCTCACTTCCTGCCGCAGCCACTGAAATCATGCCGCCGCAGACGCCGGTCCAGCCGACGGGCACGCCCACCACAAGGTAGGAGTACACAAATGAGTGTCTCTTGGGAATGAGCCGCGTATGTGTTGTGATGCACGGGAGCAACAGAGGCTTCCCTGGCCCGGCCCAGGGATCGTCTCGAGCGCTGGTTGGCGGCACTAGATACTGCTGCTCTTTTGTCGCACCGGGCTTGAAGATGATGCCGATGACGGCACAAAATACCGATGCAAGTGCTCCAATCATCATTTTGTGGGAATTGATCTCGCACAAGACCATGGCGAGGTGGTGCTCCAACATGTGACGGTCTTGTACAACGGCCACGGTCAGTGCTAACAGACTGTAAAAGGGGCTGCCATGGCCGAAGGCGTAAGCAATGCCGAGTCTGGCCGCAAGTGCAGCCGAATGGTAAGATATGCTCGACATAGCGCCGTATGTCGTGTGTGAGATCTTCATCGACCGTCGATTAGCAGAAGGTGAAGTACAGACGCGCAAATTTGATGCTCGTGTCGCTGTCGTCCTCATCGAAGCTGCCGGCCACGCCGTAGTTTGAGCATTGTTGCTTGCTCTTTCCTTCCAATCATCCCATTTTTGCTTATTTTGCACTGCACTCCGTATCCGGTGCACAGATCCCTTCCTGACATCGGAGTTCGGTTTGTTGGGGGATGAAACGGCCTCGTCGTATTAGCTACTCTCTGAAATGACTAATCGGGAGGTAAATAGTCACGTGTTCGGTCATTTATCGTGTTTTGGAGGCATCTCTCACTACTCTTACAGAAAACTATGCTTCTGGTATGTCGTAAAGAGGGAGCGTATCGACTCGCGAGTATCATGAACATCGAAAGGATGAACAGTCACTTTCTATGTCATGGTGACCGTAAGACGTAATGTCTTTTGGTCCAGGTACATAGCAGAAGCTCTGATACAGGAATAAGTTTAGTGAATATGCAATTATCCATACTATCTACATCAAACACACAGTGGGGCAAAATATATGACTGGTAGAATCTGGTGGAAGATTCGCTGGCCAACGGCTTGGACCAAACACAGCCAGTGGCCAGGAGCCACTAACAGGCCCTGAACAACGCCTCCGACTGACTCAATCGGCGTGTCCGCGCCACTGCCACACAACCAAACATTCTCGACGCTGCATTATGGCAGTGACTGCTTCCCCCGCGTCTCTTAAGTCCGCATTGGCTCAGAGGGCGGAAAGGGCAAAAAGCGGGTCTAGACCACCCAAGCCCCTCCTGGGCAGCGACGAACGGCGGCAAGGGTGCGTGCTTGCCTCTTTTCCCCCAGCCTTTCTATCTCCCTTTCCGAATTCTCTCGTCATTCTTCACTTTTTGACAAACCGTCAGCCTACGAACTCAGCCTTCTCACGCGAGCAAATCGACATTCTCTTTAAATATCGACGCACCTCGTCTCTCTTTTCTCTATCTCCCCCTCAATCTTCGTCCCTCACCGCTACTATCGTTCGACACTTTTTCTTCTGGTCGTCGACCATTTTTCTCAAATTCCTTTCTCTACGCCTCAACGACAAGAGCAGCTCTCAGAAACCGCCAAGATGTCTATGGGCTGGAATGATACAATCAAGATCGGTAAGAGCCACAACGGCGGCGCTGTCCAGCGCGAGACGGTCGTCCGCAGCCGAGCCCAGCTGAACGCTGCACAACGCACGGGCTCGATTGTGGCCACGGAGAAGAAGTACGCCACCGGCAACTCGACGTCCAAGCCGTCCGTCGAGGGCCAGCACCTGACCAAGGTTGATCGGTCGGACGACATTGTCAAGGTCAAGCAGATCGGCAAGGAGATTGGCGTGATCATTGCGGACCGGCGGTCCAAGATGGAGCCCAAGATGTCGCAAAAGGACCTGGCCGATCGGTGCAACACAAAGCAGGCCATTATCGGCGCCATGGAGCGCGGCGAGGGCCAGCCCGACCAGAAGGTGCTGGGCGCCATTGAGCGGGTGCTCAACGTCAAGCTGCGGGGCTCAGACATTGGCAAGCCCAAATTTGAGAAGAAGAAATAAATCGACGTGCCCTCGTTGCTTTATTTCTGTCTTTGATCCTCCGCTTCCGAACTCTCCCTCCCACTTGTCTCTCTCCGTCGGTCACCTGATGCGATGGATGGCTTTTACGAACGGCGAACGAAATTTTCAGACTGGATTTTGAGCCGACTTCTTCTTTCTCTCTGCTGCTTCGCTCTCTTTCTCTCTTTCTGCGACAAAGTCGTTTTTGATTGCTTTTGATTTAGTTTTGGACGAAACGAAAATGCTCTCTTTGCTTTTCCGCCCGTCGATATATATCTTTTCATCTGCATGCGTGCACTCGGTATGCTACGTGTGGCGGTTCGATTGCGCAAGATAGACTAGACAAGACTGCGGTGGCTGGGAAGGCTGCTCAGACTGACAAAAATTCCGTGGGGGATCATTCGGAGGAGTGGTCGCATATTGGAGCGGTAGCATGTTTCTTTTCTATTTGATAGACGTCTAACGGTCGAGTTTGCCTCTTGGACCGTTAGCAATACAAACATTTACACTCCAAACGTCTAAACGTGACTTGACATATCTCCGTTGTAAACTATCACAACCAGCCAACAAGAGTATTTGCTGATTTTATGTTTGAATCATTTTTGTTAAAACAATAGGTATCTCAATGCTGTACTATGCTTTGCCTCTCGTATACTAAACCAACGTGAACTCGGTGGTAAAAAGAAAAAAATAAGAAAGCAAAATAGAAACAAAACAAAAGCTATCCAATAATGTGAGTTTTATATATGCTGTCCCAACGCCACAAGTAAATGCAGTCCAATCCCGCTTGCCACGCCAAAAGTGAATAAAGCAGTCCGTCAAAACATTACCGCGTCAGGCTCTGCACGCGCTCCTGAATCATCGTCTTGCTCGGCACCACGTCTGCCAGCATAATCACAATCTCGCGACCGCCCATGCTGACAATGGACAGCCACTGCGGCGCCACCTCCTTGGCCAGCAGACGCACGCACGACGCCGCCTCCTCGCGCGCAATGGGCATGCGCAGCGAGTCCTTGATCTTGCTGGTAATGGCCGTCATGCCAAAGGATACACGGTTGCTCTGACGCAGCGATGCGGCCGTGCACAGCATGGACAGCACCTCGGCAATGTCGCCGACGCGCTGCAGGGCTGCACGGCGCTCGAGTTCCTCCGGGGTGGGCGGCGCAGCGAGGGCACCGGCCGCTTGGAGCTGGGCCCGCTGCATCTGGCGGAAGCGGATGCGGTCGAGGAGGTTCATGGGGGTGGCGGCGGTGGCGGCGGTGACGGTGTCCTCTCTTGCTGATGTCGTCGTCGCTGTCTTATCGCTGTCCACATCCATCGACTCTGCCTCGACAACAGCAGCAGCCACCGGGGCCTTGAGCATCGCCTCGTGCGCAGCCTTCTCCTGCTTCTTGAGGGCAATGCCGTGCATCAGCTCCTCGAGCGTGCACTGGCCCTTGGCACGCAGAACGGCCGTCTGCAGCACCGACTTGGACGCGGTGACGGGCGCCTTGGGCAAGGCAGCGATGAACTGCTTGAGGTCCGTCGCCGTCTTGGAAGAGGCAGACGCGGCCCAGCGAGCACGCAGGTTGGCCTCAAAGACAGCATTGAGCCGGTCGGCCAGTGTGCCCATGGGGCCGATGTCGATGTCGTTCTGCATCTCGATGCAGATCTTGCCACGGCCATAGTCGGCGAGGAAGAGGGCATCGGCCACCTTGTTGTCGGCGGCGGCAGCCAGTGACACAACACCGAGACACCGCTGCACGTCTTCGAGCGCAACGCTCCGCTTGCCCCAGGCCTGGGCCACACCCGGGCAAAAGGTACGAAGATCGACGGGGGCGTTGGTGCCGTGGTGGGCGTGGTGCAGTGCGAGTGTCTTGGCGAATGCATTCTGCAGGCGGAGCAGGTCGAGCAGCTCTAGGGGAAGGACCGTTGTCTTGCAATTGCGTGCGGCGTCTTCCGACTCATTTTCGGGCTCGCATGGTGTGGTGGGAGCGGTGCTGTTGGGCCGCGGCGAGGACGACGTGGAGCGTGGTGATAGAGGGAACGAGGTCGAGAGAGAAGAGCTAAAGTTGCGGTTCAGACAGGCAATCAGGCTGCCGCTATCGAGCGAGGACGCCGGTGTCGATGCCGAGTCACTATCGCTATCCACAGACGGGAGCACTATATCCGCCTTCTTCTGGGCGGTCCGGGTCAAGAGATCTGCGACACATGTCGTCGCCTTAGTGGTACGGCGAGCCCGCTTTGCTGCGGATGGCTGTTGCTGAGAAGAACTTGGAGAGGAGAACGAGGTCGTGGAGGAGGAAGAATCAGAGTCAAGAGCCTCGGCGGCCCTGCGCTTCCGCTGCTTGGTCGAGCTAGAGACAGGTGCTGATGAAGAGGCTGGCGCAGTCTTCTTTGCTGTCTTGGGTGTCTTGGTTCTTGGCTGGGCCGCGGCCTCTGCTGCTGACGGCAGTTCAACAGTGATGGCCTTGTCGGCGAGGAACTGTTCAACAGCAGCCTGGCGACGGGCAGGGATCGTCACTGTCGGTGTGGCGGCAGGAGCCTTGATGAGCGAGGAAGGAGCAACCCGCTTGGAGACGCGGCCGAAGGTGTCGATGCTTCTGTTGGACGGGGCAACAGCAGTGCCGGCCTGCTTTGCGGAGGCAGGAGCAACCCGTGATGAACGGGAGGGACGGGCCATTTCGCTCTTTCTTGTTTTGCAAGTGGGATGAGGCTGTGGTCTTGATTTGAAGATCAAGCAATCTCGCGGGGACGTGACTTGCTGGTAATTATTGGGGGATGAAAATTGCGTTTCTGGAAGCGAGCAGAGAGGTGCGATGCAGAAAGGTGTGCAGAAGCAGATGATGCACGTGGAAATGCGACGAGAGAGCAAGTATCGAAATGGAAGTATGAAAGACGAAAAAAAAAAAGTTGTGCAGTGAACGAAATGTCGAACGAGAGATCGATAAAGAGTGGTGGGAGAAAGTGAGCAATGCTGGGCAGAACACAGAAGAGCAAAATGCCAAAAGCACCCGGCCAACAGCATACGCAAGGGCGGCTTGTGAAATTGGGACGTGGACCGTGTGGTGCTCCACCACAAATAACGCGCTTTGACGCGTCGTCGGTGAAAACGCGTTAAGTGGTGTGGAGCGGGGGCGGGCCGCGTTTGGTGCGTTTTTGGTGTACCTTAGTTGGCGTTGGTGCGCAGTGGCGGCGATTTCGGCTAGTTTTGGCGACGATTTGACGCAGAGTTCAACAACGCCATAGTCGTTCACAACAGCAGGCATCCCTGTCAGAAGTTCAAAGGTGTAAGTGTACCTAGATAGCATGCCATTTCGCCATACAAGAGAAAATAGCAGTCGAGACCGGTTGCGGAGTCATGTGTTTATCCATGTGCCTTTATGTTTCTTTTTTTACTACCGAGACTATCTTATTCACCAAGTGGATGTATTGAGCATTACGGCAACTTCCATCAAGTAAGGGTCAAGGATTCTATCAACGTACCCCTCCGTGATCCACACGTTGTTCCACCCGGGACGCCAAAGGGTTTGCAGTACAGAATACTCCCAGTATTCGGGGAAGAACCCAGAAAACTCCCAATCCAAAATGGCGACGACGGTGGCGCCCCGGACCAGAATGTTTCTCGGGCACAGGTCATTGTGCGTCAACACAATGCCGTGGTCATGCATAAAGGCATGCTGTATTCTGCACAGCAGACGCGTGACCGGATTGCCTTCGTCTTCGGCAGACCAAGCTTTTGCCAGGGCGTCATTGAATGCGGCCTTGTTGGCATAGGGGCCTTCGTCCACTTCGTTCATTGAAAAGATGGAGTCGCTGCAGCCAGAACCGTCGACGGTGCCGATAAACGCGCCCTTTATCTGTCGAAGCTCTGTGAGGTAGCCACGGGGCTGGGACAGAATCGCATCCTTTTGTTCGGCGGTGACGTCACCCACACGCTGTCCAGCCGGTCACCATCGATATACTCCATGACTATGCGGGCATGGCTGGACTTGGCATCTCGGTAGACGTTGTGTACTTCCGGGACCGGGATGCTTGTGTGCTCAGCTACAAACTTCATGATGTTGGCCTCTGCTTCACGGACTCTGTCGCTGGATTTGAGGACCGTCTTCCCATCAGGGAGCAGACGGGGCATCGAAAATGGCGGAGCGAGTTTTGTTGCATGGTCAACTTCTTCGTTCGTGATAACTAGTGCCATGTCGGAAATGGCCATGGTTCGGTGTCGTAGACCCAATTTTGAGAAAATAAATATTGTCATTTATCCCTTTTGGTTCGGTGTCGAGACCAAATTTGAGAAAACAAATATTGTCATTTATCCCTTTTGGTTTGGTGTTGTCGTTTTATTAATAGATTTGGTACGAAGACGGGACCAGCTGACACTACGACGCAAATATGCTTATATGGTTAACCGCAAACGTTTGACGAGCTGCATGGGCAGCCTACTCCTATCAGCCAATGGGTACTAAATTGAACATCTCCAATCTCACATAGCCCAGGCTCCTTAGCTGACACTCTCTAAGCGATACTGATCAATGTCTTTCCTACGCCTTCATGGCGACGCAACCAACCTCGAGCCGGCCGAGGCCTGCTCCCGCGCCGTTTGTAATTGAGCCGACCGCTCCCCATACCCACACATTCATCCTCCTCCACGGCCTTGGCTCCAATGGCGAGAAACCCGGCCGTGAGCTTCTGGAGACGGGGATCGGCTCTGATGGCCTCGACCTGCCGTCTCGGTTTCCCGGCGCAAAGTTTATCTTCCCCACGTCCCGGCGTCGGCGCTCAATGGCGTCCC
Organism: Sporothrix schenckii 1099-18; assembly: GCF_000961545.1. Taxonomy (NCBI): domain Eukaryota; kingdom Fungi; phylum Ascomycota; class Sordariomycetes; order Ophiostomatales; family Ophiostomataceae; genus Sporothrix; species Sporothrix schenckii. Next base: position 4,297,491 of record NW_015971148.1, read on the forward strand.
GGGATCCTTGAGAACAGTCGTCTTAAAAAGAAAACGAACAAAAGAGGGAACAGGAACAAAAAAATTAATAGGAAAAAATGAAGTACTTATCCAAAATCCAGACAAAAAAACGTACAGCTGCGGGCATTCGCTGGTCTTCACCGATCCAACTACTAATCCGCCGATTATTACATGAGCGGTCGGGATTCCGTATTGCCTGTATCTATGGCCGTACGTGACAGAAGTGTGTTCGACGTCAAATTGCATAGTCTACTCATGTAGTCCGCAGAACGGACCCTCACAATGTACTAACATATAATACTGTTCCACCAGCACCAGCACGTGGCCGCGCATGAATCTGTATCTGTTGTGTTTTTGCATGTTTGCAGCGTTGACCGACGCTTCTCGTTCATACGACGGTTCCTTCATATTGCGGGTTGATCAAAATATCCACGAGGAAGCACATGAGCATAGGAATAAAATAATAATAAAATAAAATAAAACCAAAAAAAAGAAAAAGCGGCGACTGACTCCCAGGATGGCCTTGTGGATAACGGGGCCCGGAGGAAGCTCATGGGCACAGCAGTCTGCTTCTAGTTTGATAGAGTGTTGATGTAATAAATTGCAACTGCCAGCTATGTCACTAGATTCGTTTGATGTTCCCAGTTGTGTTTATGTTTCCCAGACTCCTCGCATCTGCACAGCAGCACCCGAAAATGAAGGATCGAAATGACAAAAAAGGAGTGTGGTAAAGACAACATTAAAGAAAGGAAGGTGGTACAGAAACAAAGAAACAAAGGAACAACGGTATTAGGGAGAGTAGCGTTTTTCCTTCCGGTCTGGGATCGTCCATCTTCCTGGCGCCGTCTTTTCGTGGTGTGTTCTGTCTTTTTCTCACAAAGCCAAATTAAAAAATCTCGCACTCGTCGCTCTCCATCTCGTTGAATTGCCCTTCTTGTTTCGCATCGCCCATGTTGACGGTTCCAGTAAAACAAACAATATCAAAACATAGAAAAGTCACAGAAACACCGTATGAAATGCGAACAAAGGAAATGACATTGACCATCGTGGCGACGATGTCGATGTCTGTTGATGTCCGTCGACGAACCGGACGACTTGGACGCCTATCGGCATCTGTGTCATCTTATCATCTCGTCGTCGACGTCTCAATTCCGCAGAGGCGAGTGGGCATTCTTCACCATACTGGGCGGCAGCCAGTGGTGGTCGTTGCGGAAGCTGACGGGACTGGACGGGGGCGCGGCCGGCACGGTGTAGTCGTGCTCACAGATGGCGTACCGGGGCACGTCGGTGGTGATGACCGTGTTGCCGACGCCGTTGTACGAAAGAGTGGTTGTTGATGACGGCGAAGATGTAGGTTCACCATGGCCACCATTGCCGTTTGTGGGTGCAAAGCTGGCCAGGATTTCCGTCGAGGTGACGACCTGCAGGTCCTTGCGCTGGGGCGAGACGGTGATGGGGGTGAAGATCTGGCTAGGCATGGCTGGCGATGTGGTGGGCGGCGTGGTAGAAAGTGAAAGAGAGAGAGCGAAAAAGAGAGGAAGAGAAAACTCTTCAAAGCTTAACAGTCAGCGTTTTGAAAAATTTGCTGCAAATGTCTTGGAATCTTGTCTTGGTCGTTCGGTCGAGAGGAGAGCGAGAAAGGCAGATCCTCGCGGCCTTATTATACTCACCAGGATCAGTGTGTCTTGGTCGGGTTGAGGCCGTTGACGAGGGATCGAAGGGTGTGACGGATAGGGCGCGGGGGAGGAAGAAGGGTGAGAAAGGGTCGACGTTGAGTGGACCGGATGAGTAAACGTGGTAGATGTGGTTGATGACGATGAAAGAAAACAGGACTGAGTGAGAGAGAAATCTGAAAGACGAGAGAGACGAGAGAGAGACGAGGGACTGAGACGGCCGTGTAATCCACCGGGTGTTTCTGACTCTTGGTGACGATTTCGCCTTCTTTTGTCTTTTGCGGGTCTTTGACTATCTCTTTTCTGGGGATCCGGGGCGTTTGGGGGATCTGGGGATTTCCTCTTGTCTGAGATTGTCTGGGGTTTCTGGCCTGTCTGAACTGCTATCTGGCCGCTTTTTGCTGATCTGCACTCGAGAGGTCGATCCGAAAGGGTCGTGAAGCATTCGAGACACGATGGAGAGCAGGGAAGAGACGGGACTCGAGGGTATTGGACCCGTGGAGACAAGGGGATCAAGTTGGGATGAAAGCTGAAAACGAGGCGGACAGAGGACAGAGTATGAGAATACGTTCCAAGTAAAAAGTGACGATGTTGCCGGAAAAAAAGTGAAAGACAGGAAAACGAGTGACCGGACTAAAAGAGTAAGGAGAACGTATTTGTAGGCAAGCACGGCCAGTTTGCGTGTACGGAGTACTACGGTGTATTTGTTTTGAAGTAAGATTTTTCTGTTCTCTAGGAAAGTTGGGGGTGGGAAAAAGGGAGAAGGGAAGGCAAATGGGGGCAATGGGGGCAATGGGGGCAAACGGTGGGGTGTTGCTGGGGGTCAGAGGGAGACGAGGGAGACAAGCAAAGGATGGATGGAAGGAAATGGGAAAGATGGGGGAGCGAGAGGTGACGTCGCGATCGCACAGAGGGAGAATGGAGGACGAGTATGGAGTATGGAGTAGTGGTGATAAAAGAAAAGGAGAGAAAAAAGATGGGGCGTGAAGGAAAGGGGGGAGCGGATCGAAGGGTGTGGAGAGTTGTTTGGGGGCGTGTAAGTAAGCCGAGAAGAGTGAATGTGTTTGCGTTTGCGTTTGGTGTTCGGTTTGTTGCTGATGACTATGATAAAAGAAATAAAAAGAAAAGAAAAAAAATTGTAGACAAGGTATGTTGTGTCTTGCGGGAACCTAGGAACAGCTCCCCGTCGCCCGTTGGCGAGCCGAAGAAGTGCCAGGGAAGGCGAGACGTTTCTTTGTTTGTGCCTGAGCTGGGACGGGACGGGGCCTTGCTTGTTTGGTCTTGATGTGTCACTCGGTATGAATATGAATATTCCACGTTGGATATTTTTACGTTTTGCCTTTCTGCGTTGTCCCGTACCTCCTTCGCTCCTTCCACTGCCCCTGCCCCACGTCCTTCCTCGTGTCCTTTTTCTTTGTTTGGCCCATGTCGTGTAACAAAGTAACGGGGGCAGGTGCAACTGGCAACTGGCTGCGGGCGGCGGAACACGAAGGTAAGGAGCCATTCCATGTTTTTCAGGTCATCCCGTTCCTTCCTCCCTTGTTTGTTCTGTGGTTATTTTTATTTTTGTAAGACCTACAAATCTATTATTCTATTACATCGTATTTTGCTTCGGTGAGTTAACGGATATTTTATGGGGCAAAGTATCCATCCCGACGGAATTGACGGGGAAAGGGGGAAAGGAAGGACGAGAGAAGGGGATGGAAGAAATCAGACAGGTCGGCAACAATACTAAAACGGTCTCCTTTATTTTGATTTTTCTGGGGAAAGCTCAAAATGCTCCGTAAAAGACTGGGGCAAGTGCTGGGGCAATGGCTGGGGAAGCTGAAGCGCAGGAATGCGGTCAAGGAGTTTGGGTGTGTCCGAATCATCAGTGGAGACACCCCCCTGCGATTTTACCGAAGAAGAAACGAAGGAGATGCCTATGGAGTGGTTCTGTCGCAGTCGGGAACGTCCCCGGCGGAAGCGGTAGTAGAGAGTAGGTGTAAAGTGGGTGTGAAGATAAAATGACAAAAAAAAAGACGAAACGAAGAAACGACGAGAATGACAAAGAAACCTACTTCTGTATGGATGAGCTCCAACGCAGCTTTCTTTTCTGATTCTTGCCATCGCCTTCGTCACTTTTCCATCACAGGACATTCTGGCTCTGATTCGCTTTCTCCTTCTCTGCTTTCATCTCTCTCTTCCAGTCACTTCTCATCACATATTCTTCATGTCTGATTTGTCTACGGCGTACGGCCATCCTCTTCTACGCTGTCAGATACGTGCTTTGTCACGCCATATTCGTGCACAGCCTACTCTCGTCACATCTTTTCATCAATTACAGAGTGTCGCACGAAATCCTTTTGCCCAGTCATCACTCGCCCTGCTCCCTTGCAGATAGTACGAGATTGCCCATCAGTGTCACTCCAGTCACTGTTCAGCCTGGTAGCAGACATCACCCAAGGAGTGCTTTTGCGAGCTACTACTCGTACTCCACGCTGAGCACACGAATAAAACGACGTTGCGAACGAGGACGCGCCGTCACCTCAACCACTCATCGAGCGACCCGCCACGACTCGTCACCAAATTCCAAAGGGGTGAGGACAGCGAGCAGGAGCACAGCGGCAAATCAGACCAAAGACAAGCCAAAGACGAGGCAGACGCCAAAAACCTGAATCAAGCCGGCAAAGAAGCGGTCTGACTCCTGTAGCAGCTTTGCGTTCGTTGGCGCTCAGGCCCGGCTGATCGTTTATTCGTTTGTTTCGTTTGCCCGATCCCGCCGCAGTCCCAAGCTACAGCGGCTGGCGGCATTTGACTGGTGGGTGTCTTTGTCTAGAGACGAGTCGGATGACAAAGGAACGGTAAGAAAGTAAGAAAGTAAGAAAGAGTAAAAGAAGTAGGAACAGCAGGAAATCAGAAAGAGAGAGATGGACGTGGACTGGCGTCTCACAAAATGGCAACAACCATCGCCAACATGGATCTTACAACAGCTTGCCCGAGGTCGCTGATATCGTTACGAACATCCTACAATTCCAGTCATCCTCTTGTAGTTTCTCGGATGCAACAACCTGGAATACTGCGCCGCTCTTTGTCGACTCTCGTTAGCATCATGAACAAAGCACGAGTGCGACATGCATATACGAGAGCGTACGGCGTATCTTTGGGCATGGACCGTCTTTGTGGAGCACGGTATCAAATCGCCCCGGGGTAAAAGTCAGTGCGATCAGGCAGATAAAGTCTGGAGTATTAATTACTCGGTGAGTCGGTTGGTTATTGCCAGCCGGAATCGACGGCCAGATTCAGAGGCGAGAACTTGGAGCATGAAGCGGCTGCATCATGCGCTAAAATGATCAAAGGGGGCGCGCCGTTCCCTATTACAGCGCTAGCGTCTAGTGGTTGCTGAGCATGCACCCGGGCCTGGTTGGGCCTGGTCTGGCTATTTTAGCGTACTTGGTGCCTATCGTGCCTGTATTTCGTGCCATAGCGCCGGCATTAGCTCCTCTTGGTCAGGTTCGGCAGTCATAGCACAATGAAAGATGCAAAACAGAAAGAAAAACGTCAGCATCGTCTTGGACAAGATAGTGCAACTGGACATGCTTGTGAGAAACAGACCTACACTTGTGTACACGGGGCCAATGACAGAAAATGACAGGAAAGCACCAAGGGCCTGATATCACAGAGCATGTCACAAGGCACAGCTTTCCCCACGGATAGGAATCATTTCTCTAGTCTTTTTTTATATAATTCTAGGCGGTGAGTTGAGTGACTACTGCGAGGCACATGTGGATGGACATTGGCTGTGGGCTTGGTTTGGGTGCGCTGTGATGCGCTGAGTTGGCATGGCGGATTGTCGGAGATGTAGATTTTCGGTTTCTGTGTTTCTGTTTTGATTTCTATATTTTTTTATCTGTTATATCTTCCCGTTCTACCTTTTACCATCACGTCGCCTCATCTGTTCTCCGTTCGTATCGTTGATCCGTCTTTGTGCTGTGAGACACGTCTTGGTCATCGCAAGTCGTTTTCACTGGCTCAGATTGCTTTATGCTTGCCTTATTTTCATTCTTTTCTTTCATTCTCTTCGTCTTGTCTCACATCTACCAAACTTTGTCTCACTTCACATCTACAACATACTCCATCATTTCGCCCAAAACAGTGGTTTATCCCCGGACTTGCAAATCTCTGGAGGTCGCCCGTGTATCTCGATATCTTGTGCTCTGCTTTGACCATGTCTGTCGTCTTTCTCTGCTTGTCGACGCCTTATATGTCCATTCATATTACTCAGTATTCATATCCTCATTCGTATCATCCCAAGTCCCGAAGATCGACACGAAGTGAGGAATCCAAGACATGTAGGAATAATCATTACGACGTCAGTTTCAACGACCGGATATCCGCACGCTCCCTCTTCTCCGGACTTGACTTTTCAAGATTAAAGGGTGAAGAAGTGAAGGGAAGGGACAATGTAAAAATCAACAGAAGAGGGTCAAGTATTGCGGAGAACTCGATGTGCTGCCGCCCTGCCATCCTGGACGTTCATCATGTTGACGTCGTCTGTCTTGCACCAAACGCGGCAAATGTCTCTCCACGTCTGTGAGCCATAACGGTTTTTTGTCTCGTCCCTTTTCCACCGATTTCCCCAATACCCTTCATATCCCCGATGTCGTTGCCTGTTACCAGTTGCTGATTATCCAGACAGTCCCGGCGAAAATGCCGGTCAAGGACGTTCAAGGATGCTCAAGAAGAGGCTGTGCCGCTCTGTGTCATACTTGATCCTTTCCGTACTCTGTACGACATAGTGTCTGCAAATCTCGTTAGTCATGGCGAAACAATAAAAGTGAACGGAAGAAGAGGTCGAACGAAACTCGTGCGATGGTTAGAGACCTACTGCCACCCTTTGTACGCGTCGTTCCGGGACAGTCTGTGTCCGGAAAGAGGGAGGCACTTAACCAGCTGGCAGTGTTTTACCAGCTGGCAGTAGGACGCACCTCCTGGTCAGGTGATTGCGTCCCGGCCACCTGTGGTGAAACCTCGTTGAATCTCCATATAGATTCATTAGGTGTAGTGTTGGGTGGGATATGCCAGTACACTTATGTTCGAATCGCCTGCTCAAGATCCTCTCTAATTGATAACCCCTATCCCTAAGACCTCTGACATCTAACTCCATTCTTCCAGAGTATCCATGGATACTATAGTATATGGATGCTCTGGGCCAAGTGTTCGCTGACGAGCTAAAGCACAATCCTTCATCAATGCCAAGGCCTCTATATCACGACCTTGTGACTTCCAAGTAAAAGCGAGGTTGTACATACTCGCTAAAGTTTCGGGATGGTCGGCCCCGAGTACCGTCTTTTTCGTCTCTAATACGTGCACCTCCAACTTCTCGGCCTCGTCCAACCGGCCTTGATCCCCAATCGTCAACGCAAGGTCGGTGATACTCGTTAACGTGTAGGGGTGGTCAGCCCCGAGTATCCGCTTACGAGACTCCATTACCTGCACCTCAAGCTTCTCAGCCTCGTCCAACCGGCCCTGATTCCAAAACGAAGACGCAAGGCTGCTCATACTCATTATCGTAATGAAATGGTCGGCCCCGAGCTTCTTCATACTCGTCTCCATTACCTGCACCTCCAACTTCTCGGCCTCGTCCCACCGGCCTTGACTGCAAAGCGTCATCGCAAGGTGAGTCATACTCTTTAACGTTTCGGGATGGTCGACCCCGAGTTGCGTCTTACGAGTCTCCATCACCTGCACATCCAGCTTTTCGGCCTCGTCCCACCGGCCCTGATGCCAATATGTACACGCAACGTGTCCCATACTTTTTAACGTTTCGGGATGGTCGACCCCGAGTTGCGTCTTGCGAGTCTCCATCACTTTTTTACACGGTATTTCTGCTTCGTTATACCGCCCATCAGAGTAGAGACAAATACCATACCGCAATAATAAGTCAACGTATTCTTTAACTTCTTCGTTGCCGCGGCTTATCCCGAGCGTGTGATATGCATGCGGCATTAATGGCCTCCATATTTCTTTGTTTTCCTGGTTGATAGGCGTTAATACCTCCGCTAGTCTTGCGATGACTCTGAGGGTCCAATCGGCCAGCAGCCCCTCTTTCCGGAGCCAGTTCCTCGTCGCCAAGTGCACCAGTCGATGGATATTGATCGCCGAGTCTGTAGACCGTTTCGCGACGAACGAGTAGCCTTGTAGGGTGCCGATCGCGTCTATCACCTTCTTCTGTGACGGGCCGGGCGGAAGAAGCGACGGCGGGATGTCTTTTGCATCTACGCAAGCCATAAAGGATAAGTAGTCCGCTGCAAGAGGGTCGCGCTGCCGGACCTGCCCGAAGGAGACAAGCCAGGTTGTGGCCACTGGGTTCTGCACGTCGCGATATCTCCATTCGTCTTCAAAATCCTCGCTCAGGAGATCAATCACCTCCTCTTCTTGCTCGTTGAGGAGTGACAGATAGTCTCGTAAGCTGATGTTGTTCGCGTTGATGTATGCCGCGGCTTGAACAATGGCCAGCGGGAGGTACGTGAGCCGCGCGAGCAAGGCCGCCGTATCTTCTCGGTTGTCGACGAGGTCCTTGTCAAGTAAGTAATTTCGTAACAACTGCTTGCCGCCGTCTTCGTCCATTGCTGACATTTCGATTATGTTCCGACCGGTAAGTCGTACTGCCTCCTTCTTAACACGCGTCGTAAAGATGATGGATCCGTGCTGGCTTTTTGGGAGATAGTCAATCAGGCGGCCAGACTCCCCGGCCGCCTGGTTAAACCATACGCTGATGTCGTCGGCGTTGTCAAACACCAAGAGCCACCGGCCTGCACTCTCTTTACTCAAGTGGTCCCGCACGAGTGCCTTTGCGTCCGCCTTGTCGCTCTCGGCGCCGGGTATGTTGAGCTCCTTGGCGGCAACGGCAAAGGCCTTTTCGATGCTTTCTCGGCTAGTGCATGGCATCCACAAGACACCACAGTCCTTGAATTCGTCTCGTATATGATAGGCCATGGCCAGTACTAGCTGTGTCTTGCCGATCCCACCCAGGCCGGCGACGGCCACCTTGGCTGTCTGCTCCTTTGTGAAAAGAGCGTTACGAAGCTTTTTGAATTCCGACTCGCGGCCCGTGAAGTCTGGGTTCTTTTCGAACGGGACCGACCAGGCACGAACCTTTGCTGTGTGGACTAACATACTTGCGCGTTGATGTTGGGGTGGAACTTAAGTGCTTTATTAGTACGAACAAGCATAGTAAAACACATAAATTATTATATTCTCCTCAAACAGTAGTTACATACTCGTGGGAACAACGTCTTCGACTTTGTAATGGATGTCGGTCATTGTTTCGCTAGTGGAATTCCAAGGAAGCATCTGCGGCGGTCTCTGAGAACCAGCCGCCCCAGAGACAGAAGCCGACGTGGGAGTCGAGACAGGGATCATGGATGTGGATGTATCTGGACCTGGCTCCGCCTTCGATGCTAGTAAGGCCCGGACAACGGAATTGATTTGGGCGGACACCACCGTTTGGCGCATATAGCCAGTCGTATAGGTTCGCACATCGGAAATCTTTTCACATTCAGCCAGGTCGATGTTGTCGAGACCACGGTCGACGCTGAAGCGGAAGTACGTGTCGTGCGCCTCGCGGTACCGCGCCTGGACGCGCTCGGCGGTTGTATCCGACTCCGTGGCCATCTTCTTCAGCGCGTGGACCAGCTTCGACCAGTTTGTCTTGGGCGTGTCCGGGAACCGGATCTCGCGAGCGAGGCCCGTGCCAATGCTGACAATGCAAGCCACCTTGCGCAGGGGAAACTGTCGTCGCGCTTCCTCGAGCACCTGTTCGATGGGGTTGTTGTACCCGAGCCCGCCATCGATATAAACCTCCTCCTCGCCGGGCTCCCCAATAGCAATGGCATCAAAATACGCGGGCGCGGCCGACGTGGCACGACTCGCTTCCCAGATTGTGCAGTCGTATGTGGCATGTTCTCGTACTTTGTACGTTCGGAAGAGGGTCGGGCCGGCCCGAGCCTGGGTATCTTGCTGTAAGACAGCGGACACGAACCTAAGAGATGGCACAGGGGAACACGTTAGAAAGGGAGAACGGTAACAAAGACGAGTAAGAGAACAATGAACATGAAATGAATCGACTACGAGTTGCATCACTTACACGCCGCAGGTGGGTTTGGCGCGATCCAGCATTCTTTCCGACTCGCGCCCAGGACCAAGCGTCTTCTGGAGAACCTGCTTTACGGCCATTTCCAACGTTTTCCCGTCGAACTTGGACTTGTCGAAGAACCGTTTGATAGAGAAGACCTCATTTGCGATCTTGACGTATTCCCGCCTTGCCTGTGGCACCGAAAGGCGCAGGCGTCCGAGTAGAAGGGCAATAAGGCTGTCGTCGTACAGGCGTTAGTGTTGCTCCACAGTTGCTTGTACGTAAGATACATCTTCCTTTGTTGCATGGCCCTTACCCCCCAGTGGACGTGCCGCCGATCAAGTCAAAAAAGTCGGCCGGGAGAGGGTCCTCGTCCATATCCAAGTCGGTTTTAATTCGTGACATAATCTCTTCGAGGATAAGAAGCTCAGAGAGGCCTCGGATGCCTCCGCCATCTGCATGAAAATCAGTTAATATAACGGGAAGAAAGCCACCAGTAATAGTACCGAGGCTTGCTACAAAACAAATACGTACCCAGAGCGAGCAAGCACAACGGCCTGTTCGACATTGTAAAAACGTTACACAGACAAAGCAGACAGCAGTTTTGACTTGATGTCGACATAAACGAGAGACGGGGGCAAATGGGATCGAAATACGAAGGCGAGAAAAAGACACCTTAAATGAATCGCTTCCTCGTCAAGAGCACTGCCTCGATGTTTTCTTCCGGTACCCTCCACTACACTTTTACACGTTTATGATGTGCATTTCACCAGTTCGAAATTTTTGCATTTAAATTTCGTAACCACTGGTTGGGCGCAACATTGCCCCCATCACACGTCCTGACCGTAACTATTGGCCACGAAAGGCCAAATTTTATCATAAGCCCGGGCTGAAGTGGTGTCGTGTGCTGCAGGGAGATGCTTTTCACACGTCCTCCGTTTCTCGTCCTAAGAAGAGACGAATGAAAATGCGCCTCTTAGCGCCGGTGCATGCGGCGAAGGGTCGAGCCGGATGCGACGTTATCTGCTTTAGTTGGCATCCCCTCTCTTTACACGGGAACATGGTGCATCAAAGCATGTATACATAGCCTATGACATTAGGATTCTAAATCCCTCAGCGACATTGCTGAGCAAATCTCAACGGCATTACAAGACAATGATATCCATAGAAATCAGTGAGCATTGGGGGCATCTTTGAGAGCATATCCCGCCGCTGCTCGAGCGTCATATCGGCTGGATTTTCGTGACTGCAGCCCTGCAGTCCGTGGCCAGCGTAGCGGATTATGGTGCACTCCTTGGGGGTCGCCTACAGAGAGTGGAAGAGTGGCCGGGGATAGACCACGACGCCTTGACGTTGTATTTCGCAGGGCTTGAGGACCCGGCGTGTGCCAATGTGGCCACAGCCCAGAGGCCGCGGCTGATGTCATATGCAGCCCGTTTTCACAGAAAGTACGCCACAAGAGGACGGATATTGAATCGCAAACGTCGTGCCTGGCAAGGGATTGACCGGAAATAAAGTACATTGTAAATCTCGTCATAACATTCCATGTTTTTCTTGTTCTCGCCGTCGTCGTATGCCTCTACTTCTTTTCCAGACCGTACGCCTTGACAGCTGTGCCGGCCCACAGCATCGCCACATCGTCTTCGTCCAGCGTCGCCATGTAGCTCAGGTACGCCACCACGCTGCGCCACTTGTTCCACGCGCTCACCTCGCCCGGCGTCCGCGGCTTCTCGGGTGCCGGGGGGTCCTTCTTGCCGTACGGCAGCGTGCACACCGGCCAGTCGCTGGCAAACATGAGCCGCGACGCCCCAAACGCAGCCAGCAGCACGGCCAGCCACGGGTACGTGGCCGCGAAAAACGCCGTCGGCTCCTGTGCGTAGAGGGCCGGGGGCGCTTCGGTGAAGAGGCCCGACAATTTCATAAAGATGTGGTCCGGGCTCGTCTTGGCCAGCGTGAACATGGTGTCGCGCCACGCCGCGAACCCGCGGTCCGCGTGCGGCGTCAGAACTGTAATGTCGGGCTTGGCCATGTGGTTGACAATGAGCACCACCTTGTCAGCCTCTGCGACCCCGCTCTCGGGCCCGTGCAGCTTCTCGACGAGCGCCACCGCCTCGGCCATTTGCGTGCGCCCACGGCGGTGCTGGTCGATGCCCAGGTCAAACGAGAAGCCGCGGCGGCCGAGCAGCTTCAGAGACTCGACGAACGCGTCCGTCAGCATCGTGCCGTGCGGCTTGTCCTGCACCAGGTAGCGGAAACCGCGGACGCGCGGCCAAACCACCGGGCCGGCCGTCTCCTCGACTTGGGCGAGGTAGCGCTCCAACGCCTCGGGCCCCGCGTGGACCGGCGCCCAGGGCACAATGGCAAGGCAGCGGGCCTGCGTCGAGGTGACCGACGTGGTGGCCTCGGCCTCGGCCTCGACAATGCGGCGCAGGTAGGCCACCTCCTCGAGGGGTCCTGTCCAGTCGTCGCCGTTGGTACCGTTCTTGCGGTCGGTCTCAATAAAAATGTAGCCCACACGGGGACCCGACGGCGGTTCGTCGGCCTCAGCTTCTTTGTCTCCCTCCTCGTCCTCCTTCTCCTTCTCCACCCCCTCCTCCACCTTATCCAGCTTGTTGTTGACGGCGTTCACATAGTCGCTGACATTCGATGGGCGGTACAGCTGGTCGCCTTTCTTGAGCCAGCTTAGGCCGTCCAGGGCGTCCGCATCGTACAGGTGGATGTGCGAGTCCACAATGAACGGCGGTGAATCGTAGGAAGACATGCTGTGTGTATGGTGCAGTCTATCAACTATGCGAAGAAACAGTATGTCGTATGTCGTTGTTGGAGACGAATTGCCCCTTTTCCGCTTTGTCGAGGCGTAACGGTCAGGCCGTTGGATTGGGAAGGCACGGCGCGGGGTTGGCGTCGCGTTTCTGCGGTGTGCCCCTGTTCTCTTTGTATGGCTCTGTGTGCTGGAGCTGGCAGTTGGCGGTGCAGATCCAAAACGGACAGAGCGACCCCGCTGTTCAGGGGCGAGGTGTGTGCAGAGGGAAGGAACGAATGAGCAAAGTACCGTGACTGCTGTTTTTAGCAAAATTAAAACAAGAGGTAAAAAGGGTGAACAGAAATTTCAAAGATGAAGAACTTCAGAAATTCTTGATTTCTTCTCTCAAATTGAAATCGTCTCTGTCGTCCATCGAGCCCACCCCACACGCACCCATTTACACCGAGACCCGAAGCTACGTCCCGCCATCCACTTTTTCCCCTTCGGTTGTTGTTAAGCACCAACTTCCCCCAAAACCGCAACAAGGCGGGCGGCGTAGAGGGAAAGCTATGCAACTTTCACGACTGGTGCAATCTTTTTAAGCTGACACCAATCGGGTAGTCTGGGGCGAGACGGCGGGTTATTTTGGGCAAGGCGAGGTGGGCAAGGCGAGGTGGGCAAGGCGACATGGTCAAACGTCCTTTGCGGTGAGCAACGAGAACCAAATAGGGAAATAAGATACGGCAGCATCTGAACAAGTTGGTCTAACCTGAGACCGCATTTGCATCAACACCGATCACCTTCATCGTCACAATTGTGGTCACATTCAATTTGGTGGAAATTAACTTTGAATGAATAGGTTCAAGCGTCCTCTACCCATCTCGAATTATTCTTGACAAGGCGGTATCTTTTATGGTATCTATTGGCTGGCTCAGGCGGCACGTTGCTCACTCCTGAGGCCAAGAAACTATTGACATTTGTCCTCGGCAGGTCTGGTTTCTTTTTTTTTTTTTTTTTGGTAAAAGAGTGTCCCCTTACACAAAAGAAAAAGAAACAACCAGCGCCTCGGCAGATTGACAGGGTAAATATTATCTGTGCAGTGTAGACATGGTAAGTCCACAATGCAGGCAGATCAAAGAAATGATGCTTCAAGACAAAAATGGCAAAAAGAAAAAAAAGCAACGCAATGGCAAAATGGGGAGATGAGACAAACGAGAGGCAGAAACTCTTCTCGAAAAGAAGGTCCTGTTTCCCGTGAGGGGTCGCAGCATCGACCCAGCTTGTATTGGTTGGTTTGGGGAGGTTGGCAAAAAAAAGGAAGTATGAAAATGGGGAAGGTGTGTTGCAGGGTTAAAAAGAGACACGAAAAGCAGTTTTTTTGGTCTGTTTTGTTTGTTATTTTCTCTGGTGTTGTCGTCAAATGCTGCATTTTAAGGGAAAAGTGGCAGGCACGCGTCGACGGCTCGCTCTCAAGAAAGCAAGATGGTCAAGCAAGACGAGCACACACAAACTTCTCTCTTGAAGGGCTTGAGTCTTCCAAGTGGCAAGACAGAGAAGCAGAGAAGGAAAGAAACAACGGGACCAGCTCGTTGATCTTTCTTTCTCGTCTCTGGCCACAGCGGAAAGTTGGGCAAGGAGAGGAGTGCATGACACATCTCTAGGCCGACCTGTCGTGTCCATCAAAGAGGCAGGACAAAAACAGGATCCAGTCGAAGTGCGTGTAATGAAATATTGATGGGAAGGCGGTTCATTCTTCTTCTCTTTCTCTCTTTTGAGGCAATGAAACAAAACAAAACTTATCCAAGCGGACAAGGATGGTGGGCAGGCAATCCGGGTGGAGAGGACTTGCCGTCGGATCCTCTTCTTACTTTTTCTTTTCATGGGTTGAATTTTCCTTCTCTTTTCTTCTTCTCTTGATTTTCGTGCTTTTCATTCGTTCATTCCCTTTTATTCTTCTTCTCAAAGGGTGATTTGATTTTTTTTCTTCTTTCCGCGGCTCGATAAGGAGAGAAACGAGCCGCATTAGGGTCAGAGAGCGACGGCAGCAAAAGAGGCAGACGCTCGCGAGGGATTCCCTTTGGGGCGATGGCAACAACAAATGATCCTGTCGATGCGAATGCCCCCTTGCAGACAAGCAAAAAAGGCGCGCTTTCCAAGTAAAGCGGCGCGGCCCTTTATTTGTTTGGTCATGAGTTGGCGTGGGGTCATTCTTTCAATCGTCAAGTCATTATCATCGTCATCTCGTCTCATGGTTCATCATCGTCATCATTAAAGAACAGCAACAGCCATAGCAGCAGCAGCAGATGGTTCATTTACGAAACAATGATGCCGTTGCGGCGCGACGAGGTGGCGCAGACATCCTCATCCTCAGACGACGAGCACTCGTCCTCGTAGCCGCAGCGGGTACCGCCACAGTCGATGCGGACGCGGTCGCCCTTGCGGGTGATGCCGTAGCGCTCGCAGGTGCAGGAGCTGATGTCGGAGCTGGGGGTGCTGTAGCCGGACATGCTCGAGTGGGTACCAGAGCTGATGCTGCTGGCGTCGTCGGACGAGTAGGACAGGTCCGAGCCGCTGAGGACACCGTACTCGGCGGTGACGTAGGCAGACTCCTCCGAGTACTCGTACTCGTACTCCTCCTCGGCGATGCCGGTGGCGGCGAACTGCTCCGAGAGCGCAGACATGTCGTAGTCGGCGGTCAGGATGTTGCGGGTGGCGTGGGGCGACTGGGGCTTGGGGCACTTGATCTGCGAGGTGGACAGCGGGCGGCCCTTGGGGATCTCGGAGCGCGAGCTGCGCTTCTTGTCCTTGCTGGAGTGGCGGGAGGACGACGACGAGGACGACGACTTGTGGGACGAGCTCTTGGAGGACGACGACGAAGACTTGGCCTTGGGGACATCAAGAACGTTCAGCTCACGGCCGGTGGTGGGCTCGAGCGTGGACTTCTCGCTGGGGTTGTGCGACGCATGGTAGCCGTCGATGATGTAGTAGTACCAGTAGCGCTGGCCGGCCTCGAGGGTCTCGCCCTGGAAGCGGAAGGTGCCCTTCCACGAGCCGGACTTGGAGGCGGACTTGTCCTTGGACAGGGGGAGCTGGCCAACGTAGTTGTCCCAGGAGCCGAGCAGGTGCACGGTCTTGACGCTGGAAGAGACGCGGAGGTTGAAGGAAAGCTGGACGGACGACATTTTGACTGGAAAGAAGGGTTGGTTTTGAGTGATAAAAAAGGGGTGTAAAGTCGAAAGAAAAAAGTCGAAAAAAGTAGGGACGAAAAAAATCCAATTAAATTCTGAAAAGAATGGTAATCTTTGAAAAAAGATGGACAAGTTTTTCCTGGTTCAATGAAGAACAAGAAAATAAGACTTTTGAGGTCGTTCTTGTTACCGGAACAAGAACTGCGAGTTTGGTTGGGCAAGGAAAAGGCAGAAATTGTTTATTAGAAAGACACAGAACGACCGGCGAACTGAGTACTTTTGAGATTTGTGTGTTGTCGAGTGACTGTGAGAGACTGAGAGTGAGAGTGTAATTAAGGATAGAGACCGGCTCTAAGGGGAGAGTGAGAGAGAAAGCGGAAAGAGGAAAACGAAACACGGGAACAAACAACAACTGGCCTTTGAAGATGAAAAACTTGCTGAAGAAAGAAAAAGAGAAGAAGAGGAAACCAGAACGAAGGCGGGCGGCAAGTCGATTTATATAACGGGTTGGCAGGAAATGAGAAAAGGCCGGACAGCGGGCGGCCAGGACCATTCGGTGGAAGGGTCCGTTGGTGGCCGGTTGGCAAGGCCAGTCCCACCCACACCTCGAGACGATGGTCGTGGTTTTACAGACGACTCACTGTCTAGTCTGTCACGTCGCTCTCTTTTCCTTTTCCCGTCTCCCATTCGCTCCCTGTCCTAGACCCGCATAGCCGCCCCCAACTCTGCCAATGCACACAGCATGCATGCTAAGGCATGGGCAACGGCAGTGTGGTGGGGAGTCAGTTGATGAGCTTGGCGGAATATGTTTGTCGAAGAGTAATAGCGAAAATGGCCTTTTCCGGTCATCACATTGCCGTACTCTGCATGCAGCGTTGCACGACCTGCGCGGCGCGAATTCGAGAGGACCACAAGATGCTCATGTTATGTCTGCAGATGAAGACAAGGATCTAGAGTTGGGGGAAGAAAGAGACGGAGTGAGACCCGACGCGAGTGCTGTCTTCAGAATAAAATGACATGCGTGACGAAATCGACAAAGGACCAATAAGAGGATGTGGCAGGGGTGATGGATGACAGAGAGGGGGGGCGCGCAAAGTACTGACAAAAATAAAGAAACAAACAAACAAAATCGCGTGTCAGGGTTTGCTACGTCCAGAAGGGTAATTCAAGGCCTGGATTTGTCGTCACATTGCCAAAGACTTGCTATCCAGCCTCACTTCCAAAGGGAGCGCCAGTCCCGACTAGATCGATATCACAGCGGGAGGATGGGCGACGAGGAGCATGGGACAGGGGCAACGTTAGAGGGAGCAGGCTAGCAAACAAAGTGATCGCAGACAAATAGAAAGCAAAAATAAAACACAAGAGGAAAGCCAAAGAAGACAAAAAAGAACGACGGGTCAAAAGGGAGCTACTGCACGTTCGGCGGCTATTCGAGTGCTGTGATGGGGGGCCAGCTGACAGGGGTCGAGGTCGACGGTCGAGCAAAGGCACGGACGGGACAAGGAGAGGGAGTACGGAAAGGGTGGTAAACCTGGTCGTGGATGCAGGATGCAGTGCTGCGTAGGAGAGGAGAAGAGACAGAATTAGAAAAGGATACAAGATACGGAAGCAAAAGATACAAGGAGCAGGCAGGCATTACATTGGCTGCTTGGTCCAAAAGGAAAGAGGTGATGCAAAGCATGGGGAAGGCAAGACCGAGGGCGTCTAACTCTGCGCTGCCATTGGCCGGTGCCCGCCCAGTGTGCACCTCTCCAGCAGGGGTTACAGCGGCCCGCGGATTGGCTGCGCGGGATATGGATCCACTTTTTGAGGTCTCCATAAAACATTTGGCCAATCATGGCGTAGGAAAGTGTGAGTCTCCACATTTCGTATTGTGCTTCATCACACACTCTCTCTGGTCTCTTTGTTTTCATCAACATGCAACTGTAGGCCATCATTCGGTCTACCTGTCATTTGTCTGCATCGGCATACAAACACAATCAAGTTCTAAAGAAGCCGAAAGTCCGGCGGACAAGCAGAGCACAATACAATGAACTTACGTTCTCCTTTTCGGTCACTTTTGATCTTGACAAAAGGAGACGAATAACACGAGAGACCGAGAGAATATGAGACTAAATGCGGCCGCAGTATGCGGCCACGGTCCGATGGGTGTCGTGTTATGTTGCGTACTCCGTAGTTTTATTTGGGCTATGTTTTGAGCCACTTCCTCTATTTATGGAAGAAAAGACAGAGGTGGCCAGTCAGACAGGCCAGACCAGCATCTCGGACGGAGACAAAAGAGAAGAATATGATGAAAAAGATGAAGAAAAGAACAACCAAACGATAAAGAGATGAGTAGGATTCTCTGGGCAATTCTCATCATCTTTTCTGCCTTTTTTTCACTTGTCATATTTCTTCTGTTGGACGTTCTCTTGTTACCAAGTGTTGCCTCCGTAGGCTTGTCGACTTTGCTTTGTTTGCCATGAATACTTCCACTTCCGTGCGAGAATTCTTTCAAGATGCTTCTCGGCAAGCTCTATGCAAGTGATGTCTAACGGGCGGGTAGAGCGTGCAGCCGATTGACCAGCGTCTTCGTCTCCGAAGTAAAGCACGCCCAGGCGGCTGGCACTCCAGATTTGTTGTTCATCCCCTATTGCTGAGACCACGGTCGTACCCGGCACAAAAAACTGCGTACCATCATTGGGTAGGAATAAATTACTTTGTAAAGGGAAACACTGCGAGGGAGAGTGAGAGAGACGTGTTTTTGCCAAGTGGAAGAACTCGCAGGCCGCTGCATCTGTGCTCTTGGTCCTGCAGCTGCATCGTCTGCCGCGAGAGTCGGTTTTATCACGAGACCAGAGCGGATAATGGAGAGAAACCGGAGAGAGGACTGCGCACGGTCTCGTCTGCTCCCTCCATTTCTAATCTGATCGTTAGAGCCAGAGGATGACGACCAGAACAAACGAAAAATAGCCGCCGCTACAACCATACAATTGACTGGATATTCTCGGTCTCTGGTCTTGGAATGTATATCTTGCCTGCCGAAATGCCCCCGGAACAGTCCTCATTCCTCGTGTCAAGAACCCAGGCCACGCATTCAAATTCACATTCGGTTGTTTGTCTGTCGGGTTTCTTTCCCTTTTTTGCATTTCTCCACTTTGACAATAGTGCTCCTCGCGTCTCCTTGAGTTCGGCACCTCGCATGACCATGTTTCTGCACACCATCGCGAGAACAGAATCTGCACAATGTCTCGGTTCTCACTGTTCCCAGCGTGTGATGGCAAACGGATTGTCCAAATCCCTTACGATGGACAAAGTGCGGGTACGTGGCCAGGCATACCACGGCACATCGTCGTTTTCAGCTCCGTAGTGCCGGCGGGTATGCACGCAATACGTTGGTCGTCACATAGGGGTAAAAGGGGGCAACAACAATCAACAAATAAGAATGAGAAGAGGAAGAGGAAGAGGTTGGTGAAGAAGATGGGTTGTAGACAGGTGATGTAAAACATTGAAAATTGACAAAAAAACGGAAGAGTGAGAGAAAAAAAACCATTTGAAAACGTACAAGAAATATCTGTAAGTCGAATGAACGTTATCGATTATTAAATTTTTATATTTTTAATCTAGTAAAGCGTAAATCTTCGAATAAATTTATGTGAAAAGTACGCCAATGTTTCATAGTGTATAACTTACAAGGAAAGACAAACAGCACAGCTTGATGCATAGCAAAGCTTATGAATAGCAGAGCCTCACGAGAAAGAAGACTCGAGTTTTTGTTTTGCGTGTACGTCGCATTAGGCTTCTCGCGTCAGCTGTGGACCCCTTCCGAAATAGTGGGGACCATGGCACTTTGGCGGTCTGGACTCGGGCATTGAGTCGCGCCAGCCGTATTTGCTCGTCATCCGACAGAGGTTTACTTTTATTGGGTCAACAGAGGTGCTTCAGCCTCTTCGCTGTTATTAACATTGACGCTCGCCGCCACTGGTCAGACCTATACCGGACTGGTCGGCACGAGACACGAAAGCCTGACAAGGGGCGACTCATAGCGATCTGCTGCAGGCGTTGACTCACTGTCCAAAGGAAGCCACTCCGACATCCGCCGGGACCCAGTACAGCTGCAACCCTTTTGTGAACCTGTGAAGCACGACACAACGGGAGGCAGGCAAGGCGGGTAAGTGAGTGACGCCAAGTTCACGCAACTTGGTGGTACGAGGCAGCAACAAGGCTGCGACAGGCAAGACCTGCCCGTACGTCAGGCGTGTTGCTCTTCGTTGCCTAGCCCTTGGTCCCTGTCAAAGACATTTAAGAAGAGGAAGAACGACGACAGCGAACAACGACGTCTGCGCTGTCTCATACGTTGTGCGCTGCCTCTCCCTTTTTTTCTGAGGCAGGCAGTCTATAGTAACATAGACAAAGGATTGACAAGAGGGAGCAAAGGACAAACCGCACGCGTGCCCTGTCCAGAATGGCCGACCTTTTCTCGCTCACGGGCGACCCGCTCATCGAGGCCGTCACCGCCGCCGTGCGTGTCCACATGGCCCAGTACGACGGCTCGCACGACTTCAACCACATCCGCCGCGTGGTCGGCCTAACGCGCCACATCTGGCACACAACCCGGGGCGCGGACGTGTCGTCGTCTTCGCCTCAGCCGCCGGCCGACCCCCGCGTGGCCGTCTTGGCCGCCCTGCTGCACGACGTCGGCGACCGCAAGTACATTCAGAGCGCCGCGTACGCGCCCGCCTCCGACGACGAGGCCAAGGCCATTGACGCCCTCGTCCGGGACACGCCGTTCGCCCACGACACGGGCGCGCGGGCCACGGCCGCCGTGTTTCACCGGTGTGTCCAGGCGGCGGCAGAGTCTGCGGGGCCTGCCGTCCCCGAGCCCGAGGACGCGGTCGCACTCGGCCGCAAGGTGGTCCTGGTTTGCCAAAATGTCAGCTGGTCGGGGGAGAACAAGTCGGACGAGACGCGCGCGGCTGTGGCCCGGCTGGCCAAGGAGGTGCCCGAGCTGGCCATGGTCCAGGACGCGGACCGGCTCGACTCGCTGGGCGCTGTGGGCGTGGCGCGCTGCTTTGCGTACGGAGCCAGGGCCGGCGTGGCGGGCAAGGCGCAGGGGCGGACACTCGAGGACAGCTTGGACCACTTTGACGAGAAGCTGCTGGTGGTGGGCCAGCGCATGAAGACAGCTGAGGGCGCGCGGTTGGCCGCGGAGCGGACGCAGCGGCTGCGGCAGGTCCAGCAGTGGTTCCTCGACGAGGCGTCGTTTGCCGTTGGTGGTTTTGTGGCTGGGAAGGATGAAGCATGAGACCGGGCGGGACCTTATGAAATGATACGAAATGCAATTGATTATACGACAGAACAGGCGGGAGGTGTAGTATTCAATGCGCCAAGAGCTAGGATCACAATGGCCATTTAGAGTAGAATATCATAGAGCAAGGCAAGGCCTTTTTTTTTTCAGTTTTATTAAAATCAAATATCTGTGCATGGTCTTCTATATAATATTAGGTGGTTAAAAACCAAAAACTATCCATCCAATTAGAGACCCTCCGAGAGTAAGGATGTGTCGACGCCGAGGCGAGCCAACACCAGTTCAAGTGAGCCTTTGTCTATTCAAGAATAAGACAAGACGCATCCACTCGACTGGCCCTCGCTTGTTTCAAGACGAGAGCAAACCTCAATATTAATGAATTAAAACTCCATATTCGCCAGTCCGACAGAAAAAAAAAAACTCCGAGCGGTTTGGACCAAGCACAAAAAAAGGCGATATTAAATTGCCGAGAAAAGCAAAACAACACTCTTTCCCATTGCGAAGTAGGGGCGTGAGGTGCAAGCTGGTCTCATGGGCTGGGTTCGATTTTTTGTCTTGCCAATGCGATTTTGTTTGTGGTTGCTATTGCTATTACTTGACGCAGTAACGACACTCTCTGCAGGAGTGCGTTGCTCGCTTACAAGTAGTAAACAGCAGCGGCGCCGACAACAACCAGGAGGGAGCCGACCTGGTTGGCCGAGGCAC
Source organism: Sporothrix schenckii 1099-18 (assembly GCF_000961545.1). Taxonomy (NCBI): domain Eukaryota; kingdom Fungi; phylum Ascomycota; class Sordariomycetes; order Ophiostomatales; family Ophiostomataceae; genus Sporothrix; species Sporothrix schenckii. The sequence continues at coordinate 4,319,203 of NW_015971148.1, forward strand.
CAGCCGTGGGGACATGGGTGATACCGCCGCCACCGGCGCCGCCGTTGCCGCCGCTGCCGCCGCCGCCCGAACCAGTGGTGGTGGGCGAGGTGCCGTTGCCGCCGCCGTGGCCGCCACCAGCACCACCGGCGCCGCCAGAACCGCCGCCAGTCGTGGTAGTGGGCGTGGTGCCGTTGCCGCCAGCACCGCCAGCGCCGCCGGCACCTCCAGCACCGCCAGTAGTGGCGGGCTTAGAGGTTGTGGCAGGGGCAGACGAGGCAACCGACGAGGCAGCCGAGGAAGCGCCAGAAGAGGCGGCAGACGAAGCAGCCGACGAAGCAGCCGACGAGACGGCCGACGATGAGGCAGGGGCCGACGACGAGGCAGGAGCCGACGACGACGAGGCAGGGGCCGACGACGAAGCAGGGGCCGAAGACGCAGGAGCCGACGAGGCGGGGGCGCCAGAGGACGGAGCTGCACCCGAAGACTGGGCGTAGGCGACAGTGCCGGCAGTCAGGGCAAGGAGGATCGACGAGACCTTCATGATGACGATTTGAAAGTCGAAGAAACGATATTAACTTGTGGCGGGAATGGTGAAAGGTGAAAGATGCGAAAACGTTGCTGTTGATCTGGATGGAAGCGATAGAGCACTGAGCGAGTGACAGGTAAACTGGAGTGAGTGTAGAAAGAGAGAAGAAGGAAAAGGAAGAGAAGGAAGAGCGAAGAAGGACCAGAATATAAACCAGTGGGAAGAGGGAGGGTGGTAGGATAGCGTCTTTAATAGTGAAAGGTCCTGACAAAGGGAGAGGGTAGATGATTAAGGAGCTGGTTAGAGCGACCACGGCAACACCGGTTGCATGGGATAAGACCAGGATTGAAAGAAAAGAAGGTTGCGAGGACCGGCGATCAGAAAGGTTCCAAGTGGCGGGAGGCCTGGCATGAGCACGCGGGAACGGACGATGGCGAGATGCTTGGGCAGAAAGACCTAGGAGAGACTTAGAGCAGGATGACGAAACATCGACATGATGGTGACCTTGGTTTGTCACTTGGCGTTGGCGCACTTGGAAGTTACCCCAGAGTTCTCTTTTGTCTTTGCCCGAGGAATCCGGCCCCCTACTCAGAGGGCAGGCGGAACTGACCAAGAATCCCAACAAGTGGCAGGGCTGGGCTGGCATGCCTTTGCAACGTCTTGAAGTGAGACATTACCAAGGGCCATCAAAGACACAACGAAAACATCCCGCGACCCTTGGCGTTGTCGATTCACCTACTAGCAGACCATCGTCATCGCCATCGCCATCTCCATCGCCATCCTCTGCAGGGGAGCAGGTGTCTTTGTTAGCTGTCGCCTTTCATCTGGTCTCTCTTGCTAGTTGCTGTCGTTGCTCTGGTTGTCTAGGTTGTCCAGCGACCGTAGAGTAACAATGGCCAAGCCAATCAATGTACCGAGTACACCGACCCACTGGAGAGGCGAGATCGAAGGCGAAATCGACCAATGTTGGTAGCCGATGGGCACAGCTGGTACAGTGGCCGATGGATGGAGCTCTTGCGTTTAAGCGGGTCTCTCTGATGTCATAACTGCAAGGGCAGTTGCGCGAGCAGGAAGAGCAGGAGACGGCGCCTTGAGCGCCTCAGCGCGAAACAAAGACCAGCATGCGAGGGGCCAAGCTCGAACAAGGAAAGCTGGAACGACGGCGCAAAAGTTCGATGACCGAAAATATGTGCCAGGGAGACTCGGAGGCCCAGGCTCACAAGATGCTCCAGGTTTGGTCGGGATGTTCACTGATGGTCAAGGATTCACAGGAGAAAGTTGCGCCGAGAACGTGCCCAGCCTTGGTTCCGGTGCCCAGCAAGCCTCCCTAGGAGCGTTGGAGGGAGTCAGAATTGCGCGTCCTTTTGCACCCCTTACAAAAAAAGAAACAGAGCATGCAGGGTGAGTGGAGTAAGCGACGGCGAGGACAACACGACCAAGTGGAGGAAGGGTAAGGGCCAAAATCGAAGAGACAGATGGCGGGATCGAAGGCCGGCTCTTATTTTGGCGCTGGCGCTGGTGTGTCGCACTTGCTGTCGAAACAGTCTTTTCTTATCGTTTGCGACGAGGTGAAAAGTTGCGATGCGATGTGAAGTGCCCGTGAGGAGGTATTTGCTTGCTTGCGGTGATGCCAGCCATTTTTGAGAACGTGAGATCGATGCTTTGTTTTGTTGTTTCGATCAACATTGACAACGGGGCGTTTCTGGGAAGGCCTTTCAGGGGAGGTCTGGTATCCCCCACCCATTCGAGGCAGGACCAATCCACATGTTTGCGGCTATCGAACGGGAAGGTGCATTGGTAGGTGCATTCCCACACAGCAAGGGTCGTTTTGAGCTTCACGAGAGAAGGTGCTACCAGTCTACGGAGCAACACATTGTACGGACTCGTGGAGTAATTACGGAGCACAGCGAAACACAAAGGCGGGGTGAGAAAGGGAAGCTGGAAGTAAGGGAAGGAGCGTGGGCGTTGTTGAGTGTGGTGGGGGATCCGCTCTAGTTGGCTGGTGCTTGCCGATCCATTCCTGCCCAGCTAGGGAGTCAGGGAGTATGTCGTACAGGCTCCATAATTAAGGTTGGCCCCTCACCCAAGACGCCTGCTGAGGACTGGTGGAGCACGACACCGGGCGGGATCCTACTTTAGACATGGTGCCATTGAACCGGTGGAGATGTTCTTTCCTGGCATGCCCTGCTTTTGCCTTCTGGTCATGAAAGTATGTGGGCAGAGAAAGAAGAAGGAGCGAAGCATCCTAGAAGGCGCAGGCTCGATAGGGTAAGAACACAGTAGCGCCACTGTCTATTTGGTAATGAAAGCACGACGGACAAAGAAATGGGCAAAGAAGGTGAGACATTTCTATTCTAGAACAAGAAAGCCTCTCCAGCAACATCGAGAACGACAAAGAAAGCATCGATATGCGGACGGGCGTACGGCCTCGCAACGTAGGTAACGTTGAAATGGAAGTCGGCGAGGGCAAAATTAAAACTATCAAAATTTTGTCAGAGAATTTAGTTTTTATGTGAAGCTTCTCAAAGAACAATGTACGACGTAGAAGCGAACAAAGGCTTGTGAGACAAATACGATCAAGGGGTTTTGGCGGGCTCGGCAGGGTCAAGGACGATGACAAGAAGTGAGAAGTGCGATATCGCCTTTGGAGGTAAGTATCATAATTGTACTGTTTTCTCCCTTCTGCTGCATCTTTTTTTTTTGCCCAACACCCCGTGACTGACTCGTTTCTAGTCGTGTTCTATTTTTAAATGATGAAAAAGTAAATGTAAAAAACTACGTCGTACTTTGCATGTGTTTGCCTTGTCGATGTGGTGCAACTGAAGCGTGGTACTTCTTTTTTTAGGTGCAGGTGTAAATGTACTCGTCGATGCTACCACAACTAAAAACGCTGGCAAAATAGCGGCATCACCGTGTCTGAAAGAAAACGCACGGAGTGTTACTCCGTGCATGGGATGACAACTGCAACGGAGCAATGCCTGTACGTACTCCGTGCTCCGGATGGCCAAGAACGAAGGATCGGCGCTCGGTAGACCCTTTTCCCACAAAATGACAAGGGAGGGAACTGATGAAACGGCAGCGAAATTTGTGAGAAAAGCACGAGCAAGCAACTGTGGAACGAGGCGAGCACTCAGAGACTCGTTGTCGTAATTCGCTGGGCGTATAATATGGTAAGACACCGAGAACAAAGACGCAACCGGGGAATAAAGCATGGTTCTCAGACATTGAGCCCCGAAATCAGCGTCGAGACAAGTCGATTTGTCGCTGGGAAGGAAAAACCTGGAAAATAGTCAACACTGTTGTGAGTCACGGCTACGGATTGGTGCGCCAGTCAGTCCCTTATAATAAGAAAACTTTGATACTGTCACTATAAAGAAGATGAAAGTGAATCGGTCAAGCTCTCCCCTAACAACTCCGCCTTAGCGTCGATGCGCTGAATAACAAGCATTTGAGCCGGCGGAAGCTTGCCAAAACGAAAAAAAAAAAAAGACGGTAGCCGCGGATGTCTTTTGTATCCTGTCGAACCTTTCTTTTTAACGAAGCAATACGGAGCTTGGAACCGAGCGAGTGATAGCACTAAGAGAAGCTCCCGGTGCGGTCGCGAGGGAAGGACGAGAACGACATCTCGAGAAAAGAGAGATAGGTAGAAGCAACTAACAGACTTTGCTTTGTAGAACTGCCGCCAACGCCATTACTCCGTACTCCACATCGATGCCACTGCTCTATTTTGAGGATTCCGGCGGATTAAGCTTATTTCGGTGAAGGATCGAGAGGGTGCAAAACGATGTCTTGGCCGTGACGGTCCTTTTTGTTTCAGTCTTTGGGGACGATCGATCGGCTCTCATATCGAAGGCCTGATTTCTGTAGAGGGCTTTCAGAATGATGAGGATCTTCAAAGTGCCAAAACGAGGGCCAAAGTTAGGGCCCTGTACGTGTCTCACTCTTGTCAACGGTGCGGACAGTTTGCTTTGTCTTCTTCTGGTTAGCAGCTTGGGTAGCATAGGTAACATGGGCTAGACATATAATCAAAGCGTCATAGCTTCGATGCGACCGCTCGATCGCTTCGAAGAGATGTATAGAGTGCTTTTCACGAAAGGCAAGCAAGCGGTGGGAGGGCCGACAAAGGAATAAAGAACGTGATGTGCTGCTGATTTGGGATGGAGCGGTAAAGTCACCCGAGCACCCAGTCAAGATTTGTCTGATGACGCCTCCAGCGCTGTCATGGCGAGAGTGAGACTCGGGAAGTTGTAAAACGACCACAAAGACCGTAGTTTATCCTCCCATTGACACAGAGAAAGCTTTGACTTGGACATCAATCAATGCACCCACATAACGAAGAGAGCCTTTCTGTTGGACGAGGTCGACCGCCAGAGCTATCCTTTAGTTTTGCACTGCTGAAGCTCAAATGCTTTGTTCACGATCCCTGTCAAAGAGAAAACTGCCACAAACAGATCGCATCGATCGTTAGCAAGATAATGTGGAAACAAAGGGTCATAACCTGTAGACAACTAATTGGCAGTGTTCAAAAAAATTGCGTCACTGACTTCTAGGATAATACTGTTATTTGACGCCATGCGACAAAATTTCGTATGTCTTCGAGATCAGTTGAGGCGAGTAGAGGTTAGCTGGACTCATCAAAGCAAAATATTATGCTGCTGAACCCTTTCATGAGTAGAGCTCGATTCTGGTGATGCAACAATCTTGGAAGCAGTAAGAGGGGTGATGATGCAGTCGTGAGGTCATACCGGGCGTTGCCTGGACAAAGTGAAGGAGTGATCAACGCATCGTGATTGTGACGTGACAAAGAATCGATCCCAGTTCGTCAAAGACACATGGAGCTGTCAACATTGCGTGAATTATATCGCCATCAACATTGACAACGATACGCACCGCATACTCTGCGATCCTCAGGCCATTGGCATTTTGACAGTGGAGCCTGCAGATATCCCTTTATCAACTGGTTCGTTGGTGCTGGAAAACTTCATACTCTCTAAATCTTTATGCCACAATACCGTAATATGCAATTATCCGAAGAAAGTCGCATTTTTGCCGTCTGTTTCACGTATTGTTCGTTTGTTGAGTAACCGAAAACTCCGTCGAACGGCGTTCGAACCGAGATGGCGTAAGGCTCTGTGGAGATGGCTGCTGTCATTAATGGTGTAGACTTGAAGGCAAAGTGTAAACACGCGGAAACGGGCAGCACTGGCAGGCCAGCGTGAAGAACACTGCACTTTGGGCTTTTCACCACAATAAAAAAGAATATATAACCAAACGAAATATCCTTCGGGCGACGGCGTCTAATGCCTCGTGAACCCCGAGTCTCGCTCCTGCAGCGCCGGCGTATTTGAACCTTTAAACACACATTCATGGTTGACGCTGTACAGCACTGCGAGGCTGTGTATCCCGTCCCCGGCCGGATGGTCTACATGCTGAGCATGTCCGGCCGCGGTGTGCCATCTTTGGTAGGTTTTGGCCAGGCCGAGACAAGGCTGGCCACACAAACATTTACCCATGGAAAAGGCACCGCCACAAACGCTTGTTCGGCTGGTCAGAAATATAACGTAGAGACAGTGGGACACAGTTGCTTTTGCTGTACGATAGTCTGTTGGTGGCATAGCTTGTAGAACACTTCAGCTGCGGGATAGGTGGAAGAGCCAAGACAAAGTAAGAAGGTGAAAGAAAAAGAGGTCGCTGCAGGAAAATACAACATTTCGTTCACCGCATGGCGTGTGAGTCTGGTCTCGTTCTTGGCATGCAAGTGGTCCACGCAGTGCCGGATGCAGGGTTTCGTATTGTTGACCTTCGGGGTTCAGCTGCTGCACTACCTTGTGTGTGTGCTGGCAAAGGAGCCTTGATCTTGTTGGTTTGGTGTGGCCTCTTGTTGCTGCATGAGTCGTGTGCAACCGAAAGCAGGAGAAGGGGCCCAAACTCCACAGTTCGGAGCCAAATGGGCCGAATAAAACTTACGATCATTTGCCGTATAACAAACATTTGGGTCTGAGCCAAACGATGACCGCCTCCTTGGGCGAAAGGATACATCGAATGTGTCGTTTATACTGTATCGTGAAGTTTTGGGTTTTTTCTTTGGCCGATCCTGCAGGACGCCACGTAACACTTGCAGACCATGGCGTCTTTGTGCTTGTACCACGAGAAAGGACTATAGCCAAGTGTTCGTTGCCGTCCAGCCAAAAGAATGTCGTAAATACCTTACAAAGGACATTTGGTCGAAGAGGAGAAAGGAGGCTTGATAGGGATCAGAACATTTTCAACAGAGCTAAATGCCTGTGGTCGCCGGAAACACAGCAGAGAGACGCAACTATGTATCTTTATGTGATATTATGAGGCACGCTGGAGAGGTCGAGCTTCGTCTAGGCGTTTCGTCCCATTTGAGATACAATCGCACACGGAATGGTGGATCTCCGAGATCGTGGTCTGGCACCACCCACACTTTGGCGTTTGCAGAAGCCGAGGGGCAGCTATATTGCGGCAATATACTCCGCATTTGCAAGGGTCAAAGGGCAAAACTTCTTGTTGGATCATTACCACTTTCTTCCACTCGCCATAAAATGTGCAAGCGACACCCGGCCGTGTGGGGATGTGAGGATCTCATCGCATTGCAATAGTCGCCTTGCTTTCGTTCAGCGCACACCGTCGAACAGCTGAGAAGTAACCCTTTGCAGGAGAAATCATAAGAAATAAATTAGTAAAAACATAAAAAAACAGCTCGCGAGGGAGGGAGATAGTAACGAACCAGGCCCGAGGATTGAGACTCAAAGGATGGCTACAGGAAGGGGCCGGGATGCATCAATCCGGCAGAATATCAGAGAAATCTCTGACCTTTTTTCTGTCGTCGAATCCGTTTTGTGTGCCCGGGCAGAACGACTTTCTGTCCTTCAGAATATCGTCTGCACCTTGCTTGCGAGCCGTCTCGGTGTCTGATTTGCTAGGCCCGAGTTTCTGCCCTTTCTTGGCCGTTCTTTGCAGCATATGCAGCCTATGCAGGTCTGTAAATGGCCGAGCAGCCTCGAGAGGCGGCCCTGTGCTCTGATTCGTGGATGACCTCCTGCATGCTGCACGTCTAGTCGCAGCCGGCCAATCTGGATAGGAGACACGAGAGGTCGAAGGGTGGGTTGAAAGGTGGGTGAGAGGCACGTTTCGAAGAACGAAAGAAGAAAAACAATAGTGAAGGAGAAGGGGGGTGCAAAACTGGGAGGGGAAGGATTGTACGATTGTACACGAGATTTTGGTAAAGAGAAAGGAGAAAGAAACAACGAGTTAGGCAATACGACATACTTCGTATGCGTCTTCCCAGAGCAAACTTTGCGATGAAGATCATGAGAGCGACGCTCGTCATGTGGTCTTTCCTCCGCTTGATTGTAGTAGAATGCCGTGAGCTGGCCTGTATTGCCGCCGCGGGAGGGAAGGAGCGGACTCGCCCATTCGCGCCATTGTCCACTAGGAACACAGTCGATCACGACAAGACCGTTCCTCGGCTCCTTCCTTAACTTTTGTTTATTGGAACGCTTCTCCATAGGAAAAAGAGGGACCAAGGCCACAAATGCGACAAATCTCGTAAAGAAAGAGCGATGCAAACAGTCGCACGAAAAACAACGATCTTGGGCAAGGAGAAAAATCTCGGGTGGCAGGAACGGCTTGTCCTAGCGAGCGGGGGTCCGAGTCCAATTTGCTGCTGGAAGCAGCCGCTAATGCACCAAAAGCCCGCTGGCGGGCCTCAATAGTATGATGATTGCAAAAGATGCGTGGCATTCAGCACCTGCATGGCCTGCTCTTGGCCCAGTTCAGTTTGGAAAACGGACCCAGCATTTTCAGACAAGGGACTGGACAACATTCCACCCGAGCCCTCTTGCTGCACATTCGCCGCCGTAGCTGCCTTGCTTCTGTTTTTGAAACTGTTACAGTGGCTCTTTCCTATTAGACGAGAGTGCATTGCGCCGTAAAATTCTTCCAGAGCACGGCCAGGGCCTGTGAGTATGGAAAGGTCCGGGGACAGCGCCTTCCTTTCCTGGTGGTCCCAATCCGCTGCACCTGCCTCTCCCAGCCTCTCTGCTCTTGCCTATTTTTGCTCATATGCTCTCGTCACACTTTTGCATCGTTGCAGCGTAATATCTCCCCCCTCTTCTCCTGGCTTCTCTCCTTGTCTCCTTACCAACTCACCATATTCCGTATCGCTCCTACGATTGCCATTTTCGAACCACCACATTCCACCTGTCACCGGCGGATCCTCACGACGATTACTTTGCAACGAGACAGCACAGGCTCCGGCATAACCGAGACTGCCATCCCCCCCGTCCCCTCGCTTTGCCCTCGTCGCGATCACACTCCCGCTCGACCTCGACATTTCCGGCCACGAAAGTTCTATTTGCGCCATGCGCTGGGTCGCGACACTCTGGCTGCAGTCTGGCTCACAAGTTTATGACATTCGAGGAACTTTTGCGCCACGACCAGACGACCGAAGAGGGGCAAGACGCAGCGAAAACGACCCTGGCCAGACACGAGGACAAACCTGAGTAACAGCACAAACAAGTGACGAATTCTGTGGCAGTGGACAGCGCCACCTGGCCGTTCACGGCTTGCCTGAATTCGCAGGTACGACGTCGAGGGAATAAGATCTTTTCACCCCGTGGAACGACGGTTCTACATAGCATCGACAACTTCTACTTTATTTTCAAAAGCAGCAACGCTGCTGCTGGACACTGCGCGCTTTCCACATTTTCTTTTCTTCAAAACCGACTACAAGGTTTGTTCGACTTTTTCGCGTCTCGAGCCTTTGAGGACTCAGACGAACTTTTATCGCCTCATTTCTGGATCCTTGTCTCGACCAAAAATCATACATAAAACCGCACCAGCTCCGCTAAAACGTCAAAGTTGGGCCAAGATCTCCCGAGCCTTGAGAGTTTCTTCACATTCACGTTTGCTCTGCCACGCACCATGATCAGCACGCCGTCCATGTCGCTTTCACCGATGCGCACTTAAAGGGATAAACCACGAAATTTGGCGAACTACTTGGCTCGGGCCGTCCAACGGCTAGCGCCAACACGATGAGACCGCCGCTTGCAACCGCGCCTGCAACGGCGGCTACGGATGATGGAGAGACGCCATCTGCATCATGGCCAGCCTCTGCAAACCACCACCTCCTCTTCAAAAAGCACAAAGTGCTTCCCCATCCTAGCAAAGATACCTCGTACACCAGTTTGCGAGGAGTGCCCCGCCCTTTAGGGCCGCCGAAAATCTCCGGTCCCGCCTTGGCAATTTCGGCCGCGTCTTCATCCGCGGGTGGCTTATCGGACGATGCATCCGTCACATATTCACAGCCTTCCAGCCCCCGCACAAAGAAACAGTACCCCAAGACTTTGGGCAATGGCCCTGACTTGCCCCCAACACCACCAGCACACTCCCGCAACTCGTCAGCTACCTACTCCGTTTTGCCATCCACTGCGACCTATGTCCAGAGCCCGGAACGGAGTGCCGAAGATGTGCAACTAAAGCCGGCGCTGCCCACGACACCGACGAAGCAGCTGAGCCCACCTACACCCGACGTTACTCCACCACATACTATTCAACCTGAATTGCGCCCAAAGGGCCCTCCCTCGCGACCGCCCCTCCGGGACCGCAACATGTCGAGAAGCACCGCCGACTCCAGAACGGCGTCGTTTAAGACAGCACGCGAAAATCCATCATCGTCATCATCCGACAACGAGGACAGCTTCACGTCACTCCCGCCCGCTCCGATCTCAGCGCGGACATCAGAAAGCACGGTTCGCCACTTCGTGGCCGAGAATCATGAGACCCCGAAAAAACGCCAACCGAAGGCTGTGGGCCTGGGGCTAGGCCTGGAGTCCAGTCCCGAGGAGAGCATCACTCCCAAATCAAAACGCGAATTTGTTAGTTTCGACGGGGAGTGGGGCTCCAAAACTGACGATGCTGTGAAGGAATGGGACGATAATCTTGAACGGCATGTTGCTGTGCGGCACCCTCGAGCCGCAAATCAGAATGCAGCGGGGCCTGGCATCCGAGACGAAGTCATTGAAGACGTTATAGTGACGCCAACAAATGCAACAAAGGCGCTTCGTTCCATATCTTTGCCCCAGAGGATTTTGACCTTCCCATCTTCGAACGAAAGTACCGACCAGCTTAGAACACAGCCACAAAAGCCAGTTCAGCACCGAGAGCCACCTCCACTACCACCACAACAGCAGCAGCCGCAACGGCAACAACAGCGACACCAGCGTAGTCAGAGTCAACAACTGCCGCAGGCGGTTGAACAGAGTCGCGAGCAACCAGTCATCGCACAGATGGCACCTACTTTGGCTCCGTCGACGCGCGACAGGCGGCCTCGTGTCTCGACTGCATCCTTTACATCGAATGTGCCTGCTGTTGCGGAATCTGTCTTTTTTGGCTCACCCCCACAAAGGCAGAGGACGCTTCGTCACGTAAAAAAGCAAGTTACACTCCGCGACTCGGGACTCGACCTGTCTCCTGCAAGCTCCACAGCCACGTCACTACTGGACGAGACAACCAGACAGCGACGTCCGAACGGTGGGCGTTTCAACAGCAGTGGCCACGACAGCATTGCCTCCACGACCAGCATGAACAGTATCTCGAGCCGGAGCGCCAGACGTGAGATCTGGAAGGCAGGCGGTATTCCTGTTGTTGTTGTCCCAAGCCGCCTGTCATCTGTGAGGTCGTCCAGCCGCGAGCCCTTTCTTCGCTCAACTAGCAGCCGCCGATCGACGAGGAGCCAGAGCTTGCACTCTGCGCCACTATCCCAGATTTCAAAAAGCAGGGAGGTCTCTCCATACTTGGAACAGGGCAGCCGGCGAAGCAGGGCGTATTCTGTGTCTGAAGGCTCCACACGGAACAGCTTCGCGCGTGATGGCTCTGCACCGGGTGATCAGCGCACGATCGACTTTCCCCCTACCATTCCGAAGCGGTCTTCATCTCTTTCGGCCCCGACAAGCCGCAACGTGTCACGGAGTGGGTCGTTGAATGCTGAAAGCGTCCACGCGCATTCGGCAATCTTGAAGGCCCGCCTCAATGACCAGGCGAAAGCCTCTCCCGGTACTGAGCCAAATGATACAGGCGATAGCCCTGCAGTGGGGCTAGCTCAACAACAATCCGAGCGGTCTTTGGAGCCAGCATCACGGCCTGAAATTAAATACGAGGCTCCTGCAATCCCAGAGGCCCAGCGCTCTGAAAGCCTCTTGTTACGCGATACCCACATGGAACAAAGTGCTGCGGATGAGACAGTACTCCCTCGGCTCGGCGACCACACTGACAGACACGAGGATGTCCAAAAACGTGATTCGGATAAAATCCACGGCGATGAGAGCAACTACGACCACCGCAACCTCCTTGACCCGAGATCGAGCTTGGATCGTTACATGGACCGTTATTCGTCACGGCACTTGTCGCCGCACAACACTCCCTTCTCCATGGTGTCTGTTGAAACGAACACGACACATCACTCCCAAGCTGAATTATCTGAAGCCTTGGCAGTCAACATCTACCCCCATCAAAACACCTCGGTGCTTGTTGTTGACCACTCCAATCGACCATCAGATTGCTCAGACGACTCACAGCCAGACCGCCTGACGGACGACACGGGGCCTAGCTCCTCGAAACAAGAGTCGTCTCCAGCATCAGACTTTGCGTCGGCTCTTACGCCAAGCTCCGTCTCCGCGCCACCGCTAGATCGGCCAAGAATAACAAAGACGGATCACGACACGGCAGAAGACATACCTGTAACGCCATCCCACCAGCAACCATTCTCACTCGACGATGTCGACTCGCCTCTGCGGAACCCGCGTGCTCCGCCAGAGCCTCCAGCGATCAACTTCATCCCGGCAACGCCGTCAGGGCTGACTCCATCGACTGAGAGAGAGCAGAACCGGGGCAACTACTTTGAAGAAGTTGTCCAAGGTGCTAGCGATGGCAGACCTCGCCGGCGGCGCAGTGTATCTTTAGTTTTGCGAAAGGCGCTCAGCCGTGGCCGCAGTGCGACAACCGAGTACGGTCCATCGGCCAGCCGAAGCGGTGGTCTTTTGACACGCACGCTGTCGTTGACGAGAGACGTGCAGAGGAAAGCGTTTTCCATCCGTCGCTCTGACTCCATTGACCAGGGCAGGGGTACCTCCTTTGATATCGAGCCTGCAGAGGAGGATAAGCTCCACCCATTCTGGCGGCCAGCTTCCCAGCTGTTGGATGACGACGATTACCGGCACGGCAACGGCTACGAGGACGAGGAGACCTACCGGTATCCTCCTATTGACAACCGCCCGCGTGGCCCGCGGAGAAGTCTGAGCATGCGGATGAAGAAGACGTTTGCCATCCTTCCCATCGACGCGGCGGATGATTTCTACCCAGCTTCGATTGACGACACACCGGCGGATCGCCGGACAGTACGCCGTACGCCTAGTGGCAACCTACGTGTGGTCAAGCATCACGGAAGCACCGAGTCTCTTGGTGAATATGCTACAGTCGACGACCACCGGCCATACACAGCGCCTGGGCGTCAAGGTAGCCGCAAGTTTCGGTTTTGGCGCAGCCCTTCGTTGGGCCGCAGAGACCGCCCCGAGCTGCATGACAACTACTACAACCAGAGTACTGGCGCTGATGCCAGCAACGCGGTCCACGAAGACGAGAAACCCGGATCCCCAGGCGCCTCCGGTGCGGACGGTGCTGCTGGAGGGGATAGAAAGCCCATGAAGATCTTGCCGGATCTTGGCCTGGGCGACAAAATTGGCGAGTACGGACCACACACGATTCCGCGGCGATTTAGTGAACGGCGCCGCGAGAAGAGGAGCAACGAGCTGCGGCAGAAGATTAGCGGACCGCAGGAGGTTCGCGATGGCGTGGGCGAGGTGATCCGGCGGACAAACTACCGCGACGCCTTTACACAGGCTCAAGCGAGCTGATTGTCGTTTTTGAATGTTTACGAACGTTATGATTGTGACGGCTTTATGTTTTCTTTATCTTTTTTTTTTTCAGGTTTGTTTTCTTCTTCTTGCTCATGATGTTGCTTGCCGTTCCAGATATTTGCTTTCTTTTGAACCCTCTTTATATCCTGTTCCGTTTATGATGCCCTCCGAAATGTCACGACAAACAATTGCGGCAAGCTATATATTATTTTACGATCCCTTGGACGGCCAGCTTAAACTTAAATTGGCCAGGAGTTCTGTTATCGTGTTGCGATTCTATCATATATGTATTCTTGTCAACTTACCTAACGTCTTTATGTGTACAAATTTTGCAGATTTTGAAGATTTTGCATCAACAAACGACAAACGACAGGTTCTTCATTACGGACCAAATGTCGCAGTATTTTCGTTCCACCTATGTGGTTTCTATAGATGATGACGACACTGGAACACATGCTAAATGACGGCATGGCAAAGCAATATTCAGGGTATTTGATGTATTAACAAAACTCAACTGTGCACCATGTGATCGCCATTTTTGAAATCCCAGAACGCCATGTTTGTTCCCAACGCTTTCCTGTTCTCCAAGCGAGACAGGAGCAACAGCAAAATACAAAAAAGGCCGTAAAGGCCGTTGTATGTACAAGAAATACAAGGCAATAAATAACACACATGCAACAACAACAACATCAAATGGGATTGCACATAAAAAACAAAACGAAAATAAAAGCACATGTCGAGAACAACTACGCCAAGACTGGCCAACTGGCTTCTCTGCTGCCATGATTATCGTCTGTCGCCACCAGGCGGGCCAGGCATTGGCGGCCCACCCGCACCGGCGCCGTGCATGAACTGCGGCGGTGGAATCGGCGGGAAGCCGGGCTGGCCGGGTACAGGGATGGGCATGCCGGCTGGGAAGCCAGGGAAGTTGGGAGGTGGCGCGCCCGGCTGGCCGGGCAGAGGGATGGGGAAGGGAAAGGGGGCATACCACCTGCAGCAGCAGCAGCAGAACCGGGGGCGGAATGCCGCCGGGCGCGCCGTTGGCACCGAGCGCGGGCGGTGGTGGCGGGATGGGGAAGCCACGGCCGCCGCTGGCGCCGCCGCTGGCGCCGCTGCCTGGGGCGCCCGCTCCAAAGGCTGCACTGCCGGGCGGTGGAGGTAGACCGCTGCCTGGGGGTGGAATGGGTGGCGGGATGCCGCCGGGAAAGTTGAAGTGTGGTGGCGGCATGGGCAGGCCGCCGACACCAGGAGCACCCGGTGCACCAGGCGCGCCCGGGGCACCGCCGGCACCGCCAAAGGACGGCGGCATGGGCATGCCACGCGGCCCACCCGGAGGGCCTCCGCCGTTCATAAAGCCCGGACGTCCGCCGCCGAAGCGGGCTTGGGCGGCAGCGTAGCCGGGCTGGTTGTGGGGGAGCATGGGGTTTGCATGGGCCTGGCCCTCGGCGGCGTAGGAAGAGGTGATCGAGTCGATAACTGATTGTGCCTTTTCGTGGCCGATTTCTGTTCGCAGAGGCGGGCGTCTGTCAGCGGCGCGTCCGTCATGATCGTGGCGATAGTACTGGTTTTGCCAGTTGTGGCGACGGCTGTGCGGCCTGCCGCTGCTGTTTCTGCCATACGAAGGAGCAGCAGCAAGCGCACGAGTCGTGTTGATGCCGTTGTACGTGCTGGAGGAAGAGGAGAAAGACTCACGTTGGTAGTAGTCGACGACATTGCGCAGATGATTGCGGCCGCTGTTGTGGGCCTTGCGCACGCTCATCGAGTCGTGGGTGAGGTAGACATCGCAGTAATCGCCTGGGAGCATGTGTGTTAGTGAGAGGAAGGGTACAGAGGATGAAGGATCGGAGGGTGTCGCGCAGTTGCGAGGTTATCGTTTGGACTGGATGGTCACATCAAGCTACGTACAAAAGACTAGAGTCAAATGTTAGCATAGGAAGTCATGTTCACGAAGGTGTTCGCATACAAGAAGCGGAGGCATACATCTAGGCATTTTGATAGCGTGGTGACTAGGCAGTCGTGCCTGGCCAGGTGTCTGCGTCGGAGGTTGTCGATCAAAACGGGCGAGCTTCGCAATCTCGAGTGCGCCAAGCATGCAATCGCAAAAGTGAAGCTTTTCGCGGGTCGATGTTAAGTGGCGTCGGTCGCTCTTGCTACAAAAAACATTGCATGGGAAGGTAGCAGCAGCCTGGTCCAGTTAGGCGCCTTGTCACGTGCTGATAAATGAAAGATGGTAGCTGTAGTCGCGCCTTTCTGGCCTAGAGGCGCTGCTCCACCCTGATTGGCCAGGACATCACAGGCACGACTCAGGGGGCGGTACCCAGCTGTGGACACGGGTTTTCTTCCTAGAGCGGGTTTTTCTAGGAGCTTGATTGGGGGAACCACGGGGGGGTAGGGAGCTGCTGGTGCGTGAAGGGGAAACGCGACTCGCAAGGGAAAGAGGTGTTCAGATTGATTCTAGAGCCTTTTTTTTTCCTCATCTCGAAATTCGAACATCACCAACTGTCCGCCCCCGTTCGCATTCCCGTACAACGTGCGAGTGCATCCGGCAACCGAATTGACGACCGAGCGAAGCGTTTCAACGTTCGGTTCCTTTCGTTTCTCGCGCCCTCTTCGACTCTTGTGTTCCCCCTTTCGTCTTCTTTCGTCTGCGTCCGTCTCCTTTCTTTTCCGCCCACGTCACAATGCTTCCCACGACATTGCAGCAAGGCCTGTACGGCCTGTTTTTGTTTGCGACGGCGGCCCAGGCCCTTAAGTTTGACCTGCACCCGACCAACGGCCATCCACGCTGCATACGGAACTTTGTCACCCGCGACACCCTCGTGGTCGTGACGGCAACTGTCGGCGGCCACAAGGGCGACGGCCAGGTGGTCAACATGCATGTGAGTACACATTGGACTGGAGGGCGTAGAGAGAGGGAGAGAGAGAGAGATGCGGTTGGTGGCTGCTGCTAACAGGTACAACAGATCAAGGATGCTGTCGGCAACGAGTACGGCCGGGCCAAGGACATTGTCGGCGAGAAGCGGACCGTTTTCACGTCGCACGCGGACGCCGCCTTTGACATATGCTTCGAGAACAACCTCGCGCACCGCGGCGGCGCCGACAGCTTCCGCCACATTGAGCTGGACGTCGACATTGGCGCCGATGCCAAGGACTGGGCCGCCATCCAGGCCAACGAGAAGCTCAAGCCCGTCGAGACGGAGCTGCGGCGCATCGAGGAGATGCTCAACGAGATTGTCGGCGAGATGGAGTACCTGCGCCAGCGCGAGCAGAAGCTGCGCGATACCAACGAGAGCACCAACACGCGCGTCAAATGGTTCGGCTTTGGCACCACGTTCCTGCTGATTGGCCTCTGGGGCTGGCAGATCATGTACCTGCGCGCCTACTTCCGGTGGGTTTTCTATCATTTTTGCTTTCCTTCACGGTTCTCCTCCTTTAACGTCCACTAACACCCCCCAAAGCTCCAAGCATCTTATCTAAGGCTACCGACGACGATCGACAACCACCGGCATGATCGGAACGGACGGGCTTTTGCGCTTTGCACGCCTCTCCATACACCAACCTTTCTTTACTGTACCCTTATCTAATTCATATATGAAAAATACTGCATTTACAGAATCCCGGGCGGCAACCGGGGTATGTCAAGTTAAGCAGCGAAGAGCGAGAGGAGGAAAGACAACTACACAGATAACTATGAACATACGACGGATATGGGGGAGACCGTCTTCATTTTTACATCTACACGGTACCGTGGTGCTTCGGCCCGTGAAGGATATGTGGAGGCGCTTCTTCAGTGTATAGCATGGAAATGAACTGGCGCAAAAAAGACGGGAAACTACTTTTTATCTTGACATCCAGTCGACCGTTGTGCTTTGACTGATTTGAACGATGTTCGAAATGTTGATGGTGTGAACGCATGTGAACGTGGCACGTGACCAAATTGGATAGAAAGGTTCGCATTCGGCCAACTCAGCGCAACAACGAGATGAAACAAAATAGGCATGGAGACTTGCTACTGTAATCTTGACTTTGATGCGAATGTATTCGATGTCTGCTTCGACGTCGGGACTCCTGCAGCTCATTACACCGACAGACCGTGATGTTGGCGGCTGCAGGAGGCTTTATAATGACGGTAGTGGTTCTGCGCAGAGCCCGCTAACTTTGCTGCTTAGGGGACCCGAGGTGCTCCTTCCAGCGGGCGACAGCGGTAAAGCCGACTATCTCGAAAATTTATAGCCGACTCTCAATTCGCTTGTGATAGACGTCGTCTCTTCTTCGACAGAACAACACCAGCGAACACATCATATAGACACACATACAACGCCACAATGACTGCTCAACGACTCTTACGGCCGGCGCGGGACGCCCTGCGCACGCTGCCATATGCCACGCCCCGCACCTGCACCTGTCGCGCCTACCGGTCGACGTCATTTTTCTCGACCTCTTCCTCATCCAGGAACGCCTCCTCCAACGACGACGTCAACCGCTCCGGGCCCATTGATCCCCAGCCCGCCAGCGAGCTGCAGCTGGGCGAACTGCCGGGCGGCACGTTCCGCATCGAGCCCCTGCGCCGTGTCGGCGAAGACGTGGTGACCATGCGCGCCCGCTTGCTCTACCAGTCGCGGAAACGCGGCACGCTCGAGTCGGACCTGCTGCTGTCGACGTTTGCCTCGGCACACCTGGCGACGATGACGGCCACGCAACTGGAGCAGTACGACCGGTTCCTGGATGAGAACGACTGGGACATCTACTACTGGGTGACGCAGGAGGAAAACACGTCCGCCACAACAGCCGACGATGGCAGCGGCAGCAACATCCGCGAACGCCCTGCGCACGAGTGGGCGCAGACGGTGGGCACGTTCAAGCCGGCGTATCGCCCGGTGCCGGCGCGCTGGCAGGGCAGCGAGATCCTGGCAATGCTGCGGCAGCACGTGCAGGAGCGGTCGGCCGAGGGCGAGATTGGCCGCGACGACGGCAGCGCAAAGGCGACAATCAGCAAGACGAAGCGGACCGGCGAGGGCATGGCTTTTATGCCGCCGCTGCCCGACTTTGGCAAGAAGTAGGGTGCAGGGAGCAAGGATGGGAGGGTGGGAGGATGCATGTGAAACAAAAAATATGTAAAGACTTTGAAACCCGCATGGAATGCCGGATGAAAACAAAAAAGAAAATCGTTATGCTCATTATCAGAGACACAAAAAGTGCGGACAAAAGAGACAAAAGGAAACGAAACAAGACAAGAGGAAAGTACATGAAGAAAAGCGTAAGCACAAATGACGGAAAAGCAAATATGCACAATGCACAATGCACAATGCAAAAGAAAAAGAAAACCACCCAACGCTCGTCCCACCTTCCAGTAAATTCTCGTCCCATGGATATCCTGCCCCAATCAACCCCATATGAACGCCGGTTTGTGTGAAAAATGGCACTGAGTGTACGTCGTAAAGCATCCCGACTGAGACGGTCGCACACACAGACACCCACATCAACTGCCACTGCTCCCACCTCCGCTGTCTTCCGGCAGGATCCTGCCTAGACTCCGCAGCACTTCCATCACCGGCATCTCCCGCGTGCCCACGGCCGCCTTCTCGCGGTCTTCGCGTGCCTTGAGCCGCGCTGCACCCAGTCGCAACAGCAGGTCCGCCTCCCGCCCCGCCACAGCCACCCGTTGGTCTAAAACGTGCACGTTGGCTGCCAGGTGGTCGACCTGGAACGCCGCCGCTGTTCGTAAATGCCCGACGCGCTCTTGTATTTGGGCCCGGAAAGCGGCTGCGTCCGAGGTTGCTTCTGCTTCTGATTGCTGTTGCCGTGGCAGGACGGCCTGCAGCATCTTTGCCTCCTCCGGGTCGAGAAGGCTCTCGTCGGGTAGTGGTGGCACCTTGGCGAGATCGGCGGGGCTGGCGTCGGCCGCGTACAAGGGCTGCAAGTCGAGCGTTGGCTTTGCCATCGACATCCATTTTTTCTTTTCCTCTTTTAACCTGCAGGGTGTTGTTAGTTTGGCAAATTCAGATTGCTTGGCCCCAGCCCTTCCGCCTTCCATCCATTTGACGCACCTCTTGATCCTCGCCTCGAGCTCGGCAATCTTCTCCTCGTGCTCAATGTTGCGCGGATTCGGCTTGAGTACTACGGGCTTCTTGGGCTTCTGGGCCTCGTCGTCGGGCAGCTCATCGCGACCGAACCAGTTGGAGAACTCCGCCCGGTTTGCAAAGTCCTTCAGCAACTGATCTTGTATTGCGCGGGCTAAAAGAGCGGCTGGAGTTAGCACATGCAAGCTTCAGAATCGTCGCATATAAGGAGCACAATGACACATTGAACGTACCACCCAAGAGCGCACTCGAGTTGGCCGAGCCGTGCGGCGGCTTCTCTGACAACGCCCGCTCGCCACACCACATGAGCAGCTGCCGCATCCGCCGCGGCTCCGGCAGCCCCTCCGCCTCAATGTGCTTGTAGAATTCGGCTGCGTCGACCTCGCGGTGCGGCAGCGCGCTGTGTCCGTTGTCAATCAGCGAGCTCGCGCGCCGTCCACGCATGCCCACACTGCTGCGCCGCTGCCCGGTTTTCCGCCGGAGCTCCTTGTTGCGGTTGATGATGGGCGTGTCGCTAAACGGCAGCGCGATCGTCTGGTGATGCACACTCTCGCTTGGTGGGGTCCTGCTCATGTCGTTCGTGTTGTCGTTGCTCGTGTCGGCGCTGTCTACAACAGCAACATCGTCGTCATCACCGTTGTCCCCGCCCGCCACTTCGGGTTCTCGCCGCTTGGCTGTGCTCCCACGCGGTTTGCGTCCCCGGCCACTGGAAGCACCGCGTGGTGCTGGTGGTACTGGCGCTGGCGGTGGTACTGGCTCTTCGACCCGCTCAGACGATGTACGTGTCCTCCGCTTCGACTTGGCTGCTGGCGCGGGCCGCGCAGAAATCTCGTCTTCTTCGTCTTCATCGACCGGCGGTGGTAATGTCTTGGCGGCTTTTGGCGGCCGCCCGGGTCGCCGTGTCGACGCGACCGGTTTTGACTGGGGCTCTACTTGTTGTGGCGAGGTGGTGGACGACCGTGTTGTCAACGGTGGTGATGCGGGGATGGCGCCGCGCCTCCGTCCTGTGCTCTGTCTGCTCTTCTTCTCTGCTGCTGGTGCGGCCAGCTCCGGCGCAGCTGTCGTCTTGGCCCGCTTGGAGCCGCGTGTGAATGTAAAGTCGCCATCCTGCTCATCGTACACAGAGGTAGCTGCAAGAGAAAAACAAACGTTAGCACAACTACGATATCGTAGTAAAGGACATCCAGAAACGCGTGAACCTACCAGCAATGCGTTTGCTGCTGCGGCGGCTGGCCTGGTTGCTCATGCTCAAGTCCTGAAGCGGTAGACGGGTGCGTACGAGGGTCGTCATGGATGGCGGGCGCGGGCCGGAGATAAGAGCGGACAATATGCAGACGGTGGTGAGGTGCAGCTATGCTGTGACGGCGACGGAATAGAGCCGTAATGCGTGCGTCGTCCGTGTCGTCGCTGGGTGCATGTCCCGTGTGCCTCTAGGTGTGCGCCCGGTGTCGACACCCTCCCTCAGTTGTGCCCGGTAGTTTTCCCGGCGAAGGTAGAAACGCGTTCCGAATGTGCCGTCAGACGTTCCTGTCGTCGATTGATCTTGTGTTGCCCTTTGGTGCCTCGTCCCCAAGTGGCTGCTTCCGATGGCCGGGCAGCTCTCCCCGCTCAATTGGTGCGTTCCTCGAATGACGCACAGCGGCTGATTCGCGCTTGCTTGTGTCGTTCGCAATCGCTGGCCGTGGTGCTTTCGCTGGCTGTTGACGATATCGCACGCGCCTTGTCGAAACTGTTGGAGCAGATTGACGCGTCGATTTTCTGTCCAAAACGTGGTCGTGATGCTTCGTCGGCAAGGACAAATATGGTGTCGGAGCCTCGTGCCAACAATCGCGTAATGCAGGCAGTGACGGTGGGCGCGTCGGCGTTGTCGATTGGGCGACTTGGCTTATGAATGGTGTGTCGTGCGCAGAACAAAAGGTATCGCGAGATTGCAAAAGAGTTGAAGGAGGGAGGGGAGGGGGTGGAATTGGGACGGCGCTTCCTTCCTCAACGAGCGGTTTCCATCCTGCTTTGCTTGATTGTTGGTTTTGCGATTTGCGCCTTGGGTCGCGGCTTCCGGTCGGTCTTTTCTCCCACCTTTCCTTCCCCCTTGTTCGTCGACGATTTGTTTACGCGCGCTGCACGGCGCACCTGATTTGCCAGTTTGGATGATGTGGAGCCGCACTAGCCTAAATAAGAAAAGCGTGGCAGCCGAGAATGGGTAGACGTTTTGTACGGAGTACTGGGAAGAGAGCGAGAAATACTGTCACGTGTCGGAATTTATCAAGAACCTGGCGTCGTATCTAAGCCAACATTTGTCACGAGAAACGACCGTCAATGAAATTCCGCAACGCGCACCGGACAATAAGCAGTCGTAATTTTTATTGATTGTGATAGATGCGGAATACAATGTGGCAGAACACTATATATACTGAGTTGCCGGTCACCGGGAATTTTGTTGCCTCTACCCCCTGAATCATCCACCGTCAACAACCCGGTTGACATCAAGTCATCTTCTCATGCAGCAAGTCGACAAAGAAAGAAAATGTAAGAGATGAAG
Organism: Sporothrix schenckii 1099-18; assembly: GCF_000961545.1. Lineage (NCBI taxonomy): Eukaryota > Fungi > Ascomycota > Sordariomycetes > Ophiostomatales > Ophiostomataceae > Sporothrix > Sporothrix schenckii. The sequence goes on from NW_015971148.1 coordinate 4,341,268, forward strand.
TAATAAACGAAGGGAAGGGTAAGAAAATGAACCAAGTACAAGGACGTGTCAGTCCAAGTACATGACATGGGGAAAACAAGCACGAAGAAACCGGATGACCAAGGTTATAAGGAGAATTAAAAAAAAAATTCACAAACACGCTGAAAAGACATCCCAAGTTGAAGGCACCCCCACCGGCCCTGGTCCTCCATATCCTTCCCCTACCAGGCAGGGCCTTGATGCCGCAGGCCCTTCCGTTTTTGTGTGCGGCCTTTTGTTGCCCGTTGTTTTGTTCCAAACACCAGAAAGGGCAAAATCGAAGAAAAAAAAAATAAGACGGAAAGCAAACCAAGAGAATGATAAAATCAAAGAAAAGTTAAATCCACGGATTGTCCGTCCCAAACTAGAATTATGGTATACGCCACCTTTTGCTGATGTTACACGTGAGACAACGGTCCCATGGCATACCCTCTAGGAGAGCACACCTCCTTATCTCAACTCGTCTCGTCCTGTTCCACATCTCATCACATCTTCCTTTTGGTCAGCGCGGACTGGGGGGGAAGTACGGTCACCTAGTGATGCAGGCGACCACAAATCCAATGCAGAGACTGTAGAGACATGTGCTGAGTTTAGCGACCCATTCTAAGAGAACCGCCGGGTATTAACCTGGCCAGCAATCACTGGCTGGCTGGCCATGGGCGCGGCCATGCCGTAGGGGTTCATTTGCTGGTTGAAGGGCTCAATCGACTGCTGCAGATACGTCCCATGAAGGCCCTGCTGTTGCGTAATAGGACAATCCTTGTGGGCCAAGAGCAGCGTCTTGAGGTTCACTATTTCTTCGCGCAGCTGATTGATTTGCGAAGAGAGGTTCTCGTTCTCTGTGCTGTACAATTCAACCTTGGTCTGCAAGTTCTGAAGCCACTGCTTCTTGCGTTGACGACACTTGAGCGCCGCGACACTGTTTGGGGGGAAATTGTCAATATATGAGAATTGTTGCCATGCAACCTAATGAGCAAAACGGTGGCGGCGAGAAAACATACCGGTTGCGCTCAAGGAAGTTCTTGCGCTTCTCCTCCTCAGTCATCTTGGGACGGGGCTGGCCATCCTTGCCGAGACGGTTATCGTCGTCGTCGGACTGCGAGTCCCCGTCGCCGGACATGTCGTCTTGTGGTGGCGAAATGGCGGCCGCGGTCTTTGCTTTCTTGGCAGCGGGGCCCTTGGCCGGCGCATCAGAAGCCTTTCTCCGGTTGTTGCCGGCAGTGCCGTTGTCGCCAGACGAGTTGCGCTTGCCTCTCCCCTTTGCATTAGTGCGCACGGGTTCACTCTCATCCGAAACGGCACTAACAGCCTCGCTAGTACTGCGCCCGTTCTTGGACGCACCTGTGCCGTTGGTAGCACCATGACCGTTTGTCATAGAAGTGCCATTGGCACCACGCACAGGAGGTTGGCCGGGAATGACTGGAATTGGCACGGGCGTCTGGTTTACGACAGGCGGGGCGTTCGGCATGCCGGCAACAGAAGTCGGCAGTGGAACAGCAGTGTTGGACACCGGCTGTGGTGGCGGGGGAGCAATAAATTGAGCCTGAGGCTGGGCACTGCCACGACCCTGAGCAAGCAGGTAAAGACTATTGGCTGCATTACTATCCTGGTCGAATGCCTTTGCTTCAGGCTTCGAGGCAGGCACGGAGGCGGCAGGCGGGTCCTGCGGCGCACTTGTCGGAGCCGAGGTCTGCTGCTGGTTGGCCTGGTTGGTCAGCTGAGCCTGTTGCTCACGCTTGGATGCCGCGGCGGTCATAGCGGTGCGGTGGAAGTCCAATGTGCCAGGTGTAGCGCCACCGCTCTGGAGCTGTGCAAACACGGCCTGGGAACTGGGACTTGCCGCGGGAAACATGGAGCCGCTGCCGCCAGGGGTCAAGCCCGTTCTCATTGACGATTCATTGGGTGTGGGGAAGCCGCCACGCAGATGCGTGTCGCCGAAGTAGTCGTTTGTGGGACCGGACAGCATCGCCGGGCTAAGAGGACCAGTCCGGAGCGACCCGCCACCCCAATTAAATGACGGTGTCGTGCCGCCAGGCAGAAGCGACGATGGCGAGGTGAGAGAGGCCACGGACGGCAATTTTGTCCCGTTCGGGGTATCTCCGCCCGCACTGCTACTGCCGCCAAACGACTGCTCAAAGGGGTTCGGCTCGAGGCTCAGTGAGCCGCCAGCCCCGCCAACCTGGCTCGCAAAATAGTCTGGGGTGTTTCCGGACTGTTGGTTGGGACGGGGCGGTGGTGCGAGAGGCTTGGCGGGTTCGGTATTGGAGGACGGGTCGGGTTTCTCGGCAGATGTCTGCACCTCTGGGGGAGCGAAACAGAATACGTCAGCACATGTTCTTTGAAATGAAAGAAGAAAATGGAGAACATAAAGACGAAGGGATTGGGAGTCAAGGTCGAGTAGAGTCAATGTCGGTGCGTAAATAATTGAGTCGCAGACATGGTCAAGTAGTGGGTTAAAACTACACGGAACGACTGGACAAGAATGAAAAATCGAAACATACCTCGTAAAGGTGACGACTTGGTCTTCTGCTTGGGTGATTTTGACGTACCGCGCGATGCGGGAGTTGGTGAGTGCTTTGCCATTGTGTGAGGTAATGACAGGGTTGGCGATCGATAAATGATACTGATTAACGGCTTGTTGACAGGTGTCGATGCAGTCGACACAATCGGATTTGTAATGGTGTGAAGGCGTCTGACGGCGAGTTGCTTCGGCGCAAACGAATGGGAAAAAACAAGCCGGTCGCTCTAAAAACGTCGTTCTAAATCGAGTCGAGAGATGTGCATCTAACAAGTCGACGATCGTAAACGCGTAGATCGGTCGTTGTGTCGTCGCGTAGTCGCCGTTGTGCTGGGAAGAAAGCGTCCCTAGAGCGATGACGATGACGCAACGAGGCTTTGCGTAGGTGGAATGTTCCTCTCGACAAAAAAACGATGCAGAACAAAAAACGCAAAAAGCAAATAGCAAACAACAAAATGGATCAACAATGCGATGTCCAACAATGGATAGGTGACAGACACAAGGAAACGGACGTGACGATAGGATAACGTAGAGAAACAAGAGGGAAATCGAAAGCGTTGTGTAAAAACGGGCCAAACTCGTGTCGCAAAAGCGTAAAACGGGTCTGGGGGCTGCTGGAAATGATAAAAATGACGTCGGAGGGGAAGAAGTCACGATACTTTTCAAGAATAGAGTAAGATAGAACGCTGTCGATAGAAAACGGCAAGCCGATTAGGACAGGAGTGTTTTTTTCGTCAAGCGTGAGTGGTTGGTGATGCTGTATCTCGTTGCAGTGACGGATGACGAAAGAGTTTGAAAGGGGAAAAAGAGGAAAATAGGAGAGAGAAAGAGAAAAGGCGGGTGACGTAGCTGGAGAAAAAGGTGCAGTGACGCCGTAGGCACAGAAATGTTTCGCAACGCGGAAGGAACGGGGCCAGCGTGGACACTACAGCGCAATGGGCAAGTGCTCGTAGGGGGAGCGAACTGACGGAAGGAAGTGAAAATTCGAACCATGACGCAGACGCCCATTTTCCCTACTTTTGACGTGGGTTCTTGCCTCATCCGCCTCTCATCCGTCTCTTTTCCTTTTTGGCACTTTCCCGCAAAAATCGTCCATGACTGCAGGTGATTGGCTGTGTTGAAGTGGAAAGTGGGCATGCAGTGTGAAAGGAACAATGGCGTTTGGAGCGAGTGCAGAAACAGGCATAACGCCCCCCTTTTCGCAGTTTCCGTGGGTATGACGGCCACTATCGCACTTCGAGCAAGGTACTTGGGTGTACATGCAAATCTGGCCGTATGGGACATGTACCCAGTCTCACACCTTTTCCCAGCCAGTGCAGGCGGATTCCCCACGCACTGTCGCCAGGAGGATGGCGTCTTCGTGCGCGACATGCTCCGTAATAGTTGATGCCAAGACTGTGCCTTTTGTTATTGACCTAATTTTGAAGACTGTTGGCCAGGCCTCGGGAGCCCTATTTTTTGGGACTTTCAGGCCAGAGGCCAGTGGGATAGCGAGGCATCGCGCGCAGTCCCACTTTTGACACTACAAAAAGCTGAATAGGCACAAAGACCGTCTGGCGTGATTTGGGCGTGATTGCGAATTTACCGAACCGTGCTAAGCTTTGACCAGAGTGTGAAATGTGTAATTTACAGGGACGGTTTTTGGATGGCCATTAAGTTGGTCGCGCCTGCCGTTTTTTTTGCAGGTCTTGCTCTATTACCGTTTCCCGCCACTTTGCCAGTATCACTTTGTCATGTTGCAGCTGGTCATCGCCCAGTTGCCGACCAAGCCTGGATGTGCATTGAATGAAAAGACAATGGGAAGGGGAGCGCGCCCCATGGCAATGAATTGGAGGTTCTGGGTGTGCACGAGAGGTTGGGGGTGTGCTCAAGCGTGCTCTTGCCATGCTGAGGAATAGGGGAATGGGGACTCCCGACGGTTTTGCACTTGCCATGCCGCGCTTGCCACACGCCCCGTCCTCACACAGTGCTGTTTCGACCCACACAGTGTACGGATCACTTGTCAACGACCCAATCTACAGCCCCTGTTTCCTGCCACTGCGTTTTTGTTTGCTCTCTTCGATGGGAGTGCGATGCGCCTCACCTCCACTTGCGTCACGTCAAACAGGGATTCGACTGGGGACGCGTTGTGTGAGCAAAATATGGGGAAAGTAAATGCTACGATGATACTCCGCCCAGAAGAGGAAGTGAGGATGGCGATGCAGCAGAATGAACATGACAATGCGCATGAACGGGCAGGAGCAGAGGTGAAGACAGTGGCGCGTGGAGCCTCCCATTTCTAACAGCCAGGCTTGCTCGGTTGTTTCGTAGCCTGCTCTCGAGGCCGAGCCGGTCTGCTATCTGCCGGCAATACAACCAACAGCCGCAGTGTCTCTGTTTTTACGTCGTGCGTCATCATACTCGACCTTTTTCGGCGCTGGCGGCCTTAATAACACTACATATGGACAAATATCGACATATATCAAAGACGGACACTCTGCCATATTAACACACATACTTTGCGGAGTAGTTAACGTCATATCGGCGAGCAAGTCTGCCAGTCCGTGTGTAGAACTTCTACACTCACCTCGTTACCAGTGTGCCGCCGACCGGCGGCAGAATTTAACTTGTTACCACATCGGGAGGAAGGGAACCGGCTTTAGTTCTGTTGTTCTAGATGGCCTTTCTGCATAAGAAGTAGGGCAGCGGACTCAAAGACGATGAGGGCGTGGTAATCTTGTCTCATAAGTAGTTCGTATCGAAGCTCGGCCTTGCGACTAGAGAACTCAACCTGTCGAACGCGCTGTACTTCGCACAGAGGAGAGTCTTGGTCTCTCGATACACCGAGCTACCTTGTGGCTGGCAAATTGCGTCGGAAGGACCACCTGCTACTGTTCAAATCGAAAAGGGCAACCACTGACTTGTTCTCGACATTTGAACGCTTTCGCTTCTTATAGGCCTAATCCACGTTAACATGGGCTTTTCGCCTCTCTTTTCTGCCCAATGTGCGGTCCTATCCTCTATCGTTGATCCCCGATTTGCACCCATATTTTCCTACGTCTACAAGACAGCACACGAGATGGTCACGTTGCCACGGTCTTTCCAGTGGGCAGCATATAACGCCCCCACCTTTTTTCGTCGTTTCCCTTCCCATCGTTCTTACCGCTCCCGTCTTAGCACCGAACAGGCCACGATGTGCAGTGTCTTCACCTGTCTTTCGACCTTTCGTCCTTGCCCTTTTGGGGTTTCGCGTTTTGCAGTGGTTTTCTGGCCTGTCAAACGGTGCAGGACGCTAGCACCATCCACCCCTGTCGCTAGTTCGAGTGTCCACCGAGACAGCGCATTTTCGACATGTCGCTAAGTTAAGAAAGAACCAACGGTGTGAGCAGACGTCCCATTTGTACGCCCCAGAAGAAAACAGAGGAATACGCTGCGTGGATGCTGGTACGCGGAATGCCCAACGCCCTATGGATCCTCGATGGTTCTTTTATTTTCTTCTTTTCTTCTTCCCTCTGTAATTTGCCTCATTTTGTCTCCCCTCGCACGACAGCAGGACCCTTTGCATTACGCGGTACGACTGGACAGATCAGTATTTCGATTTCGAATGACGTAATCGGCGGTACTGTCTCGGAAAATGGGTCGAAGGGCAGGCGCTCTCGTCCTCTCGTTGAACAAAGTGCTGAAACAACGCTGAAAGAAGGTGCACGGCACATACAGACACACGCAGCCGTTGGCCTAGAACAGGCAAGAACCGCGATCGAGATTTTGGGAGGACAATCGGGGAACGAGAGGCCAGAAAAGACATGGCCAGGCAGTGTGCGACCGTCCATACACACCGGCCGGAAAACGCCAAGACAATGTACAACTCACTGCTGAGGCCAGAACCGCGCTTGGTCTGGCTATCGGAGCACCAGGCATGCTCCGTTTTGCGTCCCAGTCACTCTTCGTATGTTGGCTCTTTGCCATACCTTCTATGTGTTTGTAATCTTGCTAGCAGGCACGGCGTTCGCTAAGTGTCCGGAGTGAGACGTTTATCAGTCTTTATGACAGTTGAAGGCTCCGCCACGCTGGACTGCCCTGGCGAGACCGTGTATTGACCTTCTTGTTGTGCAGAAGGTTTAATGGCCGGGGTGCTTGTAACGACTTCATTTCACTGTCCACTAGCGGGGAAAACACACCGCATTTGGTGCTAGGGGCCTGCTGTTTAGTTGAAACGAGCAGGCGGTTATTGCTTCGGGCCAAACGTGTTCTCGCACGGTGTTGCTCTTTCCCTATCCGCATGCTGATAAATCTGGAGGCATAGAGGAGCCGGAGGACGTCGTCGGGAAGGAGACGCAGACTGTCGTAAGCGTGACTTGGCCCTTCCGTTTTTGAACTATTTCGCTTGAATGGTCAAGGCCAACGTTCTGCGGTGTAATTCTTCCAACCGTCCGTTGCAGGCTTCCTTGCTATTTCTTGTTTTTGATGCAGGTCGGGCGCTTTTCGTATCGTTTCCATTACCTTGTTTACAACACAATCTAAAAAGTGCATCGTTCTTCTTGTCTGGTCGTACCGTCTCAATAGAGGAACCGACCGTCTCCTATACAAGTCTAAAAGGAAAGAGCAGAGGTGAAGAGTAATAGAATCCGATTGCCTTATTGGCCAAACATTGCGAAAGGAAGGGGCAAATCAGGTCTGCAGTTCTCACCGGAGGCAAGAGCAGCTCAATAAAGTTGGTGCCGTATTTCCGACCTGCCCACGCCGTTACGGTCAACAATCCAACTTGCCAGACTGGTCAGAGCACTCGCTCCCCAACATTGATGAAACCACCATTGGCCGAACCATCTCGAGGTGTATTTGGAAACTCTAGTGTACTTCTGGTTCATTCTTGAGATGGGTGGAGGGATTGGCGACGGCAAGATGTACTGGGTTGATCGCTATATGTTGATCTGATATGCACTTTGCAAGACTTAAAGCGCGTGGCATGAACTTGGTTCAACTACGTCATGATGTGAAAGCGTACGGAAAGCGTCCAAGCCCAGGACCAGAAGTACGCCGCAGCCTTGTCTCTCGCAAACCAAGGGCCTGAAACTCGACCTAATTCGGCTGCTAGCTCTCAGGATTCTAATCCCAATAGCCAGAGCTTCGTGCCCGGGTCACCGTTGTGGAGTTCAAAATCTGAAGCCTTGTGATATTCACTAACTATGCCATGTGGAGGCCTCGACTGAATCTGTAACGGTCGGTCGACGGAGCGAAAACGGGGAATGCTAACAATGTCAAAGGAAAAGCGACACGAGGACATAGTGTCGGTCCCAGGCGAGGTTGCATTTGTTGACTATTTACAAATGCAGTGATCCCACGTCGCTACGGTCATTAACAGTTACCTCGCCGGGCATCGCGGCGTCTGAGAGACGTGATGGACGAGGCCAAAGTAGTATGTCGTATTGGGTGCTATGTAATGCAATATGGCCCCTATCATATTCGTCTTGTGTAAAACATATTAAGCGTTGTGTCGCACTTCTAGTCAATTCGTAAAAGGAACATGGAGCGTCTGGGCCGTGTGCCTCGCATCGGTCTCAGCGTGTCGGCAGGCGACTGGGCGTCGACCACGTCCAGCCTCTGACTTCACTACAGTCTTGGACCCTCGGCTCCGTCGACGGGCCGCACCCGGAATCCGTGCCGCGGCGCGTGCAGCATCACCTTGGGCGCATCCTCACTGGCCGCCACCTCGATCACCACCTCGTCCGGGCAGAACCGTACCAGCTTGCCCACGTCCTTGTGCGACTTGCCCGTGTCCGTCGGCCACAGCACAACGTGTTTGCCGATGACAAGGCTTGCCGCACGCGCCACGGGATCCTTGGTGTCGATGTAGGATGACACGTTGGACAACGGGTCCCAAAACTGCGCCGTCAGCACTTCCTGTGCCGCCTCGTCGCCGTCGATCCTCTTCGACAGGCCCGGCTGGTCCTTGCGCGCAGCGCGAACCACGCGATTGAAACGGTCAATCCAGGCAAACAGCTTGGGGAACTGCACCGCATCTAATCCGGCCTCCTCCGAGCCGCTGCCATCCAAAAACGCGCCCGGCATGCTAGCCAACCAGTGGAAGGGCCAGATGGCCTCGATGTCGGCGATCGAGGGTCCCTCGGTGCTCAAGATCCATGTGCGGCCGTCGGCGAGCAGTGTCGTCTCGAGAATCGACGCAGCATGACGGACCTCGGCGAGGGCCTCGGCACGTTCGAGTGCCTTTGAGGCAGTCGGCTCCTCGGATGCGGTGGGCGATGAGGCGCCGGACGGCGCAGACACAGGCTTCTTAGGCCGCGGGTTGAGCGGACCACCAAAAAAATCCATGCGGTCCTTACCGAAGACGGGGTCCTTCATGGCCGGCACATCACCGGGGATCAGTCGAGCGGCTTCGAGAAACAGACCGCTGTCGTTGGTCAAGACGTTGAGCAGGCGCTCCAAAGCCAGTGCCTCCGCGCTGGCCTTCTTGTCGCTAGGATTGAGCCCGAAGCCCAGGGGCGGCCGCACTGCGGGCGAGGAGGGCTGGATCAGTTCAAGCTTGCCCATGATTAGGCGGGTGTCGAGGTAGACGTCACGGCCAATAGCCACAATGGGGATTCGACGATGCCGAACGCCAAGACGGGCAATGTCCGGCCGGGGCATGGTCGCCGGTTGGACCTGATTTTGTCAGTATCATATTGCGCCGTAGCCTGCCCTCGGTGCTTGTCATCCACCCCCTGCCCTCCTTGCTCTCTCTCATTCCATCAGATATCGCCCTTTCTCATGTTTTTTTACTTACACATTCGTTGTACGGCAGCCCCCGGAGGAGCAGATACCACTGGATGCGGCGCGCATACGGCGAGTACGAATAGTGGTAGAAAACGATGTTCGGTGTGTCGGTCATGGTGGCTTGTTTTTGGATTATTTTGGTTTATTGGTTTGGTTGTTGATGAAGGAAACCATTCAATTGCTTTGTTTACTGTTGATGAATATGTGCCGACAACAGGAAGAGTCATGTTGTCATTGCCGTCTCGCGCCTTCCCCATCCTTTGCCCTGGCGAAGTCGGAGCTTGGCTTGGCTGTCCAATTGTACCGAGGCACGTTGGCGGGAAGGAGCATTGCACGGACCCGCGGCCACGGATAAAGGCGGGGGCAAATCGAATAATTCGAGAGAGTAGACGAACATAGCAGGGTCGACCTGACACTTACAGCGATTTGGCAGTTTAGAAGCCCCAAATTTTAACGCACGCCCACTATATTGTCGCTGTAGCGCCCCCTAACTCGTGACCGCCAACATATGACCATATTCTGGAAGACGATTTAAGTGTAAACAAATCTTGGCAGAGAAAGGCACTTGAATAAGCTTTTGCGACTCGCTTTTGAAGGCATAAAATAGGCCAGCCGCGTCTTGGCTTCCAACATCAAATTTGCTAGTGTCTGTTGAGAATTCCATTCTAAATTAATCGGTGCACAGGTTGAAATACCAATGTCGAGATCTTTCGTTTAGATCTGGATTCATACGTTCATAAATGAAAGATGGAATGAATATGAGACAGATATAACGAAGTCCAAAGCATAAGGCATTTAGAAGGGCCGTGGCGGTCATACCGACTCGTCGGCCAGCTCACCCCCGGACTCTTCGGGGCATCGAAGTCGAAGACTTAAAGCATACCGTAAGTTGAGCAGCAAAAGATCCTCCATCGGCATCAGCAGCAGGAACATTCAGCCTTGTTAATACACTGCCCGCCTGGAGCCGTAACTAACATGCAGCAACCGACAATAACCACTTGTGTTCATCTTTAAGTGACGTCTGCTTGCTTGCCAATACCGGCGGCGGAACGAATGCGGAGTCTGTCCCGTCCTTCTCCAGAGCAGCGCAATTCACAGCGAGACTTGACAGAGTGCTCGTCATCTTCGTACAGATAGTCCATCGAACGGCCTTTGACAAAATTTCACTTGCGAGGACGAACCAGGGAGGGGAGCGACGTGATCTAGTCAGGGAAACATATCGCAAATACATGCAACTAAAGCAATTGTCTCACCGACGGACGACAGCCAGATTGGCCGCCAGGCTGGGCATCCGTAGTATGGTTCGCCGACGCCTGCATCGATACGAATGTCTTTGGATCCCACATGGGATGCGTAGAATGGCGAATGAGATCGTTGGAAAAGCAGATGCGACATGCGCCTGCCCTCTCTGTCCAAGTGAGACGGCGCTCGGTTCTTGGCGTTCTTCCTCGTTACGATTCGTACTCCCCGGCAATATGTAGGAAAGAGTGCATCGCGCCTGCCACCGCTGATAAGCTCGTTTTCACAACTATTTTTTCCCCTACGGCGGCAAGTGGTGCCGCTCGTGAAAAAATGGGTGAAATAAAACCAGAGGGGCGAAGTGGATCGCAAAATGAAAGTAGTGCGCGGGAACCTCTTAACAACTGCCTATTTAGGAAGCCTCGCGTTTGGGTCTGATTTTTTTGTTAGATAATAGAGACTGCCTCGCAGGGGCTTCACTGCCCTCCATCGTAGCTTCTGTGTCGGTGGTTGCGCCTAAAGCAGCAAGACAGCAGGTGCTCCGGCTCCGTTTCTTTATTTTATTTTTTATTTTTTAACAAAAAAACTTTCTCCACGTCTTGGCCCTGTCAACGTATCTCTATGCAGCTTCTTCATCTTCGTACTCGATAAGAGCGGGTATCGTCACATACCCACCCGCTCGTTTATATCTTCCCTTATACCAATGTACTTTGTGAGCCGGTGTAAATTTTCTGTATATCACCTTTGCAAACTTTCTGCAGTGAATGTCGCGTGTCGGTCAACACGAATTGCGACTGGGGAAGGGCCTTCTTTGAGACAAATAGCGGAATCTTCCCTCGTGCTGATTTCAGCACCCGTTCGCACTTGCTCTCGGGAGCGCCGATCTCTCTTGCAGTTTGGCCACCTCTTTGTGGCTCCCATGTACCATGCGGCCGGTGGGCACCAAACGCCGCTTGTTATCTCTCAGCCCCGGACAATTGAAACTTTTTTTCGTCCAGCCGCATGTGATTTCGTGCAGCCTCTGGCCCTGTCGTGCATTTCGGGGTCTGTATGCAGACTTCTCGATCCTTTCTAGTGCCGTGAGAACCGCCAAAAATGGTTTTTAGTCTCATTGATCGTTCTTGCCTTTTTTCCGTCTCGGTGGTTATCGTACCTTCCCCCGCCGTGTAAGTCGCCTAAGCATATGGCAGACTGCTGATCCTCCCTCCTTCCCCCGTCTGTAAATATCCATAATTATTTTGGTTAACCTACGTTACCTTGCTCCTTCCTATTTCTGTTCTTCAGATTTTGAGTTTCTACTTCCTTCCCTCCTTCCCCCGGATTTCTCTCTCCCTTCTCACCGTTTCTCTCTTTCCTTCTTTGTACACCGGCTGGGACCCTTTTCTTGCTTCTCTCTCCTCTACTCAACATAGAAGAGAAAGATTTTTTTGGACCAACAACACGTACCATGGCGGTATACAACACCGCCGAGGAGGAGAAGCGCGTCGGCGTCGAGGAGAATGTCCTCCCGACGGCCGACAACTCCGACAAGATCGGCGACGCTACCGAGTCGTCCTCGGACAACGACCTGCCCTCTTACTTGCGCTCCTCCAACGCCGTGTCACGCTTCTTCGCCACGCTCCGGTCCTACGAGAACGCCCTCGACCGCAAGATCGGCGTCGAGAGTGCTGGCATCACTCGCCGCCGGCCGGAGGACCGCGACCCCAACTATGCTCGCTGGTCCAACCAGGCCGTCATGTATCTGCTGTGGATGAGCACCACCATGAACATTAGCTGCTTCACGACAGGCTTTCTGGGCTGGGAGTTTGGGCTTGACCTGAGCCGCAACGTCGCCATCATTGTCTTTGCCACACTGCTCGGCAGCGCCGTTACCGGCTGGTGCGCCACCATGGGCCCCGGCATGGGCCTGCGCCAGGTCTCCATCTCGCGCTACTCCATCGGCTGGTGGCCGTCCAAGGTCATTGCCGCGCTCAACGTCGTTGAGCAGGTCGGCTGGTCGTCTGTGGGCAGCATCACCGGCGGCCTGGCGCTGTCGGCCGTGTCGGACGGCAAGATTGGCTCGCAGCTCGGCGTCGTCATTGCTGCCGTCATTGGCTTCGTAATTTCGTTTGTCGGCCTGCGCGCCGTCTTCACCTACGAGAAGTTTGCCGGCCTCGTCTTGTTTGTGGTGTTCATCATCATGTATGGCGAGACCGCGCACTATGGCGACAGCAGCATCAAGACGAAGCTCACGGGCGCCACTCTGTCCGGCACGGCCCTGACGCTGTTTGCTGTTGTCTACGGCTCGTCTGCGTCGTGGTGCTCCATTGTGGCCGACTATTACGTCGAGTATCCCGTCAACACCTCCAAGCTCAAGGTCTTCCTCCTCACTACCGCTGGCATTTGTAAGTAAAGCGAGGAGTAAAGCATTTCAAATACAGAATCAAAACAGAAATGGGAGGACGATGAAAAAGACGCGCTCCATGCTGACAGTCTCTTCCATTCCAGGCCTGCCTACGTGCTTTGGCATGTGCTTGGGTGCTGCAGTGGCCTCGTCGCTCGACAGCAAGCCCGACTGGTCGGACGCCTACGACGAGGGCATCGGCTTCCTCATCCAGATCATGCTCCACCCCAAGGGCTTCGCCAAGTTCCTTCTCGTCATCCTCGCGCTCTCTGGCATTGCGATGAATGCCGTTGCCCTCTACAGTGCCGGTCTGTCCGTGCAGCAGTTTGCCCGCCCGCTGGGCGCAGTACCCCGCTTCATCTGGACCGCCCTCATGTTCGTCGCCGTCATCCTGCTCGCGCTCGTCGGCCGCGACCACCTGCTGTCGTTCCTCGAGAACTTCCTGTCGCTGCTGGGCTACTGGAACACGTCGTTTTTCATCATTATCTTCCTCGAGCACTACCTGTTCCGCAAAGGCTTCTCCGAGGGCTACGACAACTACGACCTCGAGTCGTGGAACAACCCGAAGCGCATGCCCTTTGGCTGGGCCGGCGGCCTCGCGTTCGCGGCCGGTATTGCCGGTTGCGTGCTGGGCATGAGCGAGACGTGGTACGTGGGCGTGCTGGCACGCAAGATTGGCGACACTGGCGGCGACATTGGCAACCAGCTGGCCTTTTTATTCACCTTTGTCGTCTACATCCCCGCCCGCTGGGCCGAGTACAAGTACACCGGTCTGTAAATGAGATGGTGGAAGAGAAAAGTGACAAAGGGGAATAAAGGCGAAGGGAGTAGAAAGTGGAACTGAGCAAGAGACACCACACGGAAAGCTGGGAACTTGGAATCCCGCAGCCACCGATAGGATACGGCTTATGTTTTTGCTTATCTTGAATATATTTTCTGGAACACTATTTCCTAGCGATACTTGATATTATACTATCTGAGGCCCGGCCTCGGGTGCAAGTGTATCCAAAATGACCCAACGGACTCGGTTGGATGCGGCCAGGGCAGGGCGTCATTTCAAGAGGGGATAGGATCATCCAAGATGCTTCGAGATTCCGTCAGCAAACCGTTCCCTACATAGGCAGTTCATTTGTATGGGGGGCTGGAGGAGGAGGGCTGGCCGGAACAGCATTTTCGCGCATCACGAAAGGGTGCATGGCCAAAGGTGAGAACCATGGCTTCAGTGCAGCGGCTACGGCTCCGCCCTTGCTTTGCATACGCTCTTTGATGCCTGCTGCGGCTCCCGGCTTGTTTTCAAGGTCAGTGCGCTCTTCACAAGGCAGTTCCATCATGTCCAGGGGCGGTAGCCGGATGAGCGCCCGCCGGCCAGTACGAAGATCGCGGAGCGATGGTCCACAAATGCCGAGGATCGCGTGCAAGACCAGCGACACAAACGCCAGGACCGACGCCGTCCATACCAGCGCCAGCATGGTGTTGCCCACGTCGACATAAATGTTGAGCTGGTTGATGGCCGAGCCCGCCAGCCGGTACGCGAGCACCACGGCCGTGGCCAGAGACGAGCCAATAAAGAGACAGAGCGCCGTTGCGGCCGCGAGGATACCGATGGGCACGCTCCACCAGCGGGACAGCAGCACGAGCGGCGACAACAAAACGAGCAGGCCCGATACGATCGTGCCGACAAGGTAGGTGCCGAACATGGCCTGCGAGAGGTAGCGGATGATATCGAGAACGGTCTGGACGCGGATGGGCAGCGGTACGGTGCTCGTATTGAGGAGCTCGCTGAAAATGATGCCGACGGGGTTGAACCAGTAAAATGCCTGGGGACGCGAGCATTTGGAAAAAGCGGACAAGCTGTCGCCCTCACAGTAACCCCAGAGGCCCGACTGGTAGTAGTTGCGCAAGCCTAGGCTCTGGGAGAGGGCATGGGCCCAGGCAGGGTCGGTGGTGTTGGTGCCAGGGATAACGCTGTCGTCGAACAGCTGCGACAGGTCGAAGCGGAAGAGGAAGATGCTGGTCGAAGTCCGGCTGGTATTAGTGCTTCCTGTTTGGACCTGCATGCATGTCAGTGTGTGCTGCAATCCCCCTTTTGGCCTTCTGCGCTGTCTGCCATTTCAGCCCTCTCTGCAGGATACCATGTTACAAGTGTACTTACCACGATGAGCAGAACAGCGGCAACAAGGTATAGCACGCAGCTGATGCCGACGAGGTAGCGCCGAAGCCGGGTAGCTATCCAGATCTCGCCTCTTGTCGGTATGGCAGCTTCCACTTCATCGGCAGCGCTCCAGGCCCGAGCGCCTGCCGTAGAGCCGATCCACGGCGTGAACATGGACGCACCATGGCCAGGACGATCCCCGTGACTACCATCGTGTGCAGCATGACTTGACGTACCGTTGCGAAGCCGTATGGAGGTGTGGATATTGTTCGGGATCGGCGAGGCATAGCTTAGCGGGACCGAGTCCTCGTCGATGGGCAATCGAGCACCCGCCGAGATTTGTAGGTCGGTACCACCCGTTCTGGCGGCCAGATGGCCCACATCCCCAACGGGACTCGTAGGACTAGCAGGATTTGCGCGAGTCACGGTGCCATTGCTGGTGTAGTAGCTATGCGTACTTGAAGATCTCACCGCCTCTGAGGTCCCTGGGGCTGCGTCTACCGGAACTTTTCTGGCAGACAGCCGAGGTGTGCTGTTGGTAGCGAAATGGCTCATGGTCGGAGGTAGAAGGATATCTTGTAGGTCGTCGTTACCAAGGCAGGTCGACGTCGAGGGATGAGGTGGATGATGCGGATTCGGATGAAAAAGATTCCGCAAACACGCCTTCGCCGTCCCACATACTGGTCACCAGGAGATGTAAGGATCAGTGGCAAAAGACGGAGAGAAGAAGTCCGGAAGTAAATATACAGGATAAGTAAACTGGCGAAAGAGAAAATGCCTTGTGGTGTTGTCGGCGAGGGGAGAGATGCACGACAAGGTCAGGTGGGTGGATGTAGGTCAGTTGGCCGGATGAGGCTGTCGACAAAGACTGGAGCTGCCAGCAGCAGTCATTTTGGCCGAGGAAACCATGGCTCCTAAAGACGGCAAGTAACACAGCTGCGAGCAACAGACCGCGTGAGGAAGTAGCAAGTGACCGTGGCGGTGGGCACCTGCATCGCGGTTGGCAGGTGTTTGTGAAGGCAGGTGCGATGGTGTAGCCGACTGTGTTCCTGATAGCAAGACCACGTACATTTGCAACTACCGAAAGTCTGAACGTGTAAGGCAGTGAAGGTATCTGAAAATGTCCAAAAGAATACTTTTTATTAAGGGGCGTTTTGCGTATATTTTGAGTTGGATTTGTTCCAAAATAAAATGGTTAATTTTTCCGAGATTTGCTTTTAAATCTTTTTTTTTTGGTACACTTTCCTTTGTTTATTTTCCTCTTTCATCAAATATACACTATAAAATGTTCCGACAAAACAGAACAATATCAACTAAACCAAAACAAAGACTGCCTTCATCTGCAGTTGATTTTCGACCGTCCAAATGCATCCATGTCAAATGACAGGGACGGCATCCCGTGCCTATTGGCTGAGACTGCACGAGGCTGTGGCGGCAGATCGTGTGCCCAGCCGATCCCGCTGCATGCAACCCAAGCCTAGATCGATATATGAACTGCCCACCCTCCAAGTTTCGCTACCAACCAAGATAAGGTGAACACCAAGCTTGACCACGTTAGGTGTTGTGTGGAGGACATGGCATCTTGTGTCGCGATGTTCCGGGTGGCACGTGGCTTCCGCCATCTGATGTCTCTGACCGCTCCTTCCCAACATATTGGCCAGGCGCCTTCCCTTTCAGATGAGCATCACGGTCGAAATAGTAAATGGCAGGAAAACGACAAAATGACAGCTTCAAATCTTGTTCCTGGACAGCGACCAAAGAACCAGACAATAGCAATTGCGATCTCGACCAGCCACCCTTCGCCTTGCGCTATCCACCCACATCCTTTGACCTTTGCTTCATGCCCGGTCGACTGCTAATGCCAACACATAATTGTGGCCGCCCTTGATCCCCTATTTCCGATCCTAAAATGCGTCTTTTATTCGCCCCCTTTTTTCTTGTCTTCTTGTTGACCTTTACGCAGGCCAGGAGCACAATCCGCGGCTCTCTGCCTAATCTCCAGCGGGCCCTAGGCCAAGTCGTGAAGGACTCCAACAGCTCGAATACTCCTCCCAACGTGACCACCACCATTCCGTTGACCAACACCACAGTCTGCAATGGCTATGCCGAACTCTGCTCGCGCAAGTACAGCAACGTCACCTTGGTCGGCGCCCACAACTCGCCGTTTGTGCAACGCAACAACCTCGCGGCCAACCAGAACCTCAAGGTGACGCAGCAGCTCGATGACGGCATCCGGTTCGTGCAGGCACAGATGCACTTCCCGGCCCAAGATAACGGGACCGGGCCGCACTTTTGCCATACCTCGTGCGAGCTGCTGGACGCGGGGCCCATTGAAGGCTGGCTGACCGAGGTGCGCACATGGGTCGACGCACACCCGCAAGACTTTGTCACAATCCTGCTGGGCAACGGAAACTACTCGGCCGCCAGCATGTATGCGCCGCACATTGAAGCGAGCGGGCTGGTGCCGTACGCGTTCGTGCCGCCGCCCACTACCACCACCGCCGCCGGCCTCGCGCTGGACGCCTGGCCGACCCTCGGCGAGATGCTCGCGGACGGCAAGCGCGTGCTCATGATGCTCGACTACCAGGCCAACCAGACGGCGTACCCCTGGCTGCTCGACGAGTTTGCGTACCTGTGGGAGACGCCCTTTGACCCCGTGGTGACGTCGGTGCCCGTGACCGAGACGCTGCCGTGCCCCGTGCAGCGTCCACCCGACCTGCCGCCCGGGGTCGCCAACAGCACGCTCTACCTGATGAATCATAATGTCAACCTGGCGGTGTCGCTGCTAGGCCAGAATTTCACGGTGCCGGCCCTGGCGCTGCTCAACCAGTCGAATGCGGCGACGGGCATCAACAGCCTGGGCGCGGCGGCCGAGGTGTGTGTGGACACGTGGGGCCGGCCGCCGCTGATTCTGAATGTCGACTACTACGACCAGGGTGCGCCGCCCGGATCCGTCTTTGAGGTGGCGGCAAAGCTCAACGGTGTCTCGTACGAGAATACATGCTGCGGGAAGACGGCCCTCGAAGTGGTGTCGGGTGCCGTGCATCGCAGTATTCCTCTCTTGTTGTTGGTCACCATCACGGTCGCCGCCACTATGGGGCTATGGTTGTGGTGAGCTGTGGTGGGTTGTGGTGTTTACGTTTCAAGCATGCAGGGTGTTTAAGAGTTAGTTTGTATTTTCAAGTAGCTTTTATTAGTATTGAGTGTATGCCCGCGATAAATAATAAAAGACCAAAGGACGACGGAAGTCGCGAAGAATATGTACATGAAGTGAACAGAAAGCAAAGGCAAAAAGCATCACATTATCGTAAAAGTAAGATTGGATATAAATCGACGGAGACATAAGAAAAAAGAAACACAAAGCAAAAGCAAAACAAACGGAAAGCTGGCAACGCCCTTCACGCCGTCACGCGACGGCCTGGCCTTCTGGCACGACGACAGGTCGCCGGCCAAACGTCCAACCGAGCACGCGCATCACACCAAACGTCCGCCGTGTCGTTGTTGTCGTCATCGCCGACGTGTGGCTCCTTTTCCGCAGCAGAGACGTGTTGTTGGTGTTGGCCGTTGTCGTGCTGGACGAGGCCGAGGCTGTCAACGCCGCAGCCTCGTGCTCGTCCATCAGCCGCCGCCGCTCGGCCCTCTGCCGTAAAATCTCGCGACCGATCTGCACAAACACGTCGGTGACGTTGTCGCCGGTCTTGGCGCTGGCCTCGAGGAAGAACGAGGGCGACGACGCCGAGGGAGGGTGCGGATGCGGGTGTGGCTGTAGACCAGGAACCGAGGGCACCGCCGAGGGCACAGCCGAGGACACAGCCGAGGGCACAGGTATGGGGGGGATCGACGGGACGGGGAGCGCGGCTGTGGATGCTGACGGCGACGGCACGGCTGCCGCTTTGCTGCCGTCGATCCAGGCCACACGCCGGTCGCTGTCGTCGGCGTCGCTCTTGGTGCCGACGAGAAGCAGGGCAAAGGGCCGTGCGGGTTTCGACTGGGCACGAGCACCACCCATGGACACGGAGCGCGCATGATGGGACTCTTCTTCGTTTTTCTGTTGCTGTTGTTGCTGTTGCTGCTGCTGCTCCTTTTTGTAGCTTCGGAAGCGCATCGATTTTTTCTTGGGAACGGCCCGCTTGGACGTCCTCGGCCGGGTCTTGTCGTCGCCGCCCTTTGTCTTGTCTGCCTGTTGTGCGTCGTGGATGCCCATGCCCCGTTCCTGGCGCAGCCGGTCGTAGAGGCGCCGTGCCTGCTGAAACGACGCCGGGTTGCAGACGTCGTAAATGACAATGGCTGCCTCAGTAATGGCAAGGGCTTGCTCGAGCATCATGGCGGCAGGTGTCACTGTGGGTGACGGCGACCCGCGGCCGAGTTTGCCTTTATTGCCATTGTTTTTGCTGCTGCTGCTATCGTTCGGCGCCCCTGTGGCTTGTGGATCCTCCTCTACCAGATGCTGGGAGGGCATCTCGAGGACGTCCATGCTGTACATGAGGTTGTCGATGCGCAGGGGCCGTCGTCCGCCACGCACGAATCGGGGATCCGGCGGTGCATCGTCCTGGAATGAGCCATCGCAGAACTGAGAGTGGTTAGTTAGACGTGCGTAGTGAGGAGAGACGCGGAGCAGATTGGGTACGTACCCTCGTCAGGAGAGCCGTCTTGCCGACGCCTTTCGCGCCGATGAGGAGCACACGAAAGTCACCGACAAAGGCGCGTGCGGCGGCGGTCTGCACGCGGTTGCCGCCATCCTGCTCGTCGTCAAACTGGTCTTGCCACGAGAAGATGGCCTTGAGGTAGCGAGCCTCGTCAGAGGTCCAGACCATGGAGCCCATGGTGAGGTGTGGTAGAGTGGTGTGAATCGACGGTGAAGTAGGGAACGAAAAAGTTAAAATGATAAGAAAAAATTATAGAAAATAAATGGATTTGAGATTTGTGTAGGAGAGAGAGGCAAAGCAAGACAAAAGGGCAAGATCCAGAGACGAGATACTGGCTGGAGACGTGACAGTTCCCAGTAAGGAAAACGGAGAAGGCAAAATCTGATATAGGAGGATGATCTTAGGACATAGAATTGAAGGTCTCTTAATAGAAGGAGTTTTATCATATAACGGAGAATACAGAGAAGGATGAAAGAGGGATGGATAATGAACAAGACAAGGTGAGTTGAGGCAAAGCAAATGTGAACGAGGCCCGGGAAAATGGACGTAAAAGAGAGAAGTAAGACAGGGGTGAAGTGAGCGTATGGTGATAAAATAGTGAGACGACGAGTAAAGATAGGAACAAAGCCAAAAAAGGGCATCAAGTGAGGAAGGGGGCCACAACGAGCAAGGATACACAGCAGACGAATGCACAATGTGTTGTGCCTCGCGTGACAAGAATTATATAACAACCAGCCTACGAGACAATGAAGGGCACTGAGCAGGATCAACAGTTGTTGTGCACCTGTTGATTTCGTCGCTGTCTTGAAACAGCTTCCCTTGCTCTGTTGGCAAGGCAGGAGACGGGCAATGCACGGGCAATGCGCGGGCCCAATTCTGCCAAATCGCAGATCGATCGTCGTTCGTCGCAGGTTGATCTTTGTTCTCTTGTTTTTCTTCATCTTTAGAGCTATCCGAACAGTCCGGGCCGTCTCTTGTCTGATTCGGGTTGATACGATTTTGTTCTTTTCTTTTTCTCTTTTTCTTCGTTTTTCTTTTTTTGGCCTCCTTTCTTCTGTTCTATGCCATTGATTTTGTGCAGAATCTGAATGGGCAAGCTGATGGAGCCATTCCCAACGGGAGAGCCGCGGCCGCTCGCCGGCGCATGTACCACCGGCTAATCTAAAAGGGGTTAAAGAGGAAGCAGAGGACCTCTTCGTAGTTCGTTCCTCGACTTCGCTCCTTGTGGTTCATGGCATGGGCTCGTCCCGCCAGGGACGTTGTTCCGAGATTGGCGAGGCGTGGATGCTTGGAGTCGTAAAGTGCCCAGCATTTTTCCAGGGTCGTGGAATCTCGTGGCGAAGGCTGATTTGTGGAGGCGAATCCGTGCGGACGTGCGCGAGGCACACCGAGACTGTCCTCATGCAACAGTCGGGAGAGGTGGCAGCAGCAGAACTCTATCCCCTTTGGAAATTAGAGGCAACAGAAAGGAAAGGTTGACATACTGCGCCAGGATAACCTTATTTCGGGAGCTGGTCGCGATGGATTCGCGATTTAGACGGCGATATGGTCTGCTGCGATTGGTGTATCCAGCCGTCTCCGTCTTTCATCCTCGATGGACGAAGCGTAGGTGTAAAGTTGCAAGGTGCCGTGTGTTTGTTCGATGCAGGTCTGGTGCCACAAAAGACACGGCAGCAGAGAGTTACAGCAGGTGCTGTGACTGAGCAAGGGGACATGAGAAATGAGACATGCAGCAGAATTGCACAAGGGCAGTGCTGTGCCGACAGAATGAAAGAAGACTTTGGGTGAATAGCAGAGTGGCTCGATCTGGTTGGCATTGTCGATGGCATCGTTTGCGAGACCGCCGAGGGTTGTACAGGAAGAAGATTGCCGGTTCGGGCGTTTAGCGACGAGGATGGACAGATGGAGAAAGCACATAACGCGTAACGAAAAGAGAAAGACGAGAAAAAATGAGAAAAGAACAGATAAAATAAAAGTAAAACCAACCAAATAAAGCAGATAAATCCAAACAATTGTACGCCTACCAAATGCCCCAAGATGCTTTGCATACCATAAATAGATGGACACTGATGAACGCCGACCAAGGCAACGACATGACCAGGCGGTGTCAAGCCCCTCTCCTACACTCACCTCTTCTTCTTTCCTGGCTCGGCCACGGCCACAAGGCCTGCCTGCACAAACGCATCGCGCGCCGCCTGGTTGATCAGCGCGAATCGCCGCGGGCCCAGCTTGTGCCCGCCGTACCAGCGCGTGACCACCACGACGACGTTCCACAGGTCCATCAGCTGCATCAGGTGCAGCAAGCGCCCGCCGGCCGCCGTTTCGCCGTCGTCGTCGCAGTCTTGGTACGTTACGCCCGTTCCTTCATCTCGTATCCGCCATGCCGTCATATTGTGTGTTGCCGTCCGCACGCGTCGGTCCGTGTCCTTGAGGTGCTGGATGAACGCGGCTGCCTGGGCGGGCGAGCGCACGGCTGCACAGCGCGCGAGAAACGTCGACTTGAGCTCGACGACGGGCTCGGTCGTGACCCACGGCGGCGGTTCGGTCAGATGCTGTGCGGTTGATGGCCGTGGAGATGGTGGAGATGCAGCCCGGTCGTCGTCCGCAGCTGCTTCGTTGTGCACGCCCTCCTCTACCTCCTCGCCCTTCTGTCGGAGAAATTCCTCGACGGCGTCAAATAGGCAGACTTGGCCTTCCTGGAATGCCGTCGCCAGAGCGGCACCAACCTGTTCGGCGTCGTGTGCTGCCGCGCCGGGTCGCCGGTGGCCCGCCTTGTCGCCCACGCTTTGCACACCGAGAACGACTGGCGGGTCTGGACACGCAGGATAGGCAGGCGGAAACCAGAGACGCAAGCTCATACGATGCGCCGTCGAGGCTCCCGTGGTACCGTCTGTGCCATTTCCGTCACCAGCGCTAGCACCAGCCACGTCGTCTGCGGACCTGGGAATGGCCAGATTGGCGAGCGTACCACTGCCATCACCCCCGCTACCGCTGCTGTGGTCGCCATCGACAAGCACGAGCGTACCGTCGCCGTAGATGGAGTTCATGGCCTCGACCTCGTCGGTGAGGTCTTCAGAGGGTGGCATTGCGCCAAGCGAGGGCGAGGTTGTCTTCAGTCAAGCTTGCGTGTGGTGTGTGACATGTATAAAACACTCTCAATTGAGTCAAACCTGGCCGCGTCACGTCGGCTCCAGGGTGACGTCGAAACTCGGCTGAATGTGGTGATGTGACGCGAGGAGTGAATGAGGTCGGATGTGGGGTGGATTTTTGGCGCTTAGGGGGGGCTTTGGCGCCACTCCGACAGTGTGTTCCAACGGCTGTACCTGGCGGCAGCCTTATCGCCGCCGCACCGCACGTTGGTCCCTGGCTCCTTCCTGCCTCGTCCCTCTGGAGTGCAACTTCCCGATACGTTCATCCCTCAACAACTCGTTTGTTTGACTTTATCTGAGCCTCAAATCCAGGAATCTCTATGTTAAACGTCTCCAAATTACAACCTCGTCTTCTCCTCTCACCCTCCGTCCTCGAGATCCTTTATCGTGAACAGTCCAGCCATGGCCACTGCCGACGAGGATCAGGCCGCTGTGCCCTCCGATGCCGCCGACGGCACGTCCTATGCTTTTGTCTACGGTACGTTTCGTATCTACGTGTTTTCCAGCACCTGTTTTTACTAACCCTTTTAGGTACTCTAGTAAGTCGCCCTCAGACGTTGATTATGGCATCAAGCGCGCCCCTGCCGTCTCTGACCACTGCAGATGGCACCTGAGGTCTTCTTCACCGTCTGCTTCCGCCTCGCCCAACCGCCACCGGCTCTCGTCCGCGAGTATGTGTTTCGCAACGCTGTCCTTCCCGGCTACACCCGCCATCGTGTTCGGTACCAGGAGTACCCGGGCATCGTGCCGGACGACGCAGAGGGCGCCAGTGTCCGCGGTATTCTCATTGGCGGCGTCACGCCGGCCAACCAGCACCACCTCGACGTATTTGAAGGCTCCGAGTACGAGCGCCGGACGGTC
The DNA here is from genome assembly GCF_000961545.1 of Sporothrix schenckii 1099-18. Taxonomy (NCBI): domain Eukaryota; kingdom Fungi; phylum Ascomycota; class Sordariomycetes; order Ophiostomatales; family Ophiostomataceae; genus Sporothrix; species Sporothrix schenckii. The sequence goes on from NW_015971148.1 coordinate 4,364,981, forward strand.
GATGTTGTCTTGGACGAGGACACCAGTAATGGTCAGACGACCGAAACGACCGAAAAGACCAAAAATACGAAGCAGAAGAAAACAGTCAAAGCGCAGGTGTACGTGTACAAGTACCCCGACGGGCTCGAGCGCCGCGAGTGGGATTTTGACGAGTTTCGTCGCGAGAAAATGCACAAATGGGCGCGGGCCGACTACACTTTTGAAGGTGCGTCCATGTCAGCTGCCTTGAAGGCCATAAATGCCGGACGGGCCTCAATTAGTTTTATATACGCCGTACTCTGGACTCGCCTTGAAATAGTGACCAAACAACTGTTTGCTGACATCGACAGGGTGCGATCCAAACGATCCGGCCACCGTGGCGGCTTAGGAAGCACGACATGGCTCCAAAGACAAAGCATGGTTTGACATGACGTGAGAGAATTGAGAATTTTGAGAATTTTGAGAAGTGAGAGAGGATACACATAGGAGACGGTACATAGGAGACGATGACACTGCGTTGAAGCGATCATTCCATTGCCAGGGGAGACATGAAAGCTGGACAGGTGATGTGATTGGCGCATGGGCAAGCCATTGCTTTTGTTTATTTAAATGCATTCCGGGTGAACAAACGCAGCAGTTAACCTCAACTTCCATTTTCTCCAAGTTCGAACTCTCTGTGTAGATAACACGTGATATGTCACGTGTTGATATTCCCCAAATACGGTTGCCTACTCGGGAATTCGGCCGATGTCTTCGGTCGTTCCTGCCCGTCCACAAGAGAAAACGGATGGATTCAGGGGTTGTTTATGTCATATTTTGACTCTTTTTAGGTTCTAATTTGCACTTTTGTTTTTAGAGACCATCCGCCCACAATGGCTTCCGACACACGAGAGCGCCAGCGCCGCCGAAAGATCGTGTTGGCCTGTGAACCGTGCCGCGAGCGCAAGACACGCTGCGACGGCCGCAAGCCCATCTGCTCGTCATGCGAGCACCGCTCTCTTGGCCTAGAGAAATGTATCTATACGGTTGGCAATGCACGCACTGCGAGCAGCGACGAGTGAGTTTTGAGTCCCGGCAGTCTTCGGATCGTTTCCGACTTTTGATTTCCGCCCGCTGCCCCATCTGTTGTTAACACAGCCAGCTACACAAAGGCCCTGCATGAGCGCATCCGCCACCTAGAACATGCTTGTGCTCTGTATGGAATCGAGGTCAATTCGGCCGGGCGAGTGAGCTTGCTGTCCAACAGCCGGCTGCGACCGCCCATGTCGGCCCCGTCCTCGGCGGCTACCAGCCCGGTGATGCTGTCAGGCGGCCGGCGTGGCGGTGTTGTGGACCAGCAGCCGTCGGTTACGCCGCCCAATGTATCCGCAACAGGGAAATCGGGCACCTCTGACATGACGTCTCCAGAGCAAATGGATCCGGAGGATGCCACAGGTGTAACGGCTATGGGCACTGTGCTGTCTGAAGAAGACCTGGAAGGCGAGGGCGCCATTGATTCCTTTTACGGCCGGTCATCGGCCGCTTCGTTCCTCAAAGAAGCAGCCAGCGCGTTACCGCAGAGACAAAATTGGAGTGGCGCAAGTACAAGTTCGGGGACCGGTACCACCGCCGCCACCACGTCGCAGTCCAGCTTCTTTGCAGGTCGCGGCCCCACATCAGCCCCGTCGCCAGTCCGGCCACGGCCGCATCCGCCCCCGCCTCCTCCGCCAGTCATGGCGCCGCCGACGCTCAGCTTCACTGATGTGGACCGGTTCACCTTGCCTCCTCGTGCCCTGGGTGACCACTTGATCCAGCGCTTCTTCAGCCGCATATTTTACCAGTACCCCTTCTTCGATCGCGAAGCCTTTGAGCACGCATACCAGAGACTGTGGCAGGTTGATGACCCGGCAACACGTCCCCAAATCGCTGCGCAGCAACAGAAATTCGACGGACTGGGTCTGGGCAGCAGCGAGGCCGGTCCCGACAGTATCATATTCCACTGCGCTCTCAACGCCATCTTTGCTCTCGGCTGCTGTTTCTCGGACCTGCCGCCGGCCGAGCGCGCCGCCGCCATCGACGTCTTTGGAAACCGCTCCAAGACCTTTGTCGGACTTGAACTCATCAACTACAACAATCTCGGCGTGGTCCAAGCCATGCTGGTCATCTCTCTCGTCTTACAAGGCACACCCTACCCCAACCGCTGCTGGATTGCCGTTGGCATGGCCTGCCGCGTGGCCCAGGGTATTGGTCTGCACACGGAGGAGACCAGTCCGAGCCGGCGGTTGCGTGGTGAGCGTATGCGGTTGATGCGTCAGCGGACGTGGCACGGCTGTGTCGTTATGGATGTGTAAGTCTTACCGTTTGTGATGCCTTTCTGTTTTTTTAAGCTGACCTTTTCAGTCTCGTGAGCATGACCTTTGGTCGGCCACCCATGGCGTCTAGTTTGTCGATTGCACCGGAGATGTTGAATAAGAACCCAGATTCTTCTAGCCCAGAATCGCTCAGGCTAGCTTTCTATTACGAAGGTGTCAAACTCAGTGTAATTCTCGAAGACATCCTGCAGCGCATCTACAAGCCATGGCTGACACGGGATGCCAACAATACAAACCACAACGGAAACACCACCACCAGTACATCCAGTACATCGTCCAACAATGCCCTACAGACCCACCACAACCTCGATACTGTGGTTGAAATCCAGGGCCGTCTCGATCAATTTGAGCAATCGGTCACGCCGTTTCTCTCGTGGACGGCACATGCCGACATGCCAGGCGACGTGTCCGAAGAAGATCGCCTCGTTATGGGCATTAGCCAGAATGTCCTCCATGCCCGGTTCATCTACTTGCAGCTGATTCTCTACCGGCCCATCTTGTCCCAGCTTGCCAACCCAGACGCAAGCCCGACTACATCGAGTGGCGCAAACTCGTCTGGTCAGTCCTTGTTGACACGCGATGGCCTTCGCTATTCCTTTGCCATTGAATGTGGGAAGTCTTGCATCGAGGCAGCCAAACGCCTTATCGTCTTGGTGCATAGTGTTTACCGGACGGAGACGACTGACATCTGGTGGTGGAATGGCCTATGTGAGTCGTCGGCCCTTTTACTTGATTCGCAGTTACCATTGGAATTTTGAGTATGCTAACTTCATCCAGACGCATGTGCTGCTGGCCTAGTCCTTATTGTTGCTCGGTCGTGTCCCGACCTCTGGCAATCACTCGATCGTGATGAAATTGCGGCTCTTTGGGACAAGTCTCATTCTATTCTGCAAGATCAGGCACTCTACAGCGCCTCTGCACGCAAATCACTCGACCTCCTGCTTAAGGTCAACGAGCATGCCCTCCTCAGACAGGCCGCTGGTGAGAATGACAGCTTGGCTACCAACACGTCCAGTGGCAATGGTTTTGCTAGCGATGGCGGTGTAGGGGCGCCAGGACGAGAAGGAGGAGGACATAGGGATGGCAACAATAACAACAATAACGGCAACAGCGGAAACTTAGGCAGCAATAGCAGCCTTGCAGCGCAGTTCCTTGCGGGCACGACGGGCGACGGCCTGACTGCAGCAGGAGGAAGCAACATGCAGCCCGGCCAGTTCGATTTCCTGGCCCAGATGGCCGACCCCAATGCGCCAACCCTGCTTGAGGATACCTACGCAATGGGTCCGCTGTTTGCCTGGGACCAGAATATCGATTTTACTAATTTGCTACCTTGAGGCACTTGTGGGCCTGGGTAGTCCATTGCCAGCCATCTGTTATACCCAATATGCTGACGTTCTGATATTCTGACGTCGATCTCGTCATCCTGGGCATTTCCGTCCGTCAAACCATCAACTCTCCTGAAATGTTTGCTTACACGGTCAACGCCTTGTGCAATACAACACATCGAGCATAAAACTGAGCGATGCTATCGTCTTGGCCCGACACCACTGGGAACACGACGCCGTGGGAAATACGGCGACCGAATATCCGGCTGATGGCTTTGACTGAGGCGGACACACGGACCAAAACAGATCGCCGGTGCTAGGACGTGGAAAGGCCGCGCCTAATTATTTCGTGGGTTCGCCCGTTGGATAACCCGCCGGGCAGCCCGGGTGGGATAAGCAACGGCCCATGCAGCTCGGCCCATGCAGCCTTAGCCAGGGCAGTAAGTAGAGTGAGTCTAGGGGAAGCCAACCGAACCCCGATACGTTTTGCTGCGCAGTCGAATTGTCAAATTGCACCGACGGAGTCAGGGACGGCGATCGATCAACTATCCACAAAGTCAGCCCCATTTTGAGAGCGGTAAGATAATGCAGAGCAATCAAAAGTACCTAAAGCATCTAGACGATGTGCTATCAATATCGAACGAATAAAAAAACAGGGTCCAGCCAAGAGCCAAGACCCCTTGTTGACTTTTCGCGAAAGACGAACACCGACTTGCTCGTACTGCAGCAGAAGTTTGCTACTTTCGTGTGGAATATGTGGGTTTTGCAGCCGGATCCATTCCGAAGCCGAATCTCCAGCATGCAAAGGTTCAGTGTTAGTCGGAGCCATCCCGTTTGCCTAAACCGAATTGGGAGAGAAGCGCTGCCAGGCTGAGGAGAGCCCTGCGCCCGCGAAAAATGATCGCTAAAAACGCGAATGCGATAACGAGCGGCGGTTTCTAAATCTAGAAATTTGGTTTACGAAACACGGAACAACAGCAGACAACACAAAGCTTTCGGGTGCGCCCGTGAAGCATCGCCCTCTCATGTCTTTGGCCAATGCATCTGCACTCATCCCTGTACCTGAGGCGCCCGTGCCGACGTCATGTTTATCATCTCCGTCATCTCTGTCGTCTCTATCATTTAGACAGTGACTGCCCGACAGGCCGACATAGACGCCTCGATGATTATCGTCGGGGCAAATCAAACTGAATCATGGGATATGTCAATATTCCAAAAACACGCTATCGAAATCGACCCCTGAAAACCGTTACATCACTATGCCCAAAGAAAGCTGTGTGGCAAGTACACCGTACGTTGTTTGTACGATGTCGTGGATGTATGCGATAAACTTGGATCTACCAGCGATGCATCGAGCTCTAGTGACAAGACAACGATCTGCCGAAAATCAATGTAAGACGTACCCGCTCTAACCTGTCCGAGTGCTCACGCTGACCTGTCGACTGAGGATCAATTTCGTTTGCGTATCCTTTGCGCGAGCATGTTGAGAAAACGGTCTCCAAAACGGGCATCGTGCTACTTGCCTCCCAAGACCTCAGTACTTGTCTCACAACATCCTTGGCGATTTAGAATGCGTCGCATGCAAAACAAAAATATTGGCAAATGGACAGTCACTGGTCAGTTTGCTAGTCCAAATGCAAGAAACTATTAACTAGATCTGTATTCTGGCTGTCTGGCTCGCAAAACATTGCAACACCATTGTTGGCCCAAATCCGGCCCACTTAGCAAAACGATCGCCTTTCGTTGTTTTCCTTGGATCGGCGTTAGACCGCAGAGCCAGGCAAAAAAGGGTCTGGCGGCAACTTTCTCGTCAGTGGACTCCGAGCTTCAACGGAATGGGTCGTGCTGGCCCTAAGTGGAAAGGGTTGCACAAAGTCAACAAAAACGGGGACAAAACGTGTGCATGGGGTGTCAAAAGTCACTGCCAGAGGCGACGGCAATGTCCAGAGGTAACTGGACAATCACATGCGGACTGGCTCCAGTTGAGAAAACCGCAAAATACGACACAAATCTCGGAGAATATCGTAGATGGAAAAAAGGGGGCAATGGTCGACCACAATGCACAATGACGACATGGGAAAAAGGACAAGAAAAACAACAAAACGAATGCGACCAAAGACCAAAAGCACCAAAAAACCAAAAGGACCGCGGCAGTCATCTCTTTTCGGGGAGACGGTGGTTTGGAAGTCCGTTGGTGGCGTTGACGCGACGTGGCGTTCCCAAGACCACCAAACCCACCAAAATCGTCCCAAAATACACATACTAACGGGGACTACCTCAGACCGGACAACTCACATAGGCCGGTACTTGACTGTCAGTGCGAAGTCATTCGCGCTCGGAATGTTCCCGGCCTGCAGATCCAACCCCAAAAGCGACGGCAGCCAGGAATGAGACCTGCAAAAATCGCCGAGGGTGACTAAAGCAGACGGAAGTACGGAATTGGGCTAGGTCTGCTGTGTGTTAGTGGTTGATGCCTATGTGGTGGGCTCAGCATGAGTAAGAGCAACCACTTGCGTCCCCCCCCCCTTCAAACCGACGGAGCTTCGCGACCACATTGTAATTAGCTCTTGTGGACTGGACGGGACTCAGCTCCTTTGCTGTTTCGTTTCCATGGGCTATGGCAAGTGTATTTCTTTCCTTAATTGTTGGATGTTTTTTTTTTACTTGGACCTATATTAAGTTTCGGTTGCCCTCCATCTGGTCTCAAGTGGAATTGCAACTTCTGGGACCTGGCTAACACGACGGTTCTTTGTTTTGATTTCCATCATCTGCCACGACCCTTGCTCTTGTCTTTGCATTGTCGTTTTGTTTGTTTTTGTTTTGCCCATCGCACCATCACCAGAGCTGGCGTAGCCTCTTATATCTCTGTATAGGTGGACTCGACACGTCCAGCATCAATGGCCGCCAACATCGACGGAGCCGAGCCATTGGCTGCTCCAGGCCATCAGAATGTCACCAACCTGCCACCGTCCGCCGCCCCGAGCGGCGTGGTATCCCACACCGCCGACACCGGTGTTGCTCAGCATCGGCCGGACGAGATCGAAGAGGTGGACCAGATTCTCGACTCGGAGTCCGTCACATCGGCCCAAACGAACCTCACGCGCAGCCACACCCACACGATGATCCAGGAGCACGACCGCGATGCCATCCGCCGCGTTGCCACGGCCATGTCATTCACCGGCGAGCATGACCAGGCCGGCCAGACATTTACAGCGGGCGACGACGCCCTCAACCCCAACAGCCCCAATTTCGACATCTCCAAGTGGCTCGGCAAGTTCATCCGCTCCATGCGCGGCGAGGGCATCGACAGTGCACGTGTGCGGCCCGGCATCGTGTTCAAGAACCTGTCCGTCTCCGGCAGTGCCCCCGACCTGCAAGTGCAGCAGACCGTGGCTTCGACCCTCCTGTCGTCGCTTTCCCTGCCGCTGCGCATCGGCGAGGCCGTCGGCCTGCGCAAGAGCGCACCCAAGAAGCAGATCCTGCACAAGTTCAACGGCGTTGTCGCGCCCGGCGAGCTTCTGGTCGTGTTGGGCCGCCCTGGCTCCGGCTGCAGCACGCTGCTCAAGTCCATGTGCGGCGAGCTGCACGGCCTGCACATTGACGAGGGCTCGACCATCCACTACAGCGGCATTCCGCAGCCCAAGATGGTGAAGGAGTTCCGCGGCGAGACCATCTACAACCAGGAGGTCGACAAGCACTTCCCCGAGCTGACCGTCGGCCAGACGCTCGAGTTCGCCGCCCAGGTCCGCATGCCCTCGCACAAGTGGTCCTTTGTCAACCCCAACATGACCCGCAACCAGGTCGCCAAGTACGCCGCCCAGGTCGTCATGGCCGTCTGCGGCCTCAGCCACACCTACAACACCAAGGTCGGCAACGAGTTTGTGCGCGGCGTGTCGGGCGGCGAGCGCAAGCGTGTCAGCATTGCCGAGATGATGGTCGTGGGCAGCCCCTTCATGGCCTGGGACAACAGCACGCGCGGCCTCGACTCGGCCACCGCCCTCAAGTTTGTGCAGACCCTGCGCATCGCCAGCGACCTGGCCCGCACCTGCAACGCCGTCGCCATCTACCAGGCCAGCGAGAGCATCTACGAGCTGTTTGACAAGGCGACCGTCCTCTACGAGGGCCGCCAGATCTACTTTGGCCCGGCCAACGGCGCCAAGGCGTACTTTGAGGGCCTCGGCTATGCCTGCCCCACGCGCCAGACCACCGGCGACTTCCTGACCTCCGTCACCAACCCCGTCGAGCGCAAGGCCAAGCCCGGCATGGAGGACAAGGTGCCGCGCACCGCCGAGGAGTTTGAGGCGTGCTGGCTCAAGTCCGCCGAGTACGAGGCTATGCTGGCCGCCGTGGCCGAGCACGAGGCGGCGTACCCGCTCGACGCGCATGGCCAGAACGTGTCGGCCATGCGCGAGGTTAAGAAGGAGAAGCAGGCCAACCATGTCCGCCCCAAGTCGCCCTACATCATCAGCACCGGCATGCAGATCAAGCTCAACACCAAGCGCGAGTACCAGCGCCTCTGGAACGACAAGGCTCCCACCATCACCACTGCCGTCACCTGCATCGTCCTCGCTCTCATCATCGGCTCCATCGTTTACGGCACCCCCGACGCCACGGCCGGCTTCTTCTCCAAGTCCTCCGCCCTCTTCATGGCCGTCCTGCTCAACGCCCTCGTCACGCTCACGGAAATCAACAGCCTGTACGCCCAGCGCCCCATTGTCGAAAAGCACGCGTCGTACGCCTTTTACCACCCGGCCACAAACGCCATTGCCGGCGTCGTCGCTGACATCCCCATCAAGTTCGTCATCGCCACCTGCTTCAACATTGTGCTCTACTTCATGGCCGGTCTGCGGCGCGAGCCCGCACAGTTCTTTATCTACTTCCTGTTCACGTACACCGCCACCTTCACCATGTCGGCCATCTTCCGGACCATGGCGGCCATGACGCGCACCATCTCGCAGGCCATGTCGCTCGCTGGTATTGTCGTGCTCGGCTTGGTCATGTACACGGGCTTCGTGATCACGGTGCCGTCGATGCACCCGTGGTTCGCCTGGATCCGCTGGATCAACCCCATCTACTACGCCTTTGAAGCCCTCATCGCCAACGAATTCCACGGCCGCCAGTTTGTGTGCTCCGTCATCATCCCCGGCTACTCGCCGCCCATTGGCAACTCGTGGATCTGCAGCACCGTCGGCTCCGTCGCCGGCCAGGACTTTGTGAGCGGCGACGCCTACATTGCCGAGTCCTTTGGCTACTACTACTCGCACGTCTGGCGCAACTTTGGCATCATGATCGCCTTCCTCATCTTCTTTATGGGCCTTTACTTTGTCGCCACCGAGGTCAACAGCGTTCCGACGAGCGAGGGCGAGATGCTCGTCTACCAAAAGGGCCGCATCCCGCCGCACCTGCTCAAGGGCGCGCCGCGCGGCCCCAGCTCGGGCGCCGGCTCCGACGCGAACAATACAAAGGTCGTCGGCAGCGGTGCGACGAAGAGCACGTCGGGCTCGTCGTATGCGACCGGCGACGTGGAGAACGCAGCGCGCGTCGGTGATGCTGGCGAGAAGCCCCAGGCGCCCGAGCCCGCTGCCGACAACGAGGTACACGGCATCCCGCCGCAAAAGGACATATTCACCTGGAAGAACGTCGTCTACGACATCGAGGTCAAGGGCAAAGAGCGCCGCCTGCTCGACCATGTCTCTGGCTGGGTCAAGCCGGGGACGCTGACGGCCCTGATGGGCGTCAGCGGTGCCGGCAAGACGACCCTGCTCGACGTGCTGGCCGAGCGCACCACCATGGGCGTAATCACGGGCGACATGTTTGTCAACGGCTCACCGCGCGGCACGAACTTCCAGCGCAACACGGGCTATGTCCAGCAGCAGGATCTGCACCTCGAAACCGCCACCGTGCGCGAGAGTCTGCGGTTCAGCGCCATGCTGCGCCAGCCCAAGACGGTCAGCAAGCAGGAAAAGTACGCCTTTGTCGAGGAGGTCATCCAGATGCTCAACATGGAGGATTTCGCCGACGCCGTCGTCGGCGTACCCGGCGAAGGCTTGAATGTCGAGCAGCGCAAGCTGCTGACCATTGGCGTCGAGCTGGCGGCCAAGCCAAAGCTGCTGCTGTTCTTGGACGAGCCCACGAGCGGTCTCGATTCCCAGAGCTCCTGGGCGATTTGCAACTTCTTGCGCAAGCTGGCCGACGCCGGCCAGGCCGTGCTCTGCACAATCCACCAGCCGAGCGCCGTCCTGTTTGAGCAGTTTGACCGTCTCCTGTTTCTGGCGGCCGGCGGCAAGACGGTCTACTTTGGCGAGGTCGGCCACGACTCGCGCACCCTGCTCGACTACTTCGAGGCCAAGGGCGCGCGCGCGTGCGGCAGCGCCGAGAACCCGGCCGAGTACATGCTCGAGATTGTCAACAAGACGGTCGCCGGCGACGGCCAAGACTGGCATGCGACGTGGAATGCCAGTGCCGAGCGCGTGGCCGTCGAGTCCGAGATTGAGCGCATCTACGTCGAGAAGCGCAACGTGTCGAGCGCCGCCGACAAGGAGCCCGACAGCGACAGCGAGTTCGCCATGCCGTTCAGCACCCAGCTCTGGGAGGTCACCTACCGCATCTTCCAGCAGTACTGGCGCATGCCCTCGTACATTTTTGCGAAACTGTCGCTCGGCATTCTCGCCGGTCTGTTTGTCGGCTTCTCTTTCTTCCAGGCCAAGGGCACTCTCGCCGGCACGCAGAGCGTTATTTTCTCCGTCTTCCAGATCCTCACCATCTTCTCGTCGCTCGTCCAGCAGATCATGCCGCTCTTTGTGACCCAGCGCTCCCTCTACGAGGTGCGCGAGCGGCCCGGCAAAATGTACTCGTGGAAGGCCTTCATCATTGCCAACATCGTCGTCGAGTTCCCCTGGCAGATCCTGACCGGCATCGTCACCTACGCCTGCTTCTACTACCCGGTGATTGGTGTCCAGGCCGCGCAGCGCCAGGGCCTTGTTTTGTTGTTCGTCATCCAGCTCATGCTCTACGCCAGCTCCTTTGCCACCATGTGCATCGCCGCGCTGCCCGACGCCCAAACCGCCGGTGGCATCGTCACGTTGCTCGTTATGACCAGTCTTATTTTCAGCGGTGTCCTGCAGACCCCCGCCGCCCTGCCCGGCTTCTGGATCTTCATGTACCGCGTCTCGCCCTTCACCTACTGGGTCTCCGGTGTCATCTCGACCGCCGTCCATGACCGCCCCATTGTGTGCTCCGCGGCCGAGACGTCCATTTTCAGCCCGCCCATGGGCTACACCTGCGGCCAGTACCTGGCGCCCTACCTCACCGTGGCCCCCGGTACCCTGCAGAACCCCGACGACACGGCAGACTGCCGCTACTGCCAGATCTCGGTGGCCGACACCTATCTTGCCCAGAGCAACATTTATTGGAGCACGCGCTGGCGCAACTTTGGCATCCTTTGGGCCTACATCCTCTTCAACATCTTCATTGCCATTCTCACCTACTACCTGTTCCGCGTACGCAGAGTCAGCCTGAGCCTGAGCTCGCTCTCGTCGCTCAAGTTCTGGGGCAAGAAGAAGAAGGCGGCCGAGGCGGTGTAAGACGGCCCGGCAGGCCCATACTCAGCGCCACCACGTTTTCTATTTGTTTGCCTTTTTTTCGATATCCTTTATAGATTTCTTTGTTTGTTTTTTTGTTTTTGTTTTTTTTGTTAATTTCTCCTCTTTTGGACTCATATTTTAATTTCGCCATGATTTTTGTTAATATTTTTTGGGGAGTTTTTATCAGGACAGATTAATCTTTTTCTGTGTCTTTTTGATTACCTTTGTACAAATATCCTTGCTACACAGCACAATTCAAGTTACTTTTCAACATGCAACATGCAACATGAAGAGCATCCTCCTAGTCCGCAGCCAATGAAATAAATGGCCATCATCATGCAATATTGGTGAGAACGATCCAAAACCGTGGGTCAACGACCGACGTGCGGCTGGCTCACGAAATGTAGAGGCACAGGTAGACAGAATCAGGACGCGAATCATTCACAGAGCGTTGAATCTCTTCGAGGATTTTTTTTTTTTGAACATTGACGGCATCAGCGGCAATCGGACTTGAATCATCTACAACAGAGGCTACAGAGTCTTAATGGAACACCCCCACTTTCGATGTCTCTACAAATTCATCTACGGCGATGGTGTGGACGATGTGAACAAGGACCGTTTTCTTGACGATACAGACAAAGCCGGCGGGCAGGACACCGGCTGCAGTGGCGACAACTGTCTGACAGACGACCCAACACGAATGGCAACACAAGCACTGAGGATGGCAGCGTGCACGCAGCAAAGGCATCGACTGTGACTGCAGCATAGCATGCATTGGCAAAGGGAAAGAAAAAAAGGCACGTAAGAGGCTTACAGAACAGGCAGTGGGGCATGCTGAGAAAGACGTTGAGAAGGACAATGGGCTATAGTGGCCAAGCCTATAGCGAGCGAATACGATGAAGGCCATGCGTGAAAAGTATTTGATGGAATGCAAGCGGAGGGTGGAAGGGCTGGAGAAAGAACACGAGGGCGATGAGAAGGACGAGGAGAAATAGAGACAGACACATGAGGAAGAAGCTGGGGACGAGGAGACGAGCAAGACGAACGAAGGGAGACCACTGGAAGATAAAGAACCTGAACTGCAGGAGCAAACGGGATTGTCGACAGCGTGGAAGCGGTGAATCGGCTAGGGATGACGATGCCCAGTTTAGTTGGGTTGACCTTTTGCTATTTCTGGGAATGGGGAGGGGGAGGGATGGATTTCTCTTTTTTTTCGTTTCTTTTTTTCTTCTTCGTCGTCGTTTTGTTTGGTCTCTTTGTCATTCGTTTTCTCGAGCAAGGCGTGTAACAAAATAAGAAATTAGTTTGCTGAAGCCGACGACGGTGGACTGCGACAATACGCGAACTGAGAACATTTGAGCAAAAGCGCAACTGACGAATGGACGACGAGAATTGATGAAACATGAGCTGACATCGAAACGGGGAAAAGGAAACCCAAAAAACACCCATCAACATCGACAGTTGCAAAAGTTCGGACGACAAGAATAGGAGAGACAAGAAGGAAGGGAAGAAGGCAAAAAAGGGATGGCAGTCATGCGAAGGGGGAGGAAAGACCATGAGCTTGGCCACCAAAAGAAAAGAGAAAAATGGACGACGAAACAAGAAACAAGTTGAAACACTGAAACATCTGGATCTCGCCCGTCGTCTCTTCTTTCTCTCCTGTCTTTGCTCTAGCCTTTACCCTCGTCGTTTCACAATGTGCATGCGCCAGGGGCGTCCTGGGCCTGCGATTGGCTGCAAGGCGCGGCCAAGACAAAGCAGCCTGGTCTCGCTGGTTTGCTGGTTCGCTGGTTTGCTGGGAAGGACCCCGCGACTGTCGTACCAGTCGATCGCTGTTATCCAGTCGGTTCGGCCTCAGCAGCACGAGCCTGTTCCTTTCTGCCGTTACCATCTGCGCTGTTCCTTTGTCCTCAGCCCAGCCTCCTCACGATGTTGCCCCTTTTTGGCGGAAGCTCTCGAGAAATAATGACCAACCAGAGTCCAAGGTCTCACTTCTTGTCTGTGAACGCCTGCTGGACATCTCCGCTTTTTGCGTCCTTCTCCCGAGCAAGGAGAAACAGGCAAGACAGGGTACTCGATAGGAAAGGGAGACTAGGCACAAAACGATGAGATCTTTGGCCGTTTGTCGATTGTGTCTCGATATTCTGTACCATTTAATGTGAACCACCAAACGCAGGGCAACGGTACAAAGGACTGAAAAGGGAGGACAGGGAAAACGAGGACGGAATCCAAGACCAAACACAATCTGGAAACGAAAGAATATGCGGCCGCCCGCAGGATGCGGCCTGTTTCAATATGGGCTAAAGGTCAAAAGCGAGGCCGACCTGGTATACTCGGCGGCAAACAAAATATCTAGAGTAAGTGGCAATTCAACGTAATTATATCAGAACTTTGACGCATTCCTTGTGCCCGTGAAAGTCCCACGAACCGGGGAGCAAATCAACGAGCCGGACATACCCTGCCGTCAGTCGGAAGACTCACCGAATAGGCCTCTACAAAACCGCGACGGCGGAATGGCGAAACGCTGGTTGCGCAAAGAGGCCTGTCAACTCTCCTTTGGCGCTCTTGGCGATCCTTTTTTTGAGCGGAGCTTTGTTGGCTGTTCGACTTGTGTGCAAGTCACCCCTTGAATTGGTGTCTTGCTGATACCCCGAAGGGATACACACGAGAAGGCATCCTAGGAAGTCTAGGAAGTCCTGGGAAACAACGTAGGAAACGCCGTTGGAAGCAACTCAAAGCTTCGCCAAGCACCCCAGAATCCCAAGAATTCTGTTCGCGTTCTTAGGCCACACCCACTCGTTCCGTCTGTTTTTCTGCTGGGAGACGTCGTGTCTTCTCCTACGAGATCTCCGGGCCTTCCTTGGCCACGATGGGAAGGAGGACGGCAGCGTTGTCGGAGTACGCGCCCCAAGACTGACAGGGCCCATCTGATTCACAGTGAGAACCGTGCAAGACGACAAAGAGATGGAACAAAAAAACGCCCCAAGAGAAGAGTCATGTTCTTGCCTCGACGCTGGTTGTCTCTGTCCAGCTCGGTAAAGCGACCGACAGGGTCCGGATCGACGACGACCAATCGATTGCACATTGTCAGCCATGTCTGTGGGAGCTGTCGTGAGAAGAGTCAGGCGACGGCACGGGGGACTGCAAGAATGTACTTTGTAAGATACTCCGCACGTCGTCCCTCCATTGGGAATCCAGGACGATGGATGCAGGGGACACAAAACGGCAGGGCACACCGACCGGGCATTACCCAAATTGGAAGGAAGGAAAAGCAGTGACCCTTCGAAGAAGAGGCAGTTGCATGATGATGCCAGGTCCGTCTTTCCCTTTTACGTCACTTGTTCTTACCTTTTTTTTTTTTTTTTTTTTTTTTTTTTGGTCTGCAGCCAAGCAGGACCCGTGCCTGGCAGGTGCGCGTGCCCCTGGCGTTAAAGACGTACTGTGGTAAAGGCGTTGGCGGCTCGCCCCAGACGGGCGCTTTGTAGCGCTACGGTTCAGCTCTGGTATGCGCTGTGGTGCAGCACTGACTCCCGGGGTCCTAGGGCGCGTTTGGTTGCGAGTGGGTACCTGCGTCTCAACCCCTGCATTGGGGGCCTCTCCTGTCTTGCTTTTTTGCGCGAAAGCGGGGCTACCCTGAGTCGTGGATCGTGGTGTCCTCCAAAGGAACAACACCTGGTTGGCTGCCGCCTCGTTCTCGCCGGCTCTCACTGCCCAACCAACACCGACTGCACTGTTCATGGTGAACCGCCACCACGACGATCCATGATCGACTGGCTGAGCCGCAACGGGAGGATATACTCTTCGTCAACGGAGGATGCTTTTTGTTGGTTCCTCTTTTTTTTCGTCTTTCTTTTTTTTCTTCCTTCCTCTCCCTCATTTTTCTTTTCTCGCGTTACTGTACAGCATCTGTTGCACACACAGTTTAACTCCAAGGGACTGTCTACTTGTGGGCGTCAGGTGCTGCATTCAACGTCATTTTCTCTCTGTCTTTTCAGTTTGTTTTTGTCGTCATTTTTTTTGAAAACATTCTACAGACTCATGAAAATCTCATGCAGACGGGCCTTGCCTTTCATCCTCATCCTCCCTAAAGGCACCAAACACGTACAGGGCTGTCAGATGTCCGGAAAGGGGCGACAAGGACACCCTCTTTGGCAAACAAAGGCTTCGCCGACCAACCAGAAAGACACAAATACAAAGAGAGTACGACCTACGTCGTACGGAGGAACGTTGACATAAAGAATACGACACAAAAAGGACAAGCATCAAAAAAAGATCGTGCCTGCCTCCACCTGTCGATCGGTCGCACCCCATGCGCAAGGGAAGGTGCGGTCGCACCAGTCAGGGGCTCCCGTCTCCCAGCTTTCGTACCTAGAAGGAGCCCTCCGAGCCCCGTCCCACCCCTATTCACCCGCCTATTCGCCTGTGGCTTGAAACACGCCACTGCAAAAGGGAGGCCTGCCCGCTGGCCTATCACAGCCTGTCAATCCTCCTCGTCTCTCACCTGGGACAATTTTTTTTTTTTTTTAAAAAAAAATCGCCTTTTCCCCCATGTCGCTTCCGTCGCTGCATAACTGACCGTAGCCCTGTGCCCCTGGCAATTTGTAGAACTCCAGCGCGTGCGTCGTGTTTGCCTGCGCCGCCCAGTCTTTACCTGGTTCCTTCCCAAAGTCTGCCAGTCGCCTCCCCGATATTTTGTGGATCGCTCGCTCTTTCCTCTTTGGTCTGTAAGTCGGTGCTGGCCAACAAGAAGCAGCACTCACAGAATGCGAGAGGCGTAGGCAGGAATAAGCCCTGCATCGGTCCTTGCTCTTGCCCATCCTGGACCGTGAGACCACAGAATATCAGATCGTCTTTCACTGGCTCTCCCTTTTTTTGTTTCTGTTGTTTCTGCCGTTTCTGTTGTTGACCCTCGTCATTGTCGCCGCTGGCGCTGTCCACGACCAATCGTTTGCCCCAGCATCGTCACCTCCGAGCCTCCCTCTTTCTTGTCCCTGTCTCCTGTCATCCTCTATTATCCGCAGGAAACAGCTCGCCGTTCCTCGTTTCCTTTGCTCTCCTTGGCCACTTTCTTCTTTCTTGCCGCAGGGAAGCTTCCCAGCTGCTTCAAGTATGACATATGGCATACGACGCATTCCGTACTTTGGTTGTCCCTGCGGGCATCCCTTCCCCAGTCGGCCTTGCCCCTTTTCCAGCCTGCCGCCACGGCGCCTGATGAGACCCAAAAGCGCCCATGGTCTGTGGCCTCTGCCGACATGGCCTTTGTCTCCCTGCTTTCGGTAGACACCCACACTTTTTTTTTCTTGCATGCTGTGCGTCTTTTGGCCTGCTGTGTCTCTTAGTCTGCTTGTCGTGAGCGGACCCATTTGTCTGCAGCCTCTACCCCGGCCATCCAGGGCCCCTCTCTCAATGGCCAAACGCCCGCTTCTCACCGTCTGTGTGCACTTTTGTGTCCACTCGGCGGAGGAGAACTCCACCTTTGCTCTCTCTGCCCAGATGGCCACTCCTACCTTTGTGCTCCGCTTGGCCTGAAACCCCTGCCATTCTTTTCCCTCTTGTCTCGCGATCTTGAGATATAAGATCCCTCTCGACATCCTCTTGCCAAGTCTTGATTTTCCTCCTTTCCCTTTTCTCTTTTTGTTCTTCTTCTTTCCCTTCTTCTCTCTTCATCCTGTTTCTGTTTCTTCACCTCCACCGTTTGTTTCGTCCTGCATCTTCCCGACCTAGTGTCGTACGCATTCATTCCTTAAGGCCCGGTTCCTTTTTTATCAAATTGCATTTCCAAAACAACTTTTCGATTTTTCGATTTTTCGATTCACAAATCTTCAAGTTTTATCTTTACACGCCTGGTGCATCACTTTCCTTTTGAGCTCTGACGCTTTTTACTTCACCTGCACACTATCACGCTCACCGCGAACATACTGGACTGCTTTGATCCTTTGAACTCAAACCACCCAACACAATCCAACACTCTAGAGCAAATTTTCGTTTGTTCATTGTCCATTGTTCCAACTGTTCCTTGTGAGTATTCCTCGTTGTATTCTTGGGGTTCCTTTGGCAACCAGCCAAAGGTCCTCCATATTTGCCCTGTTCACGCCTTGTGGCGTAGGCTTTGTTCTTTGTTGATTCACCACATTGCAAACGAACATCGTACCCCCCTCTTGCTCACCCTGTTGCTTGTGAACAGAGCACATTCTGTAGCCATTCAAGTTGACTGACCCAGACTCTTATAAATACAGCGGATCTTCGCCATTCAACTTCATTTTCGCCCCCGGTCTCTCTCGCTCACACACACACACACTTCGTCCACAGTAAAACGACTGCAAAACGCAACATTTTGCAACGGCCCAGCTTCCTACAAGCAACACACATCAACCCACACCAAATTCGCCAGTCTTCTCGCAATCGTCCGGCACGATATACAGAAAACTAGACCAAAAACGTCAACAGACAAAAATCACGAACATCACAAATTCAGTCACCATGTCTGCCTTTCGCTTCCTTTTCGCCGCCTCCATGGTCGCCCTGGCCCGTGGCCACATGAAAATGAACACCCCCCAGCCCTACGGCACGCCCGCCCTCGTCAACGGACCTCTTCACGCTGATGGTTCCAACTTCCCTTGTCAGCTAACTGCTGGTGGCTCTTTCTCCGCCGGCGGCGCCTCAAACACCTACCCACTCGGCTCCGAGCAGGAGCTCAAGTTCACCGGCCAGGCCGTCCACGGCGGCGGTTCTTGCCAGGTGTCCATCACCTACGACAGCAACCCCAGTGCTTCGAGCACATGGAAGGTCATCCGCTCCATCGAGGGTGGCTGCCCCGCCCAGGGCCAGACGGGCAACATGGGCGACAACGCCGATGCGGCCGACCCCTACACCTACAACTTCACCGTCCCGGACAACATCCCCACCGGCTCGGTCACCCTTGCCTGGACCTGGTTCAACAAGATTGGCAACCGCGAAATGTACATGAACTGCGCGCCCGTCACCCTCACCGGCACCTCGGGCAGCAAGTCCAACTTTGACAGCCTCCCCGACATGTTCGTCGCCAACGTCGGCAACGGCTGCGGCACCGTCGACAGCACCGACCTGCTCTTCCCTAACCCCGGCAAGGACGTTGTCTCCATGAACGGCGCCACGTCGGCCTTCTCGACGCCTACGGGCACGGGCTGCCAGGCTGCTGGTGGTTCTCCCGCGGCTGGTGGTTCTGGTTCTGGCTCTGGCTCTGGCTCTGGCTCTGGCTCTGGCTCGGGTACCACTGCTGCTGCTGCCGGCAGCACCTCGGCTGCTGCTGCTGCTGGCGGTGTCTTTGTCACTGTCCCCACGTCTGGTGCTGCCGCCGGCGGTTCTGCTGCCACTACGAGTCCCGCTGCTGCCAAGTCCGGTGCTTCCACCACGACCACCAGCGCCACCTCGACCACCACTCTGCCTGCCGCCGCTGGCGGTGCTGGTGGTGGTGCCTCCAGCGCTGCCGCCCCCGCTTCGACTGCCGCGTCCTCCGGCTCGAGCACGACGTCGTCCACCTCTACTGGTTCCGCCGAGGCCGCCGGCTCCGCCTGCTCGCCCGACGGCACCTGGAACTGCCTGGGCAACTCGTACCAGCAGTGCGCCAGTGGTGTCTGGTCTGTCGTTATGCCCCTGGCTCAGGGCACGACTTGCAAAGGTAGCCAGGGCTCTTCCATTGACATCGTGTCGGGCCGCAAGTCCCGCCGCGTTGCTCTGCGCTTCCGTGCGTAAAACAGTGGTCGTGTCTTGGATGGCGAAAGGTGAAAGGTTTATAGACAATCTTCTGGGCATGGTTCATTTTTGGAAAGGCGGCGTGTAACAACATTAAGCATTTTGTGACTTTTTTTGTCTTTTTTTCTCTGTTGATTTCTTTTCTCTCTTCTTCTTTTCTTCACTTCACTTCCTTCTTTTGTACATAACTTTTTTGTGTCTCTTTCCTCCCCTTTTCTGTCTTCTTCACTTCTTTTACATTCTTTTTATCTTCCCTCTTTACCACACTCTCTTGATACCAGACACTGCCTCGGGCCAAAAAAAAACCCAAATCGAGTAAAACGCTGAGCGTCGACTTGGGCCGGGTGGCAAATCACAAAACAAACCAACAGAAACAGATATGGTCCAAAGCAATTAAAAAAAAATCATTCAAAAATACAATCCTGCCCCATATAAACTGTACAACAAGCCACCTTCATTGACAAAGTAAAGAAGTACTGACCACAGAACATTGAAAGTAAGTGAACAACGGTATTGCAGTGAACAACTTGCTTCTTGCATCTCACAAGCGTTACAGTGAACGACGTCTTGTTCGCCATTACACAGGCGCTCTTTCCTTTTTGGGAAAATTGTTGATGAGAGCCAGTCGCCTTGTCGCTAATTGGCCAGCGACCGCCTGCGTTGTCCCCAGCTACTTCCATTCTTGTCGGCGGACTTTTGTTCTGCCGTTGCCTAGCGCAAAA
This sequence comes from Sporothrix schenckii 1099-18, assembly GCF_000961545.1. Lineage (NCBI taxonomy): Eukaryota > Fungi > Ascomycota > Sordariomycetes > Ophiostomatales > Ophiostomataceae > Sporothrix > Sporothrix schenckii. The sequence continues at coordinate 4,384,672 of NW_015971148.1, forward strand.
GGTTTTGGCAGGACCGTCGCCCACTTCCCTCCTTCCCCCCGTCCCTTCAAGCTGGTCAAGCTCTTTCCGCGAAGAAAGGCGTTTTCTCCATTGGCGAAGAGGCTGGCTAGCGGCAGGAGCCAAGGGCAACCCAGTGCCTCGTAAAAGGATAACGGCACAGTCTGCTACATACATCAGACGAGACTGCAAGGTACTTCATGGACATGCCGTCGACCGCACATAATTGTCATATGTGAATAAAGTAAATAGTTAAAACATAAACCACTCTGGTAAGAGATCAACTCTTCACTTTTGTGCATTTTGAGGTTCTTGCATACACTGGACGGCCCTGCATTGTGTCGAACGACACGAGGCTGATGCGCCTCTGCCGCCAAAAACACTAGCAATTTTCGACGCCAGAGTGTTTGCATACTGTCCATTTAGCGACTATTCACGCTGAGCAGAACGCCTGTAGATCGCGTCGCAACTTACACTTTTGCACCTCCTTCCGCTCCTGCCAAAAGCCTCTTTTTCCGGCCCTCCCTTTGTTTTTGTTTTCACCACTCTCCTCCTCCACCAACATACGGCCAAGGCGTTGGCATCCGCCTGACACAAGGATCGGCCTTTCTTTTCACGATACCCTTCGTTTTCCTATACCCTGTCTGATTCGGCCTCCGTCGTCTTTCCATACATTAATTGACAGCCGAGTCGACTTTTTTATTTCACGACTTCATCACCATCACCTTATTGTCCTGCTGAGCAATCCTCGCCCGTTGGACTACATACGACTTCTGCCTGTCCGTGGCCACGCTCCGGTGCTCTCCACGCATGGGGCCAAGATAGGAACCTGACGACCGTCTTGTGTCGCACGGCTTCACCCTGCGACACCCTCGTCTCCCCACGCCGCACGGCCGCCGTCGCCGTAGCGGCCGACTCTCCCTCCCTCCCTTCTCCCCCCCCAGACGCCATCATGGCCTCTGCAGGCGTCATCGACACAATCCTCCGCCAGCTGGCGACGGTCGACTTGTCCGCCAAGGACAAGTTTGAGGCCGCCGTCACGTTGCGCGACCACCTCGACCACTACACATCCGGGCCGGTCTACCCACAGTTTCTGAAAAAGGTCATGCCTGTCATTATCGGTATCCTCAGTGGCCCGCCCAGCTTCCAGAGCGAGTCCTCGGAGCAGAAACTGCGCAACTGCATGCTGGAAATCATCCACCGCTTCCCCTCCATCCCCTCCCCACCCGAGCCGTTCGAGCCATATGCCGAAGAGACCATCGACCTGCTCTCGCGCCTCATCCGCACCGACAACGAAGACAATGCGTGCCTGTGCATAAAGACCGTCTGCGACATCCTGCGCCACCAGTCCAAGGTCTGTGGTGCCAAGGCCCAGGCGTTCCTGCTTCTTGTCAAGGACCTGTTTGACCAGACAGAGCTCATTGTCAAAAGCCAGCTCGACCATGAGCAGCCGGCCGACGGCTCAGCTGCCGCCGGTGTTGGTGCCGGTCCCGGTGCAGCGGCACTAGCAGCAAGCGACCCAACGGCCCCCTCCACGCCGGGACCCTCACATCCGCCTGGCTCACCCGTTGCTGGAGCATCGCTCGAGGTTGACCGGCCGCTGCTCAAGGGCATGCAGTCGTTCAAGGTGATCGCCGAGTGCCCGATCATCGTCGTCAGCATCTTCCAGATGTACCGCTCGCTCAACAACATCAAGCCCTTTATCCCTGTCATCAAGGCCGTGCTCAGCACGCACCCCAAAGCCCAGGACCGCGCGCACGCTGAGGCCAATGCTCGGGGTGCCAACTTCTTCGGCATGAGCCCGCTCATCCGCAACAAGACGAGCTATGGCGACTACATTACGCTCAAGGTGAAGATGATGAGCTTCTTGGCCTATGCCCTGCGCCAGCATGCCGATCTCATGGCCGACTTCCTGCCGGCGCTGCCGTCCACCATTGTCCGGCTGTTGCGTGACTGCCCGCGCGACAAGGCCGCCGCCCGCAAGGAGCTCATCGTGGCCATCCGCCACATCATCAACTTCAACTACCGCCTGATCTTTGTTAGCGTCATTGAGCAGTTCCTCGACGAGCGTACCCTCATGGGCGACGGCCTGACCGTGCACGAGACCATGCGTCCGCTCGCGTACAGCATGCTGGCCGACCTGATCCACCACGTCCGCGACCACCTGAAGCCGCCCATCATCCGCAAGACCGTCGCTATCTACACGCGCAACCTGTTGGACGACTTTCCCGGCACCAGCTTCCAGACCATGAGCGCCAAGCTGCTCCTGAACATGGCCGAGTGCATCGCCAAGATGGACGACAAGGTCGAGGCCCGCTACCTCCTAGTCACCATCCTCAACGCGATTGCCGACAAGTTTGCCTCCATGAACCGCCAGTACAACAACGCCGTCAAGCTGTCGGCCGACGTGCGCCGCCAGCAGGCCGACCAGCAGCGCAAGGCCGCTGCATCGCCCACCGCCCTCGGCACGGCGGCCTTCTCCGAGACGTACCTGGCCGACATGGACGCCACGGCACCCGCCTGGGACGAGATCGACATCTTCACCGCCGCCATGCCCATCAAGCTGATCAACGCGCGCGAGCGAGGCCACGACCCGGTCGTGGACAACAAGTTCTTGTTCAAGACCCTCATGCACGGGCTGCGGAACACCGTCTTCCAGCTCCGCGCCTGCACCCAAGCACCTGCCATCGACCCGGCCATCGCGCCCGCCGGCTGGTCCGAGGTCGCCAGCGGCTTCAACGCCGAGGAGGTCCAGGTCATTGTCAAGCTGCTGCGCGAGGGCGCCCGCGTCTTCCGGTATTACGAGGGCGTCAAGGACAAGAACGCCTCCGACGCTCACTACGCGTCCACGGTCGAGTACATGGCCAACTTTTACATGGCTTCCAGCAGCAAGGAGGAGAAGGACCTGCTCGAGATGTTTGCGACCGTCTTCCACGTCATCGACCCGGCCACGTTCAACGAGATCTTTGGCCACGAGGTGCCGCATCTCTTCGCCATGACCCTCGAGCACCCGGCCCTGCTGCACATCCCGCAGTTCTTTTTGGCCAGCGACGTCACGTCGCCCACCTTTTGCGGCATGCTGCTGCGCTTCCTCATGGACCACATCGAGGAAGTCGGCCTGGCCGACGTCAAGAAGGCGTCTGTCCTGCTGCGCCTGTTCAAGCTTGCGTTTATGGCCGTCACGCTCTTCGCTGCACAGAACGAGCAGATTCTGCTGCCCTACGTCGTCGACATCATCAGCAAGTCTGTCGAGCTGTCGACCCACGCCCAAGAGCCCATGAACTACTTCTTCCTGCTCCGCTCGCTCTTCCGTAGCATCGGAGGCGGCAAGTTTGAGCACCTCTACAAGCAGATTCTGCCGCTCCTCGAGATGCTGCTGGACGTCCTCAACAACCTCCTGCTGGCCGCCCGCAAGCCGGTCGAGCGCGACCTATATGTCGAGCTGTGTCTGACGGTGCCCGCCCGTCTCAGCAACCTCCTGCCGCACCTCAACTTCCTGATGCGCCCCCTCGTCGCCGCCCTCCGCGCTGGCTCGGATATGATTGGTCAGGGACTGCGTACCCTTGAGCTCTGCGTCGATAATCTTACTGCGGAATACCTCGATCCGCTGATGGCGCCGGTCCTCGACGAGCTCATGCCCGCCCTCTACGACCAGCTGCGCCCGCATCCGTACAGCCACTTCCACGCACACACCGCCATGCGCATCCTCGGCAAGCTCGGCGGCCGCAACCGCAAGCACATGACCGACCACCTGCCCCTGACGTTCAAGCAGTACATTGACGACGTGCCGAGCTTCGACGTGCGCCTCGTGGGCTCTAAGAAGGACCGCGCCTTCAATGCCGACCTGGGTCTCGAGCTTGCCCTCCAGAAAATCATGGAGGTGCCCAGCAAGCCGGTCAAGGGCCCCATTCCCAAGCAGTCCGACGCGTACTACAAGAAGCAGGCTCTGCAGATGATTGAGGCGCAGATCAAGATCCGCATTGGCTACGACAAGAGCGTGCCCGAGGACCTGCCTCGTCTTGTCCGCCTGCAGGCGCAGGACCTGCTCGCGCGCAAGTTTGACGTCGACCTGGGCCCCTTTGAGGAGATCCACCGCGACCGCTCCGTTGCCAAGAAGCGCGATCAGGAGGAGGTCCTGACGCGCCTGCTCAAGGCGCTTCTGTACGCCGAGTCCATTCCCGAGCTGCGCGACGAGGCCGACGCGTTCCTGATGAACATCTGCCGCCACTTTGTCGTGCTCGACGTGGGCCGCTCCCTTGTTAATGCCAAGAAGGCCAGCACAACGTTTGACGCCACGACGGGCGAAGGACCCCTGGTCGTCGATGCCCACATCCTGGCCGACGCCCTGCTGGACTCGCTCGCGTCCATGCTGCCCGAAGTCCGCGAGGCTGCGCAGCGTGCCATCCGCGTCATGTTCGAGACGGCCGCTACCATCTTCGGCTCGGAGCGCCACGTTCATGTCCTCGAGTTCTTTGGCCACCTCTCGTCCACCTTTACGCACGGCTGTTACGTTGAAGAGTGGTTCCTCAAGACCGGTGCCTGCCTCGGCATCCATACCCTGCTCACTGAAATCGACCTCGGCGAGGCATGGGTCGACTCTGTCCAGATGGACTTTATCCGCGCGCTGCTCTTTGTCGTCAAGGACATGCCGCCCGACCTGCCGGACACGACTATGCGTCTCGCCCAGAAGACGCTCGAGGCGCTCCTGGACCGAGTCACCAAGGGCCTCACCAAGGACGACGTGGTGCCCGCCAAGGACCATGCCCATCCACGAGCGGAGCAGGACAACAAACGCAATTCGCAGACGCCCCAGCCGCCTCAGGCATCGCCTGCGCCTCAGACGACACCTCAACCCACGCCCACACCCGCGCCCGCCGCAGTCGCACAGGGTACACCGCAGCCGGCGGCAGCGGCAGCGACATCGACGCCCGCTCCGTCGACCACCGCTGTGGCAGCGCCGAAGAGCACCCGCGCGCGCCGTCTCCCCACGACCTGCAACCTCCTGGCCATGGAGCTGTCACACATGAACAAGCACGTCCGCAGTACTGCGAAGAAATCGCTGGAGCAGATTGCCAAGAACATTGATGCCCAGGTCTGGGAGATTATCGAGCCCCACAAGGAGCGTCTGCTCACGCCGCTGTTCCAGAAGCCGTTGCGTGCACTGCCGTTTGCGATCCAGATTGGCCTTATTGACGCCCTGACCTACTTCCTGACGCTCAAGACCGACTTTGTGGCCATTGACGACGACGTCGACCGCCTCCTCACGGAGGCCCTGGCGTTGTCCGATGCCAGCGACACGTCGCTGGCCGGCAAGTCCGCCGAGTTCCGCACGCATAACCACATTGTCCAGTTGCGCGTGGCGTGCATCCGCATCCTCAGCACGGCCATGGGCTTCGACGAGTACCAGCGCAACAAGGACAACAAACCCAGCGTCACCCGTGCCGCCATTGTCTCCATGTTCTTCAATCGACTCTATGCCGATTCCGATCCGACGAGCGAGGCGGCCAATGAGGCACTGAAGCGTGTTTTCATGTACACCAGCAAGCTGCCCAAGGACCTGCTGCAACAGGGCCTGCGCCCCGTCCTCGCTAGTTTACAGGACGCGAAGCGCCTGACGCCCGAAAATCTCGAACACCTGGCCCTGTTGTTGCGCTTGCTGACAAACTACTTCAAGGTCGAGATTGGTTCACGGCTGCTCGACCACGTGGGCAAACTGGCGCAGCCGGCCGAGATCCAGCGGGTGTCGTTTATGCTCTACGAGCAGAGCGTGCTGATGAACACCATTGTCGGCGTCTTTGGCATCTTTCCGCTGCTGCCCGACGCTGCCCGCATGTACAAGGAGCGCATCATCGACGCCGTGCTCGACCTTGAGGAGAAGCTGCGCCGCACCCACCATAGTCCGCTGCGTGCGCCCGTCTACAAATACCTCAACCGCTATCCCGACGAGTGCTGCAACCTGCTGACAAGCCGCATTGAACAGCTCAAGTACGGCAGGTTCCTGGCACAGGCGCTGGACGACCCCGACAGCCAGGCCATCCGCGACTACTGCGACGCCCACGTCGACGAGCTCATCAAGAGCTGCAACACGATTGTTGAGGAGCAGAAGGAGACGCGCTTTGTGGCCGTCATCAACACGGTGCACATCCTGCACTCGCTGGCCGCCCACCACAGCACGGCCGTGCCCTGGATGGAGAAAAAGGAGAACCTGATGTGGCTCAAGGCGGTGGCCAAGACGCTCGAGGAGCGCCTGCGCGCCAACGCCTACCCGCCGGAGCTCCGCCTGGCCGCCAACCAGGCCGCCGAGCAGCTCATGGCGATCTTGACCAAGTACCTCGATCTCCACGTCGACGACACCGACATGCTGCTCAGCCTGGTCGAGTGCGTCACGGCCGAAGACCTGCGCGCGACGCCCGCGTTCCACGCGCACATCTACAAGAAGATTGTCTGCAACGAGTCGGTCGACTTTTGCCGCTCGCTCGTTCTGCGCTGCCTCGAGGTATACGCGGGCAAGAAGGCCAGCCACAAGACCAAGTCGTACCTGCTGCACAACATGGTCAACCCCATCGTCGCCATGGACGTCATGCGCCACTGGGACCGCCTGGGCGAGAAGGACAAGGACAAGGGCTCGCCGCTGTTCGCCGACAAGCAGATTCTCGAGTCCATCAACAGCAAGATCTGGCAGGCTAGCATGGTCGACAGCCAGGACGACGCCGCCGCGGCCGCGGTGGGCGGTGTCGACTACACACGCATGGAGGTGATGCAGCTGACGGCGATGATTGTCAAGTACCACCACGTCATCCTGCAGGACCTGCGCAAGGACACCATCAAGTTTGGCTGGACCTACATTCGCAACGACGACGCGATGAACAAGAACGCTGCCTATGTGCTCCTCGGCTACTTCATTGCCCATTACGAGACGCCCGTCAAGATCGTGTCGCAGGTCTACTACTCGCTGCTCAAGACCAACCAGAGCGAGGGCCGCGCGCTCGTCAGCCAGGCGCTCGAGCTGATTGCGCCTGTTCTGCCCAAGCGCTTCAAGCCCAAAGGCGACGACCGCAACGCTGCCGTCTGGGCCGCCGCGCCGCGCCGCATCCTCGCCGAGGAGAGCCACAACGCCCAGCAGACGAGCAGCATCTTCCAGTTCCTCGTGCGCCACCCGGACCTCTTTTACGAGTTGCGCGATAAGTTTACCATGCTCATCATCCTGTCGCTGCAGCGCGTCGCCAGCCCCGCCAATGCGTCCAGCGAGAGCAAACGCCTCGCACTCAACCTCATGTGGCTCATCTGGCAGTGGGAGTACCGTCGTGTCGAGGGCAAGCCGATCGAAGAGGCGAACGGCGCCATCTCGGGATCGTCTGCTTCACCCTCGGCAGCGCGCTCCACGTCCGCGTCCCCAATGTCGCGCAAGCGCCGTCTCGAGGGGGACGAGCCTGGCGACCCGTCGTCGGGCGGCTCGCCGTCGGGCCAGGCGCCGGCTGCACCGGCGGTCGCACCTGTGAAGGAGTACCAGGTGCCGCAGGTGGGCCGGCAAAAGATGCTGCGTTTCTTGGTCAAATTCATTGCACAGCTGAACGAGCGCTATGAGCTGCCGTCGTCCAAGCCCAAGGACCCGAGCGCCCTGGCCCTGCAGTCGCCGAATCCCTGGAGCGACATGTGCAAGAGGTCCATGGCGCTGCTGTACAACCTGCTGCATCCGCGCTACTGGGGCATCAGCGACGTCGAGCTGCAGTCCAATGCGACGGACGTCGTCCTCGCCAGCGACAAGACGTCCCAGGCCCTGGCCAACGACCAGCCCGAGAAGGAGACCGAGGACAAGTTCATCAACAACATTATCAACATGCTGCAGGTCGTGCGCGTGATCCTCAACTTCCAGACCGACGAGTGGATCGTGGCAAACATTGAAGTGATCCAGAAGATCCTGGAGCGCAGTCTCAAGTCGGACAACCCCGAGGTGCAGGACTGCCTGCACACCGAGACGACCGACCACGATGACGGCCGCAAGCTCAAGTCGATCGTGGCGCGCGTGCTTGAGACGGTGCCCGAGGACGTGCAGATGGAGGACGCCGACGGCGAGGGCGAGTCGGAGACCCAGCAGCCGTCGGAGTTTGTCACGTTCCTGTCCAACATCGCCACGGAGACGCTCGGCGCCAACAACTACATGGCCGGCATCAACATCCTGTGGTCGCTCGCCGCGCGTCGCCCAACGGCCGTGGATGTACACATTCCGGCGATTCTCAAGGCGCTGCAGGCGAAGCTGGGCCGCGAGCATCTCGCACACTACGCCTTCATGGCGACCATTGCCAACAATCCGCACCACGCGCGCGCGCAGCAGCAGCAGCAGGATCCGGCGGCGGCGGCGGCCGAGATGACGCCCTACAACCTGGAAATCCAGACGGGCCTCATCATCAAGGCGATCGACGTCGCCGCCAAGCGCATCGAGACGCTCGGCGACAACCGCCGGCCGTTCCTCAGTGTGCTGGCCAACCTGGTGGAAAAGTCGCAGCACATTGGCCTGTGCACCAAGATTCTCGATATGGTCGAGGGCTGGGTGTTCAAGTCGGAGGGCACATGGCCCACGCTCAAGGAAAAGACGGCGGTGCTGCACAAGATGCTGGGCTTTGAGCACCGACCGGACCTCACGATGCTGCAGAAGTTCCTCGACCTCGTCATCCGCATCTACGAGGACCCCAAGATTGCGCGCACGGAGATCACAGTGCGCCTGGAGCACGCGTTCCTCATCGGCACACGCGCCCAGGACGTCGACACGCGCAACCGCTTCCTCAACGTGTTCAGCCGCAGCCTGGCCAAGGCCGCCAGCGACCGCCTCATGTTTGTCATCACCGACCAGAACTGGGAGATGCTGGCAGACACCTTCTGGCTGTCGCAGGCGTCGCACCTGCTCATGGGCGCCGTCGAGATGAACGCGACCGCGCAGCTGCACCCCGAAGACATCCGCGTGCAGACGCTGTCGCAGCTCTACGGCATCTACAGCAAGGACAACCGCGAGCCGGAGCTGATGATGGACGACAAGTACGAGGCGCTCATGGCGGGCGTGCGCAAGCACGTGGCCGGCCTGGCCGACGTCAAGGTGCGCGACCTGCTCGAGCCGCTGACGCAGCTGCAGCACACGGACAACCACACCGCCAACGAGCTGTGGGTGATGCTCTTCCCGCTCTTCTGGGGCGCGACGCTGCGCGAGGACCGGCCGGAGCTCGAGCGCGGGCTCGTCGGCCTGCTCACCAAGGACTACCACAACCGGCAGATGGACAAGCGGCCCAACGTGATCCAGGCGCTGCTGGCCGGCGCGTCGCGCGCCTGGCCCGACTGCAAGATCCCGCCGCACGTCATGAAGCACCTGGCCCGCATATTCGACGTGTGGTACGTGGCGCTGACGCAGCTGGAGCGGTCGGCCATCTTCCCTGAGGTCGCGTCGGCGCGCGTGCGCGAGAGCAACCTGGACGCGCTCGTGGAGCTGTACGCGGACCTCAAGGAGGAGGACCTGTTCTACGGCACGTGGCGGCGGCGCTGCCGCTTCCTCGAGACCAACTCGGGCCTGTCGTACGAGCAGAACGGCATGTGGGACAAGGCGCAGCGCATGTACGAGGCGGCGCAGGTCAAGGCCCGGACGAGCGTGGTGCCGTATTCGCAGGCCGAGTACATGCTGTGGGAAGACCACTGGGTGATTTGCGCGCAGAAGCTGCAGCAGTGGGACATTCTGCAGGACTTTGCCAAGCACGAGAATTTCCAGGACCTACTGCTGGAGTGCGCGTGGCGCAACTTTGACATGTGGCAGGAACAGACGAGCCGCGACCAGCTGGACGGCCTGATCAAGGGCGTCATGGACGCGCCGACGCCGCGCCGCGCGTTCTTCCAGTCGTTTATGAGCCTGCTGCGGTTTCACCACAAGCAGGAGGCGGCGCAGGAGTTCAACCGATCGACAGACGAGGCCATCCAACTGTCGATCCGTAAGTGGCACCAGCTGCCCCGCCGCCTGACCAACGCCCACATCCCACTCATGCAGCAGTTCCAACTCATGGTGGAGATCCACGACGCGAGCATCATCAGCAACAGTCTTTCGACGACGGTCTACACGAATCTCGACGCCAAGTCGTCCGAGCTCAAGCTGCTGCTGGGATCGTGGCGCGACCGGCTGCCCAACATGTGGGACGACGTCCTCGCGTGGCAGGACCTGGTGACGTGGCGCCAGCACATCTTCAACCTCATCAACAACACGTACCTCAACCTGCTGCCGGCGCAGGGCGGTGGACAGCCGGCGGGCAGCTCGTCGTTTGCGTACCGCGGCTACCACGAGACGGCGTGGATCATTAACCGGTTCGCGCACGTCGCCCGCAAGCACGACCTGTCGGAGGTGTGCATCAACCAGCTGGGCCGCATCTACACGCTGCCCAACATCGAAATCCAGGAGGCGTTTTTGAAGCTGCGTGAGCAGGCCAAGTGCCACTTCCAGAACCCCGACGAGCTGACCAGCGGGCTCGACGTGATCAACAACACGAACCTCAACTACTTCAACGCGCCGCAAAAGGCCGAGTTCTACACGCTCAAGGGCATGTTCCTCGAGAAGCTGAGCCAGAAGGAGGACGCCAACGTGGCCTTTGGGACGGCGCTGCACTACGACATCACGACGCCCAAGGCGTGGGCCGAGTGGGGCTTCTTCAACGACCGCATCTTCCAGGCCGAGCCGACCAACTACACCGTGGCGCGCCAGGCGCTGACCTGCTACCTCCAGGCGTCTGCGAGCTACAAGAACGCCAAGGTGCGGAAGCTCATCTCGCGCATCCTGTGGCTGCTCAGCCTCGACGACGCGCAGGGCACGATTGCCAGTGGCTTTGACGACTTCAAGGGAGAGATGGCCACGTGGTACTGGATCACGTTCATCCCGCAGCTGCTCTCCGGCCTCAACCACAAGGAGGCGCCGCGGACGCACGAGATCCTGCTCGAGATTGCCCAGACCTACCCGCAGGCGCTGTACTTTGTGCTGCGCACCAGCCGCGAGGACATGCTGCAGATCAAGAAGAACCAGGAAGCACGCGAGGCCAAGCTCGCCCAGCAGCAAGCGGCCCAGGCAGCGGCACTGGCACAGGCCGCCAAGCAGGGCAGCGCGTCGCCGTCGCAGACCAAGACCGCCGCCGGTGCGGCGTCCGGCACACCCGCACCTGCCTCGGCCACGCAGTCGCCCCAGCAGCAGAACAAGCAGACGCCGACGCCGACGCCGCAGCCGCAGCCGCAGCCGACCGCTGCCAAGACAGAGGGCGGTGCGTCCCGGCCGGGCACCGCCAACGGCGCCGCGGACGGCACCCCAGCGCCAGCAAACGGAGCCGCCGCTACGACACCCGCCGCGCCGGCCAGTGCATCGGGCACGCCAGTACCACCTGGGACCACCCCGGCACCTGCGGCCAGCGCAGCCACGCCGGCGTCTGCGTCCGGCACACCTGCACCAGCCATCAAGACCGAGGCCGGCACGGAAGGCGCTGCGGCTCCCGCCGCCAGTGCTGCTGGAAGCAACAAGGCCAACAGTGCGGCCACGACACCAGTGCCACCGCCTGTGCCTGCGCCTGCGCCTGCGCCTGCGTCCGCCACACCGGCTGCAGCTGGTGCTGCGGCGGGCACGCCGGCACGCAACGGGTCCGCCACACCGGCTCCCAATGGCGTCGCCGCCCAGCAAGCCAAGGCCGCGGGCGGCGACGGGTCTCCGGCGGCGGCCGCCGCCGCTGCTACCGCGGGCCGCGTGCAGGCCAACGGTGGCAAGCGCCACCCCTGGGACTACATGGAGGAGATCCTCGTGGTGCTCAAGTCGTCGTTCCCGCTGCTGGCACTGTCCATGGAGACGGTGATTGACCAGATCCAGAAGCACCTCAAGTGCCCACCCGACGAAGATGCGTACCGACTCATTGTTGCTCTCCTTAACGACGCCATGTCCTACATCAGCCGGTCGCCTACGTCTTATAGTAAGGATGTGAAGCTGCCCACTGCGACTGAGTCGAACATCATGCGGTTCGCCGAAACCGTGCTTCCGACGCATATCAGGCCCATGTTTGAAGCCGAGTTCGTTGCGGTGCGCCCCACTATGTATGAGTACATCCAGAACCTGCGTCAATGGCGCAACAAGTTTGAAGACAAGCTGGACCGCCGCTCCAACAAGGTGCCGCTCGAGCAGCTGTCGCCGCACCTGTGCGAGTTCCGCTACCTCAAGATGGACGACATTGAGATTCCTGGCCAGTACCTGCAGCTCAAGGACAAGAACTCGGACTTTATCCGCATCGACCGGTTCATCCCGCAAGTCGAGCTGATCCGGACCGTCGGCGTCTCACACCGCCGCATCCGCATCCGCGGCCACGACGGCAGCATCCACCCGTTCGCAGTCCAGCAACCGACGGCCCGTAACTGCCGCCGTGAGGAGCGGGCCCTGCAACTGTTCCGCCAGCTCAACCAGCGTCTGAGCCACAAGAAGGAGAGCCGTCGCCGGGACCTGCAGTTCACGCTGCCGCTGGTCGTGCCGGTTGCGCAGCATATCCGACTGGTGCAAGACGACCCGTCGTACGTGTCGATGCAGACCATCTACGAAGAACACTGCCGCGAGAATGGCTTCTCTAAGGACGACGCCGCCATTCACACCATGGAGAAGCTGGCGGTCTTGATCGACAGTAAGACAACGGTACGTTTACACGCTCGTCACCACATGCCAACGCAGACCATCGCACTAACAGACAACCCACAGAAGCAAAACGACCAGCAGGCTATGGGCGCGCGGGCCGAAGTGCTCGAGGCGATCCAGGCGCGCATGGTGCCCAACACGGTGCTCATCAATTACTTCCAGCGGACGTTCCCCGACTTTGGCGACTACTTCTTGTTCCGCCGCCGCTTCGCGTACCAGTACGCAGCAACGACGTTCATGACCTTTATCCTGTGCGCCGACAAGCGCTACCCCCACAAGATCAACATTGGCCGGGGCACGGGCAACGTGTGGAGCGCCGACGTGATGCCCTTCATGCCCACCGTGAGCCCGTACTTTAAGAACCCCGAGCCTGTGCCCTTCCGCCTCACGCCCAACCTGCAGGCGCTGATGGGCCCGCTGGCCGTCGAGGGCATCTTCAGCTGCTCCATCATGGCCATTGCCCGCAGCCTCGCGGAGCCCGAGCAGGAGCTGTCGTACGCGCTCACGCTCTTTGTCCGCGACGAGATTGTCTACTGGTTCACGAGCAACCGCCACGCCCAGCAGATGACCGAGGACAAGCTGCGCCGCGCCGTCCAGGCCAACGTCGACGTCGTCACCAAGCGCGCCGTCAGCCTGGCCCAGACGCCCGTCGGCAACCTGCCCGCCTACCAGACGGTTATTGACTTGATTGCCAAGGCCACCAACCCGGTAAACCTCGCCATGTGCGACGTGCTCTGGATGGCGTTTTTGTAAGGAGGAGGAGGACGACGACCACGTTGAGACGGACGTTTTCTTTTTTTTTGTTTTTTTTTATGCTAAAGTACCTAAAAAGGTTCTTAGCACATTGAGCACTTCATTTTTTGTCGCCGGCCGGTGGAGACGGCACGTTGCATTTGGTTTTATTGTCACTGCTCTGTCACTGCTCTGTCACTTGCTGTTTTTGTTTTGATTTTGTCTCTATATGCCATTCCAGGAGCCTCAAGGATTATAAACAGGATGGGGAGGATGGGTTTTCTAAAATGGAGACGTACACAGCGTTTTTGTTCTTTTGCTTTTTTTTAATTTTCACACCGCTTAGATATTTCTCGCAACATATTATCTTGATTTGACCTCATGTCACCTTGTCGTACTCAACCGTAGATTCGTGTCGCAGTATCTCGCGATGTGTTGCAAACTCCCTTGTCCTGTAATTGTTGACTTCGGAGGACTTGCACCGAATCTCCTAAGAACCCAAACAAACGCCTCAGGGGCTTACATTTTTTGGTAGCACTCAAGAGCCAATCGATCTCTACTATTGCCGGCATCTTCAATCACGCCCCGCGCCGACTGTCCTCACGGCCCTGCCCCTGAAACGCAGCGGCGCAATCCTGGCCATAGCATGAACTCACAGAATGAACTGCTTGGTAAGAATAGGGATGCAATGGCGGACGAGGGAAAAAGAAGCGGACGCGTCATACCATAGCTAGCTCTGGTTCCTGGATGAGTGTTTGGGATAGATCAATAATAGGGCAACAGCATAGGTCAACAGAAGGCGGAGATGCGATCGAAACGGAGACAAAGGATGATTGCCAGCCAAATATATTAGGAGAGGTTGGAGCGAGGAGGAGGTGTGGCACATTGACATTAACAGGAACGAGGACGGCCGGGACAACCACAGGAATGCACCGTAAAAAGTCCCGTCCTCAAGCCATATAGGGTCTTATGGGCGGGGCCGCAGACGAATATCCCTTCCGCCGTCTTTTGCACGCTGTGCTATCCCAGGGCAGTGGTCGTATTGCAGTTCGACTGCGAGGAACGCGTCTTACAACGGCACAACGGGACGAAGGGGGACAACAAGAGAGGACGGCATGTCAAGTGCCTATTTCCTTTTTTGGACCGAGACTCAAGTCGGTTCCTTTGTGAGGGGTGTGTACCTGCTTGTCCGGCCATATCACCCCAACCGCGGGAGTGAGTTTTGTGCGTAGAGCGGGAAATTGACAGCAACGTGCAGAACTTACCTGTCCCATTGTTCTCTTGTCCCGTCAGGACAGTGGCTTTCATTGCTCTAAATAAACAGGGGCCGACCAGGAACATAAGAGAAGAAATAGTATAATACAAGCCACTCGTCAGTGCAGGACACATAATTTTGTGTCCAGTAGCGATAGGTCAGGAGAGCCGGAGGGGATAGTGACTGACTGCGGCGGGCTCTTCTCGGAGATGAGTGGCGACTCGATGTCGATTAACGTCAAATCACAGTGGTACCTGCATGAGAAGGACCTCCGACAGGGGCAGTGTAGACACGATTCGACCGCAAAAGTGCGTAACCATGCGATTGAGAACCTTGTTCCTTGGTGATTTTGACCAAACAGTTTGTTTTTTTAAACAAATAAATGAATTAGAGACTGGACGCTCGGCTGTGGCGACTGAAGCCGAGTGCAAGCCGCGTCCTGCGTTGACCTCCCCGGCAAATTTTCACGTTCCTCTCCCATTTTCTTTGAGTGTTGCATCCGCCGCCTTGCTTTACCCGGCCGTGGGGAACTAGTCGACGTCGTTCTACAGTCAATCAGTGACGACCTGCTGAACCAGCGTTTGCTCATAGGTGCCTGGAGGTGTAGGTGTAGACCCGATAATGGCAGTATGGATCTCCATTTTCACGGCACCTCTGGCTAAAAGTGAGTTTATAAATAAGTCACAAGCAGCGTTCACGGCCACCCTCCTTTGCATGAGGATGTGCCGAATTTGGGGTGTGTAAGCCAAGCAGGACTGCAACTCTCACACTGGTAGACATTACAGCGAGAAAACGCACAAGTGACCGACAGCAGGACAAAATCATAGAGATGGAGCGAAAGGACGGGATGGTGGTGACATGATACGCGGTGAAGGAGCACTTTCGACCTCCACAAGATGATGTTTGACGGTAGCTTCTTGATGAGGCATTTGTCGTCTTTTTGTCGCAGTTTCAAAAGGCAAGACAAGGAAATTAATATGAGGGATAACTCTGTTGTCAGATGGCAGGCTGCAGAAAGGGCGATGCACATATGCATATGCACTCCAGAGACGGGATAGAATGGTTTCGATATGGATGCAGGAGTGGAGGACTTCAGAGGCTTATTGCAAGTGGGCAATAATAAAGTAAAAAAAAAAAGAAATGCGGGGAGCGTGTGCGTCGCTTTTTTCGCGTCAAAGTACAGGCAAAGTATCCCCCAGCTATAATGATTATGCATGCACTGAGCATTGTCGGTATGCCCTCAATCTCTTGGCTTGTTGTTTGCAAGCGGCGCCCCAGGAGTCAAGCCGATGGCCGCTGGAAAGTCGAGGTGCCTTGCGATGTTTCAAGGTGTGGCCTGCCGCTGAGCGCTATTGGACCAGACGGGACGGTGAACGGTCTCTGAATGAGATCTGGAACGTCGGGTCTCCATTATTGGAAGGTGAGGAAATCCGCGTGGCGGAAGAACAAAACCAGCGCGTCACGTTGGTGTGTACCATACTGCGCACTGAGTTTTCAGATGGGACTAGTTCAGTTCTCATTGTTGCTCGTAAGAGAGCGTTGAATTAGTTCTGTTCCGACTGGCTCTCATGGCAATTTTTCTTCTCTTGTGATTTGGGCGCCATGGAGCCGTTGCCTGCATTGTTCCCATTTCCGTTTGAACTGTGGGATGCCGGGATACCTCGCTGCACTTAGTTCTGGTTTCGTCAAGTTTGATATAATAGTCAACACTGCACAACCATACCCTCCTTAAAGTCCATCTGCCGAATGCAACGTGAACTTGTCTCTCCTGTGATTCTTGTCTTGCATCACGTCCGATTAGGAACAAGAAGCCGTCTGTCCGCCGCGGAGCTTGGCCCCCGATTCGTGTTCCTGTCCTTTTCAACCGGGCACCGAAATGGGCAAGGAGACTCTCGTGGGAGCCTCTCGTGACTTTGTGCTCTGGCGTCAATGGGCAGCATAGGACAGCAAGAGGCACAGAAAGGTGCGAACATCCCGCGTGAATGAGCAGGCAGTCCACATACACAACGCATAAAAGCTGCCACTAGCTGCTGACGAGGACGCGTATTGCCCACACACCCTTGCATCCCTGTCTTAGTGTCTTCTGTTTTCGATGCTCTTGGCAGGTGGCAGGAGTAATATCGAGAGGCAGCCCCGTTGTGTGTGACGAGACGCATTGGTCTCAGCGAATAGTAGCCCATAAAGGAGCGCATACACGACAAAGGAGACTTGGGCAGGGTCACCACGTCCCCTCTTATTTCCTCTTTCTTTCATGCAGGTTTGACGGCCTGATATTGCGCGTGGTGTCAACTGATGCATGCTTGTGGTGTGAACAAGCGAGGGGGGATAAGAAAAAAGGAACAGGGAAAAGGGACAAGGAGTGCAAGTGCACGGAAGGTGTGAATGTAACTTTGAGGGGAATCGTGCTGGAAATAAGAGAGGACGATATATAGACGGCATCGTCGGACATATCGCATGCTCGTTAATTATGGTGCAATATATTTTATATATTGACGAGACACGGAGCGCTGGAGACAGCAGGGAGTACAGTTGAGAGGAACGCCGCGGCGCGACGCATGGTGGAGAAGGACGTGAGTGAGGTGTATGTTGACTTTTGCAGTTTTCGCAGTTTAACCGGCGAATGTCGTATGGCTACCCGCTCGGGCCCGATATTGGTGTCAGTTGGCCCGGAGAAAGTGGAGGAATGTGTTTGCCAGTCAGTACTCTGTTGACAACGACGACCATGAAATTGTGTAGGATGGGAGCAGAAAAAGGTCTATGGATGAACAAAATGTCTTCCAAGTGGAGAGACCGGCAAGCTGGCAAGCATCGCCATAGAATACTGCTCAAATGCATTCTTGTCCACTTGTCGTCGTTCGCATGAAACGGCAGTGGGCATAGCGTCCCAGGAGTGTTGGTAAAGTTGCAACGGGCCAAACGATCATATGTCGGCTCAAGGCTAAAGTGCACAAAAATGCCTTTTGAAGAAGGAGGCAGGATGTGCTGTGATGGAACGTAGGAGGAGGGAGAGCCACCTGCGTGAGGCATGCCCCCATGACCATTTCTTTCCTTTCTTGTGTATAGAATAATACGCTGAACTACCATGATGGTCAGCATTCGTTGTTCCTGTCCCAAACTTGAACACTGTGTCGAAGAATATAAGGAAAGGAACAAAAACAGAAAATGGACTTGGGCTGACACTACCGGCAGAGACGGGGCCCAAAATAGAACAAATTTCAGGTAACCGACGTTGGCGGGTTCAGCCTTTGGTTTGGTGTTTGCTTTGCGCCCTCGTGCCTAGGTGGTTATTCAATTCATCTCGCCCCGTGTCATTTACATCCCCCAGGCCGGGACGAGGTAGGCTCACATGTGGACAAAATGAAAATAGCTATCACGGTCAAGCCCTTGCTTTTGCGGCGGCCTTGACAATGTGTTTTCGTTGTGTGGATGCGTGTATGTCGTGCAGCTCAGCACTCACAACACCCTTCCCGTTGGCGGCAGATGTACAGTTTTCTGCCAAATTCTTTTGAATTTTGCTTCTGGTCAATCAACACACGACCCATGACCCAGGACTATGTGCGGTAGATTCCCAGGTTGGCAGAACTGACAGACCAACAGAGCGACGGGGAAGCGGAAGGAGACTTGGAAACACGACCCGTCCCTTCGAAAGGTCAAGCGCGCCGGGCGTCGCATCTCGTTCTTGTTCTTGAAAAGGTTCCGAAAATTGGCTTGGGTTGCAGGTGGCTGGACGGCTTGATGGTGTTTTGGGACAGCCTCACCACCGTCGCACCTGGAGGCAGCTGACAGTGAGGCAGCAATTAGCGGTTGTGATATATCGCTGTCGAGAGTTTTTTTGCCCAAGTATACCTGGAGGTGAACCGGGAGAATACGAGATTAGCCGTGGTTGTGACGACGTGAGCAGACGCGGCAAGCCACAAGTAAGGAAAAGAAAGGCGAGTTGGGAAGGGGAGAAACAGGAACGGACAAGCCTGGCGTACGAAGTTCCTAGGTTGGAAATCCCGTTTCCTTTTGCAATGTCGGCTGCTCCCTTTATCTCGACCAAAAGGCCAAACCTTAGGCGTCGCAGATCATGTTCAGCCTCTTGTTGCGCAGCCTTGTGGGGGAGCCGGGGTGCGTCTTGTTCGTCGACGATGAAAGGGGGGAGAAACAGCCTAAACGAAGTTCAGTGTAAACAAATGCCAACACTGTCGCCAAACCGTCATGTTTGATCCTTTGCTCATGTGAGATTCTCGGTTCCTATTGTCGCCATTGTTTCTTGGAGGTTGTCGCGTGCGTCGTTGCTTCATGTTCATATGCTTTACGGACAGGTTTCGTCACGATCGGAAGATCGCGGTGTCGTGTGTATGTCACGGTATACGCCGCTGCGGGTGGTTGTCGAAACGGAGGAATTGTCACAGAAAAAGGAACCAAATCATCATAACATAGATTGGGAGGAGAAAGAGGTGGGGGATTATCCTCAACGGAGGGGGAAAAAACAAAGATTAAGCTTTTGTTTGAGAATCACGGCGAGAGGGGGGAGGAACGGCCGACCACGGCTTAGATCATGCTATTACTGGAGAAGGAGCATTTCGGCGGGATCGCTCTTTCCTGATCAAGTGTCCCGGTCCTGCGTTGTGCTTGTTGGCTTGAAAAGGAAGGTCCAACGAACGCCGCTTCCGCGAGGCTGCGGGGGAGAAATGTGGAAGGAACGGCTCCAAACCTTACAAATCATGATCATAATTCTTCCCGTTACGTGGTTATCGCCATACTCTCGATGTATGCCCGCGTGGATTCTGTCTGCAGCACAATGGCCTTGCCGCCCTTTGGCGACGCTTACCATTATGTTTGGAGTCAAGTCCTAGCCCCATTATGGCATTACGATGCGGACTGGAGGGCAACAAACGGAATGCTTGACTGGGACAGGAAAAGGAACAGGTGACTCCAGAGACCATACAGTGAGAAACGAACAACAGTTACAAGAGAAAGGAACGAGAGAGGGTAACAGGAACAGGCGCCAAGCCGAGACGGAGAAACGCAACGGATAGCAACAGGATACTGTTGGGGAGGTCAGCGTGAAGTGTACAGCTATGCGATGAAGAGGACGGAAGGCGGCACAAATACGAATGATGGCGGGCTTTCCTTGGACATATTGCTCGTGTGCTGTTCCTATGATGCTTGACTGGTCCCGGCTGCTTCGAGAGCGGCTTCCGGTTGGCCAACAGGTTTCTTTGCACGACAGATGACGATACCCTAAAATATAACCTGTCAGTTTTTGCGTGGTCATTTGTTGGGACGGCCTTTGGCAGTTTTTCTTTTTATCTTAGCAATGATTGCCACGATACGGCGACTCTCTTTAAATAAGGGTGACAGAATAATGATGTGTTCTTCTGGAGGCTGAGGTCGACGATAAATAACAATCTCTTTTTGAACTCAATTTGTCGAGATTGAAATCCATCGGCCATATGGAGAGATTGGATGCAGCGTGCATCATTATTTCTCGTGGAATTAAATGAACGAAGAATACAGTGAATGCGATGAGAGGCTCTTCACCGGCGGAAAATAAAAGTTCATATTGACGCGGATACAGACCAAAAATAGAGACAATTGTGACAGAAACAGAGTCGATATACACTCTGAAACTGTTTTGTGCTCCCACATGTCGATTTACAACTTTATGCTTGGCTTTTCGTTGAATTTGTCTCTTTTCTTTCTTCTTGTTTTGGGGCTTTTTTTCCCCCCTCTTCCGACGTTCGTCGTAGTCTTGGCTCCAACAAGACGGCTACATACCGATAAAATCCCTCCTCATCTCGTAAACCCAAATCCCTTGGCTGATATTGGCGGCGGGCTTGCTCTGTGTCACGTCGAGACCTCTCGAACCTCGACCGTCCGGTCTAGGAGTACGGCGTACGTCGTATTTGATGATGCCGTATGCTTGAACTTAACATTCCCAGACGGCAGCATTTCACAAAAGTGTGAGACACGACCTAATCAGGAACCAGAGAGCCAGAAAGCCAGAAACCTGGGAGAGACACTTCAATTTGGGGGCGTTCCCCGTTTCTTCCTGTTTCGGTGTGTTGAGTTAACCTTCTGGGTTTTTGGTCTCTCTTTTCTCGGGTTGTAGGTTTGGTTCAATGTGTCAAGGTTGGGTCCAGCTTAGGTGAGACATACTTCTTCTGGTGGCTTTCCATTTGACTCGCTTGTCGCTGTGTACGCTGGTACGCTTGTACACGTCTTCTCTTCTTTCTCTTTCTCCCCCCACATGTCTGTGACATATCTCGTGTTCATCCTTGTCGTTTTTTGTGCTCCCACCCTTTTGTTGTGTTACTATTCGTTCCTATTTTTTCTGATTTCTGTCCTTCCTTCTTCTTTCCTTTTTACTTGTTTTACTGCAGTCTTTTTTCTTCCGAGACGCGTCCTGCAACCCAATGTCTGGATCGACGTGCAATGCTATCCCCTTTTATTTTGTGTATCGTTTACAGGTGCATGCGTACGCATTCGGGAATTTTTATCCTGACAATGTCTCGGTTTTTGTGCACTGAGGTTCTGTGGACCTGTGCTTCTGTATTTATATATTCTTCTTTTGGTTTTGTTGTTACTGTCTCTGTGCATTATCTTCTCTTCCGTTTCTCATTCTCCCACTGTTTGCAATTGTGTCAAGGCTGTGGGAAGACAAAGCGCAATCTACACCCAGCCACTGCCGTACAAGTCCAATATAAACGTTCTAGAAGGGTTGTTGCAACTCGCGTCCGGAGATCACGGGACGCGAAGCTTCCCTTTTCAGAAATTAACTAGGATATTCAAATGTGATTGAAACCACGCGAAATAGACAACGACACGGTGGATTTTACAATGCAAATACCGTGACATTTTTCCGAAAATAGTATTGCCGACAAAACAGGATGCAGAGACAACTCTACAGATGCCAATACCGACAATTGAAGCTTGACTGTCGTCTGAAGAGATAGAGTGCGCCTACAGGCACGATTTTGGTGTGCAAGTGTAAGGTCAGTCTCAAAAGGGAAAGAAAATGCGCAGCGACAGCCTGGCTGCAATGAAGATCGTAGCGTTACTTCCGGCAAAAGTCCACAACCAGGAGCGCGATATTCTTGGCTTGACCGTTCCTGGCACAACATCCTCCGCATCTCGTTCCTGGACATCTTTAACTTTTCCAAACTTACTTTAATCGCTCTCGTTTTGAAATCGTCTTTCTCCATTGAAGAGTGTCGGGTGTCCTCATTTGCCCGGTCCGCAGGGGTTCAGATCGTTCCAACAGAGCGGACACTATTTTACGCCTCGTTAGTGTGTCTTGTATTCTGTATGTTTCTTGTCCCAGCTTTGATTTGTGTCTTTGCCGTTAGTATTGTGTGACAGTGCCTTTTTTGGCGGCTGCGTCCCAGCGTGATGAGTATACCACAAGCAAGAAAACCAAAAAAAGTGAAATAAAAAGACACTAGGCGAAATGCACATATCGTGGCTTTGGCGGCAGGGCAGGGGGCATGGGTAGTCGGGAGAGCAGCGCCATGGAACACTGTCTCCTGCCATTTCCAAGCACAGACAAATGACCGGTAATGGGGTTGAACCAAACGGTAAAGAAAAAGAAAAGACAAGTCGACAATTGGTGCGATGGATAATCTTTCTCAAACCATCCAAGAGAAACTCCACAGGGTGCTAGACTCGGGCCTTCTCGAGCATGTGCCGTGCGGGACGAACAGCCGGCGGCCTCGGTCGACATCAGATACGAGCCGAAGACGTAGCTCGGGATCAGGCGCCAATGGATCACGGACTGATTCGCAAAGACGCCGAGTCTCCAATGCATTTGTTGAGCTCTTCGATGTCTGCTTAAATGTCTCGTGGATGTCTCTGATCGTTTTCGTACGTTTATTTTTCGTATCTTTCCAGCTATGGAGCTCACTAGCGACGTCCCCTCTTTTGTTTTCATTATTTATTTTTTTATCCCCTTTCCCTTCTCCTCTTCTATTTATTTTATTTTATTTTTATTTATTTCTGTTTTTTTTTTTATTTCCGCTCGCGAGTGTCGTTTTGCTGTCGGTCCACCCAACCTCTTTCAATTCATAGGGGCGTATGGAAGGCTGTGCACTCCGTATATTTGAGTACATATACCATATGATATGCGATTGACCACTACACTGCAGTATTGCGTCGCAATACAACTCAGGCCATGCGATCGGTTGTTGTGTGTTTTGAGTTGAGAATAGACAAGATCGCTTTAACCGGATGGGGCTTAGTGTCATGGACAACCGAAAGTTATGTTGTAATTGCTAAAGGGGAAAAGATGCTGGAGCATGAGGGCAGGTGGGAAGGTGCGAACGAGGAAAGAGGTGAATGAAATAAAATATGAAATAGAAAATGAATAAAATAAATATGAAATTATAGGCAGAACTGCCAAGAAGCCACGGTGCTCTGCGTCTCGTTCCGAATGAAGCACGATGGGAGAGAACAACATTCCACATTTTCAGTCTGTCGGCGCCTCAAGACGGTGCCTGGACGTGGCCCTGTTTTGGGCACTCAACGGATCGTGCTGCAAAGATTTGCTGCTATGTAATGCACTTCTTTGTCTTTGTTTTTTTTTTAAAATTTTTTTTGTTCTTTTCGCTTCTTTCTAGCTCTTGCCTGCTCGCTGCTCGCCTTGTTTCCCCTGTATGAGGAATATGGAAGCGAGAAGCGAGCAGGGATGCAGACATGTCGTGATGCTCAAACCCTCTTTTGTGTCTTGCTTTTTTTATATTTCTTATTTTTTTCTTTAAAAAATCCAATTATCATCCTTGGGCTTGGTCTTTGGTGTTCTCTTTTCTTATCCTTCTTTTCAACCTCGTCAGGCCTTATTTTTCGTGTGGCTACTCAGGTCCACGCATCATGCCCTGTCCGTGCCCCAACCCTGTCAGCCCAGCGTAAATGCGTTTTCTATGGGTACGGAACGAGAGAAAACGGAAGTCGCAAGAAAAGAAAGGAAAAAGAACCTGATCCCAACAAAGAAAGGAAGCGATGTAAGACGAAACAAGACAAATAAACTCGGAAATCGACTGCCCTGTTTGTGTCTTGCCCTGGTGAAATGGTAACCATAGAGTTACGTTGGGGAAAGTGGCTTTGGGGGACCGAAAATGCCTGAAATTCTGAAAACCAGAAACCTGAGAAGCTCCAGAGTCCCGAGAAGTCCGAGAAAACCGTCAAACAATACTGTGCCGCACGTTCTCAGTGTACTTTCCACTGCCAGCATTGTCTAGAGTCTCGTTTGTGCCGCATTTCTACACAAAAATGTCCGCCGTGCCGCCCCCTTTCGCATGACGTCTCGTTTCCCCTACCGTCATTTTTGTCCTGCTATGCACCGTGAGGCTGTGTCGTGGCGTGGCTGTTGCTGTTTCTGTTTTGTTTCTTGTCGCGCAGTTGGGTCGTCTTTGGTCAGTCACATCGGTTGGTCTCATTCTCGGTCAATTTTCGAGTGACGCCGTAGTAACCAGCATTGATCCTTTGATCTCGTATCGTTTTTGTTCCTTGTTGCTCGTTGTCGTTTTTCTTTCCTTTTTCGGTAACAGTTCGGAGGCGAGAATGCTCTCCTGAACCGCCCCCCACCCAAACTTGCAACGCACCTGGTTGGAGGGGCTGGACAAGATGGGATGAGCGGAGGTACAGCAGGCCGTGCTCCGCAACCGTCAAACGGTATTAGACATTCGTTGTCTTTGCCTTTGCATTTCCCTTCCCTTCCGAACCAAGACGGGGACCCCTGTCGATTCTGCACAGCAGCTCTCCTCGCTGCACTAACACGAAGCAGAGGCATATGCATGCACCTGGCATGTGCAATGTGCAATGGTCTGCAAGTAATACTCCGGTCATGTTCACTCGTGCGTGCTTTTTTCTGCCCACCCGTCACGGGCAGCCACATCCGCCACTTTTCTTATTGTGGTTCACAGGGCTTGGCGTTCCGGGTTGTCCTTTTTATTTTTTTCTTTTTTCTTGTCTTCTCAGATCTCTTTCTTATCCCCCCCACTGTGACCCTGTCGCGTTTTCTCGGTCTGTAAAGCCGTCCGTGCAGTTCTGTCTGTCCGCTAGAGTCCGCTAAGGCCCGGTCTACGTTGGCGGGACCGAACAGGACTGGCATTGAGCGATGCTTATGACTGACATTCTGACCTCTTCTTTATTTCTTTTATTTTATTTGGCCGTGCTATGATCCCCGAATTTTGTCTCTTTCTTCGTGTCTCAGGGCCGATGCCGACATCCACCGTCCACGGCATCTAAGTCTCTGTCTAAGATTAAGGCTGTGTCTCTCATGCAGGAAAACTCGTTTTGGAGTCTCTTCTGCTGTTGGCGCCGCTCTCTCGTTTTTCTTTTTCGTTTTCTTTTTTCTTCCGTCCCTTGTCCACCTGATGTCCGTTTTATGCATAACTTAGACACCGTCGATGCTCGCCCACAAATAGCCCCTCTTTGTAGCAGAGGGTTGGGTAAGGTTGTGTCAATGTCGGTTGTCTCCACAGCCCTCTCTTTTGGATTCTCCAAAAAGGAGAGATCTGCCCTGGTGATCGTCCCATTGATTTTCGTCCTTTGCCTTTTGTCTCCTTTCTTTACGCCGTACGTCATGCTTGACCTATCTCTGTTCTCCCCTCAGATCCCTCAGTCCCCTCAACCTCAACCAAACCATGACAAAGACAGGTTCGACAGGAGATCGCTGTCCGTCGCGCCGTCGTTGCGATATCTGCGAATTCTGCACCGCGTCTCCGGGCAGTTCCCTCTGATCCTCCGCCCTGTTTTGCACCCACGATCACGTCTTTCTTACATCTGGCTACCCTGTTTAGAGACAATGGTTGCAACACATCGTCGACAAGAGACGACAAGTATTTTGTATCCCTGTAGCCTTTGCTTCGGATATGTCTTCAAGCGATGGTCTTGCTTCTTCGTTGTCTTTTTTCGCTTTTCTTTTTATGTTCTTTTTCACTTTCTATTCTTTCATATTCCTTTTTGTTTTCTTTTCCAGCCCAAGCTTTCTCTTCTCCACTCTTCTGCCCCCATCATGGTTTCTTTTTCTGTGAGCTTTCCATCCTTCAATACCGATTTATCCACACCCCTCCCCCGTCCAGTCTCCACGCTCGCCCTTTTCGCTCTTCAATTCTGTCGCGTTCTTTGTATGCTCTTTGCTTTCTTCCAACTCCCTTTACCCAGACGCCCCGGTCCATGCATGCAAGCTTCCTCTCATACCGGTCTCCTTGCAACCCAACAGTCCAGGCTCCCTTTCACACACAGTTACCATCCCCGATCGACCCACTGACGCCGGAGGTCCTTTCCTATTGGCTCGTTGTAGAACCGTTCTGTCGCCTGCCCAGAGAGAAGCCACTCGCCAACACCAACACCTTCAGTTCTTCAGTTGTGCCACCGAGTTCTCAGTCTGTAACCCTTGCTGCCTTTGCCAAACCAACATAACTAGTCCTGGCCTGCGTTCTTGTTGTGCTATTGGCGCAGTGAGACGGGCAGGGACCTTTGCATGTTCGTTTCGAATCCTGCATCTATCTATTAGGTTCTTCTCAATAAACGTTTTACGGTGATAACGACTCTAAAATAAGAATGGCTCTCACGGAAGGCGTATTGCGAGCCCATTTCTTTTCTTTAGCTTTGTTTTTGGGTTGCAACAGGCCACTACCGTTTGGGCTGCCTTCGGAGAGCTCCTCCACGTCCCCTCCGTGTTGCACGCGGCATGGGCCTAATTCAGCCAAAATCGTCAACGTTGCAGGGCATAGGTGGAGAAGACATGTCATGGAGAAGGAGTCGAACTAAGATCTGGAAAGGCGGAACAGACACATAAAGCACAGCGCAACTCCCAGTCTCCCAGTCTTTCAGTCTCCCAGTTTTGCAATAGGCAGCCTTGTACAGAATACCTGGTACTGTATTGACGCACGCAAAACGACAGAAAAACGGAGCCTCTCTTCCACCCCTGTAAACTCTTTTGTAGTCAACGTTTGGCCTCCAACCCGTCTCCGTCTCCCGCCAACCCAACCCACTCGGACCAAGCAAAGGTACTATGACCAGCAGTCAGTACTGAGTACGCCGTACATTTAACTTTGACACTTAACGCATGGTCTTTTTTGCTTTCTTGTTTTCTGATTCACATACCGTGGGCCTTTGGGATTTTGTAGCAGAAAGCTTTAGAAGTGAACACCTCACGTCTGATTTTACAGTTTTATTCACACCGGTTTCGTGTTTTTTCTTTCTTGTTTTTTGTTGTTAAAAAAGGAAACTGTGCAATTAAGACCAAAGACCTGGGTTTTATGTCAGTTGTTCTTAAGATAACTTCGCCTTTCTTCTCCCCACAAATGACATCAATGTATTGCCCATATGAGGCCACCCTCAAAGACAGTCCCTGATCGGCTTCAACTCGATATCTCCCTTATTGTTCCTATTGTTGTCTTTTTCTCCTACTCCATTTCTCCACGTTCTTCATTTATTTCATCTGGTGTTGTAGTATGTCCATGTGGGATTTATACAACATTTGCACTCTATCCACCGCCCTTTCCTCCACATTTCTATCGACTGTTTGTTCGCTCCTTCCCTGCCAGTGGGCGTCCACCATCTCGTCGTTGTCCAACTGCCACCCTGCCCTGACCACACCATATCGGCAGGGCAAGAAGCAGAGCGTCCCAAATTGCAGCATTCTGTTTAACACAAACAGCAGGGTGTCGTTCAGTGGCTCACTCTTCTCGCTCTACAACCCGACAGGCGCTCAGGTCTGCAGTCCTGTCTGACCTCCGTTTTGCTTTTCCAGCACGGTGATCTATTTTGCCCTTGACTTTGTCTTCATCGCTCTTTCCTCACCGTCTGTTATTATTTTCTGTTATGTCTCCTGTAGTTCCTTATATGGGCAATTTCCACCACCGGTTCCCTTCGTCCCTTCCCTCTGGTTTGATCTGCGCTCAATGTGAGGGCGCTGGCCTTTAAAGTAAAAACAACTCAAAACGAAAGGAGCGAACAGGCCACAGGAAAGAGCAGGAGAGAAAGACGACACAAAACCAACAACAGAAAGAACGACATAGGTATATGACTGGGAATATCCAGGAATCGGCAAGAACACGCCCCCCCTCGCCCAGAAGAACTACCCCCAAACTCTGTCCCCCCCAAATCCTACCTCAAAAATAAACAAGATCTCCTCCGTCATCGACCGGAACCAAGATCGAGACTCCTGGGTCTATCCCCTTTCTCTCTATTTTCCCCGTCTATCCCTACACATCTTTTACCTTCTTTTGCCCCTACGACCAGTTTATTTCCCAGTGCAGGATCGACAAAGGAGACGCCTTCAGACAAAAAAACAAGACAAGACAAACAAAAAGAAGCAAAAGTCGACTGTCAACGACAACAACAAGACCAGTCTACGACGAGCCTCAAGGGGCACAACTGCGCGGCATCGCACATATATTCGTTATACCTCGTCCATTGGCCGCATTACTTGTCCGCTACCCGTCTGCTCCACTCGCATTCTTCCTTCTCGACACTCGTCGGCGCTCCTCCGTTTTTCTCGCCCCTCGTGGCTCGTGCCCTCCATATTCTTTGCCGCACTCCCCTCCCATATCTCCGCCTGTCGTCCTTTCTCCTACAGCCATAGCCAGACACCCCTACCTTAAATTTCCCCTCCCCTCCTTCAGCCTCTCCATTATTCGCCCTGTACGTCGTATACTTTGCTTGTTTGCTAAAGCTTAGAGAGCCTGTTCCGTCTGCGGCACAGTCTTCTCGCGCGCGCTCTCGCTCTCCGTCTGTCCCCTCACTGGTCCCTCTCTGTCCTGTTGCTGTCAGAGCTTATCCGTCTCTGTCCGTCAGTGTCCGTCTGGGGTTCTTTTTTCTCGTGCGGTCAGTTCTGTCAGTCGTCTACACTCTGCCCGTCTCTCCGCCGTCTTTCCACTTCCGCTTCTGTACATGCGCCCATTTATCTTCCCCATTCTTCATCCGCCATCTTGTCTCTCCAAAATCACTACCTGCCCTCCAGCCGGGCTCGTCACTTTATTTACCCCCTCCACCCCCCTCATTCTTTTTTTGTTTTCTTTCTCTGCTCCTTTCGTAGAAAGAAAGACAAATAGGTCGACCTTTCTATTTCATTTCTTTGCTATTCATTCATCTATTTCACTTACTCTATCTTTCCACGGCCGCAACAGCGCCGCCAGCGTCGTTCGTCTTTTATTTTATCTAGCACACAATTCCCTTCTTTCATCTCGCACCCGTTGCCATCATCTTTATTATATCGTTTTCTTGTTGTCGTCGGATGGCAACATTTCATTTATTTACTTGTCATTTTTTGTTTATCATTTCAACTTTCACTTCGTCCCCATCCCATTTCTCCAATGCTCGCTACTCGACGCAGCGACACGGAACTGAGCCATCCTTGGTCCTTTAGCAAGCTAGAGACGTCCTCGTCCGCGCTCTCTCTCAAGCATTCGCCGCCCAGTCCCGGTACACGCATGTCGAATACCGGCTTCGAGACGCCGTTGTCGAACGCCGCCACAGAGTGGTCTGGCCAGTACTCTTTCTTGCCACCGGCCGAGCCTATCTTTGCAGCTCAGGCCTACGATCATGTGAACGGCGGTGCTGGTAGCGGCAACGGCAGTGCCGGATCCGGAGGAGTTGTCGATTCATCAACTACAAGCAGCGGGACGAGCACCACGAACAATGGTGTGGCCAACACCGGCGGCCAGACGCAGACCCGGCCATCAACGGGCACTAACGGAGACGGCAGTGGCGGCGGCAGCATCAAGGATGATTCGTCTCTCAACGCTGGCGCATCGCCTTTGGGCCTCCACCATCGCCGCAGCATCGACCCCCTTGGCCTGCGCCAGCATTCTGTGAGCGGGACAACACAAACGACAGTGACATCGCACAACCTCGGTGGCAAGACACCGCCCACGCCGACCACGGCCACGAGCGAGCAGCATCAGCATCACCAACATCACTATGG
Organism: Sporothrix schenckii 1099-18; assembly: GCF_000961545.1. Classification (NCBI taxonomy): domain Eukaryota; kingdom Fungi; phylum Ascomycota; class Sordariomycetes; order Ophiostomatales; family Ophiostomataceae; genus Sporothrix; species Sporothrix schenckii. The sequence continues at coordinate 4,414,246 of NW_015971148.1, forward strand.
CCAACACACTCATGGCAGCGATGTGGTGTCTATGGCAGCAAATCCGCTTTCCTCTGTCCTCCAGCAGCAGCAGCCCGATATCCACTCTGCTGGCAGTGGTGGCGAAGATCACTCAGGTCTCAAGGATGACGAGGATGATCTGATCGACGACGAGGACATGGGCGAGGCCGGTGAAGGAGACGGGGCGCCGGCACCAGCGCAAACCGCAGCCGAACGGACAGCCCAAAGGCGGAAAATGAAGCGGTTTCGGTAGGTAGCGCACAAATATTCTGTACTCTGCAAGTCTGGGATTCCTACAGGCCTCGGAATTAACCCACTAACATACATTGTCCAGCCTCACGCACCAGCAAACACGCTTTCTCATGAGCGAATTCGCCAAGCAGCCTCACCCGGATGCTGCACATCGCGAGCGGCTGTCGCGTCAAATTCCAGGTCTCAGCCCGCGACAAGTTCAGGTGTGGTTCCAGAACCGGTAAGTGTATCTCGTCTTCTCGAAAACTATAAATGCAAGTGTCAAATCCCTGACTGTATAGTCGCGCCAAAATCAAGCGCCTCGCAGCCGATGACCGGGAGCGCATGATCAAGATGCGTGCAGTGCCCGACGACTTTGACAATGTCCAAGCTCTACATTCACCTTATGGCGCTGTCCACGGCCTCGGTACACCCATGGCTTCGCCTGTCGATTACGGTGCAGCGGCAGCAGCAGCAGCAGCGGCAGCGTCGTCGTACTCCGACCACATGATGCGGCCCTTGATGGTCGACGTACGGCGCACCGATGGCACCAACACCAGTGGTGGAGACGACCAGAGCCAACACTCACAACACCAGCAACACTCTCACCTCCAACACAGCCACCATAGTCACCACCTTTCGCCAACAGGACTCAGTCCCGGATTTGGTAACATTGGTTTCGGCACGGCGGCTACGGGTGGCATGGGCAGCTCCGACATTTTGTCGCCACTATCGCCAGCATCCAACACGGATCATCGTTACAGCAGCTACTCGAGCCTCTCGTCCGGCGTCGCCGGAACCACGACAGCCGGAAGTGGTTCAAATATGAGTCCGCGCACAGCAATCCCTTACACGCGCCAGAACAGCGGGAATGGAAGTCTTGATGGCAGCCAAAACCAGAACCAACAGAGCCAGTCGCAGCAATCCGCCAACCAACGCCACCATATTCGTCCTTTGCAACCACTGCAGCTGCGAGAAACCGTGTCGCGCTCGCGATCCGACAACCTGCAGTCCCCTCTGCGATCGAGCATGTCATGGAAGGGCGATTCGCTTGACTACAGTAACTACCACCATGGTAGCGCAACGGGCGGCGCTGGAAGCACGAGCCCTGGCCGTTCATCTCTGTACCCATCTGACGGACTAGGCAACGGGTCATCGTCTGCCGGTCTCAGTGGCTACGATTCGTATTCTGGTAGGTTTCATTTTCGGTTCGCCATATATCTCTCGGCTGAGGACACCCAATCAACTGACAATGTAGGAAGGCTCTACCGTCCATTCACCGACGCACATGGCCTATCCGGGTTACCAAACGTCTCCGGGTATTCAAGCAGCGGCCAACAGCAACCAGAACCGATCCTCGCGCCTCCGCGCCGCTTCAGCTACACTGCCCTTGGCCCTTGACCTACGCACGACCGGTGTCGGGACAGGGAGCATGGGTGGTGGCTCGCCGTATCGCAGTATCAGTACCACCGCTGGAGCGCTCTCACCGACCGCAGGCACGCCGCGCCAACAACAGCAAATGGGGAGTCTGAATGGCCTCGTCTCGTCGTCGGGCTACGGAACCAACTATGCCACGAGTTATGCCTCGAACAACTTTGCCACGACGGCACCGCTTACCGCACCGCTCGACTTTAGCATGTCTTCGTCCGTGTCGCGCACAGGCGCCGGGAGCGGGATAGGTTATCGGACAGGATCGACATCGTCCATGTCCAACGGCGGTGTCACGGACTACACTTCGATGCCACAGATGAGCGCCCCCTTGGCACCGCCGAATGACTTTTCGCAGGCATTTCTAAGTACCGGCGCAGGTACGTCTGGAACTGTATCGGCGTCGGTCTCGGCTACGTCCATCGCGGCACTCAGCAACAACACAAGCGGTGGACGAGCCTCGCCGTATGGCACAGGACTAGGACACCACACGTCGACATCCATTGGCAGCAGTCTCGATCGCAGCAACACGGGTGGTACTACCGCTTCGACAGCGACAACAGCAATTACAATGGGCAGTGGAACCACGACAACCGACTTTTCTACCTCCCCAACCGACACCGCCGCTGGCCTCGGAGGTCTCAAGCGCAAGCACAGCTTCACAACCGGTGCGAATACGAACAACAACGTCTACGGAAGCACGGCGTAACGGCAATACACGAACAGAATCTGATTTATAAAAACGAAGAATTATGACAAAAAAATGACGGAATGGCGGCGGAGTTTACTTTCCCAGGTGTGCATTTTGGCGCGTGGAGTGTTGTTTCACGATAATATTTCGTGCCTGTCACATTTCTTATATTTGTTCTTATTTCTTTTCATTTTTTTTTCTTTCGCAAGTACGACGATTGAGGCCGCTGGTGGGCTTCTATTTCTCAGTCACTCACTTGGTATACGAATTTTTTTTTCCCGGACAGAGCAGCGTCAGACAGGGGTTGACTATATTTTTGTCGGAATGTTTTATGTTTTGTTCTTACTCGATTGCACTTTGTTTTGCGTCCCAACAACGGTCTTTGTTCTGATTCTTCGCTTTTTACGCTCGTTGCATACCACTTTTATCATTTATTTTTTTAAACACAGGACAATACCCTCGTTTGTATGTTTGTTTCGGTGTTTTTTTATTCGGTGCGTTTTGCTACTGTTTCTTCTTTCTATCTTTTGCTCTCCTCATTCGATTTACCACTTTTTTACAGTTTAGCACTACGTTCTCTTTATTTCCCTCCATATACGCTCTCCACAAACAACCACAAGATTGCGATCCAATGCGCTTATCCACTACATTCACCGTCCAATCTCGTCTCATAGTCCAAATGTCAATACTCAAATCAACTTGGCAACCAATACTCACTTGTGTAAAACGAATGATACCCACTGGACATTATGAAGTAACGACTAAAATGACGTTTGAACATGTACATTTCTGTTCGCCTCTTCGCCACTCCACATCTCTGCCGTTTCCTGTTCACTCGCGTTTTGCTCCGCTTTATGCACTGTAACCCCATGAGCGTGTCATGCATATTGTTTGTGGCTTTTGTCTTTTGTCGGATGGCAGAGGAACTGTGTTCAAAGGAGGGACGAAAGCACAGAAGCAAGCCAGAACGAACGCTCTCACATTGCACAGCAGCGGGAATTTAGTTTTGTTTTGCTTTGTACTCTTGTGTCGCTGTGTCTGCGGCTCCGCTTCCGCGGCCTTTGTGGCTCTATGCCTACGTATGCTGTGCTGTGCTTAATATCTTCTGGATCTTCTTTTTGGTCTCTTTTTTTGCTTCTGTTTTCCTTTTCGTTTTTTTTCTGTTTCTTTCATATGATGCTCACACAACGCGTAATATTATTTGTGGGCACAGCTCGTTTGCAGGACTCACCGGATTGCGTGTTGTCGTGTTGCCGTGAGACAATAACAGGTGACGAAGGAGGGGCAGACGAGGTACCAGGTGCGTAAATGTGATGGGGGTGTGAGTGTGTGTGCGATAGAACGGGCCCACAAGCCGTCCGATATCGAATAGTCCAGCACCAAAGCACACGCTGTGACAGTACATGCGCGCCACCATCGCATTCGCAGTCGTTCGGTTACCTTGACGGCACCGAAGCTGGGAGGCTCGAGATTCTCCACGGGCCGAGATGTGCCCTGTTTAAATGCATGCTAGAGCCAAAAAAAAGGAATTAAAAAAAGAGAAACGGGGACGAAAAGACACAGTCAGACGTGCTGCGGACACCAAAGAACCATCCCCACGTGATATTGGTGATGGCACAGTCCGAATACGACGGCTGCTGAGTTTCCTACTGGTTCGTTCGTTTTCATCCGGATCCGGATCTGTGGAGGATCCAGTGGGGAGATGCGGCCGGCACAGCACAAAACAAAAGGTGGCTGGCAGCAGAGAGAGCTTGATGGTAGAACCAGGGTGGATGGGGCCCGATGCGAAATCGGGATTTTTGATCAAGTAAATCCGGGAAACATGGCGGCTATCCGCTACTTGAGGCAGGCGAGGGCAAAAAAAAAAGAAAAAAAGGGAAACAAAAGGAAGGGAAAATGTGCTCGATAAGGGGCAAGATAATAGCGGATAGAGTAATAAGGATCCAGAGGATGGTCTCTGCCGTGGCACAGAAATTCTCTATAAGGGATTATGTATATAGGAAACACTCGAGTATGCCCGAAAGGGGTATTTACCAAACGTGTGTGGTGCGGTCCCTTTATTAGGCAAAAATGGTGTTGCCTGATTGGCCCAAATTCGGGAAAGTGGGTCGATGCAGCCTCGTCACGATTTATACCAAAGTGGCAGAGACCTCTTAACACGACAGTTAAGCAACGCAAAGGGAAGAACCCCCGAAAAAGAATAAATGAAGAAAAAAAGAGAAGTACCGGGACGATTTACTCTTCTGAAATGACGCACACAGAGGCGGGACAATAGAGAGGTATTCCCTGATGTTACGTTGCTGAGTCCAAAACAGGAAAGAGCCGTGATGGACAGTCCCAAAAAGGAAGGAACGGCAACTTTTCGACAACATCCATCCATTTATTTTTCCTGTCTCATTTGCATCCAGTCTTCTCAGCAACCTTTCAAGCAGCTGGCTTTCTTTCTTCCTTCTTCTCACACACCTTGGAGTTTGCTAAATTTGGTATCGCATCCGGCAATGTCAGGTCACAGCTTACAGCACAGTTTGACTTCCCTCGTTCCATTCCATTTTTTTTTACTGTTTCGAAGGCTTCACTCTCACCTCTCATTCTCTACCCCTAGATGCATATAAGTATAATACTAGACAATGATCGAAGCCCCATATATTCTCTAGTCCTTCTTCTTTTCGTCCTAGGTGATAGCAAGCATTTCTTCTCTTGATTATCTTTTTATTCACCAGCCTCGGGATTTGGCATCTCACAAGGTCCATTCTACAGTACCAGGTGCTCTTTACGGACGAGTATAGTACTTACAGCCTTACAGGCGGCCAAATACAAATGAAAGTGTGGCTTCATTTGGATAAATTCGAAAACTGCCGAAAAGAGCGAACAGATGAGAAATAACACGCACACAAAATAGACCGGGATATGTCTTATCCCCAAATATAGTTTTTTGCCTCCCGTACGCTTCTTTCCACTCGTCGCGACATGGTTGCTAACTCTCTCCTGTACTTGTTATACAGAAAGACGACTCCTGAACAAGAATGAGATATACACGGCACCACGACACACGACACTATACGCTCGACGAAGGCCGCAACGAGGCCACTCCTGACCACATTCTCATCTACGTACACATAAACGCGCCACAGTTCAGGATGGGTCAGAAATGGGGTGGACTCACAGACCTACATCGTCTATTTTGCCTAAACTGTTGCTCGCCACGAAGTGGGTAGACCTTAGTTCTGTGTCGGCCGACGACGGCCTACCGAGTCCCTTGTTCCTTGTTCAGACCAGAACTTGCGCGAATGAGGTTTGCCGTGAGATGCTGTCGGCAAGAAATGCCGCGGAGGCCGGAGAGGGGAGGGGGGGAGGGGTGCCAACAAAGACCAGACAGCTGGAGACAATCTCTGCTCGTCGTCTGTGCTCTGGCGGTGGAGAGAATCGCAGTTGATGAGGTGACGAGCAGACTCAACGGCGACCACTGGTCTATTCCTCTCCTCGGAACAGTGATCTTTACATCACATCTTTGCCACCTTACCGCAGGCAGTAAGAAGATGATGACAGTCGGAGGGCGGAGAGAGTCTCCATCTTCAGTCCTATCACCACGCATGCAGGCGCTTCGAATGGCGCTATTCTTCAGCGGCAGAGACGAGCCGTGAATTAGAATGCTCACCACTTGGGGTGTGGCTTTATCTGGCGGTTGACTAGATCGTCGAAACGGTGGGAGTTCTTGCTGCCTTGCACTTGCATGTACAGGTACATCTGGCACAATCCCCCAATGACGGCCTGGAACTCAACCTCGAAACGGTGCCCAGTTGGCAACGGATGAGAGGCCACCGACTGGGCAGATGAGGTTCAAACAGTTAGGTTGCGTACTGACTGATAGTTGTCTGCTTTTCTTTCGTTTGGTTTTATTTTCCGTAGTTTTGTCAGTGGTAAGCAATGCTAGAATTCGAAGACAACGAAACAATCTACTGATTTCCCCATACCGACTTCCCCAAGATACAGGAGAATTACATCGCTCCATATCACTTTGCCCTCTTATATGAATGGTAGCAATTAGGAGCTTTATGAAGTACATGTGTGGCATATTGCAAACAAAATTTTCCAATGTCGAGCAAAGACATATAATCGCGCCATGCAAGTCAGGAAATAAAAGAAATTTATGACAATCTTGTGTTTGCCCAGATTCATCAATGTTTACTCTCGCGTGTTTAACGAGTATAGTTCGTTTATGAGATCTTAACGTATATCTAATTGTCCCCGTTCGTAGCACTCTGTGGCTGCCTATTTGTTTACTTCCTCGTGACTTAAATTGGGTTCATTCGCTAGAAAAAATGCAGAGGAATAATTGAAGCAGGTGAACGGATACAAACTTGAAGGTATGCGATCTTCTGGCCCTTGTTTATGTAAAGTGTATATATATCCAGCTCCAACAAGTAGATTTGTGGTGTCAACATGCGTAGGACGCAAAACCAGAGAAGCAATAGAAAGGAAAATAAATTTTTCTTTAAAAAAAAACTTGACAGTGGTATCAAACTTAACACTCGTTTTATTTTACCGCCCACGGCTTACACTTCCGTTGCTGACACTGCCCTGTTGACCGCGCCGGTTGTGCATCCCGGTGCGAGACGGCGATGCAGCAGCTGCCGCGCCGCCTGTCGGCTGCATCTCAATCACGACGGGACCACTCTCACCGCTGCTCTCGCCCAGCTCGGCGAGGTCTTCACGGCTGCGCTGGCGCACATTGACGGTCGACGGGTCCTCGCTGGGAACGACGGTTGCCGCACCACTGCTGACAAACAGGCCGCTACGTCCACGGGCTTGCCCTTTTTTCGGTTGTCTTTGCGTCTCTCCCTGGCCATAGTTGCCACCTACACTCTCCATGGTAAAGGGACTGGCCGTCGGCGCATCCAGCGCCGCCAGCTCCTCGCCCGTGAAGACACGCGGCAGCAGCCAGGCGCGCACGGGGATCAGGAGCAAAATAAAGACGGGGAAGCCGACGGCCGCGATGGTCTGGGTGATGGCAAACGTGGCGCCAAAGGCAACGAGCTCAATAGCCACAAAGGCCCAGACGGGCCACTGGCCGCGGGTGAGCTGTTTGAGGGGGTGGCTGCGGGGGGTCAAGGACCTGTCGCGGAACAAGAAGAGCAGCTTGGCCGTGATGCCGTTGGCCTCGAGGGCCTGGACGCCCATGACGAAAAAGAGGCCGGCCAGCACGGCCTGGGGGATGAGGTGAATGACGACGAGGAGCGGGCCCGTCATAGTGCCAAGCGTCAACAGGCCCTGGGCAAGGTTGGAGGCGCGCTGCTCGACGACGTGGGTGACGCGGGCATGGACCGTGTTGCGCGGGTGGCCCTTGAACTCGCCGCCCTCGTCGTCGGCGCTGCCGGCGCTGCCGGCGCTGCCGCCACCGCCGGTGGCCATCGACGCGGGCGTAGCGGCCTTATCTTCATCGTCCTTGACGAGCTCAGTGACGCACAGGGACTCTGTGTGGAAGGGAGCCTGCGGGATGAGGCCGTTGGGGAAGGGCAGACCGAGAATGCCGGCAACGCCCGTCGTCAGGCCCAGCAGAAAGAGGTCCCAGTGGAAACCGGCCGGCTTGCGCAGCGGAAACTCGGTGCCCTGCGCAATGAGCGAGGACACGTTGTGATCAAAGTAGAAGAGGATCGTCAGCAGCACGGCAAAGGGGATGGCCAGGAACACATCGCCGACACGAATGTTCCAGAACCGCACCAGCCAGCTGCGCACGGCATCGGTAGGCTCAAACGCGATGCCCGTCGGCAGCACCTCGAGCGACACCTGGCGCATGCGGCCAATGTGCACAAAGCCGGTAAAGAAGACGACGGTGAGCGGCGTGCCGTAGTCTTTGAGGAAGACGCGCACCGGGTGGGTAAAGAGGCTGCCACGGCCCATCTCGCCGCAGATGTAGGCCACGGCAAAGACGACCAGGCCAATGAAAATCGACAGGTAAAACGGCTCCGCGTCGCCCAGGCGCGACAGCACCTGGATGCCCTTTTGCAGGTAGATGAAGGCGACGTAGAAACCGAAAATGTCGCAGGGAAATCGCGTCACGTACTTGAGGGCGTCGCAGGCGTTGGTCATGGCCAGCGCCCAGTGGAACACCAGCGACCAGAGGCCGATCCAGCACATGAACGCCAGGTAGTTGGTGCCGCGCGGCGCGATAATGTCGTAGACGGTGTAGTTGAAGACGGTGATGGGGCCCGTCACGCCGACAATGACCAGCGGCTGGCACGCGAGTACGGCAAAGACGACGGCCCCCAGCACGGACGCCAGCAGCACCTCGTTGACGCCGTACTGCATGTGTGTCTTGGTGAACATGTCGAGCGAGAAGGCCAGCGCCGGCAGGATGTTGGCAAAGTACATGTACACCGTCGCCGGCACGACGCGGTAGTCCCATGCGTCCGCCCAGTCGCTCATGTAAAACGGAGCGCGCCGCCGGACATCATTAGCCATGCCGCGGAAAAGATGCACTTTCCACCAGGCGGGACGGGACGTTGCCGCTGGCGGCGAGGATGAGGACGCCATGGTGTCGTTGGGAGTGCCTCGTCGCCGGCTGCTGCGAGCGTGGCGCTGGACAGACGAGGTGAGGCGTCTCGGCCAGTTGTTCCTGCTGTTGTTGTTGTTCGCGTCACGGGCCGGGCCGACAGGCCCATTTGCTCCTGCCCCAAGAGCAGACCCGGAGCCAGCACCGACGCCTGTAGCTGAGCTGAGATAGCGAGCGCCAGAGTGGAGCGCGGCTGCGAGCGATAGTGTGTCTCTGGCGGTATGTGAAATGATGAGGGAAGGCGGTGTGTTTCTACACAGGCAGAGACAGAGAAAGGAGGAGGGGAGTTGGTGAGAGGGTAGAAAGTCGATACCAGATGTCCGACGAAGATAAAAGCAAAGGTCAAAAATATGGAGAAGGACCGATAAATGAAAAGAAACGGAAAGCGCAAAAGGATGTACAGAGGAGCGGGAGCCGTTCCCGGGAGTCGCGCTAGCGTGTGTCCCACCGCATTTACTTTTCGGGAGCGATCAGACTGCTGGCTCTGCCTTGTTCAGGGTTGATTTCCGGATTCACTGTCAACGCAAGGAGCGTTTGCGGTTGCATTGATTGCATTTGGAGGCGGTTATGGAACCTACAGAGCGGACATGACCCGGGGATGTGCGTCCTGATGTTCGCTGCGGCCAAAAAAATCCAAAAACCAGACAATGTGCATTCCCACGCCATGCGCCTTTTTGTGGGTCCACGCTTCCGCAGTTCGCAGAAGAGTCTGAGGTGGACCGACGTGCATTTGGGCCAGTTCTCCTCTTCTGTCTCTCCTCGTCTTCCTTACGGGTCGGCAAGTCGGCTCAATCGATTCTGGCTGTAGCCTTGATCTCTACACTCTCCAATTCCGGCCTCCCGAGATCGACGCCGGTGGTCGCCTCTGCGTCCCCGAACAAGGCACTCTTCACTGCTTCACTGAGAGAACTTTCAGACATGTGTGTTGTCCTCGCTAGTTCTGTTAGAGTCACTGGTTGCAGCAGGCGAGGAGAGCCGGACAGGTAATCTATTCATTCGTTTGTTCGTCTGAACCGTCTCTATTCGGTTTCCTACCGTCGCATGATGATTTTGATCTTGTTCTTTTGGTACACCCATGTCCTCTAGTAGTCGTAGAAGCCCTTGCCGCTCTTCTTACCCAGCCAGCCTGCATCCACCATCTTGGCCAGCAGCACGCTCGGCCGGTACTTGCTGTCGCCCGTCTCCGTGTGCAGCACCTTCATAATCGACAGGCACGTGTCCAGGCCGATAAAGTCGGCCAGCACCAGCGGGCCCATCGGCACGTTGGTGCCGTTCTTCATGATGGCGTCGATGCTTTCGCGGTCGCCCACGCCCGTCTCCAGGCAGATGATGGCCTCGTTGATGTACGGCATCAGAATGCGGTTCGCCAGGAAGCCCGGCGTGTCGGCGGACGTCGACGCGATCTTGCCCATTTTTTCGCAGAACGCCACAGCCGTCGCCAGCGTCTCGGCGCTCGTCTGCAAGCCGCTGATAATCTCGACGCCCTTCTGGATGGGCACGGGGTTCATAAAATGCGTGGCCACGACGCGCGACGCAATGGCGGCGGCGGCCTCGGAGGCAGGAGGCTGGCCGGACGCGGCAGCGGCGGCCGCAGCAATCTTGGTGATGGAGATGGAGCTCGTGTTGGTCGCCAGGACGGTGTACGGCGCTGCGATGCCGGCGAGGCGCTTGAACAGATCAAACTTGAGGTCCGGGATCTCGGGGACGGCCTCGATGACCATATCGACGCCCCCAAGCTCGTCGAGCGACGTCGTCGGTGTTAGGCGAGCGCGTGCAGCATCGGCATCCTCCTGCGAGATGCGCGACTTGCTCACGTCCTTGGCCAAGAGCTTGTCGGCAAAAGCGAGGCCCTTGTCGAGCGAGGCCTGCGACGAGTCGACGACCGTGACGGGGACGCCGGCGCGTTGTGCGGCCACGAGGGCAATGCCGAGGCCCTGAGCGGTCTGTTAGTTGTCCTTTCTCTTTCTCGCCGTGACGTTCATGGGGTCTTTCTGCGCTGTCTAGGGTCTGAACCCACCATCTGGCCGGCACCAATGACACCAATGCTCTTCACATCAGCTGCGGGTCGTGCAGCCGTCGTACTGAAACAGCGCACCGGTCGCGGCAGGGCGGTCGCGCGAAGGAGAGTTGGGAGTCTCTGCATTGTGTGTTGGGGGGGGGGGTATGAGTCGTTCGAGAGGGCGACGCTGAACACGATTAACAATGCGAGAAGGAAAAAGACGAATGTGTCAATGGAACGACGACTAAAAAAGAAAAGCTCAAATTCTGTCATCACCAGTGTTCGTAGAAAGCACGATGCTGTCTCAGGCCCGGCATTCGCTTATCCTCGGCCTGTCGGTGATTTTGTGCGAGTCTCCACCATTACGTAGGACGCGGGCGCAAACGGACGCGAACTACCCACAGGATACAGTGGTTCGATGAGAATTACAGGCGATCGTTCGCCTGTTTCCAAGGTCTATCGGGGGACAAACAGTGCCCCTCCAGGGAGGTCTCCAAGCACGTGCAAATTGGGCGGTGTGGGGCAGCTCGGATAGCTCCAACGCCAAAAGAACCAACAGGCAAGCGCAACCGCAAGCGCAACAGCAAGCGCAACAGCAAGCGCAACAGCAAGCGCAACAGCAAGCGCAACAGCAAGTGCAACGGCACCCGCCAATTGTTGACATTAGCTTCTCACCAATCCGTCTCAATACCTCGCCAAATATTACAACTTGCGACGCAAGCCGTACCTGTCGGTTTCTTCTTCATGCTCTATTAAGTACATTACATCCTCGGGCCCGAATGGAACATCCCGGTGGTGCCGCCACGGCTCCTGGAAGCCTGCCGTTGGATCACCCCTATTACCCTCCTGGCCTCTCCATCCCCGACTTTGAGCCGAATACGTCGCCATTATGGTTGCTGTTTGTTTACTTTGCCTCTGCCCTGGCAATGTTTTTAGTGGCAGCCTTTCTCGTGGCGCGGCTCGTAACACCCCGTTTTCGCCAGGCCCCCTTCTCTGACAAGGCGTTGTTTGTTTGGTTCACGTTGTGTAGGTCGTTCGAAGCAGTTATGTCTTTTTCCTCGGTGCATATCAAGTTCATACTAACACACGATGTCCAGGCGGCGGTCTCCATTGGTTCTTTGAGGGTACGTATGCATTTCAAGCCTCTCCATGCTTGCTTTTGTTAATGTCTCCAGGCTACTTTGTCAAGCACCACGCCACACTTGCCGGTTCACAGACGGTACGCGCACAGCTCTGGAAGGAGTACGCGCTGTCAGACTCGCGGTACCTCACGTCGGATCCCTTTATGCTCTGCGTCGAGGGTCTGACCGTGCTGGTCCAAGGCAGTCTCTGTTTTCTGACTGCAGCCACTATCGTCTACGGCGCTGGTTTGCCAGCGGGCAGCTCCGGTTTGCGGCACGTTTTGCAGATGGTTGTCAGCACGGTGCACCTGTTTGGCGTCTTGCTGTACTACGGCACGCTTCTGTTTGAGGAGTCCATCCACGGAGCGAGCCACTGCCGGCCCGAGTTTCAGTACCGCTGGGTCTATTTTGCGGGCATGAACGCGCCGTGGGTTGCGGTGCCACTCTGTACGTCCCATACGTGATAAGGTCTGCTCAAGATTGCGACTGACCCTTTCTCGCCAGGTGCTCTCTACTCAAGCTCAAAATCGATCTGCCGTGTGTTTGCCACAGTCAACAGAACCAGCATCGATGTGCCGAGCGCTTGTGGAGCGCAGACATCAGGGAAGAAAGAGCAATGAATCTAAACAGCGTCTTGACGTGAATGGAAGATTAATCCGATCTGTGAGCATCGTTTTTGTATCTATTTTTCGTGCCACCTAGCTCCTTTATTCCAAGCTCTTGAGGAACTTCGTTACCCGGTCGGCCACCCATAACTGTGCATCGGGCTGCTCAACCGCGTGGCTCGCACCCGGAATGGAGCCCGAGAATTCACTAAAGACACCCGGCGGACAGAACGACTTCCAGCGCGCCACATTCTTGGGCACGTCGATCGTCTTAGGTACACATTCGTCCTTCTCGGACGGCAGCACAAGGACTGGCTTGGTGAACTGACTCCACGCGTCAGCCAGACGCTCGTCGGGCAGATCCGACGAAAAGAAGTCGTCGTCGCCACTGACGTCGGTGTTAGTGGTGGAAAGGATAGAGTAGAGACAATAAAGGAGACGTTAAAAGGAACCCACTTGAACGAAACCAGAGAGTGCCAGCGGTAGGCGGAGTGCGGCGCCGTAATCATCTCGGGCATGTACTCGGGCGGCACAATCACGTCCGCCTTTCCCTCCTTGATCATCCCCTCCGTCGCCGCCACTGTCATGTCGTGCTCGCCGGGCTTAAAATACGGCACAAGGCACTCGCGGTCCGACACGGGGCCCTGGAGGATGAAGCCACTGACCTCGGGGCTCGTGCCCGCCTTCATCGCCTTGGCGTACGCCATCTGGTCCTGGCAGCCCGTCGAATGGCCTAGGAAGACAATTTTGTCGCGGCCCAGGTTGTCCTTGAGGTGCGTCACCAGCGCCGACAGGTCCGCCACGTCGTCCGTCAGCCGCTTGAAGCCGTAGCCGTGGAACGAGCTGGACATGCGCAGCTCAAACACCGAGTAGCCCAGGTCCTTGGCAGCGTCAGAGGTCGCCAGCTGGTGCGCAATCGTGCGGATGTAGGGCGTGGTGTGCGGGCCGTCTGTCAGGCCGCCGATGAAGACGAGCGCATGGCGGGCGCCGACCGAGTTGGCCGTGACGAGCTCGTAGGCGCACGAGTGACGGGTGGGCGAGTCAAAGGGGTGCACGATGACCGAGAAGGGTGCCTTGAGGCGGTTTTCGAGAACGGCAGTCATGGTGGCAATGTGCTGGGACTGGGACGAGACATAAGAAGAAATGGTGATACAAAGACGTTGAGATGGAAAGAAAGGGAAAATGAGCAGAAGCGTAAGGTGATTCAGCAGCGACAATACAGGAAAGACCGAGGTCCTCTACTTATAGAATGCACCTTCCTCTGCGTAACTGCCAAGGATCTGATAAAATGGACTGGTTAGATTTTCAAGAAAGAAAGTCTCCTTCATCGCACCTACCCTCTCACGGGGCTTCCTTGGCACTGGCGACGTTGAGGAAAGCTCCACTGAATGATAGCTTGTCACGACGCTGTGGGCCCCACCCCCACCTGCAAAATGCACAAAAAACCACCAAAGCACCTTCATCTGATAGCTAAGTCGCTCCTACCCAATACTTAGTGGTGGGGACCAAATGTGTGTCGCACTTGCCTTTGCGCTCCTGGGCGACTTTTGTCATCGTGCCTGCCAGCCCCAGTCGCTTTCCCATTTTAGCGTTCACCATAGCTCCGACTGCAGACGTCAAAGCACCGAAGAGACATTGGCCCCAAACAAACTCCATCGACACGTCCCTCACTACGAGCACAGAAGCCAGCGACAAAGCGAGCACACGAGCACGCGTACAGACATACAAGAGACGTCGTTACATATCCGCCATGCGGTAGGAGCATACCTTCTCAACGCGATGGACTCTCATCCGCAACTGGCCTTTCGCAACTCATCCACGCAGCGGTCCGAATTCTTCAACAAGGTGAGATAGATGGCTGCGCGGCGTGTAGGAAATGGAAGGGCGGCGTCCTCTGGCTAACAACAGTACAGCTCAAACCATGCTGTCTTGAGATCGCCAAAGCACTGCGCAAAAGCGGTGGCCGCGATGCCGATCCGCGGGAGGCGGCGGCTGCGGCCGCCAGCATGACGTCGCAGACAGATGTTCTGTACGGCCTCCTGACTGACCAGGTCGGGTATGATGCCGCCGTGCTGGACGCTTCTATGGCGGACTACGCGTCGTTCCCGCTTCTGACGATCCTGCAGCACATGACGTCGTACCCGGCGCGCCTGTTGGAGAACGCCACAAAATGTCTGCGGGTGCTGATCCAGTACGGCTGGCGGACCTCGATTTCGGGCGAGAATGCACAGCGGCTGCTCATTCTCCTGACGACCGTCGTCACAGGCGGCCGGCCCGCAGGGCGAACAGACAAAGTCGTCCAGGTCCAGACCCAGGCAATTTTGCCCGAAGAGACGGTGGCCGAAGGCTACCGCGCGTTAGCGGCACTGATGAAGACAGCCGGCGCGGCGACCGCCAAACCCGGCTCGGCCGAGTCACCATTGGTCACGGCCAATGTGGTGCCCGTGCTGGCACATGCCGTGTCGGTGATGCTCGAGGGCGTGACGGACTCCATCATCCCGACCATCCAGATCGAGGCGCTCGGTGCGCTCGCGGCGCTGTACACGACAGTCAAGGACCAAGAGGCGCTGGCCTCGTTTCTGCCCGGCACGGTATCCGGACTCGTCCGTGTGGTCGCGCAGCCGGGCGCACACAAGACGCAGAAACGCGTGGTCGTCCGGACACTCGAGGTGCTGTTTGTGGTGCTCGTCAACACCCTGGGCGACCTGCAGACAAGGCGTCTCCAGAGAGACAACGTTGGCGAGGGCGACAAAGACACAAAAACGAATAAAGAAGAGCCTGACAACGAGGTGGAAGAAGAGATTATCAGCGATACCGTATCGTCCTCGGAGGTACTTCCATCGCTGATACAAGCACCGTCACAGACAGCAGAGAAGAAGCAAAAGCTCGACAGAGCATGGCTCCACGCGACAGCGGCACAGATTAAGCTTGCACTCAGCAGTGTGTTGAAGCTGCGCAACCACGAGTCCGAGGACGTCCGCGACGCTGTGCAACAATTTTGCGTTGGACTATTGGACGAATGCCACATGTCTCTCGCCGACAGCACGTCCATTCTTGTCGAGAGTGCGATTGTGACGTCGCCGACAAAAGTGGATGGCGACGGCGGCGACACTCTCGATTCACTAAACAACTCTACCGCCTTCCGCAGTTTTGGTCCGCAGACAACGCTGCATCATCTCGCTATGCTATATCCTGAGCTCGGCGATGTAATCAAGGCGACGGCGTACAACTGGGCCACCAGCTTACCCCGCGCGATGCAGGCGAGCGACGAAGTCGTCAAGCAACAGGCGCTGCGCAACGTGCAAAAAGCCGTGGCTATAGTCGAGAACCTGCATCTGGACTCGACAGTGCTGCAGGCATCGCTATCGGCGGCGTTACGGGACAGCATTTCCACGCTGGTGCACGCGTCGGCTGGGTCACGGGCGGCCGTGAGCGAGGCCGTATCAGAAGATGCCATTCTGCAATTGGCAGACAGTGCACCGGCTGAGGCAGATGGCAACCCCGACAGAAAGCTGGCCACCAACGGAAGCACTCAGTTGGCAACACAATCCATGGCTGTCTACAAGCCCGTCCTTCTCGGTCTGGGCAGCCAAAAAGACACGCGCGATTCCGTGCTGGACCTGATTGCGCAAGTTGGCCCGCCTGCGCAACAAGCACTGCTGGCGGGCGACATGCTGGACGTGGCACGGGACGCCGAGGGGGTAGACCAAGTGTCTGCGTATTGGCTGTCGTTTGAGCTGGTCAAGGCGGCATTGTCGGGTGTCGAGGACGACCCGGACAGCTTGTTGGACTTTTCATCGCTCAACGAGGAAGCCAAGGCCGACGCCGAGGCGGTGTTTGAGGACCTGTTTTCGTATTCGGTGTCTGCACTTGCGGCACATTCTGACGTCACGTCCGTTGTGTCGACGGCCGACGGTGAGGTGGATTGGCGTGTCGGGGCGATTGCACTGGAGGTGACGGCGTATGCGGCGGCCCGTCTTGGTGAGGCGTTCCGACCAGAGCTGATTGACGTGCTGTACCCGATCGCGACGTACCTTGGCGCGCCCGAGGACCGGCTGCGCGCACACGCCGTGGCGACGCTGAACAGCCTGGCCTCGTCGTGCGGTTACGACAGCGTGTCTGCATTGATTGTGGACAACGTCGACTACATGCTCAACTCGGTGTCGCTGCGGCTGAACACGTTTGACATTTCGCCGGCCTCCACACGGGTGCTGACCATGATGATCCGCCTGGCGGGAGCGCGGCTGGTGCCGTACCTGGACGACGTGGTGGCGGCCATCTTTGCGGCGCTGGACAACTACCATGGATACCCACTGTTTGTGGAGAACCTGTTTTCCGTGCTGAGCGAGGTGGTGCAGCAGAGCGTCCAGCCGTCGTCGGCGAGGCACCTTTTGGAGGATGGCAAGGGCTCAAAGAAGGCGAATATGTCGGCGTCGTCGGCGTCAGCAAAGAATCGGAAAAGACGCCCTGACCCGTCAACGACCAACGATCTTGTGGCCATTCTGGATAGGCGGACAAAGCGTCGGAAGGAGATGGAAAGAGGGGCCGAGGACGATGGCGTGGAAGAGATTGGGCATCCAAGGCAGCCGTGGAAGGAGGCGGCATCCGAGGCTGACAAGCTACTACGCAAGCATGAAAAAAGGAGGACAGATGGAGAGGGGAAGGAGGAGGAAGATAACGACGACGACGACGACGACGACGACGACGACGACGCCGAGCCGACGGATACCAGCAAGGAGGGCAACGAGGTCGGTAAACCAGAAGACCCCAAGACGCCCACGTACGCACTGCTCGCACGCATCACTACGTTAACCCAGCACTACCTGACGGCGCCCACGCCGACGCTGCGCAAGTCGCTGCTGGACCTGCTGGGAACGGTGGCGCCGGCGCTCGCCTCAGCGGACGAAAACGCTTTTCTGCCGCTCGTCAATGCAGTCTGGCCGGTGGCGGTGGCACGGCTGTACGACCCGGCGCCCTATGTCAGGATGGCGGCGTGCGAGGCGCTGGCGGCGCTGTGTGCGAGCGCGGGTGATTTCCTGTCGACGCGCATCAAGGCCGAGTGGCATGCAAAA
The DNA here is from genome assembly GCF_000961545.1 of Sporothrix schenckii 1099-18. NCBI lineage: Eukaryota > Fungi > Ascomycota > Sordariomycetes > Ophiostomatales > Ophiostomataceae > Sporothrix > Sporothrix schenckii. The sequence continues at coordinate 4,431,943 of NW_015971148.1, forward strand.
CTGGGCGGCTGGGCGACACGGGAGAAAGCGGCAGCAGCCGCCAAAGTGGTGGCGTCCACGTCTACAGCATCTTTGACGGCGGCTACATCTACAGCTACGATGCCCACACGGTCCGCCGGTCCCAACGCACAATTCGGCGGCCGGCCGTCGACGATTCACATCCACCAACGGGCGACAGCGACGCGGTCTCTGTCCACCTCCCAACGAACAGGCGAGGAGCAGCTGGTGCCCTCGTCGTCGTCCTTGTCGTCCGTCTCCACTGGCCTCGGACGTTTTGCGCAGGCCGTCCAAATCTGGGAGGCTCTGGCTGGCCTTCTCACAGCCGTTGTCACGTATGTGAAACTGGACGACGATGTCTACGACTCCATCTTGGAGCTGCTCTTGGGCACGTCGGCGTCGCAGAGCCGCACGCTGCCGGTATCGGATGAGCGTCGGGCACGCGAGGCGCTCGCCGTAGTCAATGCAGACGCAGTGTGGCTGGCGCGGTATCGGGTGGGGCAGCTTTCAAAGAGGCGTGACGACGATGCAGCTGAAGACGATCACGACGCCGCATGGATGATGGCAACACCACCCGTCTTGGCGGGCGTGCAGTTTGTGCCTCTTGTCGGGTAGTTGGGGCCTGGCAGGAGTGTGCCCGGGAGAGGCGAAATGCAGAACGAAGACTGCGGCGTCAAGGGCAGATGCCTGATCGAATAGACGGTTAAACCTCAGACAGACTATTTTGTTGACAAAACATATTTAGACACAAGGCGTATCTGCAAAGAGGCAGACCAACGCTGGCATCGAGTCGATTTGAGACAATATCACTTTGGCCTGCCTTGGCTGCAGAGTGGGAGTGGAGGCAATGTGTTGTTCGTTCAGTTTCGACAGCAAAGCTGCTAGCAATTCCGCGGTATTGTTTGTCCGGAAGGCTTGTCTCAGTAGTTGTCCATTTGTCGTTTAGGGTAGCCTGAAGGCTGTTAGGCTCTACTAGCGTCGTCTATGAGTGTATCCAATAGCCTCGAGGAAGCAAAACGAAGCAGTTCATGTAGTTGGTCAGTTGAGATGAGCTACCGTAAGTAGCCATTGGTTCGATTCAGCCTCGCCTGGCGCTAGACTATGCGTAGGTGCAGGCACCCAAATCAATAATACCAAAGATTCAGTCTTGCAATTGAGCCTCTGCACGGTTTACACGAATTGACCAACCTGGACTGCCTGTTTACAATGCGACAGAAGAGAGCCCTCGTCGATGCAGCCAAGCTAGGATAGGTGAGTCCTTGGCGTCTTTCTAACCCAGCAGCCCAGCAGCCTCCACCAGACAGTTTACGCCCGACAAACCAGCCAAGCAGACGGGCGGGCAGGGAGGCTTCATTTGATATTGATTTGCAAGCCCCCTGGATGGCTGTTTCGTCGTCTCCTTTGTAAATCGATTCAAAAATATAGATAGCCATTGGCTGTGTTGATGTGAAATCAATGCCCGTTGAGTCGACTAATGTATTCTATTACGTTTTCTTTTGTCACGAGTAATGTCGGGGCAGTTGTACACAGTATGCGATTCTCTTAACCCACTGAAAACGCGGTTGTACGAAGTACTTTTGTGCGTCTTCTCCATACTCTGTCAGGAATGCCAAATCCTTCGCCCCATACGAAACATGCGTCCGCACAGACGACAAACATTGGCGAGTTTCGGTGAGGCGATGTGGAAGCAGGTCGCGTGAGGATGGCGGAGGGATGAAAGGGAGAAGGATCTGACGAAGTCGTTGTTCGCAATAAGTAAAGGTCACATCAGTCTGACAAATGTGAGGCCGCATAACGACATAACGACAGCGATCCCCGCCATGCAAGCCAAGGAGAGGGGAGTAACAGGGTGGATGCTACCTGCGGGATTTTGAGAAGAAGACAAGTCAAGTCTGGATCCACGACGTATCGAGCAACGCGACGTCGATGGAGCGACAGGATGCGATCAGCCAAACACGACATCACAGAGCACAAAGCCTGCATGGAAGCATGGAAGCATGCATGGAAGCCAAAGAAATGCAGTCTAGCCGACTCATTCGAGCAAATCCAGCCAGCGTTGCATCCGGAAAGTTGGAAGCCTACGACTGACTGTGGCAATGCTGCTGTTGATCGTCGAGGTGGTGGAATGCGGTTGGTCGCGAAGAGGACTGGAAAGAGGGGAAGAGGGACGAGACAAAAACGCCTAGAAGGTTTCTAGAAGGAGTTTGTTTGCTGGCGTGCAGAAGGATCAGCAGATGCATTGGTGGTGTGGGGAAGAGAGCCGCGGCCTTGGATGGTCGGCTTGGGGTCGGCATCTCGGCATTTCGTCGTTTTGTGTGTGTCCAGCTTGCCTCCTTCCGCATGTTGAATACGCAGCGGCAGTGCAGGGTACTTTCCTTCGGAGATCGTCTGGTACACAGCTGTGGAGGGAAGGACGTTGTCCGCTTTCAGCAGGGATGGTGCGATTCTAGGGGTCGTTGGGAAGGCGCGGGCCTGACCTAGGAGGCAGGGAGGTCATGTACACAGTAGTTCCGCGCGCCACATACGACGATGCAAACAAGAACGAGCGCATACAGAGTAATTACACAATACATGCTCCGCTAGTCGAGGCCGAATTTTTCTTGCCCTGCTGCCTTTTTTCCCTTTTCTGTGTATTCACGTCTCGATCGTCGCCCCGTCGTCCTAACCTCTTTCCTATTTTGTATTAACCCTCCGTGTGGATCGCTATCTGGACTTTCTCGGTCTTCTTGGCGGGAGGTACCGCCACGCCTCGTCATTGAGGAAAGTACGGATTTGTGAGCGTCGTACGACAGAAGTACTGCAAATACGAGAAGCAACCAGCAATGGACTGCCGCGGACATGGCCTCGGAGGGAATGTCTACAACCAACCGTCCCTCTGGGCTTGTATTTGGAGTGGAAAGGGGAGGTAGAAGCCTCTCTCCTGGCCTATCTGCGATAGACGATATCATGCCGTAGTTTTTGTTGCCTCATTTCCTTTCCACTGTACAAAATAGGCCATCATGCAACTGAAGCCGTCGACGTTGGAGACAAGTGGACAAACAAACGAAAGCGATCTGCTTCCTTTGTCTCCGTTAGTCCAAGCACGTCCGTCCGTCATTTCGTCTGTTTATCTGACTGTCACTTTGCTTTCTGGTTGGTCGACTTACATAACATTTACTGTATAGCATACAAAATACAAACGACGCTCTCCACAATGAACATTCCTGATCTTGCTGTCGGACGTCGTTATTCAAATGACTTCTCCGCTGGTCTTCCTCCTACAGTTGGCTGGCAAACCGCTAAAACCCACTCTTTCCAGCCGATTCAAACCAAATTTGGGGTCAAAGCACGCCCTAAAGTCGCTCTTGTACCAGCCATACAGAGGAACCGTGCAAGGTACCTTCAAGTCTCCTAACCTGTGCCCGTCGAGGATACGGTGCAGTCTAGCTACGTTTATTCTTTGCCTCTTTTGCTTCCTTTATTTTCCTCATATTTGGTTTGTCACCTTTTTTATATTTGATTCCTCTCGTTCTTACTTGTACTGAATGATTCCTCTATTTTACTTACCACATCGTACTCCGCAGTCCTGATGTTGATCTTCTTGCCTTGGTCGTGCAGGATTGCCACCCAAAATCCCCACTTGATATCCACTCGATCCTCTCTGTTTCAACGTCGTACGGTTCTTACCATAAAAGTTGTACGTGGATTTTGCACGGCATATTACTCCGTACTGTGTATGTTTTAGCATATTTCTCCTCGGCCACCTCTGCTTTAGGAAATTTTGTCCTGGATGATCTCGAACAATGACAAAGCCTCGCTCGCCTCGGCCAAGAATACTTTCAACGTTCTTTTCGTGTGCCTGTGTCCAACGTTTTACAAATGCCGTGACCTGTATTCCCTGTCTGCCCTGCTGTGTCTCTTGTTTACTCGTCGTTTCCCATTCTTCTTCTCAAGTTCCACCACCAGCCACCACCATGACACCGCCTAGCTAGGCCAATACGCTTGTACTCTCCTTTGCCACATCTCTCCATACTTATTTGCTCGTCCTTACACATCCACTGGCACATGGTCAGTGGCACGTGTTCCCGCCAAGATTTTCCCCCAGAATACGGCACTTTCAGGCTTTAGTGTCCTGTTGGGTGGCTTCGTATTACTAGCCAAGGTTGTAGATAAGGCTGTACATGTAAATAGTTTATAGCTAGGTAGTCCAGTGAAGACGAAAAAAGCCAAGATGCTCCACGGCTCCCTCAAGGCGGCTTTTTGTCAGCGCCGCCAGCAAACAACAACACCAGGGCGCAAGACAACACATCTTCCTAGCGTCATCTTCGTACCACATATGCGTGCTTGGGATCGTCCGTGTCTGTTGGCTGGGGTCCCGAATTTCATACTCAACCACCCCCCCCCCTCCCCTCTCCCTCCAAGTCCGCCAACAATCGTTCCTTCCATTTATATCCCAGAATGCCCTGCACCTTCCCATGTTGACCGACCAGGCTGATCTGGCTGACTCCTGCCCATTTCTTCTCTTTCCCATCTCGTCTCCATCTCGTCTCCATCTTCTCCTCCTCTCCCCTCCTGTCATATCCACATCTCCACTTACTATCATCCATCTCTCGTCTCCCCTCATCTTCTCTCTCTATTAAAACAGCGGCCGTCCCTCGTCATCCCCCTCCACTCTCTCCACAATCTCTTTCTTTATTTCCCCGACTTCCCCCAGATAGGCTTGCTCAAACGGGTCGTCGTATTCATATTAAACATTAGCCTCAACGGCTACCAAGCCATCGTCTTCCAACACAGAGCAAGACTCACCAACGCCCCCTTCTCGACCTCACCTTACCCTCCCCAAATCACCCCGTTCATCCTTTTGTGTCACTATGAGCGGCCAGGACGAGAAGAACGTTTATACCCGCCCGGATGCCGTCCACCTGGCGCCGGCCCGCGTCGAACACCATGACATCCTCCCCAGCGATGAAGAGGTCGGTGTTGTGCGCCCCAACAAGCCCGGCCAGGACGACGGCAGCATTGCCAACGGCACGCTCCACCGCCAACTCAAGGGCCGCCACATGCAGATGATTGCCATTGGCGGAGCCATTGGTGCCGGTCTGTTTGTTGGTTCCGGCGGCGCGCTGCACGCAGGCGGACCCGCGTCGCTCGTCATTTGCTACCTGATTGTCGGCGTTATGCTGCTGTTCACCTGCCAGGCGCTTGCCGAGCTGGCCGTGCTGTACCCGGTCAACGGCGCCTTTTACAGCTACGTGGTCCGCTTCGTCGACCCGGCCTGGGGGTTTGCCACGGGCTGGGACTATGCCCTGACCTGGCTGACCGTCCTGCCCTTTGAGCTGACGGCCGCCTCGATCACGATCCGCTTCTGGCGCGAAGACTTGAACGAGGGCATCTGGATCGCCGTCTTCCTGGTGGTCCTGATGAGCATCCAGGTCTTTGGCGTCAAGGGCTACGGCGAGGTCGAGTTTGTGCTGAGCATGGTCAAGGTCTGCGCCTGCGTCGGTTTCATCATCCTCGGCATCGTCATCAACGTCGGCGGCGTTGGCAGCCAGGGCTACCTGGGTGCCAAGTACTGGCACGACCCGGGAGCCTTCCAAAACGGCTTCAACGGCTTCGCGAGCGTCTTTGTCGTGGCCGCCTTCTCCTTTGGCGGCACGGAGCTCGTCGGCCTGGCGGCAGCCGAGACCAAGAACCCGCTCAAGTCGATTCCCACCGCCAGCAAGCAGGTGTTTATGCGCATTGCCTGCTTCTACATTGTCAACCTCTTCATGCTGGGCCTCATCCTGCCCGCCACCGACAGCCGCTTGCTGGGTGCCGAGGGCGCGAACAGCAAGGCCTCGCCCTTTGTCCTCGCCATCCAGGACGCCGGCATCAAGGTCCTGCCGTCCATCTTCAACGCCGTCATTACCATCTCTGTCATCAGCGTCGCCAACTCGTGCACGTTCGGCTCGACGCGCACCATGCAGGCCCTGGCCGAGCACGGCATGGCCCCCAAGTTTCTCGCCCACGTCGACCGCAAGGGCCGTCCGATCTGGTGCATCGTCGTCCAGTTTGCGTTCGGCCTGCTGGCCTTTATCGGCGAGTCGGGCCAGGCCACCACCGTCTTCAACTGGCTCCTCTCGCTCTCCGGTCTCTCCTTCCTCTTTGTCTGGGGCTCCATCTGCCTGACGCACATCCGCTTCCGCTACGTCTGGAAGGCCAAGGGCCGCACGCTCGACCAGATCCCCTACAAGCCCAACTTTGGTGTCTATGGCAGCTGCATCGGCCTGTTCTTGAACATCGTTTGTCTCATCGCCTCCTTTTACAGCGCTCTGTATCCGTCGCCGGGCGCCAAGCCGTCGGCCTCGGTCTTCTTCCAAAAGTACCTGTGCCTGCCTATTGTCTTGTTCCTGTACGTCGGCTGGAAGGTCTATGCTCGCGACTGGCGCTTATACGTCCCGACGGAGGACATTGACGTGCTTGATGGCCTGTGTGACTTTGTGCCGCCGCCGCTCGAGGAGGACCGCGCGCCCAAGAAGTGGTCGAACCTGCCGAGGCGGGTGTATAACCAACTGTTCCGAGGTTGACAGGCGAGCAAATTACAAGCAAACAGACGAGTTGAAGGCAGGCTGAGCGCACGGTGAGGGTGCTGTTGATGTTGATTTATATTGACTTAAGTGATTCCGATTCCGTCATTCTTTTGTTCATACCCCATGGCGCTATGGACGATGTTTCCTTGCCATATATTCCGTACACTCATACACATACTACACATACTGTATACACGAGATGATAGACTAAACTTACAACAATGTTTCAAACTGTCAGGATTACTATATACTACACACACTGCATGAACTCTTGCAATCACAATCCAATCATATGCCTAGTACGTTCTTCCGTACTCTTAACCATCCCCCAACCACAATGCACCGATGCTCTATCTAACGCCTCAATCATCACCCATCATCTATACATCTCGCTTGAGACCTGCTTGGCACTCTCGCTTCGTGACACAATCACAAGTTACGTACTGGCTGCCGTGCCGGTGCCTGCTGCCGGCGGGTACTCTTTGCCGTCCACAGTCACCTTGGGCGTGCACGCGCACCACTCCGTCTCGGGAACGCCGGAGAGGGCTTGCGGGATGTGGCGGCCGCAGCCGCGCCAGGTCTGCTTTGCTGGGAGGTGGATGTTGTCAATGGTGAACGTCGAAGCGGACGAATAGGGAGAAAAGGCTGGGGGCAGCCGACAGAGACGACCGACGGGGCGAAGAAGCTTACAGCAGGTAGGACAAGTTGCGCCCATACACATGATGACGGATGGATAGATCTGTTGGTAGTGGAAATGTCGATTGTGACGTTCTTGTTGACGTGAGTAGAAGTCGAAGTTGCTGAGGTGAGCAAAGAAGTCAGTGGATGCTTTACAAGTAATGATGTGGGGGGTTAGTGGAAAAGTGGGCGAGCTAACCTTTTCACTGCCGTGTGGTGGTGAGTGGGACAAGGTCGAAGACGCTGGGAGAGAAAAATCGAAAATGGTGGTATGAAGGAAGAAGAGGAAGAAATGAGATGGAAATTGACTCTTTTTGAAACATTCCTAAATTGGATGCCGTGCTGATAAGGTTGCCGAAGCAAGGAAGGAACCCGGTAAAAGGAGCTCGCCGACCTGTGGAAGGTGCACCCGGGGAACGGAAACACTGCACGACACGGTGGAGCCCTAATCGCCGACGCTCCAGCTCGATTCCCCTCTTTTGGGACCTAGTGCGGGCTTTGTCATGGACAGGTCGCCGTCAACGATGAGGACGGCACGAACGGATGAGAAAGGACAGACAGAGTACGACATACGTTGTAGTTGTACACAAACACGCCAAATTCAAGTCTTGAGATATGGCGCGTGGCAAAAGACAGTCCATCGTAGAAGGCTCCTATCATTCACTGCATCGACAACTTCACTTAGCTGTCTACCCATTCAGCAATGGCATGATTCTATAATTCTATAATACGTCGGATCTTCGAAATTCGAAGCCAACGCAAGCAGTGTCGGGTGAAGAACCATGAGATGAAGTATTTTTAATCCTGTGTAGAGTCCTGTGTGACGACGGATGAATATTTGCGTAAGGCCGATGCAAGACCAGATGTGACAGATATTATGTTATATAATATGGGAGAATACGGAAGTAGACTATAAATTGGACCAACGTGTAGAGGCGCCCATCTCTGCCAAGAAATGGAGACACACCAAAACTGGATTAACCTTTATTCAACCCAGCATCTCGATTTTCCCTCACACTGTCACCAGGCCATCTTGGCCAGAAGGCCATTGGGCCAGCGACGCACCGATGCCTTGCGCGCCTCGTCGAGGCCCAGGAGGCCCAGTCCCAGCGCCATGGGCAAGAAGTAGTACTCGGCCGGCACGCCCGACGTGCCCAGCACAACCTGCAGCTGCGGAATGTACAGCCAGATAACGGCAATGCCCAGCGACAAGACAATGGCCGGAAACAGCAGCAGGTTCTGCGTCGCCTTGTTGAACGCGGGCGGGTGCTGGAACAGCGAGAGGCGGCGTGTGCGCACGGCCATGAGATTGAACCACTGCAGCACGACGAGGGTGATGAAATACACCGAGCTGGCCTCGTTGATGCGCGCCGTCAGGCCGTCCAGGCCGTCGACGGTGGCCAAAAAGTCCGCGTCGTAGTTGCCAAAGGACAGCCACAGCTCGCCAAAGGGCACGCCGCGGCGCACGAGGTACCAGTAGGCCATGGTGAAGCTGAGGACGACCTCAAACATGCCGACAAATCCATAGGCATGGAACATGAGCTGCCAGTTGACGAGGCGGGTGGTGCGCAGGTTGCGGGGTGGGCGCAGCAGGAGGTCGGCCTCGGGGGTCTCGTACGCGAGAACAATAGCAGCGATGCAGTCGGTGAAGCAGCTATAGATGGGTTAGCAAGTGAAGCCGACGTGAAGACGATCGCGACGACAAGATCGCCGAATAGGGGTGAGAGACAGAGCAGGGAAGGAACTGTGCACGAGGCTGAAATGGAAGGAGGTGCGGAACGACAGAGGGAAGGTGCAAATGGTCGCAATGTGGAAGGAGCGCATTGCAAGGAAGTCGCCATCTGGTGCGTCCCAACAAAACACCCAAAATCCCAAAATCCCAAAATCGAAGAAATAAGCTCACCAAATAATAATCATTAAGAACGACGACAGGATCTGCGGCAGGCCCAGAATGACATTCGTGAACACAGGCCAGAACTCAGACCACGAACCGGCCGGCAGCAGGTACGCGATGATCTTCTTCATGTTGTCAAACACAAGACGGCCATAGCGCACAGCCTCGACCACGCTCGCAAACGTTGACCCGCCAAGCAGCACCATGTCGGCAGCCTCGACAGCAATGTCCGAGCCCCCGGCCAGCGCAATGCCAACGTCGGCAGCCTTGAGAGCGGGTGCGTCGTTGACGCCGTCGCCCGTCATGGCCACAACGGCGCCGCGGGCCTGGAACGCACGAACAATGCGCAGCTTCTGGTCGGGCGTGGTGCGGGCAAAAACAATCTCCGGGTAGTGGGTCGCCGAGCAGATTTGGTCCCACTGGTAGTCGCTGACCTTGAGCAGGTCGGCACCGGTCAGAAGCAGGGCCGTTGTTTGCGGGGGCGCGGGCGGCAGCGGATGATCCATCGGAGCAGCGTCGGCGTGGGCCACGTGCAGTTTGGCAGCCCACTTGCGAGCCGCGGACGGTGCCGCGGACGGTGCCGCGTCGGCCTTCTCGCTGGACGCGCCGACGTTCTTGCCGACGCTCTTGCTGGGGGACCGGACCAGATCGGCCATGCCGTGCACCGCACGCGTGCTCACCATGCCGCACTGGCGCGCAATCGCAAGCGCCGTCAGACCAAAATCACCCGTCACCATGACCGAGCGAATGCCGGCACCGCGCAGCGTCTGCATCACGTCGTGGATCTCGTCGCGTGGCGGGTCCATGAGCGCCAGCAAGCCGATCAGCGTGAACGCGCCAGCGTGCACCTCGCTCTTGAGGCGCTCGTCGTTCTTGGCCGCGGCGCCGTTAACGAGCACACCAGGAGCAAGAATCTTGCGCGCGACGAGAATCACACGGCGTCCCTCGGCGGACCAAGCGTCCTTGGTCTGCTGCACAGCGGCACGCGTCGTGGGCGTCAAGGCGACGACGCTACTGCCCCCCTCACCGACGCCCGCCTGCACAATGCGCGTGCACTTGTCGAGGAGCATATCCGGCGCGCCCTTGAGAAACAGGAGCGTGTTCTGCTGAACGGCAGGCAGTGGTAGAGCCGGCGCACTGGGGTTGATTTTGCCAAACGTGCTGTCCACCACCTCGCCGTGTGTCAGGCACTGGTGTGCTATGCTGTTGTTGTTGCTGGTGTCGTTGAGGGCAAGGGCGGTGGCCATGTACTTGGTCTTGCTGTCAAAGGCGAGGTCGGCGACGGTGGACCAGGCGGCACGCAGCTCAGCAATGTGGCCCAGGCGGTCGGCGAGACGCAGGGCGGCCTGGTCCGTGGCGTTGCCAAAGATGCGGCGCTCTTTCTTGGGACCATTGGCCTCGACATCATCCTCGTCCTCGGCGGCTGTATCAAACTCGGCGGTGTTGCACAGTCCCGCACCAGCACACAACTGGTTCAAGGGCGACGGGAACGCGGAGGCGGGGGCACCCTCAGCCAGCAGTACTACCTCGTCGGTGGTGTAGGTCGTGACACCCAGCGAGCAGTCGGTGACATACATCTTGTTCTTGGTCAGAGTGCCGGTCTTGTCGGAGCAAATGACGGACACGGCACCCAACGTCTCAACGGTCTTGAGCGACTTGCACAGGATACGATGCTTCTTCATGAGATTGGCCGTGATGGTCAAGCTCGCCGTCGTGGCAATGGGTAGGCCTTCGGGAATATAGGCAATGGCCACACTGACGGCACTGACAATCAGCATCGGCACGCTAATCCAGTCGGGATGTGCCTTGCGCAGCCAGCCGGCCCTGGAAAATAGAAAATAAAAGTGTCAACATGATTTTATTCGGCCAAAAAAAAAAAGACAAAAACAAAACGCTACCGTCCCAAGGCTTGATAGACCAGGGCAATGAGTATGCACAGGAAGAGACAGACATACCAGACAGCCACGAGCACGACAATCCAGGTCACCATGATGACAAAGATGAGCAGCACAAAGCGCAGAATCTCGCGCTCCATCGTTGTCAGTCCCGTCTTGGGCGTGCTCGTCAGCTTGGCAATCTGACCAAACACGGTGGAATCGCCCGTTGCCACCACCACCGCGCGCGCCGTGCCCGTCACGCAGTGCGTGCCCTGCAGGCCAATGCAGTTGGTCTCGAGGTAGTTGTCGCTGGCGGCCGCCGTGCGGCCTTCGGACGCACTGGCCTTGATCGGCTTCGACTCGCCCGTCAAGACGGCCCGGTCGACTGTCATGTCATGCGACACGCGCACGTAGCGGACATCGGCAGGGATGCGGTCGCCGGCCGTCAGCAGCAGCACATCGCCGGGCACGAGGTCGGCAGCGGCAATCTCCGTCTGGATGCCGTTCTCGCGAAGGACGTGGCACGAGGCCGGAAGCATGGCGGTGATGGACTGCATCACACGCGACGAGGACCAGTCCTGCCAGCCATTGAAGGCGGCCTGGAGGAGGAAGACGGCAATCAGGACAATGCCGAGGGCCAAGTTGGCGACAGCGGGTGCCGGCTCGCCGAGCGGCTTCCATGACAGAAACACCAAGATGCCGCCAACCGCCAGGATAGAACCGAAGCCCTTGAAGAAGTACCCGACGACTTTGCCGAACCACGGGTTGGGCAGGGGCGAGATGGCGTTGGCGCCGTGCGTGCGGAGGCGGTCCTTGGCCGTGTTGGCCGACAGACCAGCGACGATGCTGGTGTCGAGGCGCTTTTCCAGCTCGGCCGAGGAGATCTTGTGCCAGTCGATGGCCTCGAATTCTAAAAGGAAAGCACGTTGTCAGAGATGAAGGCACGTGAAGCACATGTTTGTTTTCCTGCGTGATGAAGACGACGTACTCGACACCATGGCATCCTTGGCCTTGGTCTGTTCGCCCTTGCGCTGGCGCTCGGCATCATCAATGTCCTGGGAGCTGTACAATGTCAGTGTGCGTGTCATCACATACCTCACCTGGGGTATGGTAACGAGCGGCACGTATAGGGGCATGTATAGGGGTACGTACAGTGTGCGGTACTGGATGGGAAGAGCTGCAGATGGGTCAATCGAGCGGCGTGATGAGCGTGACCGTTGACGGGCCGACCTGTTGCGCATACGGGCGCCGCCACTGGAAGACGAAGGCGAGCCATCGTCGTTCTCATCACCACCTTCACCCTTTTCCAAGGCAAATCGGTCATGGCGAGAGGCACGGACACCGCCCTTTTCCTCATCGTCGGCTTTTTGCCAGACGAGCGTGTTTTCAACAACCATTTTGAAGGATGCGAGGGGGGGAGGAAGATAGGAATGAGACGGTGACGAGGAAGAAAACGGAGAAATCAACCCGAAGGAAGACGCAACAAGGAGTGAGAGCGGAGAGGGGAGGTGTGTTTTGAGGGAAGGGCTGTAGATGAAAGGACAAAATAATATGAAGGGTGTTGTTGTTCACATCAAGGGCAGCAAGACCATATGGGTGATGGCTGGCAAAGATATTTATGCCTGGTCGGCAGTGACGCCTCTTTGTGACAATGGGCCATCAACATGATAGACTGATCAATGCTTGTGCTTCCACGCTACAAGGCATCCTATACGGCCCCCTATTTCCTCATTTGCGTGTCTTGGCTACATGGTCTGCATATCCGATGTCATCTTTGTCCTATTTGGTGACAGTCTTGTTTAGACCGTCAATTTTCATCCCTCTCATCTCTCCCATAAACGTGAAGCTTTGCAGAATGAGGAAACTCGTTCGTGGAGCTGTTCAGTCGTTCTGGCATTACGTTACAGTTATGTAAACCCTGGAAAAGCTTGCTTTGCTTGCTCCTTTGAGGCCAAATGGCTGGTACGCGTCCTCTGTCCATTCTTGTCATTTTGAGGTCCTTGCAAGCAACTGGAACCGCTTTGCCGTGAGAGAGCAAAGTATAGTCACCGTGTGTTACGATGAGGCATTTACATGTCGTCGTTCCAACTGGTGAGAAACGACAAGATAGACCGCCCTGGGGCAACGGTCGAATCATTCAATTAGGAAATTATATTCTGTATAAAGAATAAATCGGATAATCAGCCTGAAGGAAGGGCAAACCAACAAAGACAAACATGAAAAAGGTCATATGGCGATGTTCTATGGGTCTCTTGTCACTCTGCACCTCTGCGCCGACCAGAAGATAAACCGGAGTCCATCCAGATGGGGTCAAGCGACGGGGACCGACTGGGTGTTGAAAGAAGAGGGTCGAGCAAAGGGGCAAGACTATAAAATAAAATAAAATGATAAAATGGTAAAGTGATAAAATGATAAATAAATAAATGGTAAAATCAAAAAACGAGAGCAGAAACAAAACAGGAATTTGGGACGGGAGTGCGCCAAACACGTGCTTAAAGAAGAGACCGCCCCCCTCCTCCCATTGCACTACGTCGTATTGTGCGTCCCATTGTCGTTCCTGTTTGCACGGTAGATGAGCCGCTAGTTGGGAAAAAGGCCCTTTGCCTTCGGATCGTTTGTCCAGCCGGCCATGACCCATGAACAGGGGGCTGTGCCTCGTAGCCGCAAAGTCACAGAGTCGCAAAGAAAAACGAGAATGGCTGGTGAAGGATTCGAAAAGGCGAGCATCCTATTGGTCGAGAATGCGGCGGCTCCAGCGCAAAAATGATATCAAAGAACTGGCACGCATGTCCAGGGGAACAATAAAAGAAAAAGGAAAAATGAAAGGATCAACGGCAAGGGCCCAAAGAGGAAATGCATTGTCGCATATGCCTAAATTGGAGGACCCAGGCGTGTCCTTAGGTAACTGTTTGCTAACGGTTTCGAGACGTCACCATGCGCTGCGGTCGATATGTTGGATAGAAAGACGACGGTGTATGGTGTCGGCGATTAGTTCTGTCGCCATCCATGCTGTTTCAGGATCGGAAATGGCAGGCCGGAGAGAAAAGCCGTGTCGCCAATGTTTTCCAGGTTATTATATTTCTCATTTTCGCTTCCGTCTAGATCGGGTGAAGGAAAGTAGAGAGGAGGAAGGCGAGGGAGAGGGAGACTTGGGATTCTTACAATGTATGTTGTAGTACAGCGCCCACAAAAGGAGGCCTCCCCATCAGCAGAGCAACGTTCAAGCGAGGGGACCTCAAGGAAGGAGAGTCGTCACCGACGGAGTGGAGAATGAAGGGTGCAATTCATAGCGTACCACACGGGACAACATACTCGATCCACAATGCAATTGCCTGCATCGCAGCACAGATGCACACGCGCACATACACACGCACGCACGCAAGTGACGGGGCACGACCCACTAGTTCCCGAAGCTTGTTTGCCTTAATTGCCTTAGGGTTGCTTTAGGTGTGTGACGTGTGCAAATGAGTGGGAAAGGGTCACGATGATACGGAAAGCTTCACTTGTGGATGATTGGTGTTTGGTGTTTTACAAGAAGCAGATGTCGTGTGGTTGTCACTTGATTCAGCAGCTAGAAATTGCACAGCGATGGGAGAGCTGGGAAGGCTGTGTGCCTATGGACTGCAGCTAAGAACTGACGTAGGAGTTGTAAATTATATGGATATTATGCGTATTGGGTGCTTGGCTTGCACAATAAATGGCTGGATACATTTGCTCGTTGTTTTGGCAGGATTTGCGAGGGAAAGCGAGAGAAGAACGAGAAGAGTCAAATAGGTCCAAGGAAGAGCGGACGTTGAGGTCTCAGAACGACTGGTGGGAGAATGGAAGTGGTGTAAATCAGTGGACTTGCCAATGGTCAACCAGACTAATAACAAAAGGGACAATAAAGAAACATGGGGTGGCTATGTTTCTTTGATTCACACGTGGCGGACCCAGAATTAAAAAGGCCCAAGACCGGGCAAGAATAAAATAACAATAATGAACGAGGACGAGCGATCTAATGAGCGGCAGGCACAAAAAGAAAAGCAGGGAAATCACTAAGGTAGCCCAGCCGCAACGCAGCAGAAAAAGCGGATTTGGTGTGAAAGTGCTAATTAGGGACGAGAAAATATCGCATGCGGTGGAAAACAGGAAATTTTGGTGAGCTAGCGTTGCAGGTGCTAGTACGACAGACGGCATACAGTCTTACTCCGTAACATTGGAAATGTGAAGGCGCAGAGACGACTGCATTGTGCACAACGAAGCGAGGGCCAAGTGGAAAATTTCAAGTTGGATTCGTCCGGCATATATGTAAACCGTGGCGCGTAGCTCACCTCCCTCACATACCGTTCTTCCTCGCGCCTCCTTCTCTACGACGTATTATTATTCCGTACGTCGTATGTCGTGATTTCTCCGTTCCACCAGAAGGAAAGCAACAAAACAAAGAAAACAAAACAAGGCTAATAAGCACGGCCGTGCTGGACGACCGTGCTGATTCCACATGCATAGCATACCGGACAGGAATGAGATTTACGGAGTATGCTGCACGACTTACTCTTTGCATTGCGAACGGTATTGACCAAATTTACACGCTGACCGGTAGCGCGGCGGTTTAATATGAAAGAAGATGGGTTTGCGTCGGCATCGGAAATGGAGAGAGAGTGAGGCCGGATTCTTCGCCGTAGCGTACGATCGTTTTCTTAGGGACCAACTCTCTCTGTAGTCTGGTATGCAACTTTTTCGTATCTCATATACTCTTGGTAGAACCTGGACTGATCTTGACGATTGGTGGATCAGTCTTCAAGAGTACCAATGATCTACAGAATAAACATAATATAACAGAGAGATGAACGAAGGACTGGGTGTGTCGAAGCAGAGTTTATGTTCCATAGAAACGCAAGATGATGTATTTCCACGAAAAAGAAAATAAAAAGAAAATGATTAAGAAGTCTACGACACACCCCCGTATGAAATAAACCACGCACAGGTCACCAAGCGGTCTGGCTTTGGTTTCCTCCTCTTATGATTGCTTGGAGCTTATCCTACAGCTTTGTTAGCGCCGGTACGTCACCGGTACAGCCAACGGCCAGGGTACCCGATCCATGGGCTTGATTGCAATGGTGTGGGCATGTGGGCACATGTTTCTCTTTTCCAATTCAGGGACCTAATGTTACCAGCGAAACTAATCCAATCCTGCATGGACGGGATAGAAGATAGTTCAGATACTGCTTGGCAGAAGAACGAGCATTCAATATGGGGAATTTTTGACGAAATGTTTTAATAACGCAAGCGTGGAAATAAGACGAAAAGATTCTCGCAGATTTATCGTCATCTGTAGACAGAAGACACGAAGAAAATGTTTGGCGATACATGTTTATGGAAAGAGGCGATCAAAAAAAAATTGTGGAAAATTAGGGGGAAAAGATAGTAGTTTTGAAGCTGATAAAATCGAAAATCAGAAATACAACAAGCAAACAGCTTCCGGAAAAGATATTATAAAAAGGAGCATTTGATATAATAAAAACAAGATGCAATAAAAGCAAAGTTCACAAAACGATGAACCCTCTAAAATGAGGCACACATAATATACTGGCAAATCGAGAAACTGCCACGCCAACGTCTGCGAAGCAACTCAATTGACCTCGAAAAATGCAACACAGATATGCGAGCAGATACTGTTGGTGTAATGTAAAAGAAAACAAAATCAATCCAAGCGTCATAAATGTCCGTAGTTGCGATGAGCAAAAAACCAAATCTGTGGGATTACCGTGAATCGAACACGGGTCTCTTCGGCCACAACGAAGTATTCTAGCCACTAAACCATAACCCCTTCTCGTGGTATTTGTGGAGTCTTTCGGTCCTCTCAGAGGCTCTAATAGCCAAGACCGCCCGTGAATGGGGGACCTGTGATTAGGAGGCAGGAACGTGTTCGTATTTCCACTTGTCTCCTCCGCTTGGCGGGGACGTCGCGGTCATGTAGACACGACAAGAACCAACCGGTGGTGAGGAATTATATTGTGTTGTTTTGCTCTTCCATTTCTTCCACCGCAGACTCTAGCGTACCACCGCCCACTGTCTGACTGGCAGTAATATTTGGGCCCCTGTAACCCCTCTTCTTCTACTACACTAACAGTGACGTGTTTTGGGGTGCATCAAAACCTCCGACAAAAGTGATCCGCAAACATTGACAAACATCGGTCAAGTAACCCTTGGGTTTTTGATTTTCAGCATTGTATGTTTTACATCCTTGCTTTCACTACGATGTTTCTTGAACTCCATTTTCAGCGACAGCGAACGTGTATGCTTTAATAATTATAGGAGAGAGCGTGGCTCTTCCTCATGATCTCTAACAAAAGGTCCCGGCACGCAAAAAGCAGAACATAAGTTGCGCCTCGTGAAATTCACAAAGAGAAGCTGAAAAAGGCACTTGTATAAATAAAAGCTCATTGGTATATATGTGCACGAGTTGTCGGATGGCGTGCTTAGACGTATATACGCTGTGTGTGTCATAATCACTGCCGATGCGCGTCCTCGGCAGACAGGTCCCGCTCCACCATCTCAATCGACGTCAGGCTCGGGAACCGCCGTGTAAAGTCGCGGATATAGTCATCCCGGTCCTGAACCGACATGCCTTCGAGCACCGGCTGGCCAGGCAGATCCGGCGCCATCAAGGCTGACTGCGATCCCGAAGCGCCGGTCTTGCTTGGCAGAGTAGCCGCACTGCGTGCGTTGACGGGTTGCGACGCAGGGTAGGCCGCATTCGGCGAGCCCGGCTGTGCGTTGCTGTTGCTGTTCTTGCCGATCAGTGGGAGAGGCTTGTTGAGATGCATGGGCTTCGGCTTGGCCGACGGTTTAGGTGGCGGAGGACCACCGTGGTGGTCGTCGGATATTGTCATTGAATTCCGGCCCACGAGGACAGGCTTCCTATGCACTTCGGGCCGCTCGTCGAAACTACCGCGAGCGTTGGCGACGGGTGCAGAGCGCGCAACCGAATCCGACCGGCCAACACCAGCACCGCCACCACTGGCATTGCTGCCGTCGTCCGTAAAGTGGCCGTAACCCGAAGCAGTACGGGTTGCCGGCGCCGATGACCGCGCCTCGCTCAACAGGTTCTGCACGCGGTTCTGTATCGACACAGCACGCGACACACCGCCAATGCTCTTGGGCATGCTCTTGGGGAGCGGCATGGGTGCAGGCGCGCCGCTGGAGCTGGTTGTCGTCCGTGAGAGCGAGGTGGAGCCCGTGTCCACCCTGGCCAGGCGCTGGCGGTATTCGGCAGCCGCAGCAGCCACGCGCTTCTCCTCCATCGACAGACGACGACGCTCAATTTCACGACGTACCTCGGGCGGCATGTCGTCCGTCACCTCGAGCGGCAGCTCGTTGTTGTCATAGGGGTCGCCACGGTATCTTTCGCCACTACCGGTGCCGCCGTAGCTGCTGTCGTTGCGCTCAAGCTGTTTCAGGGGCGACGGAGTGCGACTAGGACCAAGAACCGCCGAGTTGTTGTCCCTGTTGTCCCTGCTGCCGCTGCCACTACTGCCACCCGTGCTTGTTTCGAACCGTTTAAAAGCGTCGCCGAACTTGCCAGCAAAAAGATTTTTTGTGCCTGCAAGTGCCGTCATGCTCGACCGCTTGCCGCCGCTCATCTTGGCCAGGCCACGGTCGCGCTTATTATCAGGCTGCTCTTCCATCGACCGAAGATAATCCACATTTGACTCAATGGGTGTCTCGTCCCAGTTGCTGCTGCCGCCGTTGTTCTTGTTGTGATCGAGGCCAGGCCGAGGCGAGACCGAAGGAGCTCTGAAATCGCTGTGGCCGGCGTTGCCTCCACTCACTTCGCGCTCACGCAAGTAGTCCATGTTCGACTCGAGGTACGTGCTCGTTGGTCGAGGGCGACTCGGCAACGAGGGCACAGAGGTTGTGACCGGCTCCAACGAGTCGGTGTTAGGGCGTTGGCCTTCCAGCGACGGACGCGACGAGGATGGATGTCGGATGTGCATTGCCTGTGCTTGTGTCCGCAGGTGCGGCGGCGGCGTCTGGCTGTGTTCACCGGGGCCACCACCGCTCAAGTCTTGGTATGGCTTTCGAGGAAGGCTGGACGCGCGGTTGGGGTTCTGGTGGTCTGTTGGTGGGAAGCGGAAGACCTGATACTGTGGCATCCGGTTGGGCAAGTCTGGCGGCGGCGGTGTCGGAGAGGGAGACGTCATGGTTCCTGTAGACACCATTTTGGGCTTCTGCTCGCGCTGCGCAGAAATGGCCTGGAGTTCAGGCGTGCTAGAGATGATCGCCGATGCACGGCTCATCTCTGACGCTCGTTGCGGTACTTGCGCTGTTGGTTTAGCGGAGCTCTCGGAGGACGCGTCGATATGACCAGGCAGTCGGTTTGTTGGCCGAACCGGGTCCGATACAGTTTTCGTGATACCAGCCATGGATGGCGAAACCTTGCCAGCCGCTACGGCCGCCGTGGCAGCTGCAGCTGCAGCTTGCGGTGTCGACTTTGTGTTGGCCGTGGGTTGCGGAGCGGAAACAAACGCATCGCCTGCCAGACGCTCAGTGACCCTCTGCTTCAAATCCTTGGTTTTGTCTGCTTCGGTAGACGCTGCAACGGATGACCCACCGGCCGCGGCCTGTTGATCGTCGAAACTGAACCGCGTGCCCTGGTCGTGCAAGATGGAGAACTGGTCCAACGTGGGAAACCTGTTGGACAGCTCATCGGCAGACTGGCTTGTCGATTTGGAGTCAAGGGCAGCAAAGGGATCGCCCTTGGTGACACGCATTGGAGAGGCGCTCGGTTTCTGGGCAGACGACGTTGCTGGCTGGCCAGCGGGTGCTGCTGTCGGACGACCCCGTCGCATCGGGACGATGTCGGGGATGGCCTGCTGTGGTTTGGATGTGGGCGCGAAGACGGCACCAACAACAGGCGCAGACACAGAGTTCTTATCGGCGGCCGAGGCTCTGTCGCCCCCTCGCGGCTCGGATTGTGATCGGCCGGAATAGATCTGTACTCTGTTAGGATACTACTGTGGGGTTCGAGGAGGGAAACATGGCCGTACCATGGAGATCACCTACATCTTTGACAGGAGTGTCCTTGCCTTGCATGGCGCAAGACTCCTTGAGGACTTGGTAGATGTTTGGACGAACGCCTTGGTCCTCTCGTAACATGGAACCTAACAAGTACAAGGTTAGTTACGGTTCGCTACTGTGGTTAAGCGACCAATGGCCGCAGAACTACCATACCAATCAACGCTTTTAAGCGGTCAGAAAAGGTTGGGTGACTTGGAAACCGATAGCTGGCGTTGAGAATGGCCAGCTGCGAGGATTGGTCCTCGAATGGTGTCGTATAATAGCAGAGTTTGTATAGAAGCACACCTAGCGCCCAAATGTCAGACTTCTCGTCAATGGGTTGTCGCCGGTAGACATCGATCATCTCGGGACTGCGGTACTGCAGAGTCGTGTGCCTCTGCACGTCCTCATCCATGAGGCGGCACTCGACCACGGACACAGGTGCAGCCTTGGGCGGTGCGGCGGAACCAAAATCGCACAGCTTGAAGCGACGGCGCGCACTGCTGCCGCCACTCTTGCCGCTGCCACCCTTGCTGATCAAAACATTTTCGACCTTGAGGTCGCGGTGCAGAAGCGGCGGCTTGAGGTAGTGCATGCAGGCAACGCCCTCGGCGACGTCGCTAAATATGGACAGGATCTCGGGCTCCGTGAGGCGGTGCTGCAGGCGCGTGTTCATAAAGTCCATGAGGCCGCCGCCGTCGCAGTACTCCATGAGCAAGAACACCTCGTAGCCGCCGCCACGAAGCTCGGAGGCGTGCGAGTCAAAGTAGGTGACAATGGCGCGGTGGCCCTTGAGGCGCTTCATAGTCTCGACCTCGGTGCGCATGCTGCGCAGGGCATCCTTGTCGGGCACGGCAACGCGCTTGAGTACGGCGAGATCGGTGCCGTCAATCGGTGACTGCAACTTGACGAGGTAGACGTGGGCGAAACCGCCCTCGGAAAGGTACTTTTGGATAACCACGCGATGGCTGCCAACCTGGATCTTGGTGCCCGGCGCAAAGGTGCCTTGTGGTGCCGTACCGTGGGGGGCAGCTGGCACCTGCTGCTGCGGCTGGCTGTGATATTGTGGCGGTGGCGGCTGCGAACGGTGCTGGCCTGGCCGGGACGCCGGCATGGCCTGACTGTGGGACGCCATGCTTTGGCAGTCTCCGGGCTATCGTGACGATGCGCGTTTGATGTGAAGCAAAAGCAGCGGTGGAGGCAAAGGCAAAGTCTTATGTTCCTGAGAAACGGCGATGTCGAAAAGGAAACAGGGAAAGGGACCGAGAGAGCGGAGGCGGTTCGAGAGCTTGGGCGGTGGGTCGTGGGCCGAGAGGGTGCTAAGCAGCTGTGGAGATTGTTGGATGTGACTCGTGTTGTCGTCGACGTGTTGTTTACCGGTGGACTGGGGGTACAGGTCGTGAGTAACGCCGCCGGCGTGGCAGACAGATCGTCAAAGAGCAAGACAGGGTTCGAAGACGAATCGCTGTCACAAGGAGGAAGGACGGCCGAGCAACAAAATGGAGCGAAGGAACTCGGCATTGGCCGAAGCGAAGGGGAAAGCACAGGAGGGGCCTAAGGCAGGCTCATCGCGGCATGCAGTGCGAGGCGGCAAACGACGGTGGAAGGGAGCCAAATGATTCAGAAAATAGGAGTCAAATTTGACGATATTGATGAGGAAGACAACAAGGAGGAGGAAATGGCAACTGCATACGATGGCCTCTTTCCCGTCTGTGTGGCTGAGGAACCAGGGAAGGTGCAAGGTGCAAGTGTGCCAATGGAGAAGGATGCTCCCTGTGGTCGTCGTGAGAAATACTAGGGCAGGAAGGAGGCTTTCAGGGCGCCTTCCTCAGGCGGTGTTTCATGCTGCCTTGCTGGAGCAGCGCCAGGCTAGCGGCTAATCAGAAGGTATGGAATCAGGACAGTTGGAAGCATGGCGCACTCGTGGTGTCAGGTGTGGGGCTGCCAGCTGGTGCCGGTCCGTCTGGCTGAATTGTGTAAGTTGGGCTGTGCTGCAAAATGGCCGCATACTGACGATGGTGATGGCGACGAGGACCACAAAACCATAGAGACTCATAAGGTCCAAATAACCTGTCTTGGCCTGATCGAAGTTGGCATGAAGTCAAATTACGCGTGCGAGGTATGTTGTCATTCGGACTGTACCGGACATCTCTGTCATCTCCTATCCCAACAGCTCGAGTTGCAAGCACCTGCTATTCGCAGTTAGTGTTCTCCGCACAGAAAGCCCCTCCGTCTGGTATGTAACAAGACGCTTGACGAGGCACACTTCGGACAGCAGACGGCGTCTGCAAGTCAGAGGTGACAGCGTTCAACCATCAGCAGCGTCCGTGTTAGCGTATGCTTCCAGTACAGATTATTGCCGACTCATTTTGCTTATTTCAATTTGTGTGCTCTTGTCATTTCTTCCTCACTGTCGTCTCTATAATTTGTGCCATTGTTGCCTTACCTAAGAGTTCAACCTCGGCCTCCAGAAACTGACAGAGCCACAGCATCCCTTCACCATGGCGGTCCTTCCGCAGTCACTACTTGAGGCAGCCACCTCGATGTCCATGCTCCAATGTGCCGCTTTACTCTTCGTCGTGCTCCCTCTTTGCTACACCGTTATCCGAGCGGTCCGCTCACCACTGCGGCGCGTGCCAGGACCGCCTCTCTCCCTCTTCACATCTGCTATTTTACGATGGCACGAGCTTCGATGTGGCCGCACCCGTTATGTGCACGCGCTCCACCAGCGTTATGGTCCTGTGGTGCGTCTGGCTCCGGATGAAGTCTCGTTTGCCTCAGCAGCGGCTGTCAAGGAGATCTACAACTCGGCCGGCAGCGGCTACGATAAGACCGACTTCTACGACCTTTTCACGGTGTACGGGCGGCGCACCATGTTCACCACACTGGACAAAGAGACACACGCTCGTCGTCGCCGGATCCTGGCTGACCGAT
Source organism: Sporothrix schenckii 1099-18 (assembly GCF_000961545.1). Classification (NCBI taxonomy): domain Eukaryota; kingdom Fungi; phylum Ascomycota; class Sordariomycetes; order Ophiostomatales; family Ophiostomataceae; genus Sporothrix; species Sporothrix schenckii. The sequence continues at coordinate 4,454,913 of NW_015971148.1, forward strand.
ACGCAAACAGCAACATTATGCGTGGCCCAGCACTGGCTGGCATTGAGGAGCGGGCACAGCATTTTACAGAGCTGTGCAAGAATGCTGCCGGGGGTGTTCTGGATATTTACGTACGTGGCTGCAATATCTGGTCACGGAAAACTGAAATACTGAAGACACTGCTGACTTTCCCTGAAGCTCGGTCAGTTTTGAGACGACAGTCAAAACGGTACCTCCAGGTCGTGCAATTCCGCTAACAAAGCAGCCCTTCACGCTTATGCATTTGACTGTGTTACGCACCATCTCTTCCACCCCTACGGTTCCGACTCACTTCGCAAGGAATCTGACGCTGAGATCATGCGGGAAGTGACGTTTGACGACAGCATTCAGAGTATGATATGAACGTTCCGCCATCAAAGACGTAACCCGAGTGTGACTAACGAATGTGCGCCGCACCCAGACCGACTGGTCAGCTTCTACAGTCCGTCCTTTTACGCCATCATCAACCCCGTCCTCACTTGGTTTGCTAAGCCCCGTGAGACGCCGCTGGCTGACGATTTTGTCCTCGAGACTGCCGCCAAGTCTGACGCAGCCCACTTTACGCTGCTTGCTCGGATGCACGAGAAGCAGCAGCTCAATGCGCAAGGCTCCACAGACGAGGAAGCCAGGCCTGCCGCTGGCAGCTTCGACGCCCTCGACACAGCGGCCGAGAGTCTCGACCATATGGCGGCCGGGATCGACACGACTGGCGATGCTCTTTGCTTTTTAATGTGGGAGCTGTCGACACCGCGGTCTCTCCACTTTCAAGAGCGGCTGCGCCGGGAGCTTGTCGAAAACGAAGCCAAGGGTGCCGACGCGCTTCCCTTTGACCGGCTACCATTCTTAGACGCCGTTATCATGGAGGGCCTGCGGTGCTTCCCGGCCATTCCCATGTCACTACCGCGCGTCGTCCCAGGACAGACTTGGGGCCGGTCGGCTGCGCGCGGAGAGCAGCAAGCTGACGGGCGCGTCATTGATGGGTTCTTTTTGCCTGCCGGCACCGTCGTCAGCAGCCAAGCCTACTCGGTCCACCGCATGGATGCCGCCGTTTTCCCGGACCCAGATTCATTCAACCCCGACCGCTGGTTGGCCTCTGACGGTGACGCAGATCGAAAGCGGTCCTTCTTTGCCTTTGCCAGCGGCGGTCGCGGCTGCATTGGCAAGCAGTAAGTTGGCGACGGCACTCCATTTTACTCGGACAATAGTGGACGGGCATACTAACCTACCGCATAGCCTCGCTCTCGTCGAAATGAAGATTCTTATGCGCGACATCTACTCGCGCTTTGCCACAGCGCCCGAGATATCCATGACGCCCGAAGCCATGGAGATGTCGGACCAGCTGATTTCGTCTCGGCCACTCGCGCAAAGGTGCTTGTTGCAGTTTGTACCGCTTGCAGAGGTATCCTAATACAGAGTATTATCTACAGCAAAAAGACAACTCCGTGGATTTCCATCAATTAGCAACAGCCTAAAGACAATGAATGTGCTCTCCCGGGCGCTCATGTGAATGGGTCGCTCCTGCCCCGCGTCATCGTGTCGCTGAATCTAGTTAATCGCAGCCCAATGCCGTGAAAGGGAAGGCGCGCCCAACATTCCTTTGGGTCCGTAACAAACTCACTGGGCGACTCGCTGTGAGAGATGCACTGGACTCAACGTGACGGCGACTCTATTGCTGTTTGGTTGGTACAATATGCCAGGAGCCAGCCGCCAGGAGCCGCTGCACGTGACTCTTAAGGCCGACTAAATCCAGATTTTGCCCCTCTCTGCAATTAAAACCCCGTAGCGGCGAAAGAGGCAAGAGGAAAGAGCCACTCAGGCAGTTAGGCGAGGGGCTAAATCTTTTTTTTTTCTCAAGTGCCTGCCAAATCTGACAACCGAACCATACCAAACTCCAGCAGTACGGTTGAAATACAAGTGCCATCGCCATCGTCTCCTTTATTCCCACTCCGCAAAATCTCTTCCTCTCTCATAAACCCGCCCTCTCAACCTCTGACTCTTTTTTTTGCTCAACAGCAACGACTCGCATACACAACCACCCCGTATTCAGCTTTCCGTGCAATCCGGCTCTCGCTGCACGACAAACTTTCTGCATCTTACACCCCCGCCTGTGACGTGCGCGGCTCTTTTCTATCTCCACACTCGAAAACATCGCGATCTGTCTTTTTGTCAGCCTTTTCGCCTCCTTTCCTACTCCAACGACGCGCTCTGCTCGGCTCCTTTTGTACGCTGCTCGATTCTCTCGACTCCGATTGCAACGTCTTGGTAGCATCTCGTCTTCGATTACCCGTCGACGACCTCTAATTCTCTTGACTTTGGCGCTTTTGGTTGTCCCTCTCGACAAAGAAAACGACAAAGATTTGAGCGTTCCGACGGCCCTTTTTTCTCTTCCCACAACCGACCTTCTCATCCCTTTCCCGAACACACATAACCCAGATACAGGACACAAGTCTTGTTTATGTATCAGCACGACAAGATCTCCGAGTCTCCTCACTCACCTCCTATTTGGCTGCAGTCCTTTCGCATACCGCGAAAACCTTGTAGCACCAGTCAAGGCCCCCACGGTTGAATCTCGTCTTCTCGACTAGCACGCATATTTTTCGCGTTCATGCCTCCGTCTCTTAGAAACGACCTTCAGTTTTCCCTTATGTTCATGCAACGCTCGGTACGGTTCTGACGACCCTGTCCTCCGGCTTCATTCATTCTTTTTCGTGCCCCTATGCATTCAGCAGCCCACGCTTCTCCTTAAAACGACAAGCCCAACCACGCCATCGTCATTCTTTGCGACGCCCGTCCGTCCTTCCATCCACTCGCACTCTTTTTCCGCATTCTTTGCATAACAACACGCAACAAACCGCCATCATGAGTCTCATCAACGTTCGCCGTGATGTCACGGACGTCTTCTATCGCTACAAGATGGAGCGTATCCAGACCAAGATCGAGGGCAAGGGCAACGGTATCAAGACCGTCGTGCCGAACCTGAGCCAGGTCGCCCAGCAGCTCGCCCGCCCGGGCGCCTACCTTATCAAGTACTTTGGCTTTGAGCTTGGCGCCCAGACCAACATTGACCCGCCTGACGACCGCTGGATCATCAACGGCGCCCACGAGGCCGCCAAGCTCCAGGACTACCTCGACGGCTTCATCACCAAGTTTGTGCTCTGCAAGAAGTGCCAGAACCCCGAGACCGTGGTCCAGATCAAGGACGGCCACATCACGCTCGATTGCAAGGCCTGCGGCCAGCGCTCCGATGTCGACCTGCGTCTCAAGCTGAGTGGCTACATTATCAAGAATGCTCCCAAGAAGGGCAAGAAGGACAAGGCCGAGCGCAAGGCCGCCCGCAAGGCCAAGCAGAACGGCACGGCGGGCAAGGAGAACGGCGACGCCGCCGGCAGTGGCGAAGACAACTCGGGCTCCGGCAAGGACAGCGGCGACAAGGACAACAACGGCGTCCCGGCCGGCACCGACGACGAGGCGACTGCCTCGCCTGCGGTTGGCAACGTCACCGAATCCGTGGAACCCAAGAATGTCGAGTGGAACGTCGACATGACTGAGGAGGCCATCAAGGCCCGTGCCAAGGCCCTGCCCGACGACTTCAAGCAGAAAATGATGCTTAACGGCGGCGACGACGACGACGAGGACGGCGAGGGCGGTGGCAACACCATCTACGACCAGCTCGGCGAGTGGATCCATGAGCAGGCCGAGGAGAAGGGCAGCATCGACAAGGTCGATGACGTCGACATCTACCTCAAGGCCCGCGACCTGGGCATCGAGTCCAAGCACCGCACTGTTCTGGTCCTGGTCCAGACTCTCTTCAACGAGAACATCCTGGCCCAGATTCCCAAGCGTGCCGGCATGCTGAAGAAGGTAAATTCCACATTCCACTGGTATCTTTTGCTCCTTGCCTCATAAACTTCGTAACTGACAATAATCCAGATCGTCACCTCTGAGCGCCACGAAAAGGCCCTGCTGGGCGGTACCGAGCGCCTCATTGGTCTCCTGATCAAGGACCACCCGGACATGGTGGACAAGGTGGTCAAGATCCTGCACCTCTACTACAACGCCGACCTCATCTCTGAGGAGGTCGTCAACAAGTGGGGCACCAAGGCCAGCCGCAAGTACACGGACCTGTCCGTATCCAAGAAGGTCCGCAAGGCTGCCGAGCCTTTCCTGACTTGGCTGGCCGAGGCCGAGGAGGAGGACTCCGACGAAGAGGACGAGGACGAGGAGGATGACGAGTAAAATTGTCCTCCCCTCACATTCATCCCCTCTCGGCGTACCTCTGTGACATTCGAAGACTGGGTAGCTCTGGAAGCAAACAATCTCCCCCAAAATTGAACGATGCTTATGGAAAATAACAATTGTCATGAAATAAAAGAAGAAAGAAAGAAAAATAACTGCATACATGACAGTATGGACACATGATGGCGGCATGGATTATTTACAAAACGAAAATGGACAATGGAAATGTACTGTGGTTTCATCGCCTCTGCTTTATACATCCTTCTGGCGCACGAGGCTTTCCCCTCGGGTTCGCGGCAGTGGGTCTTGTGCTATTGCTTGTGTGACAACTTGTCTACTTTTGTGTTCCTATCAAAAAAAAAAAAATCTCCTCCGCGTACATGATTTGTACTTTGATTTGTAGATATGTCGCCCGGATTATTATATTGTGCTGTGCTTCCCGCAATATGGAAAAGCAAACAAAATGGACAAAAGAAAGTTTAAATTTCATATTCTTTGTAAGAACCATGACAATCAGGAACTAAGCTTTTTCGCATTCGCTTCTTCTTCTTACACACTTAGTCGAGGTCACCGGGTATGATTCTGTTTGGTAGTAATCTGTTTCAATGTTTCACGTTTCGAGCACTGCCAATATATGCCTTGAGGTGATAAAATAGCTTGGACTTAAAAATATAATTATGAGAATTAACAATAACATCCACCGGACATAAAGCGACCTGTTCGCAAGACAAAATGATTGTCTTGTGCTCCCACATTAGTAAAGAGAAGGGATTGACAGGATAGTGACTAAAAGATCAGACACGGCGGTCCGACAAGTGTGTACATCATCGTGTCGTGATGGCACATCTCTCTCCACCCCAAAAGTAACCCAATCGTTGTGAGCGGCTTTTCCTTGCCGGATTTTTCTTCCGTTCCATGCTTCCTTCGCCGGCGTGCGTTGCCGGCATGCCTCACTAGCGTCCTCCGCCAAAACTCTCTCTCATGTCTTCAATCCATCAAGAAGGGTCTTGTAACGACAAGAAATAAAACAACTAGCTGTAGGAAAGTGGATTGAAGAACAATAGTTGGTGACAGATACAGTAATGTAGAAAAGAAAAGAGCAATATAGAAAAATCAAGAAACAATATAAAAAATACAAGACAAAAAGTCAAAAAGACAAATTGAGTCAGAGGAAAATAAGGAAACTTCAGCAAAAAGACAAACATGAAAGACGAAATCGAAAACAGCTTCTAAATGTCACCTGCTGATGTCGAGTCCCTGTCGCCAAAAGACTCCTGGGTTCTACCAGGAAATATGCGAAGATGCCCGTCGACCCATGAGGGGGTCAGGAACATCCGGAAGCGGAGCATAGCTGTAAGTCACGGACATATCGGCCCAGGTATTGGGACAATCGTGGCTGGCGTGTTGGTTGGTACAGTCGGACTGCATAGACGATGTCTCCGAGCCCTCAATCCACGCACCTGGAATGCAGAATTCGGGCTTTCTCACTGCAGGAACCATTAGCTCATACCCTAAGTAGAAGAAAACAGAAAAGTAATCACAAAATCGTGGTCATGATACTTTACCTTTCTTGGGACTGCGGTGGTCGGCCGTAGCAGGGCGGAAATTCATGTCTCTCCCACTTGCTTCGTTCAGATCACTCTGTTCCGCTCTCCAAAATTCCGGGGTCGAGGTAAACCCAGGCTCAAAAGGCAAATGGCGGTGGGAGATGTTCTGAGTGTCTTTGGTTTCAGACTTCCAGAAGCTGTCAGGGAAATGAAATCTAGGAGGGAATGGTAGATAAGTAGGATCGGTCATGCTGCGACCGTCAATAGTGGTGGCTTCCATTGTCGAGATAGCAGGCATATCCGGCGAAAGGTCGATGTTGCGCTGCGCCGCTTGGCTCACCATGGAGTCCCGGCCGCCTCTCATTGCCGATCTCAGCGGGACAGTATCAGATGGGGATGGGCAACGGCAGCGTCGGGGAGGACCATCGTTGAATGGGACCTGCGCACTTCTAGGGAACGGTTCACGGGGTCTCACCGAAGGCTCAGGCGACTGTATGGGGCGGGAGTGACTATCCCAACCATTGGTATAAGACGACGAGCGGATATCTGAACGGGCACCTCCATGCTGGGTCGATGGGAATACGCCCATGTTCCCGACTGGGTAATAGAAAGGGACACGATACGCTCCGAGAGGATGATAATCGAAGTACAATCTATCATGCTGGGCTGCGTGCGGCTGAAACGAGGCCATTGGCATAGTCTGAACGTACTGCGGATTTATTTGCTGGTAGCCGACAATAGTCGCGGTGCCATTACTTGGAACAGCCTGCATCTGATTCGGTTTCGGGTGGTCGGGCAGACGATCACAATGGCACTTGTGCCGGCAGGAGTGCTTCTAAATGGAATTAGAGGTCAAAATCTAGAATAAATGGCTAACTTCAGGTCTCTGTCGACTTACGTTGCCGTCGTTCCGCTCTTTCTGACGGTCGTGACGTTTGTACTCGTCGGTGGACTCGTAGTCGTTGGAGTCTGAATCGGATGTTCGTTTCGACTCATTCCCAGGGACCGAGCCCGTGTTTTCACGAGATGGATGCGAGCGTACGGAGATCTCGACTTGGAAAGCTTAAAATGCTCGGTTAGAATTTCAGTCAATTTTATTTTCGGGTGGAATCAATGATCGACTTACAACCGTTTGACTGAACTCCATGGCGCATGTTCTGTTCCGCATTCTCTTTTTGCGCCGGGGTGGGCTTGGCTGGAATGGCCTGACCATGAGAGCTTTCGACGGTTGCAGCCTGGCTACTCTGCACATTGGGCTAATGGCAAACATGTTGTCAGTATAAGTCCCCGGATTCTTAGCTAAGGTGGTCGATGTGTACGTATTTCAAGAAACCATGGCAACTTACCTTTTGGTCTGCAACTGTGTTCTGTCCCTTCTGAGTGCTAGTCTTAGCTGGCATCTGGGCAGGCTGGACTGGTCCGGGACCACTCTGGCGTAGAATGGCAAAAGCAAGCTCGGCAGCCGAAGTCTCAGCAGTGACTGACTGCTTCTTCTTCTTCTGATGATGATTCGTCTTCAGGTTTCGGCCCGCGGCCCACTCTGCAAAAGGATGAGGGCGCTCGCCAACCCATTTCCCGTTCTGATGGTGACGGTCTGCCATTGTGGCCAGTTCCTGTCCCACAGAGCCAAGTTGCGCTACAATAATGGGATAAAATGTGCAAATAAATAACAAAATCTGGAAATGAACTGCAAAAAGACAACGCAGGCGCCAAAGTCAGCCATCGAGAGGAAAGGGCAAAGGGGACACGGGAGGTCACGACGAAGAAGTCGGTTCCGTGAAGTGGCAGGGGCGGCAAAGGAAGGAATAGCAGGCGACTTGGAGTCTTGCAGTCCGGAAGCAGCCTCGGCACCGCCAAGTAATGGCAAGGAAACATGGTGATTTAAGGATCTGGGAAGGCAAAGAATGCAAGAACGCTCGATGGGAAGATGTGAAGGGAAGGAAGGAATGACGGCCAATATGCGAAATGACGATTTTGCCTCTCGCGCTGCTCTTGTTTTTCTTTCGCCTTGCTGGCTGTTTTGTCTTGGTTTCTTTCTTTCTTTCTTGCTCTGTTTCTTTCTCTTGCTTCTCCGTCGGCTTGTCGTTTCGCAAGTCTCTTTTTCTGAAGCCTTTGTAGGGACTTGGAAGGGGGGAGGGGATCCAGAGCGACGGCCAAGGATATCAAAGAAAAAAGGAACCAACCAGTGACTGCCCGATGAGCCTGTCGAAGTTTTGGAGTTGGATAATCCTGATTGAGAGATCAGGACTAAACAAAGATATCTGTATCTGTGTATCTTTCGGGGTTTGATGCTTTGTCAAGCTTTCGAAGAAGGCGAAACACAGAACATTTAAAAGTTGGGTTGTGTTGCGAGGCTGAATTAAAAGAAAAGAAGTAAAGAAAGAGAAGGAGGAGCAGAGGGGATTTTATAATTTGGAAGGGTTCTCCTGGCAGGCAGGATTTTAGGCCTCCTCGAAGAAGTTGAGGAAGGAACGAGGCACGTCCTTGACCGCAGAGGGAAGGAGCCCTGTCGATGCCTCTCGTTGGCTCTTTTGCTATTGTTCCTGCTTCCAGAGAGCTCTTGCTCTATTGTATACAAAGCTACTTTGACCGATACGGTAATTTAAAGGCAAGAGCAGTGACGTGGTGGTTGCACAAGATGGGGCAGCAAGATCGTTAGGGACGATGCTGTGTCGTGCCGGTGATTTGGTGATGCCCATTTTTCTGCTGCGATGCACCACGACACAAAGATGTTGTTAGTGAATGGTGACAGTGGCGAACGCAAACAATTCTCTACTTATGCAACCTAAGATCATGAATGCGTATGTATGTTTCGGAGCCGCGACTTGAGAAGTTTTTTTTTTTCTTTTTCCTCTCACATTTTGTTCGAAAAAAATAAAAAATAAAATAAAACACAGTTATTTTCATATATTTCGTCGCGTTGTTTCCTACTTCTGGATTTTGAGAAGACAATGTTGCCCATCTCGAGTCTAGGCAAACGAAGTTGTTGACTCGATGCTCAAAGATGCAGCCGATCATTATGAATGAGGTTTTATTGCCTCCATTGTCTCTATTGTCTCTCGTGATTCTGTTGGAAGTCTATTGGCGTCACATCCTGCGTGCACAGCGTGACATATAATTGGGCCCGCATATGTGATTCGGCATCAAAATGGAGTTTTGTACGAAATAATAGTTTACTTGCTGGGATTGACACAGTAGCGATGCAAAAGAAATCAGCGGAAGATATGTAAGCAGTATTTGACCAAAATAATAAAAGAAAGTAAACAAATAGGTTCCCGTTATCCCCTCTTTTTCCCACTACTTCCTCCGTCCTTGACCACTTGCGTATGATCCTTTGCCTATACCATAGCATCCATATAGCAACAACAACTCCGCATCGCCTCGCCCATTCAGAGTATCTTGTGGTCCATGTCGTCGTTATAGCTTCCGTTTCTGTCGCGTGCCGTACTGCCCATGCCTTGTCCCATATACGATGAGAAATAAAAGAAGAGGAAGTAAAATTAGAAAATCAAACCCAGTCGACCTATATGTCGATCTGCACAGAAAAAAGTTGGAAAAAAAAAACTCTAAAAAAATCTTGGACGACAGAAACACTGCTGAGGTATTTCCCCCATCGTCCCTTTAATCGGGAAGCCGGACGGCGTAGAAGACGCCGCCATCGGTAATATACCAGCGGCAGCCGAGATGGTCAATGGTAGCGCGGCTACGCTGGGTCCAGTTGCCATCCAGCTCGCGCAGCCAGTAGAACCGCGACTTGTCGTCGTCGGCGGGTTTAAAATCCTGAGGTTCGTAGAGATTGTTGGCATAGGCAAACTCAAGTTGTTCCTGGAGCACTTCATTGGGGGTCTGGCCGATGCCCATGGCGGGCTCGGGGTGGATGCCCCCGACACCACCGAACCCACCACCGCCGCCAAGGCCGCCTCCACCACCACCAACAATGTAATTACCTCCTGGGACGCCGCCGGGCATCACGACCACGGGCGTACCGCTGCTACCGATGCCACCGATGCCGCCAGCACCAACAGCGTAGGCCATGCCGGGCTGCTGCTGGACGTACATGGGTTGGCCCATGCCGGTTTGCGGATAGGCCATTATGGGGGCGGTCGTTGTAGCTATCTGAATGGGAACACCATTTGCCTAGACGTAGAAAGAATGGTCAGCGAGGATGTGGATAAAGATTTTTCATTTAAAAAAAGGAAACAAAAATGAACGCAAAATTATGTAACGAAAAAGAGACAATAGAAAGGAGACCCAAGCCCAGAATTAAACGAGTGCCAGATGAAAGAAAATGAAGCACTTGCAAAATAATATTGTAACTGGGGATAGTATTGGAGGCAGGATGTAGAACAAGGGGGAACTGCCGGCGAGTACGAAATCGACGAAGAAGGCAGGAGAGGTGATGAGGCACTGACAGTGGTGTACATAGCCTGCTGCTGGCCGTTTGGCTGCTGTATGTAGACAATGTTCTGGCCAGGCGCATCATGACGAGGGACATATGTATGGATCATGGGACCATTGGTAGCATCAGGGACGGCGGGCAGGAAGCTGAGTCCAGTGACGGCCGTCGGGTCGACACCGTTCACAGCGTGCGTGGTGCCAACTCCAAAGGGGTAGCCTGAGACTGCCATGTTCGTTGACGGGAGTAAGGTTGGGAAAGCTTGAATATTGTAAGGCTGCTGAGGGAGACCGTTGTTGAGATGGGTGAAGACGTGATTCGCTCCAGCCGCCGGGTTCATGCCGTTGAAGCCAGGGGCACCTCCAACACCAGCAGGGGCGTTCTCGGGGAAGCCCGCCGCTGCCGACGCTGTGGTCGTTTGGAGAGATGGATCGAGGACTGGGCCACCAAGAGGCATGCCCGTAGCTGCGGCAGAGCCTGATGACGACGATGCAGTCCCAGCACGAGCTCTGCTACTGCGGGCACGGTAGTTGGCGTCGTCGTCCTCGTCGTCCACGTCTTCCACGCGGGCACGGCGATCCATATGCGACGCACCGTATCTGTGGCTGCTGCTGTGGCCCCCGAGATGGTGGCTGTGGCGAGATGATGCAGTGGACTTCTGCTGAACTGGGAGTGTGTTCGCTGTGGCAGCGGCAAGTTGAGTGAAGAAACCAGGGGCTTTTGAGGGGTTTATGAGGCCCATGTCAAACGACACGCGGTGGCTTCGAGATTTGTATCGTCTTGGCGTCGGTGACCCAGGCGGTGATGAAGACATTTTGGTATGGTGGGAGGAGACTTGGAAAGGGAGGGGGGATATGAAAAGAAAGGGACTTGTGCCCGAAAGTGAATGACGCTGTGATAAGGACGTGATACAGAAACCCGGGAGGTAGAGTGCAGAGATTTTTCCATGGCCGAAAACAGGCACATGACCTCTTTTGATGCTGCAAGGTGGCCAGATATGAAGTTTGAAAATCAGATTGAGAAGGCACGAGCAGGATTGAATACAAAAAGGGGAAGAACGACCGTCAACATCGTTGACAGAAGCGGGGAAGGCAGGAATACGCACTTCTCCCCATAACTGGCAAAAAAGTCTTGCACAAGTCCAGAGGGCTATTGACAAATCCTCTCCATTGACAGCTGTCGTCGATGGCCTGGTGATGGGACTGTGAAGATGTGACAGCCGGCTTCGGAGGCGCATAGGGAGATACACAGCTTGAAAACGAACGGTAGATTTGCAGAGCGCAAACGGGACAAAGGGTAGAAATGAAACAACAGAAAAGAATGCGATATCAGAAGAAGGTAACAAGGTAGAGAAGGAATATAAATCAGTACAAACGATGCAAAGAGCCGCAAACTCACAATGGTCGAAGTCTGCTTCAGCATCCACTGTTGGCCGTTCCAATCGTACTGGTACATGCCGGTACGGCGCATTCGATAGTGCTCGTCGGGATCTTCCTCGAGGTAAACGTCGGAAAAGGGCCAGCACATTGTCACAGATGTAGATGTGAAGAATGGAGAGTGAAGGGTGGAGAGGCAAGAGAATAAATTAATGCAGACGGCAGTTTAATGATTGCTGGGGTGCTGCGTAAAAATGGAGTGGAAAGTGAAGAAATGGTAGACGAAGGCAGCTCGGTACAAGACAGGAAGGCACGGCTAGGAGGCCCAAAGCGGCCAACAAGTTGCTCATACAACCTAACCAGCATCGCAAGGCTACCACGCCTGCACTCTCCAAGGCGGCATCGTATCCGTGAATATGTGCTCTTTAAATTTTTAAATTGTCATCCTAGAAACGCCTGCCACGCACGCCATGTGCATGCACCCTCCTGGGTGACGCCTATATATAGGAAAAAGGGAAGGTGAATGGTGGAGAAGAGAACGGTGGAGGAGTGAGAAGAAAGCGGGAGGTTAGCAAGCCGTATGACGTACAGCAGCAAGAAGGGAGGGAAAGATGAAAAACGGCAAGCACTGTCTAGTAATATACAAGAGATAAAAAAATGGGGGGGAAACAAGGAGGCCGAAAAAAAAGAAAATGCCGAGAGTAGAGATATGTGTAACCCAGAATGACAACCAACCCACCCGACTTTTTGCTCGCTGTAAAAAATATGCGTTTTCCCTCCCAAATTCCAATGTTCACATTCATTCTCTCCTTTCTCGCGCCCGCCGTTCTGGATGTAGATGATATTACTCCTGAGATTCGTTTCAAAACATAACTTGTCGTCTTTGGATGGGGCGACAGTCAACCGACGACGAAGGCCGAATGCATATATGGCTGGTGGTCACAAAACGGGGCGACGGCACTGTCAACGGGAACGTTCAAGGCGGTCCCGGTGGGCCTTGAACGTTCCCAGTGGCAGCCGGTCGTCCCTAGGTGATTCGCCTAGTGGGCGGAGTGAGGCTCGGGGATCGGGAAGAATGTGCGACGGGTAACCTATCTTTGTTAGAAGATGTCTTGGCTGATACGAGGAAGTTCAGGGCCGACTTACCGTCCAGGCTGCTGCCACGGACGCAACAATACCGCCCGAGATCATCATCGGCCGCACACCGCGCGTGCTCTTGAACAGCATGCCGCTGAGGCCGCCGGCCAGCACCGAGTTGAAGGCATCGTGGCGGCCGCGCAGGTAGCCAATGTACGAGTTGATGCAGTTGTAGCAGATGGCCACAACACCCGCCGAGTTGCCCAGGAACGGACCCCGCCGTGTCACGGCGTTGAGCACCGAGTTCAGCCGCAGTTTGGGTGGCTGGCCGGCAGACCGCCGCAGGCCTTCTTGGAGGCCCCAGGCACCACCGAGCGACAAAGCCGTCAGATACGTAATGCCCGTGCCGTAGCACAGGTCGTCTGTGAAGCCGCGCGAGGGCAGCACGGACTGCGAGCCGGGAAGGTCCGACAGGGTCGAGTCCTCCATAGAGATGTACTCGAGCGTCTCCTTGTTGAGGCCGGCGAGCGGGTGCAGCTGCGTCGGGTCGGCGAACGTGGAGCTCTGCAGGAACGAGTCGGCACCGCCACTGCCGAGGGTCGCCAGTGCGGCATTGCCTCCTGATGGTGCGCCTGCTGGTGCTGGCGAGTCGTAGACGGTGTGTGCGGGGATTGACGAGGAAGAGGAAGAGGACCTGGAATCGGCGTGGTTCGGCTCAGAGGTGGACGAGGACTTGCGTCCTGTCAAGGCGCCCCAGATCGACATGGCGAAGTGTGTTTGTAACTGCGTGTGACTGTGCAAATGGGTTGGGCGTGAGGCGAGAGAGGCAGCAGAAAAGAAAACGAGATCTCGCGATGTTGTGGGGGAGGGGTTGCGTCGGTCGATGCGGTCGTATCTGGACAGCGCAAATGGGAGACAATAGGAAGAGTCAAAATGAAAGGCGACCGAAAAAATCGAAGGCAAACGTCGTCGGTCCAGCAATTATCGAGGGTGCGTGGAGAGAGAGTGTGCGCAGGTTGTCGCTCAGGCGATCGTTCTCGCGAAAATGTGAGTGCAAATTTGTTTGCTACCTGTGTACGAAATAGTCTTTGAAGGGCAATTGCGGGCCAAAAAAATTATTAAAAAATAAAGCGAAAAATGACAGCCGCCCGCTAGAAAATTCCTTGTCCCCTCGGCTGAACCGTGCGTTTTTCCACCCGTTGTTCTTTCTTCGCGCTTCTTCGGTAAAAGTGGAGACTCAGGTGGTAGCGCAGCCTTGTCGTTGGTGGCACGTGACTGAGCTGCAACAACGATTCATGTCCCTGCATCCTGATGAAGTTGGTAAGTGAAAGTCATCCAAGGCTGTTTCAAGTTTATATCAAGTTTCTGAGGCGTACGGTCCCCAAAATTGAAAATTTTGTAACATGGTTGTGGCCATTTTTGGTGTTTAATTCCACCGGCATCACCAAACGGTTTATATGCATATCTCGAATGCATGTAACCGAGTAGCCGAAAAAGTCAAACGTCGCCCAACTGTGGGCCACCGAACGACAACAACAGAAGACTCAAGAAGCTGTGAAAAATAGACAAATTTCAAAATTATGTACATATATCTAACCAAAACAATTCCGCTCATTCACCGCCTTTGAATCTCTCAAGACAGTATGACACGCTGCGACTGAGCAGATTTCGATCCTTTTGTCGTCCCCAGTTGGGGACTGCCCTTCGTTCTTTCCCTCTCGTCTGCCTCATATCAGGGCACCTTCCTCTATTCACATTGCCCCTGACACATCTCTTCAAGATGGAAAGGCCACATCTTCCCGATATCGACGAGCCCTCTGCCAATGCAAACACGTTGTTTTCATGGCTGGAACAACAGCCTGAAGCACAGTTCCAAGAGTAAGACATAAAATCAAACGAGATATTCCCATACCGTGTCTCTGTGTATCTGCTGACATATAACCGCCAAACAGACTGGCAGAAGCTCTGTTTGTACAACTCCTGGCGAACGCGGCCAAATCTCGCGTCTCGTCCGTCAATGCTTGTGCCAAGCTATGCGGCTTTGTCCAGCATTGTGCAACACGGGCACCGGATGCCGTCACAGAATGGGCGTTCAGGTCCGCTACGGCGCTGCGGCTGTTCCACTTCTACATTGAATGGAACGAGAAGGACCAGCACCGCTCGCTTAAGCTCGTACTTGATTTGGTTGCTCTGCTGATCCTGCAGAACCCAGACGAAGCAACACGGACGGCTCTTCGAAACGAAATCCTGCAGACGCTCGTGACCATTGTCAGCCGCAAGTCGACCCGGCCACTCGTCAAGTCGTCGATCGGATCGCTGCATTACCTGCTGGGAAAGGGCGTGTATGATTACGAAGAGGTGGCGAGGGCGTACGGCCGCGAAGTTGGTGATGATGACGACATTCCCACGGAGCCGAGCCTTGACACCTGGCGGCGGCTTGTTGCGGACATGTTCGCGTGGATGACGCTGCACTATGTTTGTCCTGTGGCCGGCAAGTTTCTTGTGGCCGTCTTTGCGTACCTGCAGACAACAGCAACTTTTCAAGAGGACGGCGGCAGCGCACTGTTCCCCGAATTTTCCGTCGAGATGTGGCTGCAATGGTTACGCAACAGCTTGGAAGTGCATCCCACCATTTTGGAGGATGTCAAGCTGTACTTTTTCATTCCATTTTTCAAGACCGACCGCACACGGTCACTACAGCTTCTCGAGATTCTTAACAAAAACGAGGTGTCCACTGCAACCGAGAAGGAGAACAATGACACGGTCGGTGCGGTCCTTCAGCTTGCCGCTCTTGAAGTCGGCAAAAAGGCGGGCCTCGTCGATGACCCGGGCTTGAACTTGACGGGAAAGGTTGCCAAAGGCGGTGTCATTGTGCTCAACGAGTCGGTCCTGGACGGTGTGCTGGCACGAGCTCCGACGGACGTGCGCTCGCTGGCACTCTCTCTGCTCGTCTCGTCTCAGTCCACGACGAAACCCTACTCCTCCACAGCATTCGACCTGCTGCAACGGTATCTGCCAACATACCACGCCGAGTCGGACGCAAAGTTCCGGTATGAGCTGCTGGCACACACGCGTGACATGGCTTTGCGGTTAAAGAGTGCCATCGCCACGATGCAGCGTTGGGGACGTGGTGGTAAGGGCGACCCGAGCGGCCAAAGCAAGTCGAGCCTCAAGAAGATGGAGGCAGTCAAGATCGATGATGCCACTATCCAGAAGACTCTCACCGAGCACGAGGCCTTCTTGACATGGTACCTGACGTTTCTCCGTGCCGAGATGGCTCCGACAGCATCCTACCAGCGCCACTTTACATCACTCAAGGCTACATCATGGCTACTGCGGCAACGGCGAGACGTGTCGGGTGGTGTGTCGGATACACTAGACATGGCACTGGTGCGGCGACTGTTTGACGACAATGCGTGGGTGCGATGTGTCCTAGACTTGATTATGGATCCCTTTGACGATGTGCGCGACGTGGCCACGTCTCTGCTTGTGTTGGCACCGCCAGAACTTGTGGCCGCCGAGAGGGGCTCTCTTCGGGACGTTCTTGCCAACTTCAGCCGGCGCGCTGATCACCGTGCATCCCAAACTGCACGTCAGGATCACGCTGATGGCGCTGCGCGCTGCCAGGGCCTGATGTGCAGCTGGGCTTTTAACGACCTGGAGGCGCAAAAGGCCATCCTGTCTCAAGTACTTGACGTCCTGGAGACCAAGATTGAGCGGGCTGAGACGGACCTGGCCTCTGCTGCCATCCGGGGATCTGTACACGGCGAGTTTGCATCAATCAGGTTCATCTGGGCCGTCTTGGCCAAGGCCAAGTACTCGGATGCTGACTTGGCGACGCTCGTTGAGGTCCAGGCGCGGATTGTGAAGAGCTGTGAGCGCGTGTGGCATGTCGTGAAGCACGTCCTGTGCGACGACTCACCCGAGGGACACATCCCCGACGACTTGGAAGACCAAGGTATTTCCAATCTCGACTCCAAGGACCTGTTGAGTTTTAGCTTCCGGTCCATCAACGAGTCAAGCAACACGATGCGGGCCATTGTGTCACACATCCGCTTCAGTCGTGTCAAGGGAACGCTGACGCCGAGCCGGGCCGTGTTTGAACGCATTGGTAACCTGGCCTTTGAGCAGCTGTCGACACTGCGTCACCGGGGTGCGCTGACAACGGTCGCGCAGACTTTCACCATGTGCTGTCAGTTGGCACAAGACCCATCCGTGACAGTGCCCGGTACAGCAGAAGACGCCACCTTAGTGGCGACATGGTACAAGGTGGGTGGCCTCGCCTGCTTAAACACACATGACAGTTTTAAAAGTATATTGCTAACATTTCAGGGCACGCTCAATTGCATTCGAACTCAAGTCTCGACGACGCGGCGATCCGCCGGCATTCCCGCCCTCTTCTCGGGCATTTTGGCCTCATCGAGCACGTCGCAGCCGGCTTTTTTCGACGCCGCCATCCGTACGGCATGCAGCATTGCCCAACAGCCGGCCAACTCTGCCGAGCGCGCGGCCGACGGCTCGCGACTGCCACAGGTGCACGCCTTCAACTGCCTCCGCGATGTGTTCCGCAGTTCTCTTCTTAGCAAACGTGCGGAGCGATTGCTGCCTGAGTGTCTTCAATTAGCGGCCAACAGTTTGCGGTCGGACGTGTGGGCGATCCGCAACTGCGGCCTGTTACTGCTGCGTAGTTTGATTGACTGTTTGTTTGGCACAGGCGAATCCAAGGCGTCGCTTGAGTCCGGCTGGGACGGCCGGACGATCCGCATTTCCTATAATAGGTACCCGACGTTACCTGGAGTCCTTTTGAGTCTACTTCGGACAGACAAGGCTTTGTCAGATGAGGCAGTGTCGTCCAGCAGTGGCCATCTGCAGATCGAGTCGCAACAGGCGGCTGCCGAGTCTGTATTCCCGGCCCTGGATATCATCCGCCGTGCAGGGCCGCCCGAAACACACCGCGCCGAACTGTACGAGGCGGTTGTTCATTACCTGGGTAGCCACTTGTGGCATGTCCGTGAGATGGCAGCTCGTACTGTGTGCTCGTTCCTGGTAAACAACGACAATTGGGCTGCTGGTGTCCAACAACTTCTCCTCGACAAATCGGCCATGACCTCTGTCAACCGCTGGCATGGCTCGCTCCTCGCAGTGCGATTTATTTTGGTTCGGGTGGCTGGCATCTCTGGTGCTTCCGTCACGAGCAGCCTGCGGCCACTTTTGTCGGTTCTTGATACTCTCGCAGCCGCGAACGGTCGGTTTACGACATGTCCGGAGGTGAGAGCGGCCTATCTCGAAGCACGCAATACAATTGCCAGTCTTGCTCTACAGTTCAATGTCAGCGTTGGTGAAGCCATCTCCAAAACGGTCGCCGCGCCCGCGGACAATGTAGCGGTCCCGTCGGCACTTCTCAAAGCACAGACCATTCTCCAAGTCAACTACACTGCTGTGGAGCTTGACGACCGTCACATGCTTGAGAACCTCGTTGCGAGCGTCGCTGTCTCAGATCCCGACAATGCCACACGTCTGCTCGAGACCGTGCAGGCGTCTTGGTTCGGCGCTGCCAAGCAAACCCCGGACACTGCATCATGGCTAACAACGGTGTATGTCAGTGTTTCTCTTGAGGTTGCTGCGGCGGCCGAAGTGCGAGCAGTTGCCCTCCTCAACCTGGCTGAGGTTATGGACTACCTTTTGTTTGGCGACGGTCGTGGCAACGACAACCTGCTTCCCGCCATCGACAGCCTTGTATATGTGTGGTCGGCCACCAGCCAAGGTGCCATCAACCCCACTCTGTCGTGGGCCGTGCTGCGGGCCAGCGGACCCATCCTTGCAGCGTCCGTCCGAGCGAAAGACAGACCCAGCACCAGCCTCCTCTCCGTCTCCGCTTGGGTGGCCATGATCAAGGCCGCGATTGATCCTGCGCAGACGTTTGACACTCGTATGGCGGCGACTGAGGCACTGCGGTCGTTTGCACTTGCCACGGCTGCTCCGTTTGCCGCGGTGGCCAACGACAATGACTTGCTGCTGTTCGTGTCTTGCGTCTACGACACTCTCAATGACGATGACGACGAAATCCGCGACGTGGCGGCCGAGGCGGCGGGTGCGGTCCTGGAAACACCGCTTATTCCGGGTGAGGCAGCACGGCGGTTGCCAATGTGGCTGGCCAGCCGGTTTGGCGCATCCGTTGGTTTTGTCAAACAGGCTGCGGCGCGGATGGAGGGCCACAGTAGTACATTCGAAGTCACATTGTGGCCATCTGCAGCAACTTTGTTGGAAGAGGCGCTCGAGTTTGATGACGCCCTTTTCCTTGTCGAGGAGCACAATCTATACGTGGACGAGGTGCGGGAGGCGAAGCGTTGGGCTTCTGTCATTGCCGGCAACACCGAGGGGGACGGCATTGGCAGTCTAACTGGGTGGTTGGCCAACGGTCTGGAGGCTCTTGTCTCTCATGTGCGAGGTCCCGATGGCGACGATGGTCCGCTGGGCTGGACGGCCGCGCCGGGCGTGTTTGCGGTGTGTGCTCGGTTGATCTTGGGCACCCGGGCTGTCCTTGCACATCAAATCGAGGCCACAGACACCAATCTGCAACGCCTGTCGACTCTTTTGACGACTTTCCAAGAGGCGGGTGAGAAGGCCCACGTTCATGGCCTGCTCTTGGCCATGGCCAAGGAAAAGGTGGCGATGTGAGGACGCAGAATCAGATATTTTGGAGTTTTGGATCCGAAGGGTTAGAGGAAATATCATGTCTTTTATTCTTTTTGGTGATTTTTGCAAAGGTTTTCATTATAAGATCGCTATGGTGTCCTAACCTTGTCGCAGTCCTCAACAGTTCTCAACAGACCTCAACAGTTCTCAATCTTCTCCAGCATCCTCTACTTTGGCATACAACTTGGCGTTGCCCGTCGCCTTGGCCACCTCGGCTGCCAACAGCTCGTTCTGGGCCTCCAGCTGCCGCACCCGCTCGGCCAGCATGTCAACCTCTTTACGGGCCACGTCCCGCTCAGCACGCGCGTGGGTCAGCTGCCGCGCCGTATCGGCCTTGTCGTCGCGCTCCTGTTGCTTACGCAGACGCGCAGCCTCCTTTGCAGCGTTCTGCTGACGCTTCTTCTCGATCTTTTCCATTTCTCGTTGGTACTGAGCTTCTTGACGGGCGACGGCACGGTCGTGTTTCTCGCGCAGCTTCTGGAGCTCGGTGTTGGCTGGATCGGCCGAGATGGAGGAGGACGAGGAGTGGGCGGCCGCGGCAGACGCCGAACCCGAGACGTTCGTCGCGCTGTCGGCACTCTTGGTGCTCTGAGCGCTGTTGCCGACGTCACCCTTTTCTTTTTCTAGGGTATCCAGACCCGTCTTGCCTTTGTTCGCCTTCAGAATGTCGAGCTCGGCCTTGCGCTGGCGGTCCTGCAGCTTCTGCAGCTCCTTTTCGTGCTTCCTGCGGGCGGCATCGGCGGCCTTGGCAGCTTTCGCAGCTTTGGTGGCGGAAACCTGTTCGATCTTGTTCTTTTTCTTGGAGGATGGCACGGCACTACCCGTTTCCGTGTCGTTGTCGATATCGCTGGCCATCACACTGGATCCGCCCGTCGACAATCCTGTGAGTGACCGGTTCTCGCGGCGCAAGGCCAGGGCGCGGTCGTGGGCCATCATTTCGAGAGCCGTTGTCGGGGGCGGTGGTTGAATGGACGCAGCAGAACCTGCCGAGGCAGTGTCTGTTGACGCTGCAGCCATTGGCCTTTCAGTGCTCCTTGTCGTCTGTTCGTGCGCCGACTGTTCACGGCGGCTAGGTATGATCTCTTCGCCTATATCATCGTCCGCGTGGTCAATATCGCTATACATGTCATCACTATCTTCCGAGGAACCAATTTCGTCTTCGTTGTCGTCATTGTCGTCGTCGTCAACGTCGAGCTGGCTTTCATAGGACGAGTGCAATATCTGGGCGGCACTGCCAAAGGGGTTCGGCAACTTGGATGCAACAGCTGTACCAGCACCACCCAAAGCACCAGACAGCATATTAAAGAGCTTCGTTGACGAGGCTGCGCCTCCGCTGCTCTCGAGCGACAAGATAGTCACCGACGGAGACGTGCTCGAGCGGTCACCGTTGTTGCGGGGGGCGTCGTCCCCCGCAAGATCGCTCGCCTTGTTGAGCGATGCTTCCTTTTGCGCAGGTATCTCTTCGTCCTCCTCTTCTAGGATGGCCGCTGGCAGTGGTGTTTTTGGGACCGATTTTGCTGCCGCGACGCCTTTCTCCTGTGGCTTCTTTGGCGACTTGGACTCGTTGGACTCTTTTTTCAGAGTCTCCTCGACTTGCTGCGCCACCATCCAGTCCAAGAACTTATTCGCGTCGCTAATGATGCTCGATGGCGTGTTCCTGTCGACGAGGAAGCGCGGCACATTGCCGCCCGGGTTGTTGCGGGTGATCATGAGCCACTCAATGGCGGTTTCGTGGCCGTCAGAGTCAAGATCCGACGCGTCGGTGTCGGTCGTGTCGGCGTGCTTAAGATCAATCGACGAGCGCGTCTTGCGCGAGTTGCTCGCCAGTCGCCGTGCTGCCGACTCTGCCACCGGCACGCGCACTTCACGAATGACCTCGACTGACTCGTACTGGGCGCGCACATAGCCGGGGCGTTGCGGTGTTTCGGGGTGTTGGCACGGTTTGGACACAACCATGAACTGGCGCAGGCCACGGCCGTTGTTTTGGGAAGGGGAGGAAGAGGAGGTTGTGGAAGAAGGCGGCGTGGGTGGTGATTGGCATGGACCCTGGGTGGTCAACAGCATGGTGACAAAGTCGCGTGCGGTGGTTGGTCCGGGGAACTCGGCTTCGAGGAGATAGACATCAAGCTGGCGGGAGACGGAAGACTTGTCGTTGTGACCGTGGTGTGTTTCGGCCGCCTCCTCTTCTGCCTCATGTGCATCATCGTGCGCATCATGGCCCTGGCCGTTGACAACAACATGCTCAACCCGCTTCTTTGTGATCATTGTCCGGACAGTCGATGATCCGCTCGTCTGTCCATCCGCGTCGCCCGTCTCGGGGAGCGCAAACTCTTTCAGCAACGCCCGCCGGAACATGTCCAAGCCAATCTCGACATCGCGACCTATGAGATCCTGTTTGCCTTTTGCCGTTGCCGCGTCAGGCTTCGCCTTCTCGACTCGGTGCACACTCCGCCGTGCAAACCAACTGCTCCCCGCATATCCGTCACGTCCGCCATTCATCTTGTACACCACAATGTTGCGTGGGTTCGACCCTCCCGTCTTGACCTCTTTCCACGACTGCCGCAGGTCCTGCCGCAGCTTCTCGGCCTTGGCGGCGCTCATGTCGTCGGCCGCCGTCGAGGGCGTAGCTGTGCCGGCGCCATGGTGAGGGACAGGCGCCGAGTGCAGGCCGTACGAGACAGCGCCGTCGGTCTGGGAGCGTGGTCTGCCAGTACTGGACGAGGAGGTTGAAACAGAAGCGGTCGTCGGGATAGAGTCAGTCAGGATCTGGGCACAGGTGAAAGTGTCAGAGAGAAAATGGTCGAGCGCGTCCTGGTCGAGGTTGTCCCAGGACACAGGGCCGAGGGCCGCCAGCGGGTTGTCGTTGATGCTCATAGTGTGAGGCGAGGGCGATCAAAGTACGCTGCGACACTGGCGTCCACAAAGGCAAACGATAAAACAAACGAACAGATGACACAACCGAAAGGGAAAGGAGGCAGGAAAACAAAAGAGAACCGAAAAGAGAATGCCGACAAGGAGAAGAAGCTTCGCTATTCAACGGCTAAAGAGCGACCGCACAATAATCGAGGGGCGCTGAATCAGGAACAGGCGGGTCGAACGAGTGCTGTGAATATGCTGATCGGCTGCCTGTTTTGGTTCGTCAAGTCAGAAAGGAAGAAAAAAAGAAAGAAACGAAAGCCGACAAAAACAGATTTCGTCGAAGCTACAACGTTGAAATAATCATGACACCGTAATTTCGCGTCAATTTCCCTGCCTCGTTATCTTGACATCGTCATTTTTTCGCAAATGCTCGGTTCTTCGCCAATGCAACAGCGTCGCCAGATTGCCCAGTGGTGTCAGGAAGCCTGCATACCGGAATGGCTGGTGATCGCTGTAGTTTGGGCCGGTCGCCAATGACGTCACCCCATCAACGGCACTATTGGGTTGCCACAAGCACATCGGCGCCCGCTACAGCTACCACGGCGGTCTAGGCCTCCGCTTCACGACAACACTCAGTCTTCCCTTCCCAAGCCCTGGCTCACAGTTCACGCCTGTCTCATATCCACACGCAAAGGCCGCATACGACAGAAAGGGCAGTGGATTGTTTTGTACTGAAACACACATTCGCTCGCTATATACACGCGCCCTCGATTCGTCACCAATTACTTTGTGCCGTCTTATAGTACAGGCCGGAATAGAAAATAAAACAAAGACAAACCGGTTGGTCCAAAAGAACTCTGTACTTGAGTCCAATCACAGTCTGCCCATCAGATCATCGATCGTCGCCATTCCTCGTCGTCCAATGCACGCTGGTCGGCGTGGCAGCTCCCGCAATAGTCGTCGTGCCAGTGTGCGAGGAGGGCCATGCGACCGTCCGTCTTGTCGGTTTTCTTGTCTTCACTCTTCTTGTCTTCGCTCTTTTTGTCCTCGCTTCGCTCGCCAGCCGTCCGCTTCGTGAGCATCGCCTTCACCTGGTCGCACCGCTGTGTCTCGTCCGCCAGCCAGTTCTCCCACTCCGACTGCACCATCTCGCGCTCCACGCTGTTGACCACCCGCATCGCCACCACCAAGTCGTGCCGGTACGACCCAAGTTTCTGGCGAGTCCGCCGAAGCCGCTGCGCCGTGGCCCGGCTCGTCGGTGACGACAGGAGTGCGCCGGCATCCTCGTACGGAGCGTCCAAGTCCGTCGCATTGGCAATCGACAGGAACGTAGAATAGCAAATGCTGTCTTTGTCACTGCGACGGCCGCGTTGCGGCGTGACCGCGTCGCTGCGAGCGTGCGACGCCGCCTCCAGGTCACTGAGGTAGATCGACTTGCTCATCATGACATTGGGCCCGACGCCCAGCTTGCGCATGTACGTCGTGGCGTGCCGCTCGGTCCACCAGGCGGCGGTCTCGCGGGACGAAAAGATGAGGTTGGCCGCGACGCTCAAGCCCAGCACGGCCAGCAGCAGCCGGTGCGCCGAGGCCACGCGGAACAGAGAGCGGCACCCAGCAAACGCCCACATGACCAGGCTGGTGACGACCGACTCCATGAAGCTCCGGAACGTCTCCAGCAGCATCTCCGTCAGCGTGCGCGGCTTCATTTGCGTCGTGTTGCGCTGCTTGCTGCCCGCGCCCTCGTTGGGCGCAAACTTGACCACCTTGGTCTGCTGCCCAATGTTGCCGTACACCTGCATCGCCCGCTTCGTGCGGCTGTGTGCGCCCAGCTTGCGTACCTCGTCCGTCGCCACCTCCGCCAGCTCCTCGGCGTCGCGCGACGCGTCGTCGAGCGCCTGCCGCTCCACCAGGTTCTTGCTAAACGCCGGCGGGTTCGACCAGTCCACTTTGACATAGACCGCCAGCTTGCACTTGGACTTGGCCACGTGGGTAATCACAATCTTGGTCACCTGCTTAAAGGCCGTCGAGTGCGGCAGGTGCCACGCCGTCTTGACGTGCGAGACCACGTACATCACGTGGTCCTGGAAGATGTCGATGGTCTGCTGGTCGGCCACATTCTCGTCCTTTTTGCGTCCGAGCATGTCGACCGCTTCGACTCTGAACAAGAACTGCCGCGTTGTCAAGCCGTGGTCCGACAGTACCCACGGCCCCTGCTCGATCTCGCGCGCCTGCCGGTCAAAGTAGAGCTTGGGGAAGATGAAGGACTTGTCGCCAAACAGTACATGGAAGCACGCTTTGGCACTGATTTCAAAGTGCCGCTCCGCCACCTTCTTCTGCATGTCGTTTGGCTCAAACACGACCGGGTGGGCCGGCAGCTGCAGCTTGCCGAGCGTGCGGCCCGTATGGGTGGCCGTGGCCAGACCGCGGCTACCCGTGCTGGTGATGCGTCGACCGCCGCCGCCATGGCTGTGGCTCGAGACAGTGCGGTGACCCCCATGCCGCGCCAAATGCAAAATGTTGCCGTGCTCGTCAACAGGCGACGCAAGCGACAGCTGGTCCCAGCTGGCCACGCTCGGGCTCTTGCGTCCGGTCGCGTCCTCGTCGTGCACAATGCTCTGCAGCGCGACGAGAATGTCCGACACGCCCATCGGCTCCGCCGCCTGCAGGTTGTCAATCAGCAGGTTCAGACGCGCCTGCAGCACGTTCATGTCCTCCAAGAACGTCTTGATCGTAATGCGCGTGAACCCCGTCTCGTTCATGACGTCCTGGCTGAGATGCAAAAAGGTGTAGTCGCAGTCTTTGCCTGGCGCTGACGTCACTTCCGTAATCAAATCCAGGCTCACCGCGTAGGCCACCACGAGACCCATGCTCGTGCTGTAAAAGTACATGTTGTCCGACGTGACGTAGATGCGGCCGCTGCCCACCAGACCCTGGTTTGCCGTGCCGGCCTCGGACGCGCTGGACCACGCCGCGTTGAAGACCAGCACCAGCTTCTCAGAGAGCGGTACCGACGGGAACAGCAGGCGGAACTGCGCATGCTGCGTGCGCAGCTCAGTCGGGTAGTTGGGCGGGAACGTCTCGGGCGCGCCGCGGTCGTTGCTGCCTCCGTGGCGGGCATCGGCCAGCTTGGCGGTGTCGACGCTGACAGTCTTGCGGTGGGCCGAGACGGGCGTGCCAACGGCGGGGGAGCCGACTGTCGGCGTACCGGGCGAGTTCACCACAGACAAGTCGCTGTTCTCGAAGGCGGCCGCATCATTTTTGTACTCGTTGCCCTTGGACACAAAGCTGTCGCCCCATGGCTGGCTGCCCCAGTAGTTGGCCAGGATGCCCGACGGCAGGCCGCCGACATGGCTGGGTCGGCACAAAACGCGCTCGCTGCTGGCATTGACGGCGACTTTGCTCAAAAAGGTAACGAGCGGGGGCTTGGCAAACGTGATGGGCGCCAGCAGGCCGCGGCGCGTTTCCAAGGGGGACAGCGTGGCGCCGCCAGGTCCACGCTGCTGTTGCTGCTGCTGTTGCGGGCCAGGAAGCGACGCCGGCGCCTGGCCAAGAGTCACGTTGGCAGGGAAGCTGGGCAGCATACTGTGGCTGGCCGAGATGAGGCTGGCAATGCCCGGCGGCTGCTGAGACAGATTTGACGAGGACATGCCGCCGTTGGTGCCGAGGCCACCGCTACTACCACTGTTGCCGGGGCTGTCACCGAATTTGTCGGCGCCGGAACCAAAGGTGGCCTTGCGGTGCATATCCAGTCTCTGCATGATGCGGGCGGCGTGCTCTCTGCCGCTCTCGCCTTCCTCGCGCCGCAGCTCCTGGCCCAGCATGGTGATGGAGCGCCGCGGGGGCACCGCCGAGACGTCAAAGCTATTGCGCGCGACCAGCCCTGCATCAGGCCCGCCGCCGGGGACGGGCAACGTACCAGAATGGCTCATGGTGAGGCCGGCGCCGCTATCGCCACGTTCGCGGTCTCCGCCGCGCTCACCACGGTCACGATCGCCACCGGACTCGTCCAACGTGCCGAGCTGGATCGCATCGAGTGCGCGCGCAGAAAAATCAGCGACTGAGGGTGGGGTGATGGCAAAGGCCGGGTCCACGCTGCCCAGAGGCGTGGCGGCGTTGTCGCGGGCCATGCTGGCCTCAAAGGCTTTACGCTTGGCGACTTCAAAGACCTCGAGCCACTCGGTCAGCTGGCCTTGGGTTTCGGCCTGCAGCATGAGGTTCTGGCTCTTGGTCTTGACCTCGAAACAGAACCGGCGGTCTTCCTGGACGGCCGGCTTGGCGCTGCACAGCAGCACCCCAATGTCGTCGCCCTGCAAGACGCCCTGGGGCCCCTGCACCAGGTAGCCAAAGATGCCGTCGCGGCAGTAGAACCAGCGGTGGAGCCAGTTGACCCGGGCGGGCTTGCCGGTGACAGTCCGGAGAAACAGCCAGCCCTGCTTTTCGGAGATGACGGCGCCCGGTGAGCCCGCCGAGGAGGGGGCCACTGCCGACGGTGGGCCCCGCGACCCCAGGAACGGTACGGTGGACGCGCTGTAGTCGTCGAGCTCGCGCGAGGGCCGGATGGTGGCCAGCGTGGTCTCGCCAATCTCGCGCCGGGACAGCTGCAGCTCGCGTTTGAGGGGCGCCTCGGCCAGCTCAATGTCCTTGGCCCAGCCGCGGATGCGCTCCATCTCGGCGCCCCACTGGGTGGCGCTGGCGAGGGCGTTGCTGGTCTCGCGCGTGCGCTTCATCTCGCGCCAGACCTCGGCGGACACGCGCGTCAGCAGCTTGTCGAGGCCGGACCGCAGCTGCGGCGCCATCTGACAAAAGTCCATGGACGCCTTGAGGTACGCGCGGCGGGTCTCGTACACGGCGAAGGCGTCCTCGCGCAGCGCAGAGGGCTCTTTGGCTTTGCTCTGCGCGACGTAGCGGGCGAGGGCTGTGTCGTATGTCTTCTGCGCATGCTCGAGGATGCGGCGGGTCTCTTTGAAAACGCGAATGTCGTTGTGCAAAAACATGCGAATGGGTTCGGCATTGACAGTATCGAAGCGGCGCAGCGCGGCCGACACTCCGGCCCACCAGTCGCGGGAGCCGTCGCTGACGCGCTTGAGGGCGAGCAGGGTGTGGTCTGCGTCGATCACGCCGTCGGCCACGCCGGGCGGAGGCACGATTTTAGATAGGTAGGCATGGATGGTGTCTTCGAGGCCGGCAAAATCATGGACGAGTTTTGCGGTGCTCTTGGCATAGCTCTCGAGCCAGCGTTCGATGCCGTCGACCTGCTCGGCGAAAAGAACAGCGCTGGCGCGGAAGGAGGGCGAGTCGAGGGCGGCCTCGTGCAAGCTGACCGCAATGGAGGAGCGCGGCGCACCGCCGGTCGAGGATTTGGCAGAGACAGCTGGTGGCCTTGTGGTGGAGGAAGAGGTGGTCAGGTTGGGTGTCGTGGGTGCGGGGGGGACGTTGGAGCCGTTGCCGTTGCTGATACCGGCCGGACGTGCCGCCAGCGACTTTGAGACGGGCGACCCGAAGTCCGCCATTGTGTCTCGTGCGTCTGGCGATGGCGAGATGAGGGGATGAACTTTCGATAAAAAATGGAGGGTGGTCGACGTCGGAGAAATGTGTGATTCGGGTCAAATCACTCGCCAGCACCCGTACCGTCGCACATGGTTGTCGTGAGGAGGCTGGGAGATGTTAGGAGACGAGGTCGAGATAGGGGATGGAGGGAGACTGCGTCGACAATGCAGCTTGTCGACGACAGTCTTTAATTAGCGATGATGCTTTTCGCTGTTTTCGCTGTTTTCGATGTTGTGGTCGTGATGTTGTTTGGTCCTTCCGTAGTCGCAATCGCCGTCGCTGTCGGAAAGCGCGGATGCGATAGGCCGACAGTCGTGGAAGCTACGATGGAGGTCGGGGAGTCGAGTCGTGTGTTGACCGAAGCTTCCTAATCCGTTCGCTCACGCTTTGTTTCAGGCTGTGGACACACTGAAAGGCAGGAGCTCTGACGTCGCCGGGGCTCAGCTTACTGTAATCTTACGGGGGCTTCTGTAAATTCTTGGCCGCGATCTGGCGGTTAGGTCACGTGCGAATTTGATTGCAAACTCTCAACTCCATCACAAACTGTCGGCAACCAGTTTTCACTCGAAGATGTCGCCTAGCACGAAATAAACATGACGATGTTTACAACGTATATGATACATCGCCCAGTCTCCAACCATGGCGCCTTCTTGCAGAGCTGCGTTCTTCAACAGATAGCCAAGACTTGCTGGACTCCTTGCTCCGGCCAGTCTTCAAAATGACTAAGCAAAATCCACTGGCCTGGATCTACAAAGTTCTGTGCACTGTCAAGTCGCAACTGTGGAAATGCCCGTCACTGGAGTCGAGTCACGGATGTTAGATAGACTAAAAATAAACCCAAGAATCCCTCAGAAAGGTGTCCTCTCTCGTCTACGGCATCGATTCCCCTGCATGTGTCTGACTCTCGGTTGTTTAGTTTGAGCCAAATTTGCGGGTTCGACAAAAAGAGGGAAAATGTGGCGAGGCCGATGGGTGCAAAGGCAAAGCACAGGAAAGAAAACGAGGCAAGGCGAAAACACAGTGAGAAATGCCAATACCAATGCAGTCGGGTGGAGCATCCCCAAAGCCAGGAACTGGGAGTGAGGCTGGGTGCAGGTAGCGCGCCGGCAAAACGTTTGGTGCAGTTTTTGGAGTCCACGGTGTGCCGGCCTCTGGGCCTATTCCTGCTGGACCTGCAGATGGCCTGGCCGGCTGCCTCCCACCAAAATGCAGAGTGCGTCCATGCAGGGACAACGCAGCAACAGGCGGCATGAAGGCGAAGACCGTGACCGAGATGTCTTGTTACGAGAAAAACTTGACGAACAAAGCTATTGAACAGAATCATACAAAAATATAAGAAGAAAAAAATCCGAATATTAAATCCATGAAGACCCTTGCTAGTGGCTTCTCCAGCTTTTTATTCCTTTTCCTGGCTGCTCTGCCTTCGTCTTACGGTCGGACCTAGTGGACTGCATTACGGCTAGGCAGACAGATAAAGGAACATTGGCAGAAATAATAATAATAAATATAAAATATAAAAAAGGACAGAATGAAAAGACGACGCAGAATCAAGGCGAGAGTGGCAAAGCGCCTTGCAGATATGCATTCCTGATAGCCATAAAAAGCTTACGACGTACGCCAAAGCAGGACCAAGGTGGGCCGCTCTAGCGAGGCCGTATAATGGATGTTCTTTCTCGTTCTCTCCCATCATTTTCTCGTCTGTCTCGTCTCTCTCGTTTTAGATCCACTCCCTTCCTGCCCGCCAACAAGATCGGCACCACGAGCAGGATCAAGAGGCCATACTCTGTACAGAGTAGCATAGTATTGGGCCAGACTGACAATGGCTGTTGCCCCAGTCTGGCCTCGATTGTGCATCGTGCATTCAGCTGGTCATGGATCAGGGACACGTTTTGTCTGGTACGGAGTCACTGGTGCGGTGCTTTTGTCTCGGCCAGAAGTGGTTGTCCGGGCTTCCAAGGACGCAGAGAGCAGAGCAAACGCGCAGCCATCTGTCTTGTAAAACACCTCCAACTCGTCAGATGCAACATGAGGGCCAAACCAAGGCCGTTGATGGCCGACCATCCTGGCCAGTCATCGGACCAACATGGCTTGCCCCTGGGCGGTGCATATCGTTGGAGTGTAATACTATGTAACAATGATGCGAGGGCGTGTCATTGTACGGGGCGTAGTTGAATTTGGTCTGTGGCCATTGGTACGAGGGCGTGTCAACTGTCATCAATCTGTACCGGCAAGAGGCACTAGGGAAACGGGGCGTATTTCACAAGATGTCCTTTTGTGGCTCGCGTTGCTCGCTTAAACGAGGGAACGAGGGAACGAGCGACTGACAGTGTATGATGGCCGATCACGTCCCATCCACCTTCATATCACGTACATCTCACTCGACGCCGGCAATGGCGGCAGACGTCTGAAGATGTACGATCATGGGTCGAACTGCCAAAGGACGGTCGAGTGGTGAGCATCTCGCCATGGATTAAGCGCCGTTGCTGGTAACTGGCGACACCTCACGACGAGACTGCGAGGTAATATTGCCAAACTGTCGGAAACTGATTGAGAATAACTGGAGATACGAGAAAAGCTATTTCGAGTCGAGTCACGAAGCAGCCGTGTTTCTTGGACATCGTGCCGGCCATATAAGCCATCCACGGTCACCACTTTAGATGAGGACATCGTTTTGACCTTTCAAGGGCGTCAGAGCAGGAGGAAGGGATCGAAAGGAGAGAAACAGAGTCACGTAAAAGGGCTGTAGGACTTATGATGTAGCATATACTATTCGGCTTCCTTGTTTGGAAGGAACGGTAATGGGTGTCATTCAATCACGATAGGAAGGCACGCTCGGTCATCGTGAGGTTGACAAACATAGTACATCAAGATATGGCAGGCGGGAGGAGTCCCTTACTTAGGACGTAACATTTGTCGACCGATGGATGACGATTGCACTCTCTCGTGAAGTAAATCGAGGCCATACAAGTTGTCGTCCTCCAGGTATATGGCATCTCGGAATGAATCTGTATGTTCGACGATGTGCGTCAACGATCGAATCTCAACAAACGTGACCGAGACGCAAGATATCTGCCTGTTTTTGACTTGCGCACGTAGCCACAGTATTCATGGGGTCGAAGTTATCCATTTCCGACTCTTATAAGCAAAACCATGGATGTATTCAAGGGCACATAATTTTTCCAGACAAAGCATTTTACATTTTTTGGGATACAAAGCATAATGGACATCCTCCGTGTACTTGAACGACATTAGATTCTCTCTCTCACTTTTATTCCGATTTGTCCTTATAGACCTCCATCACTCATCAAACTCATGATTGGAGGGAATTATACATCCGGTCTTGTCGATTCCATCTTAGTAAAAATTCCGTGCTCAACTCATCACGATGCAATAACACTAGAAATTCGAATAAACAAATCCATGAGAATTTCATGGTCGATTTGTAGGCCGATTGTTGCTGAGAGGTCAAGCCATGGTGACTGTGGCTTTCCTCTTTAGTGCTGATCATGCGGACTACAGCTCTGGCACCAAAAAGTCGCCCCTTTCGCAGCGCGGCCCGTAAGGGCAATCCCGGGCCAGAGTGTGGCGCGTGCACAGTATCTGACTTTCCAAACGGTGGCCATGCAAGGGCCACTCGGCCTGTATTTCTGTTGACCCAAAAGAGGCAACCCGCAACTGCGCAACTCGCAGCATGTGATCTTTTCTGGAGAAAAACCGGAAATCTCAAAGACACATATTGGACGGCAAGCATGTCCTAGGAGAATATGAGGGCGGAGAGAACCATGAAAAAAGAACAAAAAAGAACAAAAAAAAAAAAGAACAGACACTCACATCGGTCATTTGCTGTTGGCTGCATGCTGTCAGCTCGGCAGGGTCCATGATGGGCGGAAGAGACCGAAAAGGGGACACAAAATGTGGTCAAGTGACTGCAAATGTGTCCATTTCGAGGCAGTTTCCTGGGTCAGTGAGCCGTCACGAGTTGTCAGGAGCATGATATGCTGGGGAAGAAGGGATAAGCAGAGCACTGTTGGAGAAAATCCAGTTGTATGGCATTCTTCCATAGAGCTTTCGGTTTCATTCGCTTTCATTCCCCTTTTCGATTGTGTTTTTTGTTTTTATTGATTTTGTCCTATTTATTTCTCACTCCGATTGCTTGTATTGCTGTATCCTCTGTTCGGCTTCCTTTTACTCGTCGAAAATGCGTCTGCCTAGAAGAGCAAACGCAAGGAAAGTCGTCGTGAATTGCACCGCCTCCACTGCAGCTTGCAACACTATAGTAGCCAATCCACATACTCGATCTCTTAAGACGTCTCACGCGGCATCAGGGCTATGTGCCCTCCTTGCGTCGTATTCTGCGTCTTCGCCTGCATACTCCGACAGCGGATTCTGCTGATACCTCGACCACAATGCCGGAGTCGGTCAACAGCCGTGTATCCTCCTCTTGTGTCGGTGAGAGCCAAGAACCGGTCGACGACTGTAAATTGCAACACCTTCATCGGCCATGTTCAATATAGTGAGTGCATTCACGAATGCACGATTGCCTGTTGTCGCTGATGTCGTTGTATATTTATTAGCGCCTTTGAGAGTTTCCGTTTAGCAATATCTAGTACAGCGTTTAGTGTGTTCCTTCCAGGGAATCCCCTGTTTCTTCAGCGTCTAAGGTTTGTTGGTTGGTGTTAGTGCCCGGGGCGAACTCGGTGTCAGTTTCCACGCGGGTCAAAGTGGAAAAAAAGACAAATGCGAGACGGATTGTAGAACGGCAACATTGGCTCCGACCTCGACGTCGACCTCGACTTTGACGCGTCGTGTCCTCTCACTCGTTTAAGAACTGACGCGTCGTTTTGTGCAGCGTGCCTTTTTTTCAAATAAACGGCACTCCTTGCTTCGTACATTTGTTCTTTTTCGACGAATTGTTTGGTTCCTGTTGGATGTCTGCATGGACAAGAATTCGCCACACATGCACAGCCCCCCTGGATGGTGGATGACCAGGTCGACATTGAGCCGAAACACAGGACCTGGTGACATAACGATACAAACGACAAGGAAAGGGAAACGCAAAGGGAACAGAAAAGTAAAACAATGAAAAGAAATAGTCTCGACAGTGCCGATCATGGGAAAACGCCACTCAGTCCACGCTGCCGCGTCTTTCCACAATGCATCCTTTGCTTCCCTGTCCGTCCTCCCTGTCTGTCTTGTCTTTCCCCGGTCCAAGCTCGGCTCTTGCTTTCCTTGTTCACAAGGTGGATTGCTTTGAGCCGTACCACTGGGATTTAGACCAGGTCATTTGGGCACGGAGCATTGTTTGATTTTGGACGTAACCTGTACGAGGTGGTGGCTTGCGGATATTGCATTTTTGCCTCTCACTTTATTTTCCCTGGACATCATCTCGTCTGGTCCTGCATTTTCTCGGCGCAATAAGAACCAAGTCGATCGCGGTCGGCGGTCGGCGCAAATTTTAACAAAATGTTAAGGGATCCGTTCTATGCAATACACTTTGAGCTGTCGTTCTAGACACCCATAGCCGTCACCATTGGACGCCATCTGCTGCCATGCCGTTTGATGTAGAGTCACTTTTCCATTCTTCCCCATGTCCCCTTTGATGACAGCTCCTCTTCACCGCCGGTCTTTTCCTGTTTGAGACATTTCGGTCTCTTTCTGTCCCTCAAACCACATTATGGAGGCTGGCCGGGCGTGTCTGGTCGAACGTGATCAACAGACGCGCTGGGACCCGGGATTGGCTGCTGCTTTCGGGGCTGTTAAATAAGGGGGGTAACTAGACGAAGAAAGGAACAAAAAAGAAACTTGAACCTGAAAACGTGACGGCTCGAACGGGAACTACAAGACCGTCCCGTCGGCTTCCCTGGAACGGACACTTGGAGTCCGCCGAGAACAGAGCAAAGAAGGAAAAGAATACCGCTGGCTGATCTGATGGTGCTGGTGGAAGTGGATGAAAGGACTCCATATAGGCAATATTTGGCTTGCAGTTCTTACTGGTACACTCCGGGAACATACTACGAACTATGATGCTAAGGTCTCGTTTGTTTATTTCTTCATGCCCGTTATCACAACGGTGCCATTTTCCTTCATTGCTCATCAAGAAAAGTACGAAAGCTGACAGCCACATCCATGATCGGCCAGGGGCGGTATGAAACGAACAAAACGGAAGTGGCCGGTACGCGAGAGTGAACACTAGAATGAACACGAGAGAGAAGGGGAGAAAGAAGGGGCGTGTTCTTGAAGACTCTTCTCTTTTTTCTTTTCCTTCTTTTACTCAACCATAAGCTTCTTTCTCCGTGTAAGTACAGAAGTTGGACCAGCGGACACACGCCCCTCCAATTTTTTGTTACCATTTTAGTGTCCGGAGTGTTGTGCGCCATTGGCTGGAAAAGAATTCCAAACAACCAATCACAATACATAGAGGCTCTGTCATCGACAAGACCAAAGACAAATGGGCCCTTTGGGACACCATTTTCCCACCAAAATGGACACCAAGAGACGGCAGGCTCACCGGGGTCAACAACGACAAGGGTCGCTACGCAGTCTCATTGGTGGATGTGTCTTTTGCGACCATTTTTCTTTCGGATGAGGGTGAGGGCGAGAAGAAAAGGGAATATGGCCGATGTCTTCTCCCAGACTCTATGTGTACCACATATCCCTTCCAGGTGACTGGTCATTGCCTCGCCGTCCTGTATTCATTCTCACCACAAGCGCTGTAAATAATAGTAAATGTGGCGATACTCGAGACAAATGCAACTCTGGCCTTTGCGTTGCGTCGCCTATCGTCAGTCTTTATTGTTTCCCTCGTCTAGTTCTCATCGCTCACCCTGCATTAACTAGAATGGGACAAATGATATGAGTCTGCAAAAGAGGCTGTTGATTTTGATTCATGCAGCACGTTGCAGTCAATTTGTATGTTTGTTTCGCCTTTTGAAATCTGCGAGCCAAGTCGTCTCCAGTTTTTCGATAAGGAGTTTTATATCAATTTTTTTTTTCAAGTCTCCTCTCCCGAGACGGTTCTTCTTCAGTACGCACTTGTTCTGCTTTGAAACAGACGCCTCTTCCTCGCGTCCTGGTTCTCTCATAATCGTGATGCCCCCTTTTTCGTGATCTTCCACACAGAAAGCAGCCCACACCCCCTCGTCATGTTGTTCTTCCTTTGCGTCGTACTGCTCTTCCTTTTTATTTATTTTATTTTATGTTTTAGAGGTTGTCCCGCTTCCTGTTTTATCTTGTTTGTATCTCTTACTTCTTCTCTTCATCTATTCGGCCTTGGTATTCTCCTTTCGTTGCTTCAGCTCCCGCGAAACGCACGTCTTGGCCTACTTTGATGTCAAAAGGAGGTCGGCATTGCTTTGCTAATTTTACTTTTTTGTTGCTGTTTCCCATTTCTTTCTCGACCTCCATAGAAACAATTCAAACAGGAATTTAGAAAAGAACGCAGACAGTGCCTCCGTAGATGGTCCAGACCTAAGACGATCTCACCATGACTTGCTTTACTATTCCCACACCTCCCTCGTCTACGACGTGCCTGTTGACAACTCGTTGGCTTTTCGGTTCTCGTCCTTTCTGGCCTCCTGCAGAATGCTTGGTCTCCATGGTCTCTCGATAGTCTCCTAGAGGTCTCTTGTCATCCTATGTCCTACCCTTCTCTTTTTACATCCCCTCTCTTCATGCAACATCAACAATGCCACCTCCTCTCTCTCCATCTTGGAACCAATGCTATTGGTAGAGCAGGAGAAAAAGAAACAGAATATAGGACTCATCGACCAAGGAAATGAAACCAAAATAGAAATAGACGACGAGGTTGGCCCGAGCAAAGGACGTCTCGGGAAACAGCGCGCTTACAGGTTGTTTCAAGTCGTCGGCTCCTCTCTTTTTCTGTTCCGGCAAAGTAGGTATGTGGATGGAAGAAGGAAAAAGAAACTAGAGAAAGAATGGCAGGACTGCAGGTCTCTGGCCATTGTATTCGCCGGCGTCTGCTCTGAAATACTCGTACCATTTCTACTTCGGCCTTCTCGCAAGGTCTCCCCACCCTTTTTTTTGTTCTAGAGTCCACGGTCCACTCTCTTCCCTAGTCTCTCGCATTGGTCTTCACGCTTTCCCCAGCCGACGTTAACAGTTTGCCCTTGTCCGGGCCATTCGAAGCTCTCCTGTCTCTGTTTTCAAGGACAGGGCTCGCGGTACACGCAACACTTTTCCCACACTCACCAAGAACACTAATGCACGATTGGAATGCTAGATGTGAAGCTTCAAGCCACCCTCGTTCCTCTTTGCCATCCGTTCCGCCGCTTGCTGATCGCCCCGGCCCCCTCCCTCCTCTTTCTCTTGTACCTCTTGTTGCCTCTTGTCCTTCCTCTTTGGTCGTTCCCCTGTTCATCCTGCACGGAGGCTAGGTTGGCCCGTTCCACGTCGTTGTACCAAACGTGTAAGTACATTATGCTTGCAAAGTAATGAAAACTGATGTACGCACAGCATACACGCAATCCCCTCTGTATATCCGTCGGCCATCAGCCTTGTGGAAGTGACCCTGGCTGTCAGCTCATTTCGGGGAGATGATGCCTCGAAATGGCAGAAAGGCTGGGTGCGGCTGGGTGCTTCTTTCCTATCGTTGATTGCCATTGATTGTCGTCGGTTGTCATCGACACGAATATAGACTTGGATTTCGAGTGTTTGGCTGGCTTGGTTGTTCACGCTTAATGCTAGATTCTGCACGCACACTTGCATTAGTAGTGTGCATTTGCAGCGTCGTATGCGGTTCTTTTTTTGCGAGCACTCTACGGCCGCCGATAGAGACCCGCGCAACCTGCCAAGAGTAATCTACTTGTACAGTGAACCTGGTCGGCCGGGACAGCTCGCCTGCATTTCCGGAACATCCATCTCAGTCGGTCCTGCTGGCCTTGTAGATGTCCTGCAGACGACCAAGGAAAAGAGAGGTTTACTCCCGCGACGAGTGAGATGAATCATATATATCGTACAGAAAAAATTCAAAGAAAATTGGAAAATAACAGCGGAGGCGATATTTGATACTCTGCCGCTGCGATGGCGGAAGGACCAAAGATGCGGGAGAGATTAATAGTACAACCTGCTGCAATAACTGCTTCGAATACAATCTTGACAAACAGCGAGCATATGAGCGTGTCGTGCTCAGCTCACATCAAGACGAAATCCCCCAAGACCTGGAATGCAACTCCCGTTTCTGTCATAACTCAAATTTCAAAGAAATAAATGGGTGGGCAGCCGTCGGTGTCTGAAAATATATAATGCAATCAAGTACGTCGTGATTGTGCCGCAATTCAACAAAAAAGCAGCCCCCATCCCGACAACAAGGACTCTACTTTCCATGCACATCCTGCATGTTGGGACCGTCACGTTTTGTGTTGTGTCGACAGTACCGTGTCGACCTGCATTGATTGGACTCGTAACATGTCATTTTTGAAGCAAGCTTTACGGCGACTAAAGCGGTTGCCCACGACGTCCCACCAACTTCACAAATAAATAGCTGGAAAATGCATGTCTGTCCGCGGAAGCCATCCGGAGAAGATGTATTCATGCACGACGAAGGAGACGAAGAGAAGCAGCAAGAAATCTACGATGTATTCTCACAACGTTTTGTAGCCCGTTGGTACGCATTGTGCCGGTTGCCCCGTTTTGCATTCTTTCCATTCGCAAGAAGACAACTTGACGGCCCTGCAGGACGACCAGAATGGATGTGAATGGGATTTCAGTGTGCTATTGAGTGAGAGTGCGTCGTAATGCGTCGTAGGATGACTGTGCAATCAACGTCCACAGTAACCTTCGACGTCGCTGCCAAACATATGATGTCTGTGCGGACCTACCCCCTGTCCCCCTAGTCGAATGTCTTTCTCCGAACGCTCGTCATTGGCAGGCATCGGTAGTGAGAGCGCCATATTCCTTGATCCCGTCAATTCATAATCAGGGAGACGGAGACGAAAATAAGACAACCATCTCGCAAAAGGATGGGCACGCAATTCGCGCGGTCGCTGTGGCCCAGCAGACTGGTGGGCCGTGAGTCAGTGAGTGAGTGAGCGAACCGAAAGCGAGTGCTGACAGCCATACGCTGCTGGAGCCAGCCACAGTTGAATTGAACAGCGTTCGTGATTGCACCGCCAATTTCGCCCAAGTAATTTACGGTCCAGAGCACGAAAATACAGAAAAGGGGAATCAGCACATGGCCAGTTGCGCCTTCTTCGAAATGTACGACAAACGCGCCTTCCCCAATATCGAGTGTTGTTGTTGGCAATCGCTCTTTCAGCTGTAGTGTGCAAATGTGGAAGGTTGGAGGCTGGGCAGGACTTCCAGAAACGGGAGGCAGCTTCAGCTTGCTGGTGGTCCCGATGCGCGTTGTCCGTTCTTTCCTGTTTGGGCTTGGCACCCGACCTCTTTACACTCCAGCGACGACAGTTAGCGAGGGTGCCTTTTATGCAGGTCGCACTTGCTCCGCCGCCCACCAGCTGCTGGAAGGTGCTGCATGCTGCATGCACACCTGCTTTTTCTTTTTTTTTTTCTTTTTTTTCTTATTCAACTCCAGTACTCAACAGGCAACCCACTTTTTCTCACTTTTCTGCATGTCCGCACCTGCCCTCTTTTTCTGCAGTCTCTTCGCCTCCAGTCTGCCTTGGCCCAAAAGCAGCACATGACAGCAACTGCAAGAAACAAAAAAAAAAAAAAAAAAAAAAAAAGAAAAAGAAGAAAGAAAGAAAGAAAACGAATACCATTTACTCCATAGTTACTATGGCGGCCCTTTGCTCCCTCCCGTATTCACACTGCTGCGCAAATCGTATTAACGGACGAAGAGGCCCTTGCACGTTTGTCTGTGTATTACCCACCGTCCATTGTACACGAAATACTCGAAATACTGCACAGCGTACGATACAATGCATGTCATCGTATGGAAGAAAAGAGGGCACGAATCGTAGCAAAGATCACACAGTTACGGCCACACGGTCGCTCTTTCCTGGGCTGCCAGGCCTGATTTGTCGTCGCTGCTGTCTCCTGTTGTGTCGCCTCCTTCCGTGTGACGCCCTCGCCCGGCTCGCTCTGTCCTTACTAGCGCGGCCTGTCGACCCTTTTTGTTAAGATAGGATAGAGTCTGCGAATCACGGAAAGAGCGAGCAGGCAGACATGGTCGACGAAAATGACATCGAAAGGTTTCAAACCAACAGAAAGTGACGAGAACGGCATGCACGACCACGGCGACAACAGTAGTGAGGAAGGCGCGGTGCAGCCACAGGCAGACGGCAAGAAGCAGTTGTTGTAAATAATGCAAAGTAAACAATTGATAAAATAAAAGCTCCAATCCACGGCAAACGACAAGGCCGTTAAAAGCGCCTGCCAACCCCAGCATCTCTCCTGCATTCCCTACACTCTGCCCTCCTGCATCGCTACATCGCTCCGACGTACATACATCGCACCCTCCGGACTGTTCTATTTTTTGCTTCGTGCATCGGCGGCAGCGGCAGCCCTGGTACAGACTGCCCCTGCCCTGGCATGGCCCTACCGAAAAGCCTATGTAGTCATGTTGAATGCACTCCGTAACGTGGTCGCAGTTCGCACCTTCCGTCGACACTCACACGCTCACACACCCCTCCTTCCTCCACACCCCCCCTTGCCTTCGCCTTCTGCCCCACCGCATGCCCACACTGCAGAACCGCTCCTGCCCTGCAGCGACGGACCCATTGTCCCTCCTCCGACCCTCTTTGCGCTCACCACTGCGCGTCTTCTATTCTTCCTTTTTTCTTCTTTTTTTGTTTTCTTTTTACCATCTCTCACCCTCCCCCGGTGGCATGTCCCGCACCGGTGGCCCTACTGAACGGCGGATTCCCCCAGCCAGATGGCTGACTGGCAGACTACCAGACTGCCAGAGAACCCGGGACAGCCCAGAAAGCGGAGGGCTGTGATTTTTGTATATCTCTCCCCACCACCCTCTTCGTCTTCTTTTCGCCCGTCTTCCTTTTACGAGATTCCCACCCTCCTTCTTCCTCTTCCTCTTCACGAGCTCTTCGTCCAACCTATTCCCCCCATCCCCTCTCCCCCTTCTTTTCATCCAGTCGTGGCGTCGTCTTAGTTCTCCATTCCGCTCTCCCTTCACGATATTTCTCTCGATTTTATGCATCTTATCTATTCATCTCTTTTTTCTCTTGTCCTCTCCTTCGTCACTTCATCATAGCCCTCCTCCTCACTGAGAACCGCCCGACTGCTCTCTTTTATTGCCTTCGTCCGCTTTTATTGCTTCTGCCTGGAAGCTCCTTTTCTTCTTTTTCTTCTTTTTCATTTGTTTTATATATTCCATTCTTTGCCATCCCGGTCTTCGCTCCGGCCTTCGTCAACTCACCCCTGCTGTTCCTGTTCCCAGACCTGTGGTCTGCCACCCGTCTACAACATTCTGACATCTATCACGCCTCCTCCTTCTGCGTCCCGTTGATCCATTCTCACAATCTGATATATACCTTGCCTTCCTCCCGAGTTTGCTCGTTCCGATCGACAACCACAGCTGCCTCTCTTGTCTGTCTTTGCCACTCGCCTTGCAACAGACACATCTCTTGTTGTTTACATTCATAGCCAGCTCACATTCGTTCACATCATGCCTCCGCAATTGTTACCGGCGTCCGCCGCCGCCTTTGCTCCCCGTGCCTCCTCTGTCAACGTCGTCCTGGGCTCCAAAGTCGAGCCATGGCTGACCCAGAACCTCAAGCGCATCAACAGAGTCAAGCGCCCACTCAACAGTGTAGCCCAGCACCAACGCTGCCTCACCGAGACTCTTTCGTCGGAAAACGCCATCTGGACATTGACCTCGCTCATGGTGCCCAAGGCCCCCGAGGCCGAGCTGCGCCAGGACCCCAACCCCCTCGTCGAAGCCCTCTTCAACTACCAACTCATCACTGTCGAAGCCTACATTGTCCACGTCGACATGGTCCTACGCAACGAGGTCGCCTTCAAGCTCACACCGGACTCCATTGAGGCCCTCATCGAGTACCACAAGGACATCCACACCGTCGACAATAAGGCCAATACCTTTGACTGGCCCGAAAAGGAGCAGCAAGCCAAGAAGATGCACAACGACTTTGTCCAGGCCATCAACAAGTATGTCTACCGCACCCACGTTACCGCCCTTGAGGGCCTCGAGGAGGACGGTGCCGGCGAGCTGCTGTGTGGCAAGAGCGACGAGGTCAAGACCAACATCATGGGCCTCTTTAAGACCCTCACGCCGCCACCGCCCAAGCCCGTCGAGGTCTTCCGCCAGCCGCCCCTTCTTCCCAGCAACGCCGGCTCTGCCAATCTGAGCAGCTTGTGGACACAACCGTCGCTGTCCCCCCATCCCGCCAACGCCATGGCTGCCGCCATCGCTGCCACTGCTGCTGCTATCACGTCAACTCTGCCTGCCCCCGTCGAAGCCTGGCGCGTGCTTCCGTCCAGCCCCAACATTTCGGCCACCTCGGTCGAGTCGACCAACACCATATGGGCCAACATGAGCATGCAAGAGATGCAGCACGACATGCCGCACGATATGCAGCAACAGCACCAGCACCAGCACCAGCAACACATGTCGCCCTCGCCGCCATTGCACTACAGCCAGGCCTACTCAACCGCGCCCCTCTACTACGCGTCGCCCCTTGTCACTGAGCCCATGCCCCAGCTGACGCTCCCCAGCATGCTAACACCACAGCAATGTGGTGTCAGTGTTGGGTACGGCGGCTTCGGCTGGGATAGGTATCAAGAGTACACTGCCGCCATGATCTGACAACCAGCAGCCGTCACTGGAACAATCTCAAATACCGGGTTTCCAATGGTGCCAATGGCGCCACCGACAACTACCACAATGGCGCCCACGACGACTGCTCCCTCTCCTTATTCATCATAGGATTGGATGCGAGCAAGGTGGACCACTGTTTCGTCT
Source organism: Sporothrix schenckii 1099-18 (assembly GCF_000961545.1). Classification (NCBI taxonomy): domain Eukaryota; kingdom Fungi; phylum Ascomycota; class Sordariomycetes; order Ophiostomatales; family Ophiostomataceae; genus Sporothrix; species Sporothrix schenckii. The sequence continues at coordinate 4,496,580 of NW_015971148.1, forward strand.
TTGGTGTCCGCCTCGTTTCCTCGAGTCAACAAAAAAACCTTCGAAAAGCTTCCGAAAAAAAGAAACATTTCTTATGTATCTTTACTTCTTCTTCCCTCTTTGTCTTTTCCTTTTTGGGGTTGTTTCAGGGACGGCGTTTACGAGTCTGGGGCCTCTGTTTTTTTGTTTATTTTCATTTTCATTTCGAACCTGCATTGAAAATAAAAAAACAAAACAGGGTTACGTGGCGTGGCGTCAACGGCATAGCGGCTTTGCTTTTTCGATTTTCTCTCTCGATTTCTTCGATCTGGCATCTCGAAAGCGGCGACGCGATCTTCACTACAGCGCAGCAAAAAGATTACACTGCAGCGGACACACTTTGCATCTTCAATTCCGGCATAAAATTCGGCAGGCACGTTTGCCTCTTACACTCGGTTTCAAATTTTTCATCAAGGCACATATATCAGCATTCATCTTCGGCATTTTCATTGTTTTAGCACAGGAGCGATCGGGTCCGGCACTTGCACATACCATTCACCACTCTGGGAACTTAATTTTTTCGAATTTTTGAATTTTCAACAGCGTAGCGAGCGATTTCCTTTTTTTCCTTTTTATCATATCCCCCATTTTTCTTTTGTGTTTTTACCTTTCTTTTCCATTTCCATGGGGTCACAGGGAAGGGGTGAAAGACTTTCTCACTATCAGCACGATCCGCAAGGTCGGTCACACAGCTTATTGTTCTCTGTCTTGTTTCCCTATCTTTCTTATATTTTGCTATTTTTCACAACTATTTCCTTTTTCATCTACCCCCTCATCACGGCTGGGCCTTCAGACGGGTACACTCTTGCATCTTGGGAAGGGCGAATACAGGCGGAACTTGGTATTTATTAAAGACATATGCAGCAATGCAGTCTGGCAAGACTCCAGACAAGACACATTTCCTGTTTTCCTTATTATTTTTATCCCCTTTTTATTTATTTCTCCCCTACTTCTTTTGCTACCCCTCCATTTGCCTTGGTTTACGGCGGCACTAGCAATATCTTTTTCATCTGAAGATACCCTCCACACGCATATCGTCTGGTCGAGCTACCGACGGCTGCGTTTCGCTCGTTGCACGGGCTTTCGCTTCTTTTTCTTCTTCTCCCCTTCCTTCTCTTGTTCATATTTCATTTGCAGCCTTGCGGGTCTGGTTATTGTTTTTCGGTCCCTTCTTCACATTGTTTCCTCGGTTTTGTTTGGGTTTGCTTTCATCGGCATTCGGAATGATTTACGACCCTTTCACGACGAATATACCCCTAATACGAGCATTGACGACAAAAAGAAAGAGGCTGTTTTATCCTTTGATAGGACGCGGTCTACACAAGAACTACTTTGTTTTCGACAGTAATACTTTCTTTCTTTTTCACGAAAACGCACGCATACGATATATTCGACAGTCAAGCTTGTTTTTGGCATACGACGACTAGAAACTGGTTTTCTCGACTCTACCAAAACAAATTGCTTTAATACAGGCAAAAGGGCCTAAAACAACAAACATGCAAAGACGACTTCGTCATTGATACTTTGCATCATTTCGATCCCCGGGACCTAAAGCGGCGCGCCAGGCAACAAAGAACAACGGGAAGGACTGAGATCGCCAGACGTACCCTACTCGCAACTGGTTTGCATTGAGGCTTTGTCTCTCGTCCTCTCCTTTTATTCTATTTACTGCGGCCGTCTTGGTTCATATTCCCACTCTTTTCCTTGAAACAATCAAGGTTCAACGCAAATTGACAATATTAATTTTTGAAGCTCGAAGAGGCTCGCTTCAAAGGACAAAATCAGCAGGATACCAAGCTTTCTCTTCTATAGCAGCCGCAAATACACTGCAGGACCAGTCGTTTTTGTTTACGTTTGCCAGTTGGCACAGCTTTCTCTGATTTTGCTACCTGTCCGCCATTGCCAACCGACTCTCCGTCTTTTCTTTCCTTCGACCTCCGACCCTCCACACCATCGATACTTGGAGTTCCGAACCAATCTGAGGACTATGGTGATGATGGTGAACCGGAAAGAACGATTGGAAGGGAAGAGTCTGGCAAATTCACCGACTGTAGCCCACCTCGCTACAAAGGCGTTCTCCCTTGTCTCGCAATCAGTTTTCTGAGCATGGGATAAAGTCGGCCCCTGGAATAGCCATCGTGGGATAGGAAAGTACAAGCTAGCTGCGGGCGACCGGGAGTCAACAAAGAGCTGAGGCTGTCACGGCACAGGAGAGAAATAAAGGACTCGCCGTGCGAGCGCTCTTGCTGCCTGATGACCTCCCTCTCCATCTTGTGGGCTCTCCTCCCTTCGCCTTCTTGCTCCTTTGCCTCTTCCCGGCGGCTAGGGCCAACTCGAGGTGCTGGACATATATATTTCTACTCTATCATTTCTTTTGTCAACCTTGTGTCTCCTTTGTCTCTTTCCACCTCTTTTCCTATTTTTCTGGGGCGACGGGATGAAAATTAAGATGTTGCGTCAGCCACTTGTGGGGGACGGCCGAGAAAGCGGAACACATCCGGGCGATGTCGTTCCCCTCTGTCTGGACGTTTGCCTCAACTCTGCTGCATGCTCTTTATTTCTCGACAATCCCACCAATAGTCAACCTCTTTCCGTAGTGACTCCATGCGATTTGCTTCAACTAGTAGTTAATTTCTGGATGTCTCCCAAATACAAACAATTTCCAGTATTCAAAAGCCAGAAGCCAGTAAGGTGTGATAGAATGCGTAAACACGAAAGTTTTAATCTAAAACTTGAAAGAAAAAAAAACGGTGGCCAATATCCCTGACGTGGCGATCGGGAGACGCAACATGTTGATTCCTTTGCATTTACATTGCGGTGACGCTTCTGTTTTATCCCATGACTGCAATGTTTGTATGGTTTTGTATCATCTCGCTTCGGCAGGGATACATGTATTTTATGAACTGCGATGCTACAATAGCGGTTGCACTCTGTACGTTCCGGAAGTAATAGTCTAATTCGCCGTCCATTCTCTGCATCATCACTTAACCATGTGTCCTGTACAACGTAGGGACAAGGTCGAACCGTAGCAAGGGTCCTTGCGTTGGTGGAACGCGAAGTCGCTTTCACTGCATCCATTCGTTTGCTTGTTTAGGTAACAACTCCGTGAGTTTCTGGTGCCAACGTTTTGTTTCGTATTCTTCCCCTGCATCCTTCATGTGTGTGGTACATAAGAGGAAGGGTGTTTTTCATACTTAAACAATTATTGTTGTTGCTTGCTAAGTATCAAATTTTGATTAGTTTTTTTCGTTAATTTTTTTTATGGAAAACTGATACGTTTCCGCCGGAGATAAAAGTTTTTGTCTTTAGTCTTATTAACTTGTTCTTATTATTTATTTTTATTTCCCAAAAGAAAATCTACACTAGTAATTAACTTGCTTGAATTATTAAATCTGTGAAATTGATACAAAAATGAACGTATCATAAGCGCTAAAGGAGATATCAAAAAATCACGGTATCAACTTCAAACATTGGTCACTTGGTACCAAGACCAACAGAGGACGCGCATCCGCATTAAAATCAAAACACATGAAAATAGGATTTAAGATCCAAGACCCAAGATCATCCGTCCAGCACCCACGATCATAGTGCTTGCCAAAACCCGGATTAGTTGCCTGACAACTCCTTGGCCAAACCGTTCGCAATATGGTCGGCAAACGACATCGTCGTCACCATCGGGTTCACACCACTGGCGCTCGGGAACACGCTTGCGTCTGCCACGTACAGGTCCCGTGTGCCCCAGACCTGGCCACGCGGGTTGACCACACTGGCCTTGCCTTCGTCGTCGCCCATGCGGCACGTGCCCATCTGGTGCGCCGAAATAAACGCCGTGGCCACGTTCCAGCCGCCCCACAGAGGCGACGACGACAGCGCGGCCTTGCGCACGTCCTTGAGCCAGGCCTCAAAAACCGCATCGTCTTTGGTGTTGTCGCTCTGGCCCTTGTTGGCCCGTATGAAGGGCTTGGTATGCGCAACAAACGCGCGGATCTCGTTGGCGCCGGCGGCATAGCACAGACGGGCGATGCCAATAGCGCCCTCGACACCGTGCTCGCGGTCAAGAGCGGACGGATGGTAGTCGACGACGGGCTGGCCTGTGGTAGGATCCGGGAAGACACGGCCGCTGTCGCGGTCGCGGATCAGCGCAATGAAGCCGTCCATGTGCGGGTAGCGCATGGCGGCTAGCTTAAAGTCAAGGCTGTTGAACCAAGGCATGTTGGTCAAGATGGCGTAGGGCTGAGAGGATGTCAGTAACTGTGACTAACATGATATGTGACAAGTAGCAACAACAAGAATAAAACAAAAATCACCTACCACCATGCACGTAGACTCAAGCCGAGGACCGTGGTATTTGCCGTCAAGGTCTTCAAAGCTGGTGCAGATACTTGTAATGATACCCTCTGTAACAGACTATGGTTAGCATGCTGTGGCACACACTCTTATGATGCAAAGCTGGCTTAGGCACTTACTGTCCATAGGCTTCGTTTCTTCGTCGAAATAGGCCGTAACGAAGTTGCAAGGGTGAAGATGGAGGTTCTTGCCGATTTGCGGGTTCTGTGAGTGTCAGTAGCTGGCTTGCAAATGTGATTTCGGCATCCACTATCCCATCGCCAAAAAAATAAAAAATAAAACATACCTGAAGACCGCTCTTTTTGAGAACAACAGGACTCCACAGACTGCCAGCGGACACAACCACCTTTTTCGCTTTGATGACCACACGCGTCTTGGTGCGCTCGTCGCCGGCAACGCCACCGTTGGCGTCCCTGGACGTCCATGTACCGACGACACCAATGGCCTTGGCACCTGACGCAGACGTGGAATGGGGAATGGATTTGGTGGCTGCGCCCTCGGTTGTGCCGTCGTCGCCCTCAAAGAGTACCCGTTCCACATGGAATCCCTCAATAAACTGGGCGCCCGCGTTAGCGGCAGCCGGCAGCCAGCTGACCGATGTGCCCTGCTTCTCGGCCGTGGCACAGCCCAGGTGGCAGTAGCCGTCGTCGTGCGGCTTACCACCCTTGCTGTTTTGGAGAAGAGTGTCAGCCTTGAAGCCCAGCTTGACGGCACTGTCAAGGATAACGCGACCGCGATGGGACTGCTCGTCGTCGACCTTTGCGACCTCGTCAGTTGTGGCCGAGGCCGGTGTATCCTCGATGACGCTGTTGACGCCCATAAAGTCACACACGCGGTCCATGGACGCATCAAACTCGGGGGAAGTGAGGAAGCTCATTCCGGGCTGGTCCTTGGGGGCCCACTCCTGTCGCACACGGTCGGGGGTGCGCAGGCTGACGGACCAATTGATGGTGCCGCCGCCGCCCCAACAGGCACCGGCCGCCACATTTATGCCCGGATCGGTCGAGGCCAAGACTCCATTGTTTTCAAACAGGAGCCGGGCACCCTCGTTCTGCGGCATGGGCAGTTGTGTCTGCGGGTAGTGGTAGCCCTTCTCCACAACAACGACGCGGTGTCCCGCCGATGCGAGAATCTTGGCAGACACAGCACCTCCGCAGCCCGAGCCAACAATGACAACGTCGGTCTCAATGGTCTCGAGCTTGCCATTGGCGCTGTCGTTTTTGCCAAACTGCAAAAAGTTGTAGTCGAAGCCTGGGCCGGCCTTCCAGTTTGGGGGAATGTCTCTGAAGCCAGTAATCTGACGAAACATGGGGGATGACATGAGCCACGACGTCTGCGCCAGAGCTTGGAAGGACCGGGCCGCAATCCGGATGATTGGGAGCCAGGAGTTGGACCAGTTTTGGAGGATCTTCTCCCGGATGTGGATGGGCTGCTTCTGCACCGGAACGCAGTAGCCTGTCAAAGCCAGTGCACCTGCTCGACCGCTGATGGAAGTGCTCTGTTAGTGATCGTTATGAGAGAAAAATGCCTTTAAGAAAGATACTAGGGGGAGGCACGTACGAAAGTAGGGTCAACAGCTGGCCTAGTTCCTTTCGGGTGCCTGGAGAGACGCCGGACACAGTACGCCGGACGCCCATGAGGAACTTTGGGTTATCAGAAGCCCGGTCAGCCAGGTAGTCAGTTACGTCCGCGGCTTCGGGCGGGCTCAAGACGCCGGCACGCGCCCCGGCGATGGATTTGTCGAGCTCGGCCTTGGGCAGTTGCTTGAAGGTCGTCCGGTTGAACTGAAGGCCGTCGGTCGGTGCAGCCTTATTGGCCCTCTGCTGCTCGATGCGTGCATCGCCCTTTGCGACGACGGGTGCCAGGACGGCATCGAGCAGAGACACAAGGACAGACCACTGGGTCTCGTCCCACCAGTCGCCGGTGGGCGGCGGCGCAAGGATGGGTGTGTTGGGAGCCGTCTGCGCGTTCGCTTGCGTCTTCGCTTGTGTCTTTGCTTTCGTCATGGTATCGTTCCGTTACGTCGTAGTTGGTGGATGCGCTTGTCGATGCGAGTGAGGGACGCTATGGGGTAAAAACGGGCCGAGTCTCACGAGTTGGAGAACGGATCTTGGAGAATCGAGGTCGAACACAGAAACAGAGAAAAGAGAAACGAGTAAGGGTCAGGGGCGATGAAGAAAATAAGAAGAGGAACGACACGACGAGAGACGAGACAACAGGACCTCCAGCCTCTCTTCAACTCGCGACAATCGTATTAAGGAGTTAAGCGTTACTTGTGATTTCGTGCTTCCCCGCATTTGCTGCCAGCTTAAAGACGCCGCTGTACCCAGTGGCCTCGGCACTGGCATGGCGCCTGGAAAGCTAAGCTCCAGCTTCTGACACCAATTACTGCCTCACGGCATTTTTGTATGGGGAAATTGGGCGCTAGGGCGATCGTCATTTTCAAGGGACAACATGCATCACGTCGGTGACACAAACTGGCACAGACGTCGGGGCCGCATTTGATGCGCTTGGTACGGTATGTGTCGAGCGTATGCTGTACGATGCAATGTGAATCGCAGTTTACTACAAGTCGTGTAGTGGTAAGACGATGCCCTGCGTCCTGTCGGTGGCTATTCTGGCGTGAGATGCAAGTTAAAGGGTGTCTCATTCTGGCGCCGCCCTCTGGGAGCCTCCTTGGAGGTCGATGCAACGGTGGGTTTCTTCGCACGTTATTCATTCCACTTGAAGTTCCCCGCCGTCGACAGGTGGTACGACAGAGTCCGAGTTGTCTCGACTGAAATGATGAATTGGGCATGATTGACAGGAAAGTCTGGGGGAGATACCCCAGAATGCGGAGGTGCTGGGCTCTCACTGTGTCGACACTGTGTTAATACAAAGCATATGATCGGACAGCTGATTTGGACAACCGGTGAGCTCTTCTAATGTCGACACGCCATTCCTCAATGGGCGCGCTGATGGTTACCGTTGCCGCCGGAACATTTTGCCAGCCAAGAAAGTCTTCTTGGATACGACGTAATTACTCCGTACGTCGTTCCAGCTGGCCTCTTGTAATGGTATGCAAATACAAAATAAAAAAGCAGTCATCACGACATGCACTCAGTCTGGAGATCTTGAAAACCAAGATATATTATACCGGACGACCCGGGACAGGCTAGCCGAAGGGCATCGGAGCAGCTGAATGCGGGGAACGGCCCAGAGATCCGGGTGGTGGGTGATATTCCATAGATGAATGAGGATGCAAACACGGGACAAAGAAAACGGGGTACGGAAGACATGTCGTAATCCGCCCTGCACGGAGTAGGCATTGTTTGAGACCCGAGAGGCGGACGGTGGATGGCAAGCATCGCGTGAGTAGGGGGCAAAGACGATCTAGAGAGAAATCTTTGTTGAGGTGTATCAGGACGGAAACGGAGAAAGTGAAGCTGAGAGCAGGCAGAAATGTCTCCACAGTTGAGATTTTTGTTGACCACCTCGGTAGTTTTCCAGAAGGAAGCTGCGGCGGACACTACAGAAGCCCCCTGCGCTAATATGTCTCCTGCCCCATCAGCCCATGCAGATGGTTACGACAAAAGAGGAAAGGGGTGGGAAGGGGTGTCAAAAACGGAAAAAATGCACGTGAAAATGGGCTTGACGGTTGCCCCTGCCCTATTTTGGCATTCATCCCGGGACCACCACAGTGGATAAAAACTTGCGCTTTCTGCGCCCAGACGCAAGTGCTATGTTGTCGATTGGGCCTTCCTGCGCAGCGGCGTATCTCTGGTTTTGTTGGGGATGGTGCGGGGCATGTTTGACTCTTGCCTTCTCCTTTTTCACACGGCGGTGGGAAGAACGCAAGGGACGTTTCTACGGCAAAGCAGGCTTGCAGCTGTGCAGTGGCACTTTCCAGTGATAAAACGTTTGAGACTTGGTCGTGCCTTCTGTGCCTCCAGAAAAATTATAGAGGAATGGAAATCCTAAGCACAAAATCCAAAAACAGAAACGACCAAGCACTGGCGATTGCAGGTAAGATACAGATAATGAAGGAGCGTTCCGCAAGGTGAACCAAGGCGAGAGTTGTGGTTTAGGCTCTTTTGGGCAACAGCAGCCAGCATGTCAGCAACTGGAGGAAAGAGCGACCAGCGACAGTGGGAAACACAAGGAAGACGGAAAGCGCGGGGCCGGACAGAGTGTGTGGTAACTCGACGGGGCCCTGGCTGTAAGTCGCAGTTTCCTATTGGCCAATTCGCACTTTCCCAACAGTTTTTTTTATCAACTTTTTTTTTTCACCTCAAAGTTCCAAATATGGAAGGCAACACTGGGGACGGCATGGGAAGGCTGATAAAGAAATGCACCATTTGGCCTAGAAATGAGCAACAACAGCTTGTTTATCATGTGAGAGCAAACCAAACATCGATTGCTTCTTTGCTGACTACTGAATATGCTTCAGAAGCTCAAGAAAGTAGTAGGGACTCCCATGCCTTCGACAACAACTTGTTTTGGATGCAGCAGGGGAACTGAGGAGAGAGATGCGGAGGAATGGTACTCTGTACTGGCACCTGAACTGCCGATGAAACATGGCGATTACGGAAGCCCGTTTCCCGTCACCAATCTGATGCTCTGCCGTAATTCTTTTTTCTTCTTTTTTTCACGACGCAATTTATCGAGGCTTCTGCGTCAACAGACAGCCAAAGATCGTGTTTGTATCAGTAATTTCTGTCCCAAAACATGGACAGACCGGGATAATGTTAACGGGAACCAAGTCGTGTTGGGTCGCGATTACCTCGCAGGTCCAACTCTTCCAGGCTCTGGAATGTTTCCAGGATCTCGTAGAAGCAGGCAGGGTAGGAGCGACTGAAGAATTGCCAGTTGCTTCGTCGAACCCTGGTACGGCAACCATGGCTGGCCGTTGCTTCCCCAGTTTTACTGAGCAGAAAGTCGCACCTTCTGTCACATGTATCTTAAAACTCGCCTTGCTCCATTGCTTGAGACAAACAAGACCGAGCACCCAACAAAAAGCAGCTTCAACCTCCTAGTTCTGGCACTGATTTTCTCAGCCCCATTCTACTTGCAGGCGAGTTGCAGAGAGAAAACGTAAGAACGACGTAAACGTTATCGACTTGGCACTTGAGAATTCGCCTCATCTAGCCGCCAGAACACCATCGGCGCTGGGGCAAGAAACAACAACTCCACTGCGTCCCTTGGACAGGTATCTGTATTTTCCGGCGGTCGGTCACAGTTCATTACGGTTGGTTCAATTGCCAGACGGTCGTGCTTTCCTAAGAGCTTTTTATGACTTTGGTCCTTGGCTCTTGCTCTTCCCGTTCTCTTTGTAAATAGCACATGCCGCTCGCTGCTTCCCCATCCTTCGTTCTTTCTTATTTGAATGTTGTTTTGGTTTCACCCATTGTTGTCCTTCCTACCTTGTTGTCGACGATATCTGCTTAGCAGTTGTTTCACTTAGCATATCCAGCTCGCTCCCCCAAGTCTCCTCTTCTACTTCTTCTCCTCCTTTTTTCTCGCGAGCACGACCACATCGCACGTCGTGCGCCTTTTTTCAACCTTTGTCTGGCACGCTGGCATTTCCCAGTCCTCGTCGCTCTTCCTGCTTCATTTTACCCTTTTTCGTTTCAATACCACCGCCCTACATTGGCCTTCCTGTGTCTTTCTTCCTTTAGCCTCGCTTTTCAAATACTCTGACGCACAGACGTCCTCCTTTCCGCTTATTTCGTCTTGAATATTTTCTTGTGTGCTCAGTTGCAAACCGTCGACATGGCTGCTTCACAGATCATCGCGAAGCTCCCTAAGCTCTCATACTTCCGTCTTCCTCCCAGCTCCGAGCCGGCTTTTCTTCCACTGCCACAGCCGGGCTCACTGGCCTACAACCCCCCATTCCAGATCTCGGATAGCCTCTATGCGGCGGCCCTTGACATTCGCGTGCCTCTCACCATCGCGGCCGTCTACGCTGTCACGGCCAAGCTGCTCAACAAGTACAACAAGTCCACCAACCGCCGCCCCTGGGCCATTAGCCAGACCAAGGCCTTCTTTGCTTTTGTTGTTGCTCACAATATATTCCTTGCCGTCTACTCTGCATGGACTTGGATCGGCATGGTCAACATGCTCCGCCGTACCCTCGCCAACCCCTTTGCCAACACCGGCGACCCGAGCACTAGCGGCTGGGCTGCCACCGTCGACAGCATCTGCCGGATGAGCGGTGCTCCTGGCCTGGGTAACGGACTTGTCTACCACGAAGCTTCTGGCATCTGGCTGACCCAGTCGAGCCCCGTTTCGCCCGAGTTTGCTCTCACTCCTGACCGCAACCAGCCCGGCCGGATGTGGAACGAGGGTCTCGCTTTCTATGGCTGGCTGTTCTACCTCAGCAAGTTTTACGAGGTTCTCGACACTTTTATCATTCTTGCCAAGGGTAAATACAGCTCGACTCTTCAGACCTACCACCACGCCGGCGCCATGATGTGCATGTGGGCTGGGATGCGTTACATGAGCGCTCCTATCTGGATGTTTGTGTTTATGAATTCTTTCATCCACACTCTGATGGTACGTATGCCTTTGATCTCTATTCATGCTTTCTCTCTCCCTCCCTCTCTGTATCCTTTTTACTTTCAAAGACTAACAGCCTCATAGTACAGCTACTTCACGTTCACGGCCTTCTCTGTCCGTGTTCCCACCAAGGTGAAGCGGTCGCTGACTTCGGCTCAAATTACCCAATTCCTTGTCGGTGCCTCAGTCGCCATGTCTCACTCTTTCATCGGATACACTGTTCCCGCCACCCAGGCGCCCGGCCATGACAGTGACATCGTGGCTAGCCCCAACAGTGCGGCCAACTCCACCTCTCCCCTGGCCGGTCGCGCTGCTCCGACTCCTCTCAAGGCCATATCATGCATTGCGACGTCTAGTGAGACATTTGCGATCTGGCTTAATGTTCTGTACCTCGCACCCCTGACGTATCTCTTTGTGAAGTTCTTTGTCACGTCTTACCTCGCTCGCAGCAGTGCGGAGAGCACTCGCTCCGCAGTTGGCAAAGGCAAGGAAGGAGTTGATGGCACCATTGAGTCTAAGACACGCAAGTCGCCTGCTGCGTCTCCCAATGCGCCTGCCAGCCTTGTCGCCTCTATTGCTACGACCGAGGAAGAGGTTCGCCGTCGCCTGAGCAACGTCGGCAACCTTGCGGAGAAGGCTGGCTGGGACGCGGCTATTGGCCTCGAGAAGGAGGTCTACGGAGTCTCTGCCGAGGCCATTGACACAGACGACTCCCACGACAGCCCTGTCGCACCGGCACAGAGCAATTCCCACAAGTCGAAGACCAAGCACAGCAAGTAAAGGCAGCCACAGTCGACCAGCTGCGTTGATATGATCATGAAGCCGTTGTTCGTCTCTCCTCATATTATGTCTTTAAGTAGCCTGACGGACATCTTATGAATTGGCCAGAAGGTGAACACCTGTACTGATCTTGCGACGGGAACCGGGGAGGTGTTGGACAGATAAAAGAACAGAAGTTGAGAGTGTTGTGTTTTGCTTTCACGAAAGGAATATTTCATAGTCAAACCGGAGTTTGGAAGGGCGTCTTTTGTATTTTGGGGCCTCTATGGAAACATTGCGTTAAAGGCCATGCCTACAAAATTAGTCACTAAATTAGAATTTTTATACTTCATTCTCTGCTAAGAAATGATTCTAGCTACACACGAAGTGCGAGGCAGTAAATTGTGATGCTCACAAAGACTGTATTATTGGATATGCTCATCCGTTTTTGGTATACTGTGTCATTACGGCATACAGTGGTACATTTATATACCCCGAAGATGTGTTCACGAGAAATGGATCAGAAGCTAATTGAAACTTTGTTTTCATATTTGAGGATACTTCCCGAGGATCAGATAGACTGCAATAAGACTTGATCCATCAAACCCTGTTGAGGCAAATTTGTGTCATTCCATGACCAGTTCTGTCACACCTTTTTGTGGCTCATTCAGCCCATATTGTCCGTTGTACTCCGTTCTCCTTTTTCTTCGCCATCCCTGAATCCTTTCCGCCTAACAAGAACACAGAACAAGACGCCGGACAAAAAAGCCGAAATCACATTAAGGACATTTTGAAAGCATCAAAGACAAGGAGACCGAATAAAAGCAGGGGAAATAAGAAAACAAAAATCAGATAAAAGGACAGTATACTTGAACCCTTCATTAAGAGAAATCCGCGAGAAGAAAAGACAAGAAAACAAATACACGAGAGATAAAAACAACAGATAGACAGATAGCCATTGCCCTTGAGAACGCCGCCAGAGGTAGATAAGAAAAATGGTGCTATGAGTAAAAAGGCGAGAGGCACGTCCGATGGGCCCTCGTATTTTTTGTCGAGCAATCCAGCAGGAGACAGGCAGCCGTGGACGGGATAAATAGGCATAGGGGGATAAAGCGAGACAGCGGGAGGGGTTGGCGCTGTCACTGGGGTAATGCTGGTTTGCTGCAAGAGGAATTGCGAAGCCACGTCGTCTTCGTTTCTCGTGCTTGTTCTCTTCACCCACCCCCTAGCCTCCGTATTTGCTCCGCAACCTCTCGCATAACAGAAACAAAACAGGTTGAGTCAAGCCATACAAAGCAAGACGTCACTAGCGCCTTCACGGTTGTGATCTTCAATGCGTTTTGTCAACACCGACAGTTCCAGCCTGCAGTCGGCTGACGTGGAAACAAGAGAGTGAAAGCAGGAGTGGAGAAAGCGAAGAGGAAACAGGCGAGCAGGTAACATTGCATCATGACGAGGAAGCAGCGACGAAAAGACGATGAAAATTGGAAGAAAAAGATTCATAACATGAAGCCGACCAGAACGAGTTTGGAAAGACAAAAAGATAAAACGAAGGAAATGTTTGGTATCATCAAAAGGAGAAGTGAGAAAACCGGTGACCGCAGGTGACCGCACCTAGAGCTTGGCTGTCACCTCTCCATATTCACCAGCCAAACCCGACCTCAAATCAAATGAGAGGGAGTTGGTGTGTGGCAAGAACAACCCGCTTAGTTCTTCTCCTCGGCCTTGGCCTTCTCGCCCTCCTCGGCGGGAGACTGGTTCTTGACGTACTCCTGGTAGACGCCAAGAGCCTCCTCGACCTTGGACTTCAGAGCAGCCTCGTCGTCAACCAAGTGCACCAGCTCCTGGTTCTCCATCTCCAGAAGCATACCAGTGATCTTGCCAGCAAGCTCGGGCTGCAGGGCCTGGATCTTGGGGAAAATGACCTCACCCAGAATCTGCTTCTGCTGCTGCGGGTTGTTGCCGACGTTGTTCAGCTGTGCCTGGAGCAGAGCAGCCTGGCTCAGTTCCGGGCCGGCAGCGCTGGGAGCCGCCACGTTTTGGCCGCCGCGGCCACCCTGGGGGCCGTTAAAGCCGCCACGGCCACGACCGCCGTTCTGACGGGTCGAGGGAGGGAAGCCAGGCATGCCGGGGCCGCCGAGATTGTTACTGTGAATGCCCGGGATGGGGCCACGGCCGCCAGCCGGAGCACCACCGCGGCCAACAGTCTGCTGCACCTGCTGCATGGCAGCCAAGTACTGGGCGTTGTTGGGACCGTTGTTGAACGGAACGCCAGGGGGGAACTGGCCCGGCAGGTACATGTTAGGGGGCAGCTGCTGGGGAGGGATACCGCCACGGCCGCCTTGGGGGAAGCCACCGGGGCCGAACTGGCCAGGGCGGCCGCCGGGAATACCCATGCCACCCTGGGGGAAGCCCATGCCACGGCCACCAGTCTGGGGCAAGAAGCCCTGCTGCTGGTTGGGCTGGTAGAAGACCTGGGGCTGCATGTAAGACTGGGGCATACCGGCCACGGCAGCAGCCTGCTGCATACGCAGGGTGTTGCGGGCCTGGATGCTGGCTTCCAGCTGGCTCTTGCGAACCTCCTTCTTCTGCGCAATAGCAACGTACAGCGGCTTGCCGTTCACCATGCGCTGGTTCATCTCCGTGACGGCCTTGGTGGCATCGTCGGGGTTGCTGAAGCAAACGAAGCCGAAGCCCTTGCTCTTGCCGAGCTTGGGGCCCTTGGTGGCCTTGTCCTCAGTGGCTGCATCGCCCTCGGCAGCCTCTGTCTTGTCCTCGGCGGTCTCCTCCTCCTCCTTCTCGTCCTTGGTCTCCTTGGCGGCCTCCTCCTCGCCCTCGGCCAGCGTCTCGCGCATGACCTTGGCAGAGGTGATGGGGCCGTAAGGAGCGAACAGCTCACGGAGCTTCTCGTCATCGACCTCGTCATCAAGGTTCTTGATGTACAGGTTGACGCCGACGTACTTGCTGGCCTTCTCCTGGCGAGCGGCCTCATAAGACTTGCGGAGTTCTTCCTCACGCTCGTGTTTCTTCTGAGCACGGCCAACGTACAGCTCCTGACCGTGGAATTCATGCTCGTTCAGCTCAGCCACCGCAGCGGCCGCAGCCTCGTGGGCAGTGAAGTTGATGAAGCCGAAACCACGGCTCTTGCCAGTCTCCTGGTCACGGGCAATGGTCGACGAGGTGACCGTGCCGAACTTCTCGAACAGCTCGCGGAACTCCTCATCGGTGACGTCAGGGTTCAGGTTCTTGATGTAGATGTTGGTGTAGTTGGCCTTCATCTCCTCGAACTTGCTCTGGCGGTCCTTCTTGGGGATGTGATGACCGACGTACACCTTCTTCTCGTTCAGAAGCATGCCGTTCACGTTCTTGATGGCCTGCTGCGCGGCCTCATCGGTCTCGTAGTGCACGAAACCGTAGCCCTTGGAGGCACCGTGCTCGTCCTGGGCAACCTTGCAGCTCAGGATGTTGCCGAAAGCGGCAAACGTGTCGTGCAGGGCCTTGTTGTCGATGGCAGCATCGAGGTTCTTGATGAAGATGTTGCCCTGGCCGGTCTTGCGAAGAGCAGGGTCGCGCTGCGACCACATGATGCGGCAAGGGCGGTTCTTGATGAGGGTGTAGTTCAGCTCCTCGAGGGCCTTCTCGCCATCGGGAGTGCTGTTGTAGTTGACGTAGGCGTAGCCCAGCGAGCGGCGGGTCACGGCATCACGGCAAACGCGGATCGAGGCAACGGGGCCGATCTGCGAGAACAGCTCGAAGAGCATGGCCTCGGTGACGGACTCATCGAGCTCGCCAACATACAGTGAAGCAGAGGCCTGCTGATGAGCGGCCGCCGAGCTGGGGGTAGGGCCGGCAGCATCGAGGTCGGTGGCTTCACCGACACTGGTGTTGATAGCGGGGGCAGCCTTGTCGCCGCCGTTGAGGGAGGTGTTGTTGAGCTCGTTGGCGAGCTGGTCGACCGAAGCAGAGGGAGCAGCCATTTTGACGGTTTGGTTGAGTGCAAAAGGAGAGTCTGCGTACGTGCAAAGATATGATGTTAACAATGGTGTCTAATATGAAGACAAATGTACTCGAGGATTCTAGGATGCTTCCACAAAGTTGCAGGAAACTGGGAGATGCCACAATGCGAAGCAAGAGCAGGGAAAAGGATCGCTGAAAAGGCAGACGACGGGAACGGACAAGTGCCTGCGCAGCGAACAAAGAGCCAAAAACGGCACCCAGACAAAGACTGTTGGAGGGGAGCAGTGCCGCGTACCTGTTAAGAGAGTCGAAATGTGGCACAAGGACTGGTTTCTGGTCTTGAGAGACTTGAGTTTGACAATTCCGTTCGGCTGGCGAGATGGAATATCGTGACTTTTTTTTGGTTTCCGTGGAAATTAACTGGACGGAAGTTGGTTTGGATTTTGGATTTTTGAACGATTTTCAATTTTTTTTGTGATTTGAGCAGTGAAATGCAGTGTTGAGAACAGAAATCAAGTACGGTGAAGTACTGTCAAATCGTGTTCTCTTTTGATTGTGGGCGTTTGGGTTTTTGAAAGGTGGTTGACGAGGGAGAAAGGAAGAGGAGAGAGGGGAGAGAATTTCATCGTCGCGCTTTTAGTTTTAGGTATCTCAATTTTTTTTTCACTTAATTTTTTTCTGCCCTGTCCATTCATCTCAGCGCAGAAATTGGCTTGTGTAAGCTTATGTAATTCTTGTTGTGGAGCTACGAAATGAGGGTTGGTTGGGAAAGAACTCCTAGGCGGTGTGGCAAGTCACCACCTCACCTCACATTGTCAGCGATATCATAGCACAGATATCGCCACGTGACTGATAATCGCCGTCGTTCTTTCCTTTCAGAACCATCAAAAAGGGAGGCGGGAAGGCGCAACCGTAAATGTTTCTTATTTATGTTACTTTTCTATTTATGACAAAGAGGGTCTCGGGAAACAGCTCCCACGGTTGGGTTCATCGCTCTTGCAGCCGGGTTAAATTAGCAGTGCTGGGCTTTCGTGCTGTCCGTTTTGATAAAGAAGGCACGGACTGGCCGGCATTGTGCCCCCACCGTGTCACTTATTTCAACGGTTTTTTTTGTTTTACGAGCCAGCAGTCTCTCCTTCCTTACGGCCGTCCGTCTCCTTCGTTCCTGCTGCAGAAAAGCTCATCGCTTCCGACGAGAAGGGACATTGCACATCGCACACATGCCATGTGGAAGGTACGACGACGTGGGATCCCGCCGATGTATTACAAGGAAACTACACTCCGTGCAACCACCGTCGTAGGAAAAGCTCTTTCAAATTAGCGAGGCAAGAACATTCGCCGCCCTTCTCTTGCTTCGCCTCGTAGAGGCAACATGGCTGGCCGCACAGAGGGAAGTTGCCAATTCCCTATTCCCTCTTCCCGGTGACGTTCACTAGAAAGCGCTGGCGAGGCCTGGGCGACACATCAGCTTAGCGCCTCCTGACTAACGCTGAACCTCTCACTTTGAGGGTGGTGAACTTTCTAGAACGCGACAGGCAATTCTTACCTATCAGGGACAAGTGGGTGCCAGCCGCAGCTTCCCGCAGTTAGGACCAACCTGCCTGGCCTGTAAAGTACCATGAGCCAGGGCGGCTTTATCTGCCTAACAAAACATCAGGCAGTCGCTTCCCGTTTCGTCAACCCGTCCTCCTTCCCAAGTAATCAGTAATCGTCGTCTCAACCTCGACATTCTCACATTGCAGTCACAAACCGACTCCTACAAATCTCGTTGCTCTGTAGGACAGCATTGCATCTTCGACAGCGCTCGAGGACGCCTTAGGACTCCCCTTCGCTCCGATCCGAACTGACATATTGTTCTCGAGCTAGGACCCCGCGCTTGCACCATCTTTCAGCCCTGACGGTGGCTGCAAACGAGCTGCAGTGTTTCTTGATCGTCAAAACACACAAGAAAACAGGCCGCAGAAGCCATGTTCCCGACATTTTCTGGAAACTCTAGACGCCTACGAAACGTTAACCTCAGCGGCCAGAGGCACACCAACCCATTCACAGCGCACTCGCTATCTCCAGGGACCGGCTCTGGCGCTTCCAAGACCGTCGCAGATGCCCAAGCCGGCCGCCGGCAACGCCAACAGGAACGCGAGGAGCTCAAGGCCGCACGATCGATCCAGCGAACATGGCGTGGCCACCGGACAAGACGGCAGGTGAAGGCGGGGCGGCGGCAAGCTCTAACTGAGCTGTTTGACCCGTCGACCTCTGTGACGTCCGAGGAGCGGATCCCGCGAGCCTTCCCACTCCTGCTCTCATCCTTTAACGTTCGAGAGGAGGGCGACTTGCAGCTGCTTTTCTTGTTTGCCAATGATCTGGCACAGACAGACTATGCAGCTCTCATAAACGGGCAGCTGCCACAGGCAAGGCTCTGGCACCTAGTGCACATCCTCGTGTTGGCATTGGACCAAGACCAGTACGTTGCGGCAGTTCCCCATTCACTCTCAGGACGATCTTTGTTCTATTTACTAAATATTCATTCTCTTTATTACAGAGCGCAAAAAGAATCCTCACAGTCCTTCTTCGACCTTCTTATCCGCATCGTTCAGTTGCGGCCACATGCTCTCCTCAACAGCCTCAAAGCATACTACAAAATGCTCGCCAAGTTCTATTGCATGGATGCGGCTGCCCTGGGCGAAAACACGGCGTCCTATCTACAAAAATCTCTTTTGGTGCCTCTGTTGCCTGCTGGTTCAACACCGGAAACATTTACCCAACGAGCCTACGTCGAGTTCGCGGCGTCTTTCCTCACGCAGCCCATTGTTCTGTTGGAAAATACTGTCTCCTCCCTCTCTCAACACATCAGCCTTGACGTCCTCTCCCGTGCTGTGATTGATATTTATGAGACCGCAACAAACAAACCAAGCCGCCGCGCCGACGAGTTGCTTTGGCTTCTTGCCCACGTTGTTGATTTTCAGAGGCGGCTGATCGGGGCGAGCCAGGGCTCGTCTCTGTACCTCCGAGCCATCTACACACAGCTTTCGTTCCTGAATGGCGACGTGCGGTTGCAGTTCGCTAGTGGCCGCATGTCGGAAGATAAAACATCCCAGGAAGAGTATCTGGCAGCCCAGATCCGATCCCTGGTCAATAAGGAGGAAATTACAAAGCTCCTTGAACGGTTCACGGCCAGCCAAGCGAGCTCTTCTGGGCAAGACTATGCAAGTCTACTCGCCGGATATGCTATTGTACTCATTCGGTGCTTTCCAGACAAGGGAGACGACATTCGCATGCAGTTCTTCTTGGCCGATCTTCCTACAAAGTCTGGGCCCGTGCCGGCGGTGCGCTTCTTTTGGGAGGCGTCCAGTGCCACTTCGCTTTTTGGCCAAGTGCTCAAGTCTCCGAAATCAACCTTGGACTATTTATTGCAGCGGAAACGCTCTCGCACGGCCGCGATGAGCACGTCAACATCGCAAAGCGAGTCGACATGGGATCGAGAATGGCGCACTGTGCTTTTGTTCCTCGAGCTCTACACGTTTGTGTTGAGACTTACAGACGATGACGACTTCTTCTCTGGTTTTTCCAACCTGACGTCTCCTTTCAGAGAGACTAAGAAGCAGCCTGGCTCGCGGCTCCGGTCTTCGGCGTTGTCCCTGGATGCGCTTAAGTCTCTGACTTTGTTCCTGAAGAATCTGTCCTTCACACTTCTTTACAACGCCTCGGATCTGCTGCAAAGCGATTCTTCGGAGACTGTCTTCCAGCCGTCTCATTCAACCAAGTCCAAGCGCTCTGACGAGGTCGGCAATTACTTTGTGGTGCCGGGCCTGGAATTTCGTATGTTCAAGACCATTGTGACGACGGCGATCCAAATGCTGTACGAGCGCGACTCTCGGCGCCAGTTTCTCCCACCTGGCCACTGGCACATGACCTCGCATTTTGATATGGCACAGTTTGTACCTGCTGTCGTTACCGAGGAGCAGCGACAGCACGACCTACAGCATGCCGGTGATGGCAGCGGGAATGAGGACGTGGACATGGACGATGACGACAGTGAAGACGACAACTTGGAAGAGCACACCCACACGGCGACGTCCCGCACATTTGCACGGACATCCCGATACGCGATGCTGGAGAGAATGCGACGCCAGCACGAAAGGTCGACCCGCGAGCGGCAGCTGGCGACGATCGGACCGAAACTTGAAATTCTGCGAAACATGCCGTACATTCTTCCGTTCGAGGCACGTGTGCGGATCTTCCGGGAATTTGTCCAGCTCGACAAATTTCGGAGGCGGGAGGGATTCACCGATCCCGATTCATGGCGTGCGCACATCATGAACCAGCACGGTGGCTGGGGCGAGAACAGCCCTGCACGGGATATCGTCGCGCGCCATAGTGGACGAATTCATCGAGATGCGATCTTCGAGTCGGCCCTGCAAGATTTCTGGGAGCTTGGCGAAGGTCTGAAAGAGCCTATCCAGATCACGTTTATTGACGAGTACGGCAACGAAGAGGCCGGCATTGATGGTGGTGGCGTGACGAAGGAATTTCTCACTTGTGCCCTTATGCAGGTGCTTTCTCAACAAGACGAAATTTTCTCTGCGAACAAGGAGAACGCAATCTATCCCAACCCGACGAAGCTTGACCAGCTGAAAATGAGGCTGCAGAAGCATGGCCTCACGGAGGGGACAGAAGGTTGGGACGACAGGGTTGCAAACCTGATGCGCACCTACGAGTTCATCGGGCGGATGATTGGCAAGTGCTTGTACGAGGGCATCCTTATTGACTTTGTGTTTGCGGGATTCTTCTTGTCGAAGTGGGCCCTGTCAGCGACGGACTCGGTGTACCGGGCCAACATCAACGACCTGCGCGAGATGGACGAACAGCTGTACGAGGGTATGCTGAAGCTGAAGAACTACGACGGCGACGTGGCCGACCTAGACCTAGACTTTACGATCGAGGACCAGATTTCCAGCAACAACGAGCGGCTGCAGACGGAGACGCGTAACCTCGTGCCCAACGGCGACAAGCTGCGTGTGACCAACGAGAACCGCCCGCTGTATATTTCCTACGTGGCGCGGCACCGACTCATGGCCCAGCCGTATCTGGTGACCAAGGCGTTTCTGCGCGGCCTGGGCACGATCATTGACCCGGTTTGGCTGCGCATGTTCAACCAGAACGAGCTTCAGCGGCTCGTGGGCGGCGACTCGTCCGAGATTGACGTGGATGACCTGCGGCGCAACACGATCTACGGCGGCCTCTATGTCATCGGCGACGACCATGAGGAGCACCCGACGGTCAAGCTCTTTTGGGACGTGGTGCAGTCGCTGCCGGATGACGACCGGCGGTTGCTGCTCAAGTACGTGACATCGACGCCGCGCGCGCCTTTGTTAGGATTCTCGCAGCTCAGCCCCAAGTTTAGCATTCGCGACGGGGGCAACGATGAGGCGCGGCTGCCGAGCACAAGCACGTGCGTTAACCTGCTGAAGCTGCCGCGGTACTCGACGGAGGAGACGCTGCGGGACAAGCTGTTATATGCGATCCGGTCGAACGCGCGGTTCGATCTGAGCTGAGGTGAGCGTTGGATTGTTATTGGGAAGGGATTGATCTTAGTATGACTATGTCGCTTGACGAATGTTATGTTTTTATGTTCTGGCATCGTCCACGTCTTGTTTTTACATCTGTCGTTACTTTTCTTTTCCTTTTGCCTTTGTGTCTTATGTCGTTTGCCATTTTGCCACTTTGTCAATTGTTACTGCAAACGTCTGGAGCGAGTTTGCCGCCATCGACATAGCGACTGCATCTAAATCTATATCATGTTGATAAATAAAAAATTAAAAAAGGGCTTTTGTGCGTGGGTTGTTCTATGCGCGTCAGGACGCAAACAGATACTGGACGGCGGACAGGTACAAAGTACATTGGCTCTTGGCAGTGCACTTTAATAAGCCAAGACACTTTCCAGCAAGACTTTATCCGGCGGGCGCGATGAGAGCTCTGCAGAGCAGCTACCTTAAGCAATTACAGGGTGCTTATTAGTGGGCCCAGGTAGTGTTGTCTGGGGGCGGCGCACCGGGATGGGGCACTCCGACTTGTAGCATTGGCGACCAGCTAAAAGACGTTCGAAATTCGAAAACTGACGGACCGGGTTCTTTTCCATTTTCCACTCCGGGAACGACGCCGACGGTACACGGCATTTCGCAGTCGTGAGGCGTTTCCACTGGTCTTGATACGACCTCATAACAACCACGCACCTTCCTTGAATCGCGCTATCGGACTGCCTTTGGTGTTGCATTCGCCGCTGTCTGCGCAATGGTTTTCACGTGAAAGGGGCTAAAGGAGAGACGACACACGATCAATTTCGACAGGCTCCCCAAAGAGCCGCCCGCGATCGACGGCGTACGACAAAAAGAGACGCAGAGGATCTCGCCAATCGTGACCATGGTTCGGTTCGGACGAGTCGTCGGCGTGGCTGCAGCGGCCGCAGCGGCTGTGGCGCCAGTCTCTGCGCGACCTTCCAGCGACGACAGCCATGACAGCCATGACAGCCTTGACAGCAACAGCAGACAGTCGAAAAGGGACGGGGCCGATACCGTCGGCTGTCCCGACTACACTTCGTACGCCACCAGCCGCGACCACCAGCCTTTTTCGGGCGGCCGCTTCAACTTGCCGTACCAGCGGCCGCCGCCCGAGTGCCGACGATTCAAGGTGCCGGAGGTAGAGGACACGATTGACGCAATGCGCAAGCTTGTGCGCGACCCCGACCTGTTTCGGCTGTTTGAGAACTGCTTTCCCAACACGCTCGACACGGCGATTGCATGGCACGGTGTCGGAGCCGACACGACGGACGAGGAGCTGACGTTTGTGACGACGGGCGACATCAACGCCATGTGGCTGCGAGACAGTGCGAACCAGCTGCAGTCGTACAGGTCGCTTCTGCGGCCAAAGGGCAAGAAGGGCAAGAAGGACACAAAGGACGACGAGGGACTGTCCACGCTTGCCTCCCTCTTCCGTGGCACAATCAACCTGCAGGCGCGCTACATCCAGAACTCGCCGCACTGCAACGCCTTCCGGCCGCCGGTCGAGAGCGGCCTGACCGTGACGGGCGGGTTCGGCGGCGGCGACATTGTGTACCCGCCCGTGGCGCACGACGTGGTGTTTGAGTGCAAGTACGAGCTCGACTCGCTGGCGGCGTTTTTGCAGCTGTCGTACGACTACTACGCGGCGACCGACGACGGGGCCTTTTTCGGCAAGGTGTACCGTAAGGACGGCGATGGCGGCGATGACGGCAATGACGGCGACGACAGCGAGTTCCGCAGCACGTGGGTGCTTGCCGTGGAGGCCACCATGGCGACGGCCGAGGAAATGACCAAAGGCACGTACGGCCCCGACGGGCGGCCGCAGGTCTCGCCGTACCAGTTCCAGCGGCCGACAAGCGTCGCCACGGAGACGCTGCCCAACGGCGGTGCCGGTCCGCCGGTGCAAGGCGGCACGGGCATGGTGCGCAGCGCGTTCCGGCCGTCGGACGACGCCTGCACGCACCAGCTGTTTGTGCCGGCCAACATGATGCTGGCGCGCTATCTGGCGGCGTGTGCGCCCATCATGGCGCAGCTGGGCCGCGGCCGGGCGCCGGCCAAGACGGATTCGTTGCGGGAAAGCCCCCTGGTGGACGCTGCTGCCGTTGCCGACGACGACTACAGCAACTACCGGCAGGGCCACCGCTCGCGCTACTTCCACGAGCTCGCGCTGCGCATGAC
The DNA here is from genome assembly GCF_000961545.1 of Sporothrix schenckii 1099-18. Classification (NCBI taxonomy): domain Eukaryota; kingdom Fungi; phylum Ascomycota; class Sordariomycetes; order Ophiostomatales; family Ophiostomataceae; genus Sporothrix; species Sporothrix schenckii. Next base: position 4,519,931 of record NW_015971148.1, read on the forward strand.
AAATTTTGCCGCGACCATTCGCGTCGGCATTGAGCGCTACGGCCGCGTGGCCCACCCGGTCTACGGCGACGTCTACGCGTACGAAGTCGACGGGTTTGGCTCGCACAACCTGATGGACGACGCCAACATTCCGTCCCTGCTTAGCGCCCCCCTCCTGGGCTACGTCGACCGCCACGACCCCGTCTACCGCAACACGCGCCGCCTCGTCCTGAGCCGCGCCAACCCCTACTATATGACGGGCCCCGTGCTCAACGGCACGGGCGGGCCCCATGTGGGCACGGGCATGGCCTGGCCCATGAGCTTGGTGGTGCAGATCATGACGACCGACGACGACTACGAAATCGCGGCGGCGCTGCGGCAGCTGGTGTCGTCGACCGACGGCCTGGGCCTGATGCACGAGTCGGTCAGCAGCCACGACGAGAGCGCCTGGACGCGCCAATGGTTCTCCTGGGCCAACGGCCTGTTTGGCCAGATGCTGCTCGACCTGCGGGACCGCAAGCCGCATCTGCTAGCAACGAGTTTTCAGTAGTGAAGTGGTGCGGGCTCAAGGTTCAAGACGACGACACATAGCATGAGGCCGGGATTTTTGGGCACGGATGGCTGAGAAGCAAAGGCGTTTGGCGTCATGACGGATTTAATCACTATACTATGAGAAAAGCCTCATCAGTCTGGGGTAATAATTACAGTGCTGTTATTACGGTAGCTATTGTGTGCTATGGGGCAGTGACGATGGACGGCAGCAGCCAATTCAGCCGAGAGTCGACAGCTTAAATTGCATGTGTGCTCCATTGGCCTTACTTTGCTGTGATCACTATTGGACAACCACAGCGTATTACCGCATCGCTCCCGTCTTTCCGCCCCAATAGCGGTCGATTTACGGTTGATTTAAGCATGTAGTGACCCCTGCACCGCTAGTGGTGGTCCACGCTAGATGTGGAAAGAGCGGACAACTCTACAAGGAAGGAGCAATATAGCCAAACAATGGAATGTGTGTGAAGCTAGTAGGCGACGAAAATGGGGCGAAAGAGACGACAGAAAGAGAACAGGCACGATACTTGAACAACAACACGACACATATGTCAAACAGGACCAGGCAGAATAACTCACGGACAGAGTCACACTGTCGGACATTCGGCAGAGAGCGTCTTGGCAGTCGAACAGCCCGTTGCAGATTGCACTAGGATGTCCTCCATAAGCCAGGAGGTCTGACGTCGTAAAAGGCCAAGAACTGTGGGGAAGCTTCACAATTCATGTACGACGTATGTTGCAAGGTGCCTTTTGTGTCTTTTAAGAGCTCCAGGTCGTCTGGCGTCACTTCCCGCTTGCCGAGAGGTGGCATTTCCGAAGGAGACACCGGATTCAATGTCTCTCTGTATTCTTGTCGATTTGTTCCCGTGCAGGTCTCTCGCCTCCATCCTTGTTCTTTGGCTTTCCGACCGGAATCGAGAAACAGCTGTCCTTTCCAGACCGCCTGCGCACGTTTATTGCCAAGCTTTCGGTGGTTCTTGTCACTGTTGAATTTCATTTTTCATTTCATTCATAGTATTGCATTTTTACTTCCTTCCCTTTATTCTTCCATCGCCGGTGTCCCTCGCGCTTTCCTTCCCTTCCCTCTTGCCCTCCCTCGCTCTTTCTTTTGCTTTTCCTCTTGCCCCGTATTTGCGTTGTCGTCTTTCGCTCCTTCCTCGAGTGTGTCTCTGTCCCACACTCTGCGATCTCCACTCCTCACGGCTCACTCCTTCCCGGCCACGTCGTATGACCGCCCCCCTTGTCTTACCCCAAGATATGCCCGTGTGAGCCAGCAGCTCTCGTCGCTCCCTTCCACCTCTCTCCCGCCCCATCGAGGGCATGTCGACGGCGGTGTCGTGGGAGCAAGACACCGCGCACTAGACACCCACCAGCGAGATCGCCCGACTGCCAATCGCCAGCATGTCGTTTATCCGGGTCATTGGCCGCCGCCGCAGCCGGCTCGGCATGCTCGTGTTCTTTGCCTTTTGCGTGCTGATGCTGCTTCCGACGCCTCGACACGAGCTTGGCAACGCCCTTTACTTTGTCCTCTTCTTGCCGTCCAGCCACCTGCCGCTGTCGACGTTCTCCTCGTCGTTCCCGGGCTCATCGTCTTCCTTTGACGTCATCCGCTACATCAACCCGCTCATCGGCACCGTCAATGGCGGCCACGTCTTCCCCGGCGCCACTTTGCCCTATGGCATGGCCAAGGCTGTCGCGGACACCAACAGTCCCGCCGAGAATGCCGCCGGTTTCGTGTCCGACTACAGCAAGATTACTGGCTTCTCGCACCTGCACGACTCGGGCACCGGTGGCAGTCCGTCCATGGGCCAGTTCCCCATCTTTGTGCACCCCGGCTGCCCACAGAACGACTACAGTCAGTGCGAGTTCCCGGCATTTCGGCGCGCCGTCCACCGCCGCAACAACACCGCCCGCGCCAGCCCTGGGTACTTTGCTATTGACCTCAACAACTCGGTCAGTGCCGAGATGACGGCCACACAGCATGCGGCGCTGTATCGGTTTTCCTTTCCAGATGCCGTGGCAGCTGATGTGGCGGCTGCCAAGGCACCCAGAAGCCCCGGAACCCCCAGCGCAGCCACATCGCCTCCGTCTCCCCTCCAGCTGTGGTGCGGCGATGCCTACGTGCCGTATAGTCCACTGGTCTTGATCGACCTGTCAGACCTGGGCAACTCGCGTACAGGCGGCGGCATCCAGGTCTACCCCGACGGCCGCATCATCGGCGACGGCCGCTACCAGCCGTCTTTTGGCATGGGCCAGTACTCGGCCTTTTTCTGTGCTGACTTCCGCGGTGCTGCGATACGTAAGACGGGCGTCTTTGCCGGCACACGTGTCTCGGACGCCGTCAACTTTATCGGCAACTTGGGCGAGGGCTATTTCCGCGATCCCCGGGGCGCTGCCGGTGCCTGGATCCAGTTTGAGCCACCAGCTGCCGGTTCCGACCACACCATCACGGCCCGCGTCGGCATGTCGTTTATTTCGACGGACCAGGCCTGTGCCAACGCCGAGGCCGAGATCCCGGACTGGGACTTTGACGGCACGGTCCATGCTGCCCAAAACGCCTGGCGCGACAAGCTGTCGCCCATCCGGGTCGACGCCACCGGCGTGTCCTCGGCCATGCAAATCACATTCTGGTCCGGTCTCTATCGCTCGCTTCTGTCGCCGCAAAACTACACGGGTGAGAACCAAAAATGGGACTCGGACGAGCCCTACTTTGATTCTTTCTACTGCATCTGGGACTCGTTCCGCGCCCAGCATCCGCTGCTCACCATCATCGATCCACCCGCTCAGACGGAAATGGTGCGGGCCCTGCTCGACATTTTCCGGCATGACGGCAAGCTACCTGACTGCCGTATGAGCTTTTGTAAGGGCTACACACAAGGCGGGTCCAATGCCGACGTTGTCGTGGCCGATGCCTTTGTCAAGAACCTGACAGAGGGCATCGACTGGGCAACGGCCTATGCTGCGGTGGTGTCGGATGCAGAGGTCGAGCCGGGCTTCTGGGGCGTCGAGGGCCGCGGCAGCCTCGAGAGCTACCACGCTCTGGGCTTCATTCCCTGGAACGACAACGACGTCAACGGCACGGGGCCGATGAGCCGTAGCATTTCGCGGCTGGTCGAGTACGCCTACGACGATTTCGTCATCTCCGAACTGGCCAAGGGGCTTCAAGCCTTGGGCGGGGTCAAGAGTACCATCACGCCGACGGGCCAACAAACACTTGGCCAAGCAACGTCAGCTGATCTGAGTTTCAACCCATCCCGCTTGGCCGTAGATGCCGACAAGTACCATGGCCGTGGCGCCAACTGGCGCAACCTTTGGAACGCCGAGCAGCGCGACCTATACCGCGACGCGCAGGACGAGATCGTGCAGAGTGACTTTGTCGGCTTTCTGCAGCCACGCCTCTTAAACGGCACCTGGCGCTACCACAACACGCGCCGCTGCAGCCCCGTCTATGACATGCACAGCTGTTACTACGATACGGCCTACGAGACCTATGAGGGCAGCCCGTGGCTGTACTCGTTTTACGCTCCGCAGGACATGCGCACGCTTGTGCGCCTCATGGGCGGGCCCGCCACATTCGCACGCCGCCTGCACTATTTCCACGAGTCCGGCATTGCCTACATGGGCAACGAGCAGACATTCTTGCCCGTCTTCCAGTTCCACTACGCCGGCCGGCCCGCCCTCAGCAGCTACTGGGCCCACCGCTACGTCCCCTCTCTCTTCAATGCCACCGTCAACGGCATCCCCGGCAACGACGACTGCGCTATGGGCGCCTTTTCAGCGTTTGTGTACATGGGCTTCTTCCCCGTGGCCGGCCAGAACGTGTACCTTTTGACGCCGCCCTTCTTCCGCGAGGTCCACCTGCGCGCTCGGAACGGCCGCGACGCCGTGTTCCGCGTGCTCAACTTTGACCCGACGTACGCCAGCAAATACATTCAAAGCGCGACACTCGACGGCAAACCGTATACGCGTAACTGGATTACGCATGACATCTTTTTGACGGGCGGCGTACTCGAATACGTCGTGGGGCCCGAGGAAAGTGCCTGGGGTACGCACGACGAGGACTTGCCGCCAAGTTATTATGAAGGGGAGTAAATGTGAAGAAAAGACACGGGAGTGAAACGATGTCGCCAATGATACCATATATCGCATATTTTGCCATTTATTTTCAGTTTTGCTTCTTTGAATGCTCCAAATAATCATACATTATGTTATACAATGAGCAAAAACACATAACCAAGTGCAGCCTCAAAAGTCCGGTATAGCCAGTTCGTCCTCGTCCTCGTCCTCTTCCTCTTGTTCGCCACCCTCTTCCTCTTCTTCCTCGTCGTCCTCCTCGGCCTCGTCTCCTTCGCCTTCTTCGCTGTCAGAGTCTTCGCCCGGGTCTGGCCGGACAATACGGTTCAGAAGTGTCACAAAGGGTGTCAGAGCACTCAGCAGCTCAATGAGCTGGTCTTGTCCATCGGGATCCGTAAACATGCTGTCAGGAATCTTCTTGTGCATTGTGAAATTGCGCAGTTTCAAGAGCTCAATGTCCCGATGGTCGGCACTATAGCCCATCGGCTTCGTCTTGAGAGCGCCGTTCGCGTTGCTCTTGGCAAATGCCCTCTTGATGGCTTTTTCGTTGGCTTTGCCTGTCGACACGCCCGCCCCGCCCCTGAGCCATGTCTTCCGCAGCGTGTCATTCTCCACAAGCACCCGCCGCCACCAACGGGGCCGCTCGTCAATGCTCGCCCGCAGCAGCCGCAGCGAGTCGTTGTCCGGGTGCCACAGGCCGCCTCCAGCAAAGCACGAACCCGGTTCGCAGTGCACATAGTAGCACGCATACGGACCCTTTTTCCCCGTGCGCGACCACGCCGCCGAGAAGTGCGGCTTGTAGGGCCGCTGGTCTTTGCTGAACCGCACGTCCCGGTAGATGCGGAAAACGACATCCTTGGCCGGCAGTTCGGGGATGGTCTCGTCGGCGTCGGACGCGAGGCGGAGGCCGAGCGTGTCGACAAACGACAGCCAGTCCTTTTGCGCTCGGCGGAACTCGGCGTCGTTGCCCTTGAGCCACTCGCGGCGGTTGTTGGCCTTGAGGTCCTTGAGGAAATCCATCGTCACAAAGTGGACGCGTTCGTCGACGTAATCAACGCCGCCGAGGTCGCGTAGCTTCTTGTGCGGGACGAAGGTGACCTTGGGAGCGGCATCCGAGTCGGAGTCAGAGTCGGCGTCGCCTTGCTTGTACCTGCTGGCAGGTCCGCCCTTCTTCGCTCTCTTTCGATCTCCACCGTCATTGTCATCATCATCGTCGTCGTCGTCACCATCGTTGTCGTCGCCATCCTCTTCTTCACTATCGTCTTCTTCCTCTTTGTATGAATCGGCATCGCTGTCGCCGCTGTCATCAACCGGTCGACGCGCTCCATTTCGTCGTCTGCCCGACGAAGCAGTTGTCTTGGCACGCTTTCCTGGCCGCTCATCCATGTCTACATCCGAATCGTCGCCTTCAAAGTACTGGCTCTTTTGGCCCGAGAGGCTGATGCGCGTCGACCGTCGGCGACCTGACGGCTCAGGGGTGGGAGGTGCCTGTCGTTTGGGTGGCATTTTGTAGGATGGGACACATGAAATGAACAGTTGCGATGGATTAGTGATGGGTGATTGATGATGGAATGGAGAGAGCGACTTCAGGTGGTGGATGCCGTCGTCGTCATCAATTTGAAAGTCGCAAAGGACGCCTCCTCGATCCTCGGACAGCCAATGGACGCGACAAATCGCGACGCTAGTCTATCTTGGGTTACACCACTCAACACGCTGTCACGTGTTCAATTAAACGAGGTGTTTCTTCAAAAGCCACTACAACATACACTTTTTCTATTTGGCAGAGTGCAGTCCCCTGAGTTCCCCACCACCTTACAGGGCGTCTCCCCCGCGCTTTTAGACGGCTTTTCCTCCTCCGGATGTCGCTTCCAGCGGCTCCCGGCGTTCCTACAGCGCAGGTTAGGGGCCCGAGATACGTCGTATTAGCGCTTTACCTACGATCCACAGGGCCATACTAGCACCGTCTAACATCACGTCGAACACGTTACATGGGGCCGTTTTGTTGGTGGTCAAGATCCAACTGGCACCAGCCCTTCCACGCCTGTAGCACCTTTTCGGATGCTGCATGTAACAATCAACTTTGCCCACCGCGAGGGGCCAATACTGTGTACCTTGGCTTATACCAAAGTATCGTGTTATCTAGGACCGACTTAGTTGGAGTCAGCAAGCGGAGACGCTGGAACCACAAGACAGAAAAACAAGGAAAGAAAAGGAAAGCAAAGAGGGGAAACCTCGGGCAAGATACGAACTTCCAAATGATAGCATTCTGTGAAGCATAAAGACGAAGCCAGTCGCTTCAGATCCCCAGACTTTTCACGTCTCCACAAAGCAAAAGACCCAAAGATACACAGACACAAATACAAACAAACCAGCCACCACACAACCCCTCACTATGACTGTCTCTGAAGACCCCTACCTCACCAGCCTCAAGGCCGACGGCTTCGTCGTTGTCCGCAACGTCGTCAGCGGCGACGCGCTCAAGGCCCTCCAGGAAGCTGCCATCCGTACCGCCAACAAAGCCCGCGCCGGCGACTGGCCGCACGTGCGCACCGTCGGCAAGCAGTTCCCGCCCTGGGACCGGTGGGACCGGGCAGCGGCCGAAAAGGCCAAGGCGAGCAACGGCGTCGACCAGCCGGGCATCTGGGGCGTGCAGCACCTGATGCGCCCCGAGATGGGCGCCCAGGACGCCGGCATCTTTACGCAGTCGTACTTTGCGCAGGACGGCGTGCTCGACGTGGCGAAGCGCGTGCTGGCGTGCAGCGACGACGACCTGGTCATGGAGCTGTACAACATGCTGGTGCGGCCCGACTACAAGGACTATGAGCTGCGGTGGCACCGGGACGACATTGGCCCGGACGCGACGCCGGCCGAGGAGATGGAGCGGCTGCAGGCGCCCGCGTTCCATGCGCAGTGGAACTTGGCGCTGTGGGACGACGCCAGCCTGATTGTAGTGCCCGGCTCGCACAAGCGGGCGCGCACCGAGGGCGAGCGCGCGGCCGATCCGTACCAGGCGACGCTGCCATGCGACGAGGCGGCAGGCCACCGTCCCCAGCTCACCGTGCAGCTGGGCCCGGGCGACGCCGTGTTCTACAACAACAACATTCTGCACCGGGGCGTGTACCAGACGGCTGTGGAGCGGACGACGCTGCACGGGTCGGTGGGCCATGTGGGCGGCAACGCACTGCGGGCGCGCAACGTGCTGCAGCACGGCGTGGGCGACTGGGTGGAGCGGTGCGACTTCAGCGTGCTGACGGAGACTGAGCGGGCGCGGGCCGAGGGCATGCGTGCGCGACTGATCAAGATGGGCCGCGAGAGTGGTCCGGTCGGCTACTCATTGAAAGATTAGTTCGGCAGGTTCTGTATGTAGGTGCTTTTCATGATAATGAGTAAGGAGTAACATTGATCTCAAGATGGCATGCAAATAAACATATAACAAAGAAATGAAAGGAGTTCAGATCCTGGGGAGTGAAACGGACAGAAAAAACAACAGAAAAAGAAAACAAGTCCAAACGCTAACCAAGGAATCAGCCAAAATTCAAACCATCCAAATTAATCCCAAAACCATCTGAAGTCATACAAAAACGCCAAATAGAAAGCCACCGTCATACAAAAACGTCGCCGTTTCGGCCCGCCTAGCTCTGGAACAGAGCAATGGTGTCCGGGTAGACATTTTTATTGTCAGCCGCGCTCGCCAGCGACGCGCCATCCCTGTCGAGCATGCTCGCGACGCCAATGGTGTTGAGGTTGTAAATGTTGACTGCCGGTGAGCTGCCCTCGATCGAGGTGATGCGCGCCTGGCACGACCGGCCGGGGATACAGGTTTGGCCGTAGTTGCTAAAGAACGAGTAGAGACCGGCACCGTACACAAGAACCGTATCCGAGTCCAAAACGCGCAGACCCCACGCCAAAGCACAAGTGGTATCCGAAGCATCGCAGGCCGAAAAGTCCGGGTCGTTGTAGGTCGCATTGGCCTCGAACGGTGTCGTGGCCACGGGGTTCGGCTGGAAGTAGGGCGTCTCGGACTGGATCTGGCCCATGAACACGTCGCGGGCGTCGGCGACCTGGTACTGGTACAGCGTGTGGTGCTCGGAGCCGGTGCCAACAAGCCACACCGGGCCCGACGATGACTCGACGTAGAGACCGCGGCCGCTGTAAATAGAAATCTGGGTATTGTTCCAGTCGTCCATGTCGTGGTCAGCCGTCCACAGCCAGACGTTTTCGGCATACACGGCGGCGGCAGACTTGGTCACATGCATGGACATGAAGGCGCCAATGCAGTTGGAGTTCACAGTGGACGACTGCGGGTTCTTGAGGCAGCCAGCAACTTGGAGTTCGGAACCCATAAAGCCGCCGATGCGGGTGTGGACATCCCAGATACCGCCCAGGTCCGACGAGGCCGACGCATCGAGGTTCCACTGGATCAGGATGGCGCCCGCCTGCGAACCCTGTGTCGCAAGCACAAAGTCGGAGAGCTCGACGGTACCCTGCTCGCCCGAATAGGCACCGACCTGCAGCAGCGGCCGGGGGTTGCTGTCACTCTTGAAGAAAGAGTCGCCGCCCGCCAGGATGACGGGGTAGGCCTCGCCGACGATGCGTGCACCAGGCGGTACGGTCAGCGTTTTCGTCACCACATACAGGCCGTAATCGAGGTAAACAACGTTGCCAGTGAGCGTGGCAGAGTCAATCAGTTCCTGGAGGACAGCCGTGTCGTCGGTGACACCGTCCCCCTTGGCACCGGCCGCACGAGCACTGAAGAAGTTGCAAGCAAGGAGGTTCTCGTACTGCGGTTTGGCGCGGGCGTAGTAGGAACCAGGAACGCCAGCAGCGGAAGCTACCGGGTTACCCGAGGCCAGCAACGAGGTGGGCCGAGGGTTGCCGTTGAAGCCGCCCTGGAGCGGCGTGGGGCCGTCGGGAATGTACTGGTGACCCTGGCCCCAAGCAGCGACGGTGACAGCGACGCCGCCGGTCAACAGGTTGCCGTCGGGGGTCTGCACAATGACAGGGACCTGGTTGGCGACAATGTTCTCGAGGATGATGCTGCCGGCGGTCTCGGGCTGCGACGTGTTGGGCACATATGCCGAAACAATGGCGACGCTGACGCTCGTAAAGACACTGTCAAATACGGTGATGGAGCCGACAGACTGGGCACTTTTGCCGCCCGACGAGACATTGAGGCCCACATCGCAGTTCTTGATATCAAGGCCGTAGTAGGTCCAGCCCCAGTCCCAGAGCTGGTTGATGGCCGTGACACAGCTGTCAAAAGCCAGATTGCGCATCGTGAACTGCTGGTTCCCGAGAGACGCGCCAATGGCACCGCCATCAAAGGACAGGTCCGTCATAAAACCACCGCTGCCGCTCTCGATGAAGAGGCCAATGTGTGCCACGCCCTTTGTCCGGGGCATGACAAAGCGCACATTCTGCAGGCTCGTGGCCTGGGCGGTCGGCCAGTGGATGCCGTACGCGAGCTTGGTGGCGTCAATGGCCGTGGTGTCGAGCACGAAGTTGCGGATCTGGCGATAAAACAGGTTGGTCGACAGCCAATTGGGATCCGGGCCGCTGTAGTAGGGGTCGCCGTCGATGAGGCCGAGACCGACGAAGTTGGATGCGGCCTTGAGGGTGGGCAGGTTGGTGGCGTCGCCGATCAGCTGGGTCATGTAGGCCGGCAGGATGGACGTGGACAGGACATAGGTACCGGCCGGGAAGTAGATGACGGCAGGCGTAATAGTCGAGGACTGGCAGCCCTTGCCGCAGCGGTTGCCGTCGGCAATGGCGGCGTTGATGGCGGCCGAGTCGTCGGTCACGCCGTCGCCCTTGGCGCCGTAGTCGAGCACGTTGCGGAAGACGACGTAGCCATCCTCGGCGTACGGAGCAAGGCCATTGTGTGACACTTCTTCCATCCAAAAGGCAGCCTGTATGGCGGCTACAAGGTAGCCCAGCAGGGCCAGCCATGCCAGCGAGGGTGATGCAGTCTTCATGGTGACAGGGTCGGGGTCGGTGAAGGGAACTTGAAGTGGCGTTTGCAAAAAGGAAAAGACGACGAGTGACGAGGATGAAAATGAAGTAAACAACAAGCGTAAAGAACGACACCGGCGATGGAAGTTGGAAGGAGAGACTATCGCCAGACTGTGGAGGATTAGGGAGTGGAAGACGACGCCGAAGATGAGGAAGAGGAGGGAAAGGAAACAAGAAAAAATGGTCCGAAGAAGAGAATGGAGAAGGAAAAGACGAAAACAAGAGACTCGTGGCCTGGCCGAAATTCTCGTGATTTACATATTTCCCGTCGCGAGGCGAAAGAACGAGCGTAACACGGCGTGATAATGTGCGGCGACAAGAATTCAATAGAAACGGGAAGCAGAGCCAAATGACGTCGAAAGAATGAAGGCGTTAGAAGCAAGCGTGACGGTCGTGTCGAGTGGATAAGATGTACGAATAAAGGCGCGATTGGCATTTGGAGATGCTCCAGATGATTTGTACAAATGCAATTTGTTGTGCCCCTTTTCGGTAGAAGATCGTCGGAAAGTCTCGCATGGCAGTTGCTACAAGGCGGACTGGACGCGAGGAAAGAACGGCTGTGAATTCGGGAGGAAAACAGTGTACACTGAAAGTACGACTGTAAATTCTGGAGGAAGACACTGTACACAGAAAGAACGACTGTCGCCGAACACAAATTCAGGGGCAGCGACCAAGAAAATGGGAAATACGGAAGGGTCGATCGATGTAAGGGGTGCCGAAGGAGATGAGCTGTGATGGAGCAGCCGTAGATGTTTACTTCTATGTTGTACTCTTGGCAAAATTCGGGAGGGCACAGTACTGTGCATTGGACAGGGCTACGACGAGCAGGGTGCATTCGCGTTCGAGTATTTGAAAAGTAGGGTAACGTGTGCTATATTATTGAATTGGCTCTCTGTTCAATTCAATGGTCGTTTGGAGGAATGTCGACGCGCCTGGGTCGTGCTTGCTGTTTTAAAAATGCATTATTGCCTGTTTTGTGCTTGCGTCGCGCCGCTCTTTCCTCATTCTATTCCTTCCAAATGTCTCAACAAGGCTTGCCAAGTGGGAAAGGTATTTGGGAGAAGAATGGGATGGAGAAAGAGCGCGTGGGTGTGCAAATGCAAGTAGACTCAGGAAGGAACGACGCGTTCAAACGTGAAGTGGTTCCGGGAACGAAGAAAAAGAAGAGAGTGTCGTGCTGATATTGTTCTCATCGCTTGCCTCTTGCCTACCTGTATATTGTATTCCTTTGCTCGCTTTCTTGTTTATTGAGACAATGCTCCGCCGACCCAACGGAAGCTGCGTTGTGATTTCCGAGTCTTCACGTTTTGGTCCTACCAGGTAAAGAGAGACAAAGGTCAAGAAGGTCAAGAAGTAGCGAGACAGGAGACAGGAACGACAGTAGCACCGTTGAGTGTGGTCCAGGCAGTTTCAAAGGAATTCATCATACTTGTCTATATGGTATAAATGCTGGTCGTCAAATGAACATTTGGAAATTAAACACGGCATGCAGAAGGCACAAAAAGACGCTGACAAGGCGCCGACAAGACGCAAAGACACACGTCTCGCATCGCTCCCCTCACTTCTTCTCCTTCGTGTACTCCCTGGCCTGGGCGGCGGCCTCAATCTCGGCGCGCTTTCGTGCATAGAAATGCTCGCCATAGTAGGTTTCCCCGGCGGCCGGTTCCCGCTCCCTTTCTTTGCCCTTGCCACGTCCAAACATGCGGCCGAGCCAGCCTGACGAGGAGGAGCCGTGGCCGGCGCCGGGACCACTACCAGGGCCCGTGGCGTAGGCGCTTCTACCGCCGTCCGCGCCTCCGCTACTGCTGGGACCTGCACTGGAAAAGAAGCCGCCCGGCTTTTCCGCCTGGGGTGGCAGCGCTAGGTTGGCAGCCACCCCACCCGCAGCGACTTGCCGATTCGGTTCGTAGGCATTCGTAGAGGAGAGGGCGAAGCGGGTGGCGGTGGCGGTGGCGGGCGTCGTCGATGTCTCCCGGCGGTGATCGCGGTAGCTGTCGGCGAGTGCAGCCTTTTCGGCAATGGCAGAACGGTCCGACGCCGACATGCCGGACAAGTCTGACTTTTGCGGCATGCTGGGCTGCTGGCCCGGGGCCGCGGGCTTTGCAGGGGCTGGCACGGCCCGCAGTTCGCGCATGCGGATCTGGTGGTCCAGGTGGGCAACGCGCGCGCGCTTCTCGGCCAGCTGCCGCTCCAGATCGGCGGCCTGCAGCTGGGCCTGCCGACGCATGTCGCGCAGCACCGTAAGGTCGGCAGCGTCCTTGGCCACGCGCTCCCGTTCTTCTTGCTCGATTCGGGCGCGCTCAGCGTGGCGTTCGCGCCGTATGTGTTTCTTGGTGTGTGTCATGTAGTATATTTGGTTCTGGTCGTCGAGCCCCTTGGCCTCATCCAGCCTGGCCTGTGCCTCACGGATCTGGTCGGCGGCATCGTCTTTCGCTTTCATGCGCGCCGTGCGATCGATCTTGGCCTGCCGCCTGGCCTCGCGACGCGCGCGCCGCATTGCGGCGACATCGGGCGGCCCAGCATCACCGACGTACGTGGTGCCTTTGCTGCTCGCCGCGGCGCGCTCGTACTCCTTGCACGGCGTGCAGTAGTGGGCCCAGCGCGTGGTGGAACCGAATCGGTCGCCCATGCCGTCAACGTAGACAGGGTACCGCCCGTCGGGACGGTGCTCGCGGCGGTCGAGACAGGAGCAGCAGCGCCGCGGGCCTGACGTCATCGAGCAGCCACGGCTCGCCCAGTGACCACAGTCGAGGGACGACGTGGCCGACGAGGAGGAGCCTTCGTCAGCAGTCAATCTGTCCGCGTAGTTCCAGCTGGACTTCTTTTCGGGGAGAACCGATGGACTAGCAATGGTCTCGCTGCTGCTGCGAGCATGATCATTGTAGGACGCCTCGTACGAGGGCGGCGATATAGATGGGGTGCCGCTGATGTGGTCACCGAGATCGATCAAGTCGCCTTGCGCGTCCGCTGGCGCAGTTGAAGAGCCAGGTGCATCACCGAAGCCGTGTGCTCTGTACGGCGGCGGCGGCGCGTTGTCGTTGTTGGCGCTGTGCATGGTGGGAAAAGAGAAAAGTTGGAGGTACGGCGGTCGACAATGCGGCCAAGGCGGTGCCGCCAAAAGGCAGGCGCTGAAAGGGCAACTACAGGTAGTTTGAAACAGGCGTTATGCACTGAAGCCACTGCACAAAGTAAATACAGAAAAGAGCAATCTCGAGAATGCAAAAGGTGCAGCTGGTAGATGTCGCCAAAGAATCGTGGTCGCTGAAGCTGCTATTGTAACGAGCCATGGATGAAGGACGGCGGCAACCTTTTGTATCGTATCCTCTTATTATTGATCGCAAGGCTGCCTGCAGTGCCTTGCAGTGTGGGCGCATTTTTGACATTCTGCCAATGCAGCCTTGGGAAGTCGTGGAGGCTGTGCCCAGCCCTTGCAACCCGCGCCACTTACACCCGACAAGGAAAGACCCCACATTTTATGGAATTGAGCTCACAGTCCTTTGGCGGATTTGGGTTTGGACAGCCAAGAGAGATTGCCCAAACAGCCAAACAAAGGACCACGAGAGCACACCCGCAGTGACCCCTGATTCACCTTGCTGAGCGGCTGCACAGCACCTCGGAGGGACAGCCTACCTTTGAGAATTTATCAATCTCTGAAGTTGTGATGCGGCATGGGATGACATACATGACGACCAAAGAGGAAAGAACAAACACTGACGGCTTAAGAGAGGGAGGGGTTGATAATAAAAAAATGAAATAAAATTAAAATTAAAAAGTAAAAAATAAATGAAAAAATAAAGAAAAGAAAAGAAAAAGAAAAGAAAAGAAACGAAAAAGAAAAAGCCAATAAAGAATACGTGGCGGCAGGCCGAATGAGGCGCTGGTTCTGGCAGAGGGTGTTGTTTACTTCCCTTTAGACCCTGTAAAGTCAACAAACAAGGCAAGGGCTCGCATCGCCGAACAAAGAAGTCGCGATGTACACAACAACACCATTGAAGGCAACAAGTCGAGTGCTGGAGATTTGTCTGAATGACCTGAAAGTATGAGTTGAATTTTTCAAGAGCAGAAAAAAGTTAGAATAAACGTATCCCATTTCAAGGAAAATGAGAAGCCTGAAAACAACCGTATTCCAAGTTGACCAAAAAACCTTCAAAAAAATAATATATACGGCAGGAGAGGGATTCGAACCCCCGTCCCCAAAGGGCCTGCGCGCCCCCGCCGCCAACAACTTTTCCAGGCTCAAGAGTAGAAAGACAGTAGAAATACGAATGAAAGAGACATGAAAAGGTAGAGGAAAGCAAAGGGTGCAAACGAGTAGATCTGGCCAGACACGACTGGCAGACCATTCCAGGCCTGTTCCCTTTTCAGTAGACTGTGCATACAGCGCATACAACATATAACAGTGCACAATGCCGAGGCCCGACGACCCAGACTCGCTGCGTAGCCAGTCGCCGTTGTCGTGAATTGTAGCCGCTGTAGGTTTGCTGATGTATAAACAATTGTTGGCCGTTGTAAGTGGATTTTGTGAGGTGTTGCGGAATTCCAATTTTGTTGTTGCTTCGGCTGAAGACTATTTTGGTCCTTTTTTATTTATTTTTTGTTCTTTTGTTTGGGCGTCGTGTATATTGCCAGAAAGGAGATTTTATTGCAAAGCGTGGTTGAAACCAGGAACCGAACACCAGAAACCAGACACCGAACACCGAAAACCCGAAAATCGATACCAGGAGAAGAAATGAGAAACAGAAACAGAAGCAGAACGAAATATGATTACATACGCTGGCGCAGACCAGCTTCTGTCCGGTCACCACCGGAGAACGGCTGCGAGGAAAACTTGTTGGCTTGGCGGGGCCGGCACAGGGTCTTAACCACTCGACCATCCTGCCTTTCAAAAGAGTATTGCAAAGTGAACGGGCGCAGCAGTATATACAGGATGGGCTGCACAATTTCTGTAAAAAAAGACGACGAGGAAGGTGGGGAGACGCGTTGAGGACGGGAAGGCGCGATGGTTTGTTACGGACGTGGACGGAAGGAGCTGGGGGAGGGACGGAGGCGGGAAAGAGCCGCAGGATGGAGACATGTAACGATGTTGGGACAATCACTTATCATGGACACGGATATGGCTGGTTTCAATAAGCACTTGCCAAACAAAAAGTACGAACTAAGAATAAAGGTGGTCAAAATAAATCAATCACGCTGGTACGATTCGTACTTGTGAAGCAACCAAATCCAATAGTTATATAAACAATACGCCCACACCGAAACCCCGGACCGCCCAGAAATCACAAAGTCCCCAAGGCTTCACAAACGCCAGGGCTTGCCGAGACGTAGGAATACCAAGTCAAACAAAAGTAAACAGTAGGAATGGAAAACAAATAAATATATAAAAAAGAAACAGAGACACAACGGACTCTACAGACCACCAGCGGCGGAAATCCGCGCCATTGGGGTCCGGTCGCCCGGCTTCTCCAAAATGTCCGCATAGCTCTCGAGACCGAGACCCATAATGCTAATCACCTCAAAAATGTGCGTGCCCTTGAACGTCTCCGCCCATAGGTGGATCACGGCCGTCGCAAGCTGACGCAGCTTGGCGCCGTCGTTCCCCGACGCCGTTGACGAAGTCGAGACTGCGGCCGACGCGCCCGATGGCGCACCGCCCGACAACGACGGGTCAATGGGCACGGCAAACTCCGTCTCGTCCAGCAGCCGGCGCACGTTGTCGAGCAGCGTCTTTTCCTCGGCCGAGATGGGTGCGTCGTTGGGGCCAATGGACGCCAGCGTAATCAGCCACTTGGACAGCAGCAGAGCACACTCCATATTGCACACTAGATTGCGACGTTAGAACAAAATAAAAACAAAACGTACAAACCAGTGGGCTTGCTTTGGTGGACACGATTTGACTCACAAGACAGCTGCATGCTCCACTCCAGGGACTTGGTCCGCGCCACGTAGTTGACGCCGGCCTTGACGAGCATCGCCAGCGCGTGGATCGCCTGCACCACAGCGCGCGTCGTGCGTGGACTGCGAACTAAGAGGGGCACGTCGTTGAATGCGTTGGCAATGATGCCGTGGTCGCGCGTCTCCAGCCGCCGGCTCGGGTTGAGGTCCGTGTACAGCCGGATGTATGCTAGCCGCAAAAGCGCCGTCGCGTTGAACGCCACGGAGCCACTGTGGTAGTTGTCCGCCGGGTTCATGCCAGCCTGCTGGTGCTGGTGGGCACTCTCGGCGGCGCGCATTTGTCGGTGCTGCTCGAATCCGATCTGCCACAGCCGCAAGCCGTGCGCAGTCTCCTCGACGTCATCAATCTTGAGGCCACGGTGGATGCCGTACGGTGTGGCAATGCCGACAGAGGTCTGCTTCAGCAGGTAAATGTGCTGGATGAAGCAGTGCATCAAGATGTAGTTGCCGAGTGATGTCACATGACTGAGCGGCACCTGGACGTTGCGGTTGAGGATTCTCGAAAAGGCCTCCTGCAGAGGCAGCTCGACACTGCCATAGGCCTGGCGTGCTTCCTGCCACTGCCACGCCGTTTCCATTCTCCAGAGTCGCGAGGGCTGCGGGAGAACCAGGTTGACCTCGGATGTCAGCAGCAGGGGCGGCGTGTTGTACACGACGCTGCATAGATTGAAAAAGCAAAACGCGATCAGCTTGGTGCGCGTACTGCCTTCAACGCGGATCCACGTGTCCCAGTCAGTCACCTGGCTGGACGGCTGGGATTCGAGGCCCTCTTCGCGGACAAGAACGGCCAGCTGGCTTTGCAGAGAGAGCGCTTCGTGCAGGATGGCCTTGGGGCCCCACAAGCCGACGGCAAACAGGAGCAGGAGAGCCTGGATGGTTTCGAGGCGAGCCTGCGGCGTGTTTGGCGAGCTAAAGGCCGGTTAGTATATTTTATTTTTATTTATTTGAAAAGAAAAAAAAAAGAAAAAGAGGGGTGGGGGCGACATACTATGGCTCGCGATGTGTATCCTGGGTCAAGGGACGGTCGTGTTGCACCGAGTTGAACGAGTGCCGGTAGCCCGTGCTGGGTGACGGGCGTGTTGAATGTGGGCTGTAGGCGGCCGAGGTAGGAAGCAGGCTGTGCACCTCATGACTATGACGACGGCGAATCTGCTCAAACGCAATGGCCTTGGCGGCGTACCACAGCGCATAGCCACGGTGACTCTCGAAGCGGTACTGGGCACCGACAGCGAGAATGGCCAGAATTAATTCGGGCGAGAGCTCACCAGGCGACAGGGTCGGCAAATGCAAAAATGGGAGGTGCTCGTGGAAGCCGCTAATGTATCCCTCAAGGAAGCGGGTCAGCGTGTGCCGGGACGGGCAGACGAAGTCGGTAGGCAGAACCGACGAGAACTCTTCGAGGCGGCTCTTGATCGTGTTGTGATCCGCCAGTCCAATGCGCCATCCGGGAGCGCGCATCGAACCTTCGTCTTGCGAACGCTGGGGACCGGATTCCGAGTGTATGTCGCGCATGTCCGGCTGCACAGATGGGAACCGTGTCGAGGGAAACGACGAGCCAGCCATCTTGGACATGTTGTTGCTGCCACCACGGCCCCACATGCCAAAAGGCTGGTCGGACTCGAGTGCTGTTGGCAAAAAGTGCGAGGACGAAGTAAAGTCGTCGAGGAACAAGTGGTAGTCGTCAAACGACGCGGCAGGCGGCTGGCCGGCGTAGGCTGGCGGGATGGCCTCCTGCGACGCCGGCGCCTCACGGCTGCGATCATTATACGGCGGTGGCGTTGTATCAAAAGACTTGACGGGCGGGATCGGGCCGGTTGACGACGAGGGGCCAAGATCCGACATCATGGGTGGCATGACGCTAATTTCGGCGGCCGATGCCAAGTGCGTGGCGGCATCTGAAAGCAGATCCAGGTTACAGGCCGGCACGTTTCTGGATGCAAGCCGGGGGTCGGTCGGTTGCGGTGGCGGCAACGACGCAATAGAATGTGACGGGTGGGCGGCATGGACCGAGTGCTGTGATGGCGACGGAATTGGTTGAGGTGCTTGGGCGGGGTATCTGGAAGTTGAGGACTGGCGCCGCTGCATGCCCATCATACTCATCTCGCCATGGTCCTCCGAGGACATTGTGTGGCCGCTGCCCGATGACGTTTTCCGGATTCGGCTGGCATCCTTGCCGCCCTCATTGAGATGAACAAGCTTCTCATGGCGGACTAGAAGGTCACTGATGTCCATGTATGAGCATATGTGTTATACGTTGGGGTGATATGACGCAAGGGAGTAAGGTGTGCAATGGGTAGCATATGTTTGATGTGCGGATGCACGCGCACCTGGTAGGAGACGTAATACAGTGGGATGGTGAAGTTGTAGTGCAAGTGGTAACGTGTATGAGCGTAGCTGGTAATATGTACGTAGAGTAAAAATTGACGAGCAGCAGGTGATTGGAGAAGTAGCCAGAAAGACGCAGGCTCGGGCGGATCGTATGAGAGATCGGAACGAGACAAGGCTGAGAGAAAACAATAAGACAACAGAATATGAAGAAGAACGCTGAAGAGTAAGGCAAAGACAGGAACGAATATGGCTACGGGTAGCGAGGAAAGGAAATTAGAGACCGCGAGGCTAGGGGGATTTTGAGGGGAGGCCTTCGAGCATGCGTAGGTTCGGTCCGGATTCCGTGATGAATATATTGAATCGCGTATCCGACGTTGTTGCTTTTGCTCGCACTTGTATAACTCGGATCCGCGTCCACCCTCATTACCCCATATAACACCTGTTGGCTGTCGTCGACAAATCCCCAAGATTGGTATCAAAAAGGGAAATCGTAGAGGCGAAAGGAAGTGAACTGTAGCGGATGGAGGAGGCAAGTCGCCGAGGTGATACGAATGTACAAAGGGTGAGGTAACGATGGGCATGTGAAGGAAACGATGGGGAGTCGATTTTGGGGGAACCAACGATGAAAGAAGAGACGACGCGATAAAAAATTGAAATAGACGAAACCAGCAATCGCTTGATGAGAAAGGTGATGAAGAGAAGACGGTGCCAAAAAAAGAGTCATCAAGGAGAAGATTAAACATGGGGAGAAGGAGATCAAAACTCACCGTCGACCAAAGGTCTTTCCACAACGCGCCCAGTTGCAGGCAAAAGGCTTCTCTTTGGTATGTGTCCGCTCGTGTCTTTGCACATGCTCCACACGCCTAAAAGAGAAAAGAGTTCAATGTAAGCTAATATGCGCGGAAAGCGGAGGTTGGAGAAGGGATGATCAAAGGGGGTGAAGGGGGTGGGTTGCAAGAGGGGATAGAGCCGGCGAAGAGGAGGCGAGGAGACGATGGTAACGGGGAACGGAACCGCTCATCGGCTCTATCACAAATCAAGATCAGACGCGGCTGAGGGGGAGTCGGGATCTGGAAGTCGGAAATCGACAGAAAAGGGGTCAACAGGTGCATATTGCACATACCTAAACCGTTTGCTGCAGTATTTGCACGGCAGTGTCTTGGGCTTCAACGGCCGGCCCTCGGCACTGTGTTCAGTCATTCCTAAGTTTGAAGGTGCTTCGATGGGCTGAATGGCTAGCATGATCTGGCTTCAGGCTTTCATCTGTTTCGTTTGTATTTATCTTTTCGGTCGACTTTTATTGTTGTGCGATCATCAACCGGTAACAAGTACGGAGCAGAAAAGCAGCGTCTGTCTTCTTGGCGTATGCGGAGTAGCAAATGCGAGTCGTCCAAATTCGAGAGTTGAAGGTTGAAAAGCCCCAAAGTTATAGTCAAAGGCGCATGCGCTTGATCTTCTTTTGGACTGCGGAGACGAGCTGGACTGCAAGAACAAATGGTAAAATTAGGCCGCCGAATTTGCTGCCGACGGTATTGCTGCGTAGCTGTTTCGGAGTTTCGTCGTGCCCTGGGGCTTTTCTTGTGACCGTCTTTTGCTGTTGCCTGCTTTGATGCTGATGATACTTGGTCGTCGGTGAGAGGTGGAAATTACGAGGTGCTGTAACTTGAGATTTGGGCGCGTCCCAAAGTCCAAAAAAAAAAAAAAAACCGAAGACGGAATGCCAAAGTCGCTCAGCGTAAAGCGTTGAGTGGGGGGCTGGGTAAGCTGGGCAGTTGGGTATTCAGGGCAAGGTAAGGAAGCCTATAAGGTATGATGGGACGATAGGTGTTTATGGAAGAATAGAAGAGCGTTATGTGGGAGGGGAAGAGGAGAAGTATGAAGGGGAGAGAAGAAAAAAGAGAAAATAAAAAAAGAGGAAAAGAAGGGGTGAAATTCAGTTTGAAAAATAAAAAGAGAATCAACACGTCGCCTAACAGCGGGCCGTCTGTTTGCGGGGAGAGAAATACAAGACAATAAAAAATGGACGGTATGGGGAAGGAGGAGACGTCAAATGGAAAGCGGTTCTCCGCTCCCAAGAAAAAAGGGTGCTGCAGTGTGGGAATTATGGAATATGGGGGCGGAACCAAGATGGGAGCTAGGAAGCCAAAGACAAGACGGGGGGCGGATAGGGGAAGACAGAAAAAGGTTAAGGATAAAGGAGAAGGTCTGGAACACACAGCCGCTGTGTATTCTTCGTCCTCTTATTTTCCTTGTTTCTTTTTTCTCTTTAAACTGAGTCTGCCCTTGCTGGGCGATGTTTCTGCAGACTTCCGAGGCGGTTGCAGTGGCAGCGTATCAGACTGCGCGGTGCCTTTTCTGGGTGGGACGAGGGGCGAGGGGGGGTTTTCTGCGGTAGGGTAGCAAAACGGTAGGCCCCAGTGGAGAGAGATATCCGGTACACACGGTAATATTCTCCGCGCGATGCGAGAGTTGTGAGTAAGGAAAGCAGGGAAAACAAAAGAGGTGGACGCTCTTTGGCCACTCGTTCTCGGACGGGCCGCTTAGACCAAACTAAGAAGGGAAGGCTGGGGAACCGAAGGTGAGGGGGTGGGTGGAAAGCGAGATGGAGTCCTGGGAAAAGCACCAGGAGCTAGGAAGGCGTGGATAGCTTGGGGGCAACTCCAAGTATGCGCGCTCTCAAGATCAGTGGCGCAGAGGATGGGACAGAATGGGTGTCGATGATACAGGAACGATTGGTACCCTGTAACTTTGCTGTGAACGGCGGGCGTCGTATTTTGGTTCTGTCGTGAATGGGTTATGTTGTCGCATACAGTCGCTGAAGAGCCAGAGCCGGACCAGTACTTCGATGGTGGAGAAGTGGAGAACTGACAGGGAGTCAACCAGGTGGGTAATGAAGGCAAGAAGGTTCAATGTGAGGGAAAGGCAAGCTACGACATGCAACACGTCAAAGTGAGCGTAGCCAGTCGTGTTGGTGCGTAGAGGTGCGAACGAGTGCAAACAAAGGACAGTTCCCTAGTGACGCCGTAGAAGGCGGAAAAACGGACAAGACTATCTCCCTGGAATGAGCAAAAAGGCGGGGAAATTTTGTGCTTTGAATTAGGCCAATATGGCGTGTTCATGGCGTGTTGGAAATGCGTTGCGCGCCGTCGTGTATTCAAACAGGTGCATCCACCTCGCAACGGCAGACAGCAGTGGACGACGTAGTGGGTGCAGTACCGTGTTGTGGTCAATGCCCTGTCTCTCTTCGTTTGTCCAATTTATTGGTCTCCTCGTCAGGGTGCTGCCGACAAAACGGTAGATCGTTTTGTTGTGCCTGTGTTGGACAGATGTTTCGCTGCCCATGCAGATGTGCCGGGGCGGGAAGAAACACAGAATCTGGGGAGCAGGTGCCAAATTGCGGAGAGGAAAAAGAGGAGGGAGGCGAAGGGGGAGACCGGTTCTTCGTCACAAGCAAATTTGGAGAAAATGGTTCAGAATGAGGTACACGGCGTTTGTACTCCGTGGAGCCGTCATGGTGTCCCGGGCTGACTAGGACCGGGTACAACATACAAAGTACATTAACACGTACAAGTTATGGTCGCCAGTTCCGAAGTAGATGGCCTATAATAATTTTGATAGATTGGTTAGAATACGGGAGCCATCGGCAAGATGAAGAACAGACGAGAGTGGACGGCTAGACCAGGAAACTGCACCCGCAAAACACAAGGACACAGAGCCGTGCAAGGGTCACTGAGATGCGTGAGATACGCGATGCGCATATGCCGCGTTGAAATAGCGTCTGGAGTTTAAGGCAAAAGGATGCGCACAAGGAGCCCGGCGATCTCCAGATGCGGAGGGTGATGGAAGGGTGTAAGAGTGGAGGATATCTTACATAAAACGACGCGAAGGGAAGGTCTATTGTGACTGCGTCGTCTGTTGCTCGTAGTGGTCGTCGTGCCTTTTCTGCACAGTTTGCATGTGCCCGTTGGCGGACTGACTGGGCTGATGCTCTCGCGTCCGTCTTGCTCTCGCGCCTAACTTTGGTGCTAGCTTTCTTTACCGCTGTGATTTGGTGGGTAATAAGACACTCTCGGGATGTGGTGCGAGACGTATTGATTCGAAGAGACCCAAATACAACGGCGAGAGGTACTCAAGACAGGGAGGAGCCTGCGATCCCGCGAGTCCGTCAGCCTATGAACCTGTGGGCCTGGTGATCCTGTGTGTTTGGGGTCGCCGGCAGGTCTGGGAGAAAAGCTCCCTGGGCATTCTGAAATGGAGGATGGTGGCCTATCCGGAAGAGCCTGTCGCGAGACCAGAAACGCGACCAAAGAAAAGAGGGCCGACAGGGCAAAGGGGCATTGACTAACCAGATGAAAACAGTGGGGAACGGGGAATGGGATGGGGAGAGACAAAGTAGAAAAGATGGGGGTAAGAGTCGGAGAGAGGAGACTGTACGACATACGGGTGTACATGACTAGGTAGAGCTGGCGGAGAGAAACGTTGCGACTAGTCACAAGTCGATCAGTTCAAGCAAATGAGGACAGCGCTGCGCGGGGGATCTTGGGGGGTGGTCGAATGGGCACAGGCCAGCACACAAAAAGACAAGTCAGAGGAAAAAAGTGAGGCTTTCCGTTTGTGTGTGTTGATTGGGGGTCAATGGATTTCCCAATTTAAAGACTGCCGCGTACGGAGCAACTACTAAGCATCGCTCCTACCCATTCCCCATCTCCTCTATGTCCTCTTGCCTTCCCAAAACGGCTGTCAAGATCCTTTGCGCCTTCCTCCAATAGTGCTATTTCGAGGGGCGCGTGGGGAACGACAGTTGTCTCCAAGCCTGACTGATTCATTACGGGGTGCGAGGATGTGAGGAAGAGAGGCATGCAGGCAAGATAAGTTCAGGCTTACCGATCCTCTGTCCTCTAGACAGTGACAAATTATGCACTGGACTTTCGGGGTTGTGGATTTGCGGAGAGGGGACAGAAGGAAAGCCCAACATAAGAGGAAGGCAGGCCCCAAGTGCCCCAGACGAGGTCAGTCACCATTTCTCTGTCCTCTGGGAAAGAGCGACGAACGCGCGCGGAGATGGCTCCACTACGGAGTACATGGATGCCAACTTAGCAGGGCACCTTTTGGTTGCCAAAGTCCAACTTCACTTTTCCCTTCGTCGTTATTTGAATAGGCATTTTCGACAGACGAACTACATTCGTTACTCGTAGCTGTCCGACGCCGTCTCGTTGGCAATCACGGCGTTAGAACCCCCCCTCTTCGTTCCCCATTTCGCTCCTTCCCGATGACATCGTTTTTTTCCAAAGCAGGCGATACGTTTTCCGAGCGATCTTGCCGACCAACCAATCGCCCGCAAGATACGTTTCACTGAACATAACTGCCCTGATAGGAAGGCGCGATGGATTTGCCCTGACTTGATATGCACGAAAATGTTTGCGTAGAAGTGGATTTCTAGTACAAATACAGAATATGTTGTACATTTCGACATAGATTTGTACCTGAACGTATCGTTTTATTGACTTTTTCTTTCGCTGTCAAAATGCCGTCCTGAATTCTTTTTCAATGGGAGCAGCCCCATTCTTTCCCTTTCCCCCAACTTTTTTGTTCGCACCCATCTGCCTCTCGCTCGCTCCTTCCCAATGTAGCGTTGTTTCCCATCCCAGTATGTTGTATTTCGTACTAGTACAGAATACATGTACCTACCCAGCATTGGTGTCCACCTGGTTTTGCGGAGACGAGGGGTTTTGGGGCGGGGGTGCAGGGGCGACCGGCGAGTGTGAGCGAGGGGAATGGGGGACATCAATGCTGATGCCCCACTCTTGTCGGTTTTCTTTCTCCTCCCCTCTTTTCTGTGCCGTCCTTGTGTGATTGCACTTTTGCACTTTCCTCCTCAGGCGGCCCCGCTTCTGTGTTTTTGCAGGGCGTCATGACTTTTTTATTTTCGCAGAGTGCGGAGATACAGTGCCTTCCCCACAGTGTCTACGTCGAAAGATCGGACCGAGTTGCGACAGAGAGGGAACGTGAGGAGGCAGGTGCGACTCTCCTTGTCGCTTCGGAGAATCTTCGACCAGAGGACAGAAAAGAGAGAGAGATAGAATCGCTCCTGCCTGTTATGCGTCTTAATTACGGCCCATTTGTTTAAGCATATATTTCCAGGGGCAAATAAAATACGAAGCTCATGTGCTTCGTATGTTTTCTTGCTGTGTAGTGCCAACAGTATTTTGTTTTAAATCCTTCCTCGTCGATCTCGCCAACCTCGCCAATAAAACAAAGCCTCCTCAATCTGTTCTCTTTTTTCTTACGTCCTCGCTGGATCGGTGACTATCCACTGCAGTGATAGTGTCTCTGGGCCGCCCAACTTGGCGGCAGCGAGTATCGAGCACACATTGGAGAGACGAGACAGGTACAAGAGATAGGAGACAATGACGGGAGCATGCCGTTGGTCCCATGAAGCCCAGAAAAAAGGCTTTCAATTGTAGCACTCGTCTCCCGTGCGTTGAGGACGGCACAGATCAACTTGGAAACTTGCGACAACAGAACACTGTCCAGAGATGGGCATTGTAAGGACAGAAAGTCCTGGCGCATTCTGGGCCGTGATTCTGGGCCGTGCCTGGCACGGGAATCGGTCAGTGTGCAGTATCTGGGTCAGTATATGGGTCAGTATCCGAGGCCTGGTCGGCTAAGATGCCGAGACCAGTGTCAAAGACGTGTGTCAAAAGAGGCGGTCAAGGGGTAAGGAACCCCCGGGAAAATTCCCACATCTGTTGAACTTTCTCCACGGATCTCTCCTCATATTTCTCAGCTATCTCCACAGTCTCGCCAGCAGCACAAGTCTTAATTTTCTTCTGTTCTCCAAATCTTGCATGAAGCCGCTGTCGTCGCGTTGTTGTGCTACAGATGGAAACGATGCTAGAATGTGGCAGAGTCGCAAGAAGAAGAAGAGGAGGAAGATGAAGAAATAGCTGCTTTGTACGTATTGGCCTGCTGCCGTCGCGTTATAAATCAAAACAGACACAGAGACTGAGCGCCTACTGTCAAGGCATGAACGCCGTGCTGAGCCGTGTGCAAGTGCAAGATCAAACTGGCGGTCAGTGCTCCTAACTACATTCTACGTCGTGCACGTCTTTTTGTTCGGCGTCTTGAGTGATTCTCGGTATTTTTGCTTTCTTTTCTTGGCACTTGGTTCTATTCGCTTCGTTTGTCTTACTCGAATACAAGCTGTCTTTGACGATAGTTTCGTACTTGCTGGCCAGCACTGCTGATCCTCGTGAACCCCTTCAGCTCCCAGTAAGATGCCTTGGGGAAGAGATTTATCTCCTACTCGTGTTACTCCAAAGTCCAGTTACTGGTCAGGACCTGAGACGGTTTGGGGGCGTAGCCGCGGTGTCGACATCCCGAAGGATCTCTGGTTTCTTGTCACACTCAACCTAGAAACGCAAGGGCCATCCCCGAACGGGCCTGGACAGTTTGGCCCCCAAACCCGCCCCAAAAACAGCACCTCGGATCCTGCAGAGCCGCTGTGCGCGCCAGGCGTCCAAACAGTGACAGGAGAGACAGGGGGCGCGATTGAATATCCGTGTACATCCGTCGGTGGTTCACGTCATTGCCGGTGTCTATTCCCGCACACACCTTGGACGCTCTTGACTTCACCCCCAAAGGTACTGTTTCGCTTGCGCGCCATTGATGACCCGACTGTCGCAAAGAAAGAAAGAGGGGAGTGACAATAGGCGAGTTTGGGGACTTTCTCCTTTTCACTATGCTCCTCCAATCTACTGCCCGACGAATTCGGAGTATAATTTTTGTGGAATTCGGGAGGGATGTTGATGGAGACGCATGGAGCAAGTGGAAATGAGACGACTAAGATGAGGAAAAGAGGAGCACAACCCAGTGTCCCGGAACCCTAAAGCGTCGCTTAAATCAAGCCGGAACTGCTTCAGACGAAGAGGTATCCCGCGTTGATCTTTCAAAGGCTATGCAAACTTACATGCGAATATCTTCACCGCAACACGTCACAGTTTGGCAAAGAAAACAACAGCATAAGCACTGCACTTGGAAAGAAACGGGTTACTCCTTGCACACTTTGATAGTAAGACCGGCGTGAGCGGAAGACCAGCCACAAAAAGGAGAGGTAGAGGTCAGATGCCTTAGAAAGCAGAGAGGAGAAATGATTGTGCAATCATGAAAAGAGGGCCTGCCAAGCAACAAGCCATTGGCCATTGGCGGCATTAGTGTCTGTATTGTGTATCCTGTTCTCTCTGTAAGGTGTTTATGTTGTCGTCGTCGTCGTCGTCGTCGGTTCCCCCTCTTCTCCCTGCGTCACAGGTTTGCTTTGGCCCGCTGCTCCTCGGCTGCCCAACGTGCATTGATCCGGCTGTTCTGCCAGTACGTCCACGCCGCCACCGCCAATCCCAGCGGCGGGCACAGCAGCAGCACATTGTGCCACCATGCTGGGCTTGCCGCCTTGATCTGTGTCATGGCCGCCTCCACCTGGGCCGCCAGCTCGGCCTTGTCGCCGTCGTTCCAAAGCACCACCCCGAGCGTCTTGGCCCCGGCGGCACTCCGCGCATCCCGCGCATCCCGCGCATTCCGCGCCTCCGCCCGCCGCGCCTTGTCGCGCACGTCCCCCTGGCTGCGCACGCGGTTCGCCGCATCCTCGGCCGTCAGGTGCGGATCGCGCGCCCGCAACCGCGCCATTTGGATCTCCGGGTCCCGCACCGCTACCACCAGCACCGTCCCGCACAGCACGTCCAGCTTACTCTCAAACAGCAGCGGAATGTCCAGCACCACCGCCCAGTGGCCCTTGATGTACGCTGCTGCGAGGGCGCGGTACATGGCGCCCCGCACCGCCGGGTGCACAATGCTGTTGAGCACGCCGCGGTCGGCCTTGCGTTCGGGGCTGTCGCCAAACACGCGGCGGCCCAGCGCCGCGCGGTTCAGCCCCGACCCGGGCCCGTTCTGTAAGAGGTCGGGCGTCGTCGCTCCAAAGTGTGCCACAATCTTCTTGTACGCCGGCGTCCCCGGCTCGACCACCTGCCGAGCAAGCTTGTCGGCGTCGATCACAGGCAAGCCGTACGGCGACGCGCCCAGCAGCGACGATACGGTCGACTTGCCTGTGGCAATTGACCCAGTGAGGCCGATGAGGAGCATCGTGGCGATGGGGGGGAAGGGACGGCGGGTCGAATTGCGGCGAAAATCGGTGCTACAGACGCAAAATGGAGCCTGCAGAATGCACAATGCCGTGCAAGAATGTGCTGCGCCAAAGGTCAGTGCTGGCTGCAGTGTCAACAGCTTACGTGCTTGTAACGGGCGTCGTCAGCAACAATGTTGTCGTCGAGTGCGAGAGCAGTAGAAATATCCTCACAAGTGAAGACGAGTCGACATGTGGTTGTTGACGTTGGCAGCGATCAATGTAGCCTCGGATAAGCTCAAAGCTATTGGCAGTGCACAGAGCAGCAAAGGTTCCCCGCGCTTATGGCGTAGTTGCTGTTAGCTAAAAGGCATTAGACAGCATCACGTGCGCTGATCCACAACAAAACCCAGTGACTGTCATGGGGCAGTCACTAACACGAGCTGGGGAGGAAGGAGCCATCAAGGGGTTGCCCTTATAAATGGACGCGTGAATGTGTTATATTGTAAGAGAGAATACAGCATGTTCAATCAAGACGTTCTCGATTCTCAATCCCACTCCTTGCTCCTCATACAGACGTGTTTACTAGCAAGTTTAGCTCTTCACGTCCGTCTTACATCATGGTTGGGTTCTGGACGGCTTACATTGGGTCACGGTTACAGACACTCGAACAGCACAGCTTTATGTCTCTCTAAGAGACGCCCGAAACATGCCAATTACGAAACAAAATAGTTACAGAGTCATCTTCGGTACAGAATATACAATTCCTGTCCTCGAAACCAATTCCGATAGAGGCAGCCGTTGTGGCGATGGTCGCGAATTCCTTAAGTGAATGAATAGTTTCAAAGTGGGGTCAATTGACGGCATTAGACTTTTTTTTTTTAAAAAAAAAAAGTTGTCAAACAACACGACAAAAAACGTCACTCTGTCCGCCGTGTTGTCAACCGTCCATACACAATTGTCCGCACACCCTCCCACACATATACCATGACAAAAGACCGGCCAGAAGGCGTCCGTGTGGACCACCACAACGACCACAACGACCACGACGACGCCGCCTCGCACACCTCCGACACCTCCCACAACTTCGACCTCTTTGCCGAACCCCCAGACTACTACCCGCCCTCTCCGCCGCCCACTACCGAGCAGCATGCGCTCGGCCGCAGCGGCGTTCAGCTGACGCTGCACCTGGTCGGCCACAGCGTGCTCGAGGCGCACCGCCTGTGGAACGGCAGCCGCGTGCTGGCCGACTACCTGGAGGAGCGAGAGGCCCAAGGCGACCATGTCGTCAGGGACAAGACCGTCCTCGAGCTGGGCGCGGGCGCGGGCCTGCCGGGGATTGTGTGCGGGCTGGTGCTGGGGGCGCGCAAGGTGGTCGTAACCGACTATCCGGACCTGGACCTAGTGCAGACGATGCGGCGGAACATTGAAGAGGCGGAGGCCGGCGCGGCCGCGGCCGCGTCTGCGTCGGGCCAGCTCGCAGGCTATGTGCCCGGCACCGTGATTGCGGACGGCTACGTCTGGGGCGGCGACCCAGCGCCGATGTTGGCCCATCTGCGGTCAGCCACGAGCGGGGATGACGGGGACGAGGCGAGCGGCGCGGGAAAAGCGAGCGCCAGCGAGGCCCAAAAAAGAGCCCAAAAAGGAGCCCAAAATGAGGACCTGAAATATGACATCTTGCTGCTGGCGGATCTTCTCTTCCGTCACGCCGAGCACAGCAAGCTGGCCTACAGCGTGGCCCAGACCCTGCGGAACGCCCCCGACAGCCGCGCCTACGTCTTCTTCACGAGCTACCGGCCGTGGCTGCGGCACAAGGACCTGGCGTTCTTTGAGCACGCGCGCGACGCGGGCCTCGTCGTCGAGCATGTGCTGGAAAGGCGCCTGGAGAAGCCGCCGCTGTTCTTTGAAAACGACCCGGGCGACGTGAGCGTGCGGTCGACCGTGTCGGGGTACTTGCTGCGGTGGCCGCAGCCCGACAAAAGCGAGGATCCGGCAGCGTTCTGGCCGCCAGGTGGTATGCCCGTAGAACCGGCGCAGGAGCCGCCCGCAGCAGGCGATGCGTAAAGGCGCAGAATATTTTGTTGTTCGTCCATGTGCGACGTACAGTAGAGAGCATTACCTAGAATATCATGCTATTTTCATCGTACTGTCGGCCGCGCGCTGCTATCCGAACCGCTGCCGCGCCAGCTCCCGCAGCATGTCCATTGTCTCCTCCTCCCGCGCCCGGTACTGCGCTCGCCGCTCGGCCAGCTCGTCGTCCCGTGCTCGCTGCTCTTCTTCCCGCCGCAGCTGCCACAGCGTCCGTCGCGCCGCCGCCTCGTCGGCCTCCTTTTTCTTTTCCTGCGCAGACCGCCGGCTGCTCCCTCCCTCGTCACCGCCCATCAGCTCGTCGTCGCCCACCAGATCCCCGCCCGGCGACCGGTCTCGGAACCCGCGCATTTGCGCGTTGCGTTCGCGCTTCTTCTCGAGCTGCCGCTCGCGTGTGCCCGCGGCGGCCCGCGGCACGAGCTCGTCCAGCCGTTCGCGCTGCTCGGTGCGGTCAGCACGACGGGCAAGACGCAATGCGGCCCGCTCGGCTTGACAGTCTTCTTCTTCCAGCGCGCGTCGTTCGTCCAGGTCGGCGCGGCTGGGGATCGCCGGACCGGGAACGCCAAGATGCCGGCTGCGTGCGACCGAGCCGACGGCTATGCTGCTGGGGTCGCGCTCGTCTGGTGGCAATGCCGGGCCGTAGTCGCTGTCAGAGGACTCCGAGTCCTTGTCCTTGTCCTCCTCATGATCTTCCACTCGCGCATCCGCAGCCACATCTCCCCTCACGGCACGGAGAAACAACTGTGGCTCGTACCACTTGTCCGCCAAGTCGCGCCCATTCCACTTGTCCACAAACCGACGCCACCGATTTTGGGATTGGTGCTCGTCGAGCTCGGCCAGCGTCAGATGCTTCTCCTGCGAAAGGTACGCAGCAAACACGGGCGAAAACTTGCTGTAGTCGGCGCCAGCCACCAACAATCGAGCGCCGTGGGGAAGCTGGACTGGCTTTCCGTCTTTGTCTTTATCTCGGCCCCTGTCTCTGTCTCGATGGTGGTGACTCCTTGACCGGTGACCGTCTCGATCCTCTATCCGGTCCTTGATCGTCTGTTGTTTACGCTCGCGTGGCGAACGTGACCGAGTCCGACGATGTTCGCGGTGGTGGTGCTGGTGTTGACGGTGTTCACGCTCACGGTGACGGTGCTTCTCTCGTCTGCCGGGACTCGACCGCCGAGACCTCTCAGTGCCTTTGTCTTCTTCCATGTTGGCAAATGTGGACCTGCCGCTGTTATGATCTGGACGTGAATATGAGAGTGAACAAGTTGGATGAAGGTCGGCGCCAAAAAGAACAAGTGAAATTTAGTGGGGCAGAGCTCCAGCTAGGCCAATTAGCAGGCAGACGCAACCGTTTTCTTGCTGGTGCAACTGCTGCATAACAACGAATGAATACCACCTGACTGTCTGTGGCGAGAAATATTCACATCAACAAAAAAGGATAATAATGAAGGAAGTCAATTTGGCATGAATGAAGGGAAATATAGTGGAGAGAAAATAAAAACTAATAAGAACAAAGTAAGGGGACAAAAAAAAGGGAAAGGAAAGTATCCAAACAAGATAAATCGTGCGCTACACGGCAAAATAAATATCAAAACCATAAATGAAGTAAATTGTCCCAGAAAATTTAAAAGAAACCCCAAATAAAAAACACCACTCAATATGACACGATATGCCGCCCTGGGTATTCGAAATAATCCCCCCACCCCAAATAGCTGGATAAGAATGGAGACGATGCTGGAGCTCTTCCGTGCGTCCCTTTTCGCCCAAGTCGACAGAATAACAGTCCACATAAGCACAAGGCACCTACAAAGCGTTGTT
Source organism: Sporothrix schenckii 1099-18 (assembly GCF_000961545.1). Taxonomy (NCBI): domain Eukaryota; kingdom Fungi; phylum Ascomycota; class Sordariomycetes; order Ophiostomatales; family Ophiostomataceae; genus Sporothrix; species Sporothrix schenckii. The sequence continues at coordinate 4,551,837 of NW_015971148.1, forward strand.
ATGAATTGTGCATCCGACACACTGACAGTCGTCGCCACAGGGGCATGTCAACCCCTCGCCATCGCAATCCATCACGGAGTAGCTGACAAACAAGAAATCGCCGGCAGGCAGCGATGACTGCTGGTCTTCGCTGACACCCGACGTGTCAGACGCCGAGGGCGTAAAGGCTTGTTGCGAGGGTGACGTAGAATCCGCGTTGGCTTGGGGCGGCAGTGTCGTCGTCACCGTCGACGTCGCCGTCGCCGTCGCCGTCGAGGTCGAAGTCACCGTCCGTGCACTCGAGTTGCTCGGCGAGTCGCCCATGTAGCTCCACACCGAGCGGATCGTGTCTTGTGTCGCATTGTTGAACGGGTGCGCAACGCAGCCTATGCATTCGCAGCCGTCACCGCACGAACACATGTGCAAGTCGTCGCCACCGTCCAACAGACCACCATTGTGTATCGCAAACTGTTGTTGCTGCTGCTGGTGATGCTGTTCATGCTGCTGCTGTTGTTGGTGTTGTATTGTTGCTGCGTCATACCCTTGATGTTGTCCCTGCATGTATAGATGTGCATCGGGTCCGGTCGTGATTAGGCTTGCGCGCCACTGCGATGGCTGCAGAGGTGCCGACACCGTGCCATACTCCGGTGGATAGCGGTACCATGCTGGCGAACCGTGGGAGTGATGCTGCTGCTGCTGTTGTTGTTGTTGCTGTTGTTGTTGTTGCTGCGGCGGCTGCTGATGTGCGTATCCAGCGTAGTGGGTCAGTGGTACTCCGTGCTGCTGTTGCAGGCTAGCGTACTGGTCGACGTGGCCATTGTTGGCATTGGCTATAGGCGGCTTGACGTCGCCTGTACTTGACCCATTACGAGAAGACTTGGCTAGAGGAATCGACGACAGCGATACGGATCCTGGTCCGCCACCTATCCTGCTTTCTGACTTGAGCATCGTGTGCTGCTGCGACGAAGAGGACGATGCCGTCACTGGCGACCCCGAGCAACAGCTCTTGGCATTCGAGTGCGAGCTGGCTGTCGTACCACTGCCACCGGTACTTGCCAACGAGGTTGTGCTTGACGTAGGTGTGTGCCGCGCCGACTCGGTCGCCAAGTGCTGCGGCTCTGTCGCCGGTGCACAGCATGAGCCTTTTGCCGTGGCAGCAGCAGGCGCTGCCGACACTGATACAGGTGCTGGCGCTGGCGCTGGTGCTGATACTGCTGCTGGCGTGTGTGATGCCTGATACTGCAGACCGTGGAAACCGTTTACCTGTTCTGGTCGTAGGTCTCTGAGGTTGAGGCCAAACCCGTCCAAACCCTCACCCAACGTCGTCGACATTCCCATGCCGTCGTCGAAAAAGCCATTAAAGTCTCCGCGCCCGCCGTCGGCATACATGCCGTGCTCGCCTGGTCCGGGGTCCTGCAACGGGTAGCCGGACTGGGTATATGCACCGGGCGCGCCGGGATTCGTAAACATGGCTGTCTGCTCGCCCTGGCCGCCGAAAAAGGCCACGGACTCGTTCGGGAGCATAAATTGGCCGCCGTTCGGGTGGCTCGAGCCAGTGAGGGAGGAGAGGTGGTCGATATTCTGTGGCGGGTGTCCGTTAGACGGCCAGCCTGCGGTACCGGGTGGTGGGGCGTGAATATTCATCAGGTTAACATCAGTGCGGCCGAGTGCACTGGGGTCGATGCGCCGTGCCATGGACTTGGGCGACATCGGTGGTTTGAAGAAGGCTCGTTTTGAAGGTGAGCGCGGCGTTTTGGAGATGGAGGCACTGCCGTTGCCGCTGGCGCCGTTAACGCCGGCAGCGCCGGAGGCTGACTTGGACCCACAACCGCATTTGCGCGAGCGCGGGAGGGCGGCCGTGACGGTAGCGCATGAGCAGCCATTGTTGGGCGGGTGCGGGCAGATACTGAGTGGTCTGCCCGGTTTCCGGACAGGGAGCATAACACGCTCGCTAGCATGGTTGCATTTTGTTGAACGATGGCCGCGAATGCAAGGCTCGCTGTATAGAAAGGACGTTGTTAGTCTAGCTTTTCGCAAAAGAAAGGACAAAAAAAGGGAAACGAGTTCAAAAATGCAGTCGTAAAAATATGCGCTGGTTTCGCGGTATTCTCACATATCCCACCCGTTCACGCGGTAGATACAATCTCGCTCATTTGGCTTATTCCTTCTTATCTCTGCGATCGATCTTACAGCGTGAATGGTAAGATGGAGCGAGCACAGCAAATACAAAAAGCCGCTTTTCTCCCATCATAATAGAACAAGAGAAAAAGTGATACATATGAGACCAGAACGGACGCTACTAATTGAGTCGGGAAATGGGGATTCTTCACCGCGATGGTGGTAGGCAGTAACGGGAAGCAAAGTGTGGAATGCAAAACAGGAATTGACGATATCGAGCAAAACGAGCGCAGAGCTCCGCAGTGCAAGTAAAAGAGAAACGAGGTGCGATGGTGAGAAGAGTTGGGCAGCGCCGAAGAAGAAGAAGAAAAAGGACGACTTACCAAGCCATCTTGATGCCGTTTATCATCGGCATATTGTACGGTTTGTAGATTGCTAGTCCCTATTTTTTGAGAAGTAGCTCTTGCGCATGCGTGCGACGCGGTGAAGAATTGAGTTGTGATGCGAAGGCGACTTGAATACGGAGACACGCCTAGAGTGTTCAAAATACGAAAAGCGGAATAGCAGAGTGTTGGTGAGCCCCTGAGCAGGTTTACAAAACAACCTGGATCCTAACACGGGACGTGGGGTTTAGGCCAAGGCGTGGGATGTAATAGTTTGTAATAGGGAATCAGGTAATCAAAGCAGCAGCCTTAATTAGATACTGATGTAATTAAGCTCGCACTGCACATGCTCTCCATAGGCGAGGCGGTTACCTGCGGTCGGTTGTTGGTACTTGATGGATGCCGGTTGATAAATACACTTCTGGCGGGCCGCGTCGTTGGTAAGTTGCAGCGAGACCGAGAAATTGTTGGATGAAGTGGACGGGGTATACAGTGAACGGTGATGAGCGTGAGCTGAGGTGAGAAAATAAGTAATTATGATAAGAAGAAGAGTCGAGAACGAGATCGCGATGTAAGCTGGGGGAGGAAAGAAAAAGAGACAACCATAAAGGTGAAAAGAGACAGACGAGTTCGTTTTCGGGAGTCCGTTTGCACCAATAGAAGTCACCCCAGACGGCTTTATGCTGCAGACGTGCGACACCGCAAATAGGGCAAAATGCGCAAGTATGCGATATAAGTTGACAGTTTGTGATGAGAAACGTAAACTTTTCTCACGCCTGTCGTATCAGTCTGTTTCTTGGGCCTTCTCTTTGTCGTTCTATTTGCTGTTTGGGCCTTCGGGGAGCCGTGTAAACGTACGTGAGACGGGAGGAAATATCAATAGAAAAATAGAAAGTAGACGAGTCCGGAGTGTTGTTTAGTCTTTTCGATCGAGGTCGGTGTTTTGTCCAAGACTTTGTCGTGAGTTGTGCTTTGTTAGGGAAAGAGTTCAAGATATAAACTGAAGCCTGCCCACCATGACCGTTTTCTGATGTCGGATTCGGAGGAGAGAGCAACGACGAAGATTCAGAGAGTAAGAAGTGACTTGATGTGCGCTCGTGTTTATTCTTGTCGCTTCTCTTGTCTTCTTCTTTGCTTCGAGTCTGTCGAGCCGACAACGGGCAAAATAAAATGGAGGGCCAGAAATAAAAAACGATGGCAGCTAATCGAAACGCCAACAAAGTTTCTTCGGGCAAAGCAAGCTTATATATGAGAGAGTATATATATGCTTGGGTCTCTGGCCAGAACCGTTTCCCATTGAAATATCAGCTTCTGGAATCTTCAGCAAAGAAGAGTGGATACAGAGAGATAGAGGCAGGGCAGGCCGAGAATATGGAGTTCCTTTTTCTAATGTCTTCCTAGGATCGATTCGAGTTCGTCTGTTGGTTTCCAACACGTCACATCGACAAAAAGAGACCACCCCGGACAAGGTACAATGCCCTTTTGTTGCGGCGTTTTAAGTGAATAGGGAGGGCGACAGCAACAAATGTCGAGGCGTGATGACGAAGGTATGCCCGCCACCGAGGAGAGCGTGTGTATCGAGCGGACTGACTTATTGAAACGAAAAATAAAATGGCTTGCACAAAGCGGTAGTCACTTGAAACATGGACGAGAAGCGCAAAGGCAAGGTCGCGATGCGGAGGGCAGGTGGGCGACTTGTTCGGTGTTGTCGTCGGTGGTAAAGGAGCTGAAATTGCTGAAAAAGCTGGACGAGTGCCTGGGGTCGGCTATCGATGGGCCCTGTTGTCGACTGCAGGAGAGGCTTGCAGGATGGTGTGGGAGGAGAGAGACGTCAGGCGAGACCCGAGAGACTTGAGTCTTGACTGACGAGTTGAGAAGGGCCAGATAGCTGGACAGCTGGACACGAAGCAGAGGAATCTGAGACAGCCTTTCTCAAAGACGTGTAAAGGAGGGAAGGCGAGACAAGTCAAGATAGGTCTAGACAAGTCAGCACCACAACACCATGAACACACAAGGTTGCTGCGTGTCTTGGCTACGGTCGCACGTCGAATCCAAGTTTGTCAAGGAGGCACTCGGGAAGGACATGCAATAGCAGCAGCAGTCATGCAGTGCGATGCGATCGGTTGCTGTTTTAGGCTGACAGGTGTTCACCGTGGCAGACAGGCGTTTGTGTGTGTGTCATCGAGGGGCAAGAGCGCGCGCGAAAGAAAGAGAGACTCTGGGGAGGTGGAGAGGTCTTGGATAGGAGGCGTGAGAGGCTTGTGGCTAGGTTCGTCCGAGAGTACGCCTGTCCGAGCTGAGGAGGACTGCACAGTCGAGATTCCGCGCCACGTTTCTACCCGTGACTTGTGACTTGTCGCGCTATTGCAGTCGGTGCAGTCGGTACAGCCGCGGGAAGGCAGAGGGACAGAGTGAGAAAGAAAACAAGGGTCCGGATAGTCACAGAGACAGAAGGAGGGGCCGCTTCCGACGATCGAGGCCAGAGCCGTTGATCCGCGTTCTGCGTTCCGCGATCCGCGATCCGTTGGAAGGGTTTAAGGCAAGGTACCGATGGCAAGGACACCGATGGCCCCTTTGCCTTTTCCTTTTCCGTTTGTTTTTTCTTTTTTCTTTTTTTCTTAGCTCGCGGCCTTCGCTCGTGGCTGGCCGTTTTCCGGTCACCTTGTTCTGGGGTAAGGCTGTGTGGCCAGGCGTAGACGATATCCTATGGCCTGGGGGAATGTCTTGGCTCCACAGACGATCCTTACAAAGAGATAGGCGTCCTCGATTGGTTCCAAGACAAAACCCAACTGAGGCAAAACGAGAGGGGTGGTGGCTCTGTGGACGCGGTTGCAGCAGGTACACACAAACTGGGTGGCGCAGACGGGTGCAGAGTGTGCAAAACAATGAGGACACTGCAGAAACTTGCTCAACCTTTGGGGTGGGCTGTCAAGGTGAGGCAGTTTTCCATGCAAACGATGCAGTTTGCAGGTGTATAAACAGCAGCAAAGCAGCCCTTAGGAAGAAGATATGGGGATGGGGCGGCTCGAGCTGGCGTTAGTCTTTTAAGTCGTCGTAAGTTGTTCAAGCGGGTGGCGGCAATATACAGAAGGAATCCAATATATATAAGTCGGGCGTATTACCAAAAACCACGAGCTGAGCAGGGAGCAAGGGAGAAAGGCTGCCTACACAGCGTGCAAATGTGAAGAGGGGGGTTGACCGCGAGAGAGGACAAACAAAGGTAGCGGTCACAGGCTGACAGGCAGTGACAGGGAGGGACAGAGACAGAGGCCCGGGAAAGCGAGCGCGTCCGCAGAGTGAGAAGAGGTGAGGGGTGAGAGGTAGGCCAGGGTGGTATGCGGGATGAAGAGACGTGGGCAGCGGGAAAGACGTGACCGAAAGGTAAAGGCAAAGCCGAAGCCGAGGACGTGGATAGGGCTCCTTGTATGGAGGAGCGTGAATCGTCGAGGTCGCAGTGCGGTTGGTGAGCGGCGGGGATGCCTGCACACGACGTCGCTTGTGAGGCTGTTGTAAGAAATGGCGAGAGGAGGACGTAGAAGTCGTGGACGTCGTAACGACAAGGCCGAAGACGTTGAAAAGGCCAGGTGATGCCGAAAGAAAGGAAGGAATACGCAGTACTCCGATGAGAACAAAGCAAAACAACACAAGAAAGAACAGACGACAACAATAAGAACGAAAATAAGAGCAAAAGTCGAGGGGTGTCAGAGCAAGACGAGGAGGTCAGGTCAAGACCCTTGTTCGTCCTTAGTTTTCCCGGCTCTCGTTTCTGGTGCAATGGTGCAGGTCCGTGCAGCAGCAAGCCCCCTCTTGGTCTGTTTCTTGATGTTTCGACCAGCGACAGAAGCAGACAAGATGATGGACAGTGAGAGATGAGAGGGCCCGTCGGGTGGAGGGCACTGCAGCGGAGGAGGACGAGGGAGGCAGAATCGACAATTGTCGCCGGGTTGATGTTTACGAGGTACGGAGTATTGCTGGGAAGAAGTCCACGAAAGTGAAGAGAAACGATCCGGTGTAGGCCGCTAGAGATTTTCCCTTTTTTGGGTCTGTCAGCCCTCCGAAACAGGAAGGAAACCGCCAACACGCCACAGCTAAAATGGATCTACGACATATTATGAGTCGCTCTTTCACCTTTCGTATCCAAAGTACGCCAGCCGCGCACTAAAAGGCAAGTGCAACACGTATCTCGCTACATACATCGCAGTTGCTGTACGAATACAAGCAGACGGCTCGACAACGGGAAGGGGCGATCTTTTGGCGACTGCCCTCGAACAACACGAGAAAAGAACGAGGCAGGAACGACCGCGAAGTGCATTGAATCAATGTGCATCCAATCTCTCCATCTCTCCAACCGCCAACTACCGGTGAAGGTTCCGAACAGCCCAAAGAGGGCGGCAATGGCGACATGGCTAGGCCACTCTAGCCAGGCCAGCGTTGACAAAACCTCGTTCTGATATGTGCACTCGGAGCTCGTCCTACATGACATCCGATCTTACGCATGAGAGGAAGCTTTCCAATCAGCGCGGCAGCACCTTCCAACCTAACAAAACTATCAATGGGCAGCAGCAACGGTCCTTCCTTTTCTCGACATTTGCCAAAATGAACATTGGGTTGCTTCTGTTTGGCGTGGGAAAGGGGACAAAATTTCCTTCGTGAATAGGCAAGAGCCATCGAGACTCAATTTCACATGGCCTTCGACATTAGGGATCTCCAAACTTTTTTTAATAATGGGGTGTCGCACAACACATCGCACGGGTGCTTTTTGGGGTCGCTTGGGGGGGAAGGAGGTGACGACAGAAAACGGCCCCACTTCAGTATGAGCAAGTTTCCATTGGCCCACACGGCTCAGGAAAGGTGGGGAACGGAGTTCCAGGGCCAATTTTTACGGGCTTGGGGGTCTCAAGAGAGTTGGACAAGGCAATTGCGACCCGCAGCCGGCGCCAAGAGCGCAGGTGTGAAATCGGCTCGCTTTGCGCTTTCCAGTGGTAGTTCGTTGGAGAGAAAACGCAACCGGCTGTATTGTAATCATTATAGGCAAGGGGCTTGCGTATTGATAGCAGAGGAGGCAAGTGCATACAAGACGACAAATGGAAAACACTGTGCTCCAATCTTGAATTAAGAATGGATCACAAACCTTCGTGGTTGTGTGATCCATGCAGAAGACAATACAGGTAGGAACAAAAGGGCAGAAGCTGGATGGCATACGACGTGGTGCGCGCAGACGTCAAGCTGGGAGGACGGGCTGTCCAGGTTGTCGGATTTGCAGGGACACCGCTATTCATTCATTCTTTATTTCTTTTTTCTTTTTTTATTAAAAAAATCCCTTTCACAGCTTCATAGCAGGGACTCTTTTTTGTCCGGCTTTATTGCCTCTCGCCTGTCACATATCTTACGGGTCAACTCTTCTATATTCATACCCACTCCTGGAGAGACTTGACAGTATGAACATCACAAATGTGAAAGTAATAAGAGGTTCCAAGTATTGATCCTTACCATGCCACGTCCCTGCTCCCCCTTCTTCCCCTCTATCATTTTTGCCTCTTGTCGCGGGAGCCGGGTCAGACACCAACTTTGCGTGTCCCTGTTTCGAGTAAACTTGCCCTGCCTGGAATATGACTGGACACATTAGAGCAACCGGCGTTGGAGTCCTTGGATTAAAGAAGACAACGAGGGTAAAGAGGGCAAAACAGTACAGCAAGGGGTCTTAGTCCCCGTTTATTCCGATTTTTAATTGTAAGGTTGCTTTTTATATTTGTTGGTCGTATAGCCCTTGTCGTCGTTCACTTAAATATTTTTTCTTTAACAAAAAAAAAGCTTTATTTTTCTATTATCTTTTAAAAAACACGTTGGCTTGTATGGTTAATCTTGCCTCTGTTTTTATTCTTTCTTCTGTTCGTCCTCGGGCTTCACCCGAACCGTTGTATGGTTCTCGCACAAGTATACCGTACGTAATACAAACCTGGCGGGAAGAACTGCCAAAACAAAAATGAGATCAAAAGGTGACCCAAGGAGTACAAAAGCCAAGCCATGTCTCGTGGGGAAGAGAGCCCATGCATCCCGCCTCTGCGTCCTTGGCCCTTTTTCTGTGAACGCCGTGTTTCGTTCCTTTTCTATGTTTTTTCCAGCTCCCCACCGAAATAAATGTCGACCGTGTGAATGGCCCAAAAGCAAATAAATAAAACATAAAAAAATAACAGAAATCAATGAGACGCACGACAAGCTGGTAACACTCCAGATCCGTTTCTGGTCTTTCCTACCAGGATCCCACCCTAGCCTCCAAAACTACCATCTCTTCCCCCCGCGTCCAGTACGCCGTGTTGACGTTACATGACATGGCGGCACTGAACAGGACTGGTGGAAGGACAAAGTCGACACTAATATTGGACGAATGGGTTCTCCTTTTTTTGTTATTCCATTTTGGTTTTTCTTCTGGACACGAGTTACCCACAACTGCCGCTTAGGTCGGGAACGAAACGCAAAAGACGCAAGGGGATGTGCACCGCGTGGTCCCAGAGTGGCGGCGCCGTGGCCGCAAAAGAAAGTACCCATCGAGAGTCACCGACGTGGGATACTGGTCGCTGAGCTGGAATACAGACAGAAAAGAGAATTCCCCTCGTGACCGGTTTAGGATGGAAAGCTCCCCGGGTGCCTTTCCTGGTTGCAGTCGCTTTTGGGTTGGTTCGGTTCTATATTCGATATTCTGATGAGCTTTTCATGTCTGGTACTCTCCGCGGAGACTCGAAAGACTCGACTGAGTCGCTGCTCCCAATGACAACACACGGCCTGTCGACTTGTTCATTATCCCCTCCCCCGGCCCTGTAGTCTCGTACCGCGCCTACCGTCCTGAGGAAAGGACAATATGGTGATGGCCGGGGATGGGGAGGTAAGTGGCAAGCACTGATGGACCATGCAACGAACCGGTCCGTTGGTTCGTTGGCATTCTGGTCTTCCCGCCGTCTCTGGCCTGCCGTTGGTCGACCCTTGTTCGCGGTCCTTTGGATGCATTCCCTTGACACATTGGTCTATCCCTTCCCCTCCGCCCCCTCTTTCAATAGTCCCCCTTCATCCTTCCTTGTTTATTCCTCCTGCTTTGCCGCACATCTTGTGCCACTTGTAATATCTTGCTGCAAGATCGAACAAGGGGAAGTGGAGGAGGAACTTGGAAAGACAAAGTGGGCCCAGAAACAAAGGGAACGAGAGAAGAGAGTAGAGGTAAAAAAGAAGAGGAAGGGGCCCGGCGACACGAGGTGCGAGTGATATTGGATAGTGGGAAACAGGGGGAAAGAGAGCTGAAGAACGGGTGAAATCCACAAAAGGCGATCAAAGAAAAGTCAACAAAAGCCGCATACCATGTCTGAGCCTGAGACAGCACGGTACCACGACGCCATCGTTACTTCAACAACCCCGACGGCCTCGCCAGCAGTGCAACCCCCGTTGCTCGCCCACTTTGTTTTGCTCGGATGTGGGCGCCATTAAAAAACATGAAAAATAAACCAAAAAACTGGGGTATCATAATGTATTTGCTTTTTGTCTCACAGTAAAAGTAAAAAAGGAGGTTGTTGTCACACCAAAAGATAACCGAAAAGACAAATAAAGGAGAGGTGTACTGCCACCCACCCACATCCCCTTTGTTCTCCTTGTCTCTCTTCGTGTCGCTTTCCGTATCGCCTCTCTGTTTACTATCTCTTCATATTGTCACCTTCTCCTTCGGCTAGCCCTAGTTGCCCTCTCGGCCTCCTCTCGGCCTTCGTTTCGGTGGCCTGCCTCTCCTGGTCTAGTCAAGACCGCCACGCGCTGGTCTGTGTTGCACAAGGTCAACAAAGTCAACAAGGGGCAGCTCTGTTCCCTGGAGCGCCTTCTCCTCTATGACTGGCCCTCGTCGCCCGAGTCGTCAAACATATCGGCGGCTCGCATACGTTTGCGCGGCGGGAAAGTCGATGCAGCGGTCGACGACGAGCCGACCTGCATACGGACGGTGCTGGTCGGTTGCGGGGTCTGCACGGATGAGGTCCGTCTGGCTGATGGCCTGGGAAGGGCCGAGGACGCACTGGTGATCTCAGTCGGATGCACAGTGTCTGCGGGTGGTTCTAGTTTTTCTGGCTGTTCTGGCTGTTCTGGCTGTTCTTGGTGTTCTAGGTGTTCTTGGCGTTCTTGGCGTTCTGGGCGTGTCCGAGGCAGGTTGCGTTCCCCGATGAACGTGGCCGCAGCTGCAGCCGCCGGCAATGCCGCCGTTCCTTGTGCATGAGGCGCATCGTGCATTGCAATGTCGCGTGAGTTGCCAGGAAGACCACCATCGTTGTCGTTGTCGTTGCTGTAGGCGTTCTCACTACCACTACCACTCGACCGATCAGATATACCGTAGGCTTCGTAGTCATCGTCCTTGTCCTCGTCGCCCTCATCGTCAGTCGCAATCTCGCCCTCTTCGCTCATCTCGTCGTCCAGGTCGTCCACGAGAGCTCGAATTTCTTCCATAGTCAGAGGGATGCCGTGCAGATGCGTCTCCTCAATGTCTCCCATAGGCTCGCCATCAATGTCCTCGTCATCCATGCACGCCAAGTCAAGTGCCTCGTCGTCGGTGTAGTCGGAGCGATAGGCCCATTCGTCGTCGTCGTTATTGTCTGTGTTGTAGGCGGTGACAGAGGTGGTGGCGCCCTCCTTTACGCTTGTGTCATGCTCACTATCGACGACCATCTGGCCTCCGTCTGCAGCACTGCTCGCGCTCGCGTCATCCACGATACGAAATCCTGATGCCGCTGGCCCATCGGCTGTGGGCGCTGTAGCTGTCGTCTCGACCGTCTTCCATCGACTCTTCTTGGTGGATTCAGTCGTCGTATCGGCGGCTGCTGGTGGGAATTCGTCGCCGTCGTTGTCGCCGCTCTTCCCGACCGACGGCGGATTCTCAAAGCTCGACACCAAGAAGGCTTGGGTTTCGGCTGAAAAGACGGACCAGCCCTCCCAATGGCCGAGCACCAGCCCGATGCTGCGCTTCCACTTTTCGGCACGCATCCTCCCCCAGCCGAACTTGTTGGCAAGGCGACCAAGCAGGGCAAAAACATTGCGGCGGTGCAGTGCGGCATCAAAGAGCTGGCGAAAGCGCCAGGCATGCCGGATGCCGCTGGTGGCAGAGGACGACAAGATGTCGCTGACGACGTAGACGGCGATGAGTTGGGCGCTGCTGGTGTCGGTGTTGGTAGTGGTGTCAGCCTCGGCAAGAGCATCGCCTCCACCGTCGGCATGGGCATGCTCATCCACCTGCTTCCCCCGGTAATCTGGGTTGGCGGCCGTGTAGGCCAGAGGCCGCTCAACATTGGCGACGATCAGGTCGACAATCTCGTTGGCACCGCGGCTGGCGTGGGTAATAGCAAAGGCCGTGACGCGGGCGATGTCACCCTTGCGCAGCTTGGACAGGGTTGTTGGCAGACGCGCCAGCAAATGAGTCAGGCGTGCTTTTTCAAGGGGATTCAAAAACGTCTCCTGGTCGTCGTCCGTCACCGCAGCCGCTGCTGTTGTGTTTTCCGCTCCTTCGGCGTCCGAGTCATCGGACGAGACGTAGTCCGAATCGCTGACCAGCTCGGTCAGACTCGTGTCAAACTCGTAAGGCAGCGGGTTGTCCGGCGTCTTCCAGGCGTGGCCACCTTCAAAGAGGGGCACGTATTTGCCGCCTTTGGCGTGGCCTTTGGATTTCTCATGCTGCGCCCCGAGCCCCGTGACGGTCTCCCACAGTCGGTAGCGGTACCAAACGCCGGCCTCGCACCGGGCATCCCACAGCCAGGCCCACTTCTCTTGAAGCTGCACTTCGGGGCGGCTCATCAACAAGGCCTCGAACGCGGGACCCTGGTCAAGCACCTGTTCAATGACCTTGTGGATCATACGTAGCTTCTTGATGTCACGCGGCGCGCGCACGGGCACGTGGAGAATGCCCTCGCGATGGGCAATGCCACCGGCGGTGCCTGGACTGTTGTATGTAGCGGGTGGCGGGATGCCCATCCCACGGCCACCCTGGAAGGAGCGCCCGCCACCCTGGGAAAACCCGGGCGGCGCAAAACCCGTAGAAGGAGCATTGTCGGTTTTTGACGCCGGAGAGACAGGCCGAGCACCAAAAGGTTGCGCAGAAGCGCTGCTTCCTGTTGCCATGGATGTAGACGATGCTGCCACCACAGCCGAAGAGAGGTGTCGGTGCAGGGTGAGATAGTAGCCAAAGCCCAGGTAGCGGTTCTGCATGGCACTGACGGCGGCATCGATGTCGCTGGCCGCCGTCTCGGCCGCGAGCGTGACAATAGCGGCGACCGACTTACGGTCGGTCGATGCCGTGCCGCTCGAAGGGAGAATGCGGACGTTGTTGACGGTCAGACGGCTGCTGCCGACCACAAGGGCCTTAATGGCTGCGGGTGAGGTGCCGGGCGGCATGTTGGCGAGACGCATGGTCGGTTTTGAGGCGGCCTTTTCTTCCGCTCGATCGATGGCACCAGACGTCAAGTTCCGAGGCCCATCGTCCTCCACGACCTGGCCCTCTTCGTCATTGTCTCTGCCTCTTGTTCTGTCGCCATTCTCGCGGTCGACGGTGTCGTCGTCATCGCCATCGTCGTCGTCACCAAAGGCAAGCCGGGTGCGTACATCGCTCAGTCGGTCCGGCCGTCCATCGCGGGGTCTGTTGTTGCCTGGACCGCTATGTCGAATGCCTCCGTGTGCGGACGCAGGTATGCTAAAGTGCCTGCGGCCGCCTGTCGCACCGGCAGTCGATCCACCCTTGGGTTGGTGTAGAGAGGCCGAGAAAGGCTGTTGGCTGTGCTGCTGCTGCTTCGGTTCAGACATCGCTGGCGCGCTGCCGCCATCGTCGAAGCTCTTTACAAAGTCCTCGTATACGGCAGCAGTCTCAGCCGCTTCCCGCTTGCGTTTGGCCTCCGCTTCGGCGCGCTGGCGTTCAAAGATGGACTTTTTCGCGGGCTGCTTTGCTGGGAAGCGGACGTTGAAGCCGCCATTGCTGTTTTCATTGTTGTTATACGACATCGTGCTCGTCTGGTTGGGGGAAACGCCACTGGTCGGGAGCGCGTCAGGTGGGTCTTGCAGACGCACTGCTGTTCGCTGTCATTTCCATTGAGGTGGGAGTCGTTATAATAAATGGTGCATCGTGGTGTACGTTGGCGTGGCTGGCGTATGCTGTCGTGAATGCTGTCTTTGATTGAAGCTATTTGTGCTCGTTGCGAAATCGCGATTCGTTGTTTTAGGGAGGCTCCGCACATTTTCGTGTGCCTGCCGTCTCGCGGTGAACCTGCCTTGTGAGCCCTGGGAAAGAGCGCTGGGATGGTTCCAGTGGATCTTTCCTGGGCGTGGGCTAGCCGTGGGTTCCCCTACGGCTAGCGACGGCCAGAGACACGGCAGTCACGACCGTCTACAGTGGGGAGTCTACTACCTGCTCCATTTTACACCAATTGTGGCCATCGGTTAAGAGGGAAGGAACGATTTCTTCGCATTTATTTGGACATTGGCTGCCGATATCGACGGCGGACGGTACCGTCTCAGCAGAGGAGTTGAAATAGTGGAGTAATGTTGATCAGTGACATGTCTCTACGGACATAGCTATAAAAGACGACGTCGTCCACGCTCAACACGTAGACGACGGAGTTGTCGAAAGAACAAACGACGAAGCTGCAAGAACTGGCCCACTTATTGTCGAACCGTCACCACAAACGCACGCCCTTAAAATGACATTCTCAACACCTACGTCCATCTTGATCCTGGGCAGTGGCGTCTTTGGCCTCAGCACTGCTGAGGCGCTCAGCCGGCGGCCCGAGTTTGCGCGCACGACCATTACCGTGGTGGACCGCGGGTCGGGCGATGTGGGAGGCGAGGACGACACCAAGCACTTCCCGGCCCGCGACGCTGCCAGCATCGACACGTCGCGCATCATCCGCGCCGACTACGCTGACCCTGCGTATGCGGCACTGGCCGACGAGGCGCAGGTGTACTGGCGGGGAAGCAAGCGGCCCGGCCCAGGCGCTGTTGGTGCAGGAAATGAGGACGACGACGATTACATTGGCGGTGGCGGACGGTACACAGAAAGCGGACTCGTGGTAGTGGCCGACGCACCGGACGATGCTGCTGCCCAGAAAGAGCAGGACCCGTCGAGACCCAAGAAAAAGTCCGGTATGGACTATGTGCGCGAGAGCTGGGCCAATGTGCAGGCATTGGCTGCCAAAGACGCGTACCTGGCCACCAAGCTCAAAGAACTACCGAACCCCGAGGCCATCCGTGCCGTTGTCGGGACGGGTGGCACCACGGGCGACTGGGGCTACCTGAACGGCGCGAGCGGCTGGGCGGACGCGGCGGCCAGCATGGCCTGGGTCCTGCGGCGGGTGCAGGCGGCCGGGCGCGTTCAGTTTGTGCGCGGCCGGGTAGCGTCCCTCGAGATCCAGACGGACGGATCCAAAGTCGTCGGAGTGCGCCTCGAAGACGGCCGGACGCTCAAGGCTGACCTGACCATTGCGGCAACGGGCGCCTGGACGGAGTCTCTTGTCGGCGGGACGTCGTTGGCCGGCTCGTTGGCTGCCACGGGCCAGGTGCTTGGGTACGTGCCGCTGGTGAACGAAGAGGAGCATGCGCATGTGGCCTCCATGCCTGTTGTGCTCAATCTAACGTCCGGCCTGTTTGTGATCCCGCCGGCGCCCGGGAGCCGCGAACTGAAAGTGGCGCGGCATTCCTACGGGTACATCAACCCGGCATCACCTGAAACCGGAGCCGGCGTGTCCAAGCCGCTGACACACCTCGACAACCCGCAGCTCAACATTCCGGCGGAAGGCGAGGCCGACCTGCGCCGTGGCCTGCAGCAGATGGTGCCTGTGCCTGGGCTGGTCGACCGGCCCTTTGCCAAGACCCGAATCTGCTGGTACACGGACACGCCGACGGGCGACTTTGTGGTAGACTACCACCCGGACCTTGAAGGCCTATTTCTGGCCACCGGTGGGAGCGGCCATGCTTTCAAGTTCCTGCCTGTTCTGGGTGACAAGGTTGTCGATTGTCTCGTCGGTCAACGGCCGGCAGCATTTGCCGACAAATGGGCGTGGCGGCGACAAGCGGACAAAGGTGCGAGTATCGCCGACCTCGGATGGGCGACAGTTGTCACGGAAGACGGCAGCCGTGGTGGCAAGCCGGGTCTCTTGTTGCAGGACGAGCTGTCGAAGAGCTCCAAGGCATAAGGCGTCACAGACATTGTATACATTAGAGACCACTTGCGTAGAGGTGTCATAAAATATGTATTAAAACGAAGCATATTGAATCGATGAGTGCCCTTGATCCTTTCCGGAACTCCGTTTTGTGTGTGAACGTACTCAACCAACGCCGCTGCCATGCTGCAAGTAAGAGCAAAGAAAAGCACAAGTAAAAGACATTAAAAACGACAATGGTGGCACGTTTCGCAGTCGAAACAACGACGAGCCGACACGGTGCAACGTAGAATCATACAGAGTTTCCGAATACCCGTACACGGCTACACCTTGCGAAAGTCTTGCAGCACAGGGTAGATCATCTCAAAGGCCTGGTAGATCTCCTCACGGACTTTGGCGCCTGTGAGCACCGTCTTGCCGCTGACAAAGATCAAGAGCACGACCTTGGGCTTGATCATGCGGTAGATCAGACCGGGGAAGAGCTCCGGCTCGTACGAGCTGAAGTTGTGGTGCCGCGAGGCCAGGCCCTCCAGCCGGACGGGGAATTTGATGTCGCATGAGCCGACAATGTTCTGGATCTTGAAGTCGGTGAACTTGGCGTCAAAGCCTAGCTTCTGGATAATCCGTGCGTACTTGCGCGACGCCAGCTTGCTGTCGTCTTCGGACTTTGCGCCGGTCACAACCATCTTTCCACTGGCAAAGATGAGCGCCGTCGTCTTGGGGTCGCGGATCCGCATGATAACTGCTGCGAAACGCTGCATTGCCATGTTAGCAAACAAAGAACGGCCGAGCAACAACACAACACCTCGCACTCTCACACCCTCACACACTCACACCGAGCACTGCCTACCTTTGGGTTGTACTCTGCATTCCGTGCGTGCAGAGCAATGGTCTTGAGGTCCAGTCGGCAGTCCAAGTTGACTGTAGCGACGATATTCCTAAAATGTGAGCAAATACTGTTTCCGCGTTTTCGGTGTGTCAACGGCGCCACACGTATACTTACTGTAGCACCGGGACCAAGCCGCTCCCGCTCGTCACGGCAGACGGGGTCGCGGCAGGCGTAGCCGGCGTAACAACACCGTTGCTTGCTGCACCGCCATCCGAGCCACCAGTAGCAAACGAGCTCGCAGCTGAATTCGGTTGCCTCGTTATTGTCTCCTGACTGCTGTCGACTGCTGCACTGTCAAGCGAGTCGTGTGGTGGCGTAAGCTCGGTGTGGCCGCCAGGGAACGAGAGCGACCCAGGTGCCGTGAACGCCATTGCCTGCAGCGCATTCACGGGATGTGTATGAATAGCTTCCATACTGGAAACCGGGAAATCTGCGTAGGGAGGGGGAAGTGAAAGCGCAAAGTAGAAGGTTTTGTGAAACGAGATCTATGCAAGCACGAAATGTTAGCAGTCGTGGATACTCGAATTGATATATTCCAACAAAATCGCAAATGGCAAATATGTGGCGTGGTGTGGCGGATCATGAAGGCGGGGACGGTCCAGGCTGATAGGTGGCGAATATGGTGAGAGGCAACAACAAGCCCCATCATGATCTTCTGAACCACGGCTTGCGATCTTGGGCACCACTTGCAATGAGAAAGGTAAAAAAGCGAAGGCGATGAAAGAAGTAAGCAAAAATAAAGATGAAATCCTACCAAAAAAAAGTGGGAGATAAACAAGTCAATGTCTCTCCCAGCAGTGCAGCTCCGGCAACGACGATTCGTTTTGGGAGGTGCAAAGATCGACTATCAACTATCAAGGTCGATCTAATGGCCCGTAACAAGCCAAAAGATTAGATGAGGCGTAGAGAAAATAGTTGCTTCTTGGAGAGGAGCTCGTTTTGCTCAAGGGAATGCAAAACAACAAAAAGCTTGAATTTGCTTCGACGATTCGTGCAAGAGCTTCACTTTGTCTTTTTTCACTCTTGTTCTACTTGTGACGGCACTGCTGCAAATCGAGGGGTTGGCGTGAGCCGACGAGATGCAGTTGAAGGGAAGGGATCCGGAGAGGTGGGAGGTTAGGAAAAGGAAGTTTTCGCCTTTTATATATTGGGCAGGCTTGAGTATGAAAGAGGAAGAAAGGGGTAGAAGAGACGGCAAGAGAGCGAAGTGAGAGGAAATTGAGCGAGCTGTTGCTTTGTTGACGTTTGCAAAAAACGGAAGGAGCGACTGCGTTTGTTGATGGGTGTGGATATGCGCAGCTTCCGCGTGAGAGAGGCCAGAGTCGGTAAATTGTCGGTGAGGAAAAGGAAACAACGATTCAAGTGGATGAATTTAAAACAATAATAACAAGAAGGATCGACCCAACTGCACAAACAAAAACGAGGCAGTTACGTCAATGAGGACCAAGATGGACAGCTCTTGACAGCTTATCGCAAAGCTCCATTCGAAGCTGGGGCGCCGGCGAAGGGAGCTGTGTTATTCTTATGTATGCCAGCGAGATGCATTTTACAGGGACTAGCCACTGGACCTCCGTCTATGAGTGAGAGAGCGACCCGAAACACAGGCCTCAAGAACCCATGAGGAAGGGATCTCCTTGTGAATGAATTAAATAAAATGCGAGAAAAAATGCAAAAGTGGCCGGCAAAGGGCAGGGGTGAGACGGAAAGGTGTGTGTTACTGTGGCAGGGGCCCACTTTAGGGGTGGTTGTTGCTCTTTCCCTTGTCTTTCGTTGCGATGGAGGGCCATCGCATCCGCTGATTGGCCCAGGGCCTGGGTTTTGAAGCAGGCAGGATTGCGCAGCGAATCAGACAATGCGCTGGCGTCGCTCCTTCTCCCTCTTTTCTCATGAGAGCTGCTGCCTGGGCGACAGGACGGCAGGGGCTAAAGGGGTGGGCACCTTTCCGTTTAGGGGTGCATAACGTGTGAGTAAACAGGTTGTGTGCCTTGTTTTGTACTAGTAATTACCTCTTTCCTTGAACCGTCATTTTTTATCGTGGGTGCTCCTCCTGATTTTGTTGAGGTGAAATGAGGAGGAAGGCGCAAACGAACTACGGCGACATGCAATATTTTATCACCGTCCATCTGGGTTTCATCTGTCTTTATCACCATCATGCGATGTACGACATTCGTGTTGTATTTCTTTCTCTCATCACCAGCCATATAAGTAAGTCCTTTCTGTGCGTCTTCGCTTCGTATAACTCAACCGGTCCTACAGGTACCTGTTTGTTGTTGACTTGTAAAACTTGACACATTTTTTTTTCTGTTTCTATTTTATCATCATTTCTATCTCACATTTTCTCCTTTTCTTTCACCTCCTCGTGCTGCTTTTCCATTTTCATGTCTTTTTTTCGTACATTTTCGTCGATGTTCGTGACCCCCCCTTCTTCACATCCCTTATCACAAAAAAGGGGTGAGCCGTGGTGTTCAAGGTCAACACTCAACCCTCCTCAAAGTTCCTTCACCCCTTGAAAGTGCAGGTAGATGTACTTTTATTCCGCTTTCTTTTTGTATGCTGGGCTTTAGCACACCCACACTCTCGAGGCTCTGCGCCGTCAGCTGCACGCCCCTGCCCACGGACGCTTCACACCCTTTTGTTTTCTCGCCCAGCCATGCTGTTGCTGCCTTTTTTATGCCAAAAGACCACAGGTCCTACGACATTCGGAGTACGGAGGATATCATGACTCATTCCGTCCTTGCAGCTTCTTTTTCTTTTACTTGATTGTTTGTCTTGATATGCTGTCGTTCCTCATCCGACAAAGCATGTTTGCATGCATATGAATACCGTACTTTGAACAAACTGACCTGTGGTCTTTTCTTCTCCTTTTTCATTTTTTAACATTGAAGGGTATCCTGCCTCAACATGACCAGCTGGCCATCGTGTTGTAACAGTGACCAATACGACAGATCAAGACCAGCTAAAGCTCGCCACCAAACAAAATACGGCGGTGAAGGCGTGGGACTGGTCGTTGTTTGCCTTTTGTCCAGTAGTTGCACGGTTCATTGCAGCTACCTGCAGGCAGAGAAGAGAGGCCGTTGGTCAACCGGCTAAACCTGCCAATACTTGTCCGTTTGTTTCGAAAGAAACCGTTTGACTTTACACAGTGTGAACTTTTCTTTTCTTTCCTAGCAAAACAGCCAATCCGATATCTCCAAAATGAATATGTGCAACCAAACGACAAAGTCAAAAAGTAAACATAATGTATGGGCTTTACTCTCCACTCCTCACTCTCAAAATTTCCTTCCTCTTTCTCTCTGTCTCTCTCTCTCCCTCTCTTATGTCATGTAGTACTTGGGACCTTCGCCACCCTGGGGCACCTGCCAGTTGATGTCCTGTTTGGGCGCCTTGATGTCGCACGTCTTGCAGTGAATGCAGCTATACGGGTTAGTGTGTGGTTAAAAAGAGAGGAAAGAAACAACAAAACGAGACAACAAAAGGGAAGAGCGGAAGGGAGGACCTACTTTTGCGCGTTGATCTGGAAACGCACGCCCTCAGGCTTACTGTTGTCCTCGATGTACTCATAAACGCCGGCTGGGCAGAAGCGGTTCTCCAGGCCTTGGAACGCAGGATACGTCTCAGCCGTGTGCTTCTCCCAGTCCTTGACCTGCAGGTGGACGGGCTGGTCCTCTTCGTGGTTGGTGCCGGTGCGCGAGACGCTCGTCAGGATGTCAAAGGTGATTTCGCCGTCGGGCTTGGGGTAGTCAATCTTCTTGTACTGGCTCGCGGGCTTAGTGGTCTCGTGGTCTGCGTGGCGGTGGTGCAGGGTCCAGGGCATGCGGCCCTTCAAGACAATGGCCTCGATGCCCGAGTACAGCACGCCGCCGTACATGCCGAGGGGCGTCTGGAAGGACGGACGCATGTTGCGGACCTCGTGCAGCTCCTTCCAGATCGAGGACTTGCGGAGGGCCTCTTCGTACTCGTACAAGAAGACGGTGTCGCCACGGACCGTCGACTGGCCATCGTCGTCTTGGTTCTCGGCCTCACCCTCGCCCTCAGCAGCGGTACTGCCCGTCTTCAGCGCGTTCCACGCCGCCTCGGCGGCCAGCATGCCCGACCTCATTGCATTGTGCGTGCCCTTGATCTTGGGCACATTGACAAAGCCGGCCGAGTCGCCGATGATGGCGCCGCCGGGGAAGGCCACCTTAGGGACCGACTGCAGACCGCCCTCGATAATGGCGCGCGCACCGTACGAGATGCACTTGCCGCCCTCGAGCACGGACCGGAACAGCGGGTGCTGTTTCATGCGCTGGAATTCGTTGTAGGGTGACAGCCACGGGTTCTTGTAGTCGAGCGACGTCACAAGACCCAGCGTCACCAGGTTGTCGCCAAAGTGGTACATGAAGCCGCCGCCGTACAGATCATAGGGCAACGGGTAACCCATGGCGTGGACAATCTTTCCCTTCTCAAAGACCTCGGGCCGCACCTCCCAGACCTCCTTGATGCCCAGCCCGTACGTTTGTGGGTCGCTGTCGCGGCGCAGGTCAAACTTCTTGATGACCTGCTTGGTCAGGCTGCCGTGGCAGCCCTCGGCAAAGAGCGTGACGCGCGCATGGAACTCCATGCCACGCTCAAAAGAGTCCTTGGGCTTGCCGTCGCGGCCAATGCCGACGTCGTTGGTGGCCACGCCCGACACGCTGCCATCGGCCGCGTACAGCACCTCCGACGCCGCGAAACCGGGGTACACCTCGACGCCCGCCTCCTCGGCGCGTGCGCCGAGCCAGCTGACGTACTGGTTCAAGCTGACGATGTAGTTGCCGTCGTTGTGCATCTGGGGCGGGATGGGCAGCGGGAAGGCTTTGGTCTTGGTCAGGAACTTCATGCTGTCCTTGCCGGCGGGCGTCGCAAACTCGAAGCGGTCCGGGTTGTCCTCGTCGAGCCAGTTGGGGATCAGGTCGTTGATGGCGTCTGGCTGGATGACAGCACCCGACATGGTGTGCGCACCCAGTTCGCCCGCCTTTTCCAGCAGCAGCACGCGGAAGTCCTCGTTGCCGGCCTCGGTGGCCAGTTGCTTGAGGCGGATGGCGGCGCTCAGCCCGGCCGGGCCGCCGCCAATGATACACACGTCCACCATGTCGCTTTCGCGCTCGATGCTCTTGGGATCGAAGCTGTCCTCGTCCGCGACGACGTCAGCCATGCGCCGCCGCCGGCTCTCAGAAAAGGATCGTGTCTGTGCGAAGTACGGGGTGGGGATGGGCTTGGGGGTGTTGTTGGTCGCAAACCGTGGCCGCCTTGCCGCCTGCACGCTGTTCTGGGACGAGGAAACAGAGGTGCGGCACCGGCGCGATGAGGGCGATGATGTCGTCGCCGGGGTAGCTGTGCATCGCAACGCGCTGCTTTTCCACCGGGCTGCGCCGTTCGGGACCTGGCCCGCGGCCGAGTACGAGTTTTGCGGCGCGGCGGCCGGTATAGTCGGCAGGACAACTCTGCGGCGGCCTGCCGTCCAGCACACGCGCACCGCAACGGCAGGGCCGCTTGATGCTGAGGCTGTGAACATGGCTATGGATGTGTGGAGTGTTGTGTAGAGGCCGTTCCACGGGCGCTTGGTTTTATCGAAAGGTTGACAGTCTATGTTGACAATGGAGGAGTCGCTCGTCGTCGAAGAAAGTGAAAATTCGACTGCCCAGCGGCAAGAGACGTTCGCAACCGTAACACCGCGATAGGAATGAAGAAAAATTCGAGTCAGAGGTGTCAGAGTTCAGAGTGGAACAGGAAAATGCCAGTTTACTGCATGGCCGCCGGTTTCGCCTCTTTGAGTGTTGGTCTTGTGAGAAGACTTGAGCAGTCGGAATGTCCAAGTGGAGATACTACCCGGTTAACCAAGGGCCGAAGAGGCCAATTAGGTTGCAGACGAAAAGCAACAGCTCAAAAGCTTTAGCTTCTTTCTTTTTTTATTTCGGCCGTTTCTTTTTTTTCGTCGCTTTAAGTGCTTGTTTCGTGTTAAGTTGGTGCCAGGGACAACTTCAATTGATACCGTAGAGAGCTTCGAAAGGGCAATTGACGAACAAATGGCCCAGTTAGTGGTCTGTGGATTCGATACTGGCAGACTGGGGAGCGTGACTTTGGAAATGCAAACGGCTTGTGGTGGATGAAGATGGTGACGTATTTATTTGTGTGGTGTTTTGGAGGCCGTTATTCGGCTTGTGCGACTGCCCCAAACGTAATTTCAACGAAGCCCCGCAGGATAGTGACCAAAAAGCGAAAATTTGGCAGGAACAACCCGAGTACAGGGGGGCCGGGGTCCGCTAGTTTCCTTCTCAGAACCGAGGCCAGAAGATGGCCATGTCCCAGCTAGCCAATCGTAGGACATGTTTTACCGAAGCAAGCCGCCTTGCAGTGGGGGATCCAGTGGAACGGAAGCCGAAGGTCACGTGTTACTGCATGACTTGTGAAACGGTTTACATCCCGCTTCGGTCACACATATTATTGATGCACGTAACTACTACTGAGACCATCTTGGGCACATGGCAATGCTGGAGAAATCGAGGTGAAGTAAAAAGTGAAAATAACAAGAAAATAACACACTATCCGTCGGACAATTACCGTCCGCGCCGTACCCGTGTAAAAACTTAAATACACGATGTTCGATGTGAGCGCAAAGTTGATGTCGGTTTGAACTGATCAACTCGTACTTCGTATCGCCCCAAAGACCCCGATATGCGGTGTGAATCTCTCGCTCATGTCCGTTGGTCTGAAGGTTTTCCCGGGACAAGGGGTTAAAATAGAATGGCCATTCGAGAGTGGCCAAGAAAGTTGCAGAGAACAAAGAATCCAGAACTATGGGAAATAAGTAAGCACAATCTACAGTCAAATCCCAAAGCTTGACAGAATATTTCTCGACAGTAAAAGATTAAACAAAAATACAGTACAGCGTATATGAGGTCCCAGGTTTCCTGCAATAACCCCAAAGATAGGTTGATAATGGGGCTTAAAGCGCCAAGTCCTCAGGCCTTACAACAGACTCAGCCATGATAATGAGCTGGTCGGATTTTGCACGGACCGGCTTCTCAGTCCAGATGTGTCTTTTGAGACTTCACCAAGCCTTGCGAGGGCACAAGTTTACGAAAATCCGCTGATAGAAACGGAGGTACCACTTGTACGCCAGCGGCAATGACCACCTTGAATCCCGCTCCGTCTCCGTTTCCGTACAGAGGCGTAAGCAAGTGGACGAGTGAGTTCGTCTTAAAGTATGCAAACACAAGACAAACGTTGTTTTGAAGGGTACAAGCGCTATGATGTCTGACCGGCCGAGGTTTTCAGCTATAATGGCGCCAGAGAGGAAACAATCGGGTAGACTTCAACGGTGAGGCCGACCATCGCACGGCATACGAGAAGCTCCGTGGACTGACCTCACGAATGCTTCTCCCCTCCGAGGAAAAGGCAGCAATTGTGCAGGGGGATAAAGTATTGCCGTTTTGCACTGTTCTGTGACTCTTTGGTCAAGGAACCGGCTGTCGCTCTGTCGGTCAATGAGGAGCGAGCGGTAGAAAGAATCTCATATCGATAAGTTCTCGGTAAAGCTCTCTGGATTAACGAATAGAAAGGTTTGTTATTTGTTGTTTGCGACCGCAGCCTCGACGATATGTGCCTTGGGAAGGATAGTGAATATGGGATGTGATTGGTCTAGTCTTTTTCGCGATACCTGGCGAAGTGCAGGTTGCGCCTTCCAGCATGTGCCACATCATTGAGGTCGCCCCTTTCAGATTCATTGGTGCCTTTCTTGTGTGCGTCACAATGTATGTGTACGCTCTAGAAGGAAAGAACGGCGATGACTGCACCTTCTCTGAGCTGATACAAGACTGGTAACTCAGGGGCAATGTAAAATGCCTATGATTTAGGAAAGTACGAGTGCGAATGGGATCGCTTGCATCTTTTCGCCTGCGTTTTTTAGCGTACGATTTATTTGTTTGCACACGACACATCTTCCTCATGAGAACAGTCACGAACTCTTCTCCTTCAGCCGCTTCCTATCTTTCTCAACTTGTCATTATCATTTCGCCGGACGATCCCGTGACCACTAGCATGCAAAGACACGCGCGAGGTGGCCTAAACATGTCTTTGGTGGCGAAAGTAAAGTGCAGAGAAGATATGATTTCGTCTTCTTCGTCACACAGCATTCTGACTCCAACAGGCAAGTCCGTGTCCCCAGCTCGATGCTCTACTGGCAGACTCTGCCAGACCCTGGACGAGGCAGATGAAACATTCAGAGCATCTCCCACCGGAATTCAGCTCCACGAGTTTTTGCGTTGGAAAAGAGACTTAGGCTCCAATATCGCGACTCTAGACTGGAGTATACACTACCGTACGATGTCAATGAAGAAGAGTGCCTTTGACAAGATCATTGCCCTTATGCGATGCGGATCGGCCGCATTTTCGCATTGTTGCATTCCCCGCCACTACTCATGTCTTCTGCTCTATTCGCCGAAGTGCCAGAATGTCTTTGAGCTTGACGGTGCCCTTGGCGCCCCAACCAGAGGGGCCAGCGTCAACATCCGGCCGCACGGCGACATACCAGCTCCAGGCGCGCCGGTCCAGCTCGGCGGTCGTAATGTGATCGGCCCAGCTGTCATAGACCATGCGCAGGGCACCCAGAAGCAGGCTGAGATTCTCTTCCTTCTCGGCATCCATGGCCTTGACCGTCTTCTTCTTTTTCGTTGGAGTTGTCTCGGATGTCGGCCCGACACCGCCAACCTTGCCAGAGTCTTCAGAGGACACGAAGCTGCGCATGAGATATTGCCGAGCGCCTTCGGGCCGGTGGATGGGCATGCCGACCACAGGCGTCAGCCCTGTATTGGGACCGTGCTTGAAGCGCGAGGCGGCGCTGTGACTACTGCTTCGACCACCAGTACCAGCACCAGCACCCGCACCACCGGCTTCCTGCTGTTCGCGCATCGCCTCGAGGTCCAGTCCCCATGCGGCCTCGCCACCTAAGGCCACATCCGCACCCGTGCGGCGCAGGCGCTCCGCCATGACACCCGTCACGCAGTTGCGCATCAGCCGCCAGCGGTCCGGGCCCAAAAACGTGCCGCCGAACCAGCGCGTCAGCACAACCAGCGTATCGACAGCACCGAGTTCGTGCAGGATGCGCAGCATCAGGTCGCCACAGCCCGTCTCGCCGTCATCGTACGAATCCTGGCGCACGCTGCTGGCGTAGTCGCTGCTGGTACTGCGGACGCGGTAGGCCCAGGCGTTGTGCGAGGCCGTCAGAAGCTTGGGATGCGCTTCCATGAGAGAACGGAGCAGACCCGCCCGCTGTGCCGGATCGGTGATGGTGGTGGCGCGCGCCACAAACGTCGAGTCCTTGAGGGAGATGGTCTGGCTGGTAGACCAAACACCGGCGGCAGGCTGTGACAAGGCACTGTGGACCTGTGGAGCGAGTTGTGGTGGTGCTTGGTGTGGTTCTGAGGCCACAACAGCGTCGGTCCCGGTTGCCTGTGTGGCCTCTGGCTCCTTGTCATCGTCGATACCAACCACCTCCTCTTGTTCTTCGTCGCCTTTCCAAGTATACCCGCTGCGCTTGAGCACGGCCACCTCACGGCCCAGGATGCGGACCCGCGGCTGGCCCTGGCCCCAGCCGGACTCGTCGGCACTGGGTCCTTTCGCCCACTCCAAGCCGAGACTCGTGGCCTTGGACCGCGAGTTGGCACTGACGACAGCCTGGGCCAGACTCAAGCGGCTCGACACGGGCTGCTCCGGCATGGTGTAGCGCAGCAGCTCGACGGCAAACGCCAAAACTAAGGGCGCACGGTTGGTCAGGAGAACGGTGGAAGCGATGCGGGCCTCTTCCTCCTCGTCGGCCGGCACAAACACGGGAAGCTCGAGGGAGCGTTCCAGCTCGGCGGCGGTCATCGGCTCGGGGCCCAAGAACATATTGCTGCTGCTCGACGCAGCTGCTGTGCCGTCCAGCTGCTTAGCCCGCTTGGCCGATGCTGATCCACTGGCGGAAGCTGTCCGTTTGCTGCCAGTTGCGCTGCCGCCTGCGGCCATCTTCTTGAGAGCCGTCTTGCAGCTCGTTTGTAATGACTTGGCCGCGGCAGCATCCTTGATGGCGTCCTTGACAACATCCGCCGGCGCCTCGGCAATTTGTTGGATGCTACAGGTGTCAGATGGGGCGGGGAATACAGAGATACAAAGAACAGCACACACCTTCGCAGGTTGGCGGCCTGTAGCGCCTTCACCTGCGTCATTGCCTGCAAGATGGGCAGCTTGCGCGTTGTTGTCAGTAAGCGGAGCAGCTCCTGCAGATCTTTTTCCGAAGGAGCAGACGCCATTTTCACTATTGTTCGGCTGTATCGTCAAGCTGATTTGTCGGCGTCGCCTTTGAACGAAGTGCACCACGACGCGGGTGTTTGTGAATTCCCCAGAATGACGGTACGATGTATCGGATGCTAGTGGGAAAGCTGAAGTTGGTTGCTCGCGAAGTCACAGGGTAGGGCGACACTTTGGGGAGCTACAGCAGCGCCCCGCTTTTCTCAATTCGAGAACAACGATTGGGGAAAATGTCGAAAACCTTGAACGATAGAAGCAAGCTTGCGCGGGGACCACTCAACTCGCTGTTTGCGGAGTTGAAACACACTCGGCCAAAGCCAAGGAGATATAAGACAGTTCATATACATATTGCAGACGCCAAAGGTGACATTTGCGCAGCGACTGGCTCTCATCTCACGAGAAAGAGACGGACTTTGTCAATCGTCTCGAATCGCATCTCATCATCCGACATCATGAGCGTCACAGGCTCAAGGGCTGCCGGCATGGTGGCCCAGAACTGGAGATGCAGTTACCAGACCTCCATGGTACTGTCATCTGTGTCTCGACCACATCATCCATGTGTCGCTGCTAGCTGCTTCAGACGGGCTCTCTTTCAGGCGACACCACCTCGCATGAAGCGGCCACCGGCCAAGGAACCGGCATCAAAACAGCCACCGGCGGAGCCTAACCCGTCTTCACCATCTCGGTCCAATACAGACAGAGTGGCTCGTATACCACAAACTCGGGCAGCGCCTTTGCCGTACCGGCCATTACCATTCGCCTCGTCAGACAAGAGCAAGCAGGACGACCAGCAGCAGCAGCAGCAAGGAAAGAAGGAGAAAGGAAAGGAAAAGCCGGAAGCTCTCGACAGTCTCTTTTCACAGCGGAAACTGCCCCTTATTGGCGCAGCCCTGGCTGCGGGTGTCCTGGGCTTCTACATTATGCCCCTGCTCATCACCTACCTCAAGGGCGGCTGCCGCGACGACCACCAGCACGCCGAGGTTGCGCCCGATGCCATTCCCACGGGTCTTCCTCCCGTCGGTGCTGCCGCATTTGACGCCTCTCTGGATGTGCCAGAGCGCATCATGGGCATCAAGCATGAGCGCAAGAAGCTGGCCAGCGGGTCGTCGGGCGCCGTACTCGAGGTGGCCGTCGGCACCGGCCGCAACGTGAGCTACTACGTGTGGGATCCGGCTACGTTCACACCCTCCTACATCAGGTCCTCGGCTGCGACAGCCGACTTGCTCAACGGAAACAAGGAGCGTCCCAAGATCACATCGTTTACGGGCGTCGACTTGTCGGGTGAGGCGCTGGGCATGGCGCGCACACAGCTGCGCGTCACCGTCCCGGCTGTGGCTGCTGCCATCCCCAAGAAGGCGCCCGCCATCGATGACGCTGTCAGCGCCGATGCCGAGGTCGTCAGTACCCTCGACGGCAAGGTGCGCCTCATCCGCGGCGACGCGATGCAGCCCTTGCCGCTGCCCGCGCCGTCGACCAACACCGCCCGCTACGATACGGTCGTCCAGACCTTTGGCCTCTGCTCGGTGGCCGACCCCGTCGTCCTGATTGCCAACATGGCCGCCGTCGTCAAGCCCGAGACGGGCCGCATTGTCTTGCTCGAGCACGGCCGCGGCAGTTGGTCCGTGGTCAACTCGCTGCTGGACCAGTACGCGAGCCGCCATTTTGCCCGCTTTGGCTGCTGGTGGAACCGCGACATGGCGGCGATTGTGGCCAAAGCACAGGAGACGGTTCCCGGTCTGGAGGTGGTGTCGGTGAAGCGGCCAGGGTGGCTGCAATTCGGGACGCTCTGGAAGATTGAGCTGCGGGTGAGGGAGGCCGCAGCAAAGAAGTAAGGGTGAGAGTGGGAGTGCCACTGTTGTCGGCAGAGAGAGGACGGCGGACTGGAACCATGACGATTGTGATGGATTAATGTAGGGAATATCTACAAAAATATGCCATTCTCCTACTCGTTTTATCTTTATTCAAATGAGCGTATATAAGAAATTTTAAGATGGCTCATGAATTTTTTTTTTTTTTTCACAATAAGCCAAAGAAGCAAGGTATCACACGAATTTAAATAAATCAAACGCTTTTCATTAACTAAACAAAAACAAATAAAAACACAGGCAAACTTTGAAACCTCTCACTTCTCCAGCCGACTTGGTCTATTTTCTCTATCCGACACCCACCTCCACCTTTTATGTATCAACAGATTCCCGTCTAAAGACACAAGGGGCTAGTTTAATCCACTGGCCAACCTATCATACAGGATAAGAAGATAAGAAAGGACACACCGGTAGGAAAGAAAGACATCAACGGAACCTTCTGTAGGATACATTGTAAGACAATAAACAAAAACAGAATCGTTCCCTCGGCGGCCTTTTCTTTATAATATTTGAGGCGATTCACACACGTCTCTTCATCCATTCCCTATTCACCTGCCCACACTCATACACAAAAAACACAGAGAGCAGTGCAGACGGCTCAAACATGGGCGACAGCACAAGAGCGCAGAACGGAAAGAGGGGACGATGGAGATGAGAGCGGAGACCCAGACGCTTGATCAAGCGACACCGGGAGAAAATAAGAGACCTTTCATAGGATAGGAGAGAGAAATGTCAAAAAAAATGATAGACGACGAATTGAAGATGACAAAACAACGAAAGCACATTGAAACGGATCAACAAATAAAACAAAATGCCAAATTTCGACGCCGATTTATCCCCGTGAGACCTCACAAAAAATACCAAATGCCCGCTTTTTTTGCAAACCTGCCGAACCCCTCAAAAGCACAAAAAGATGAAAAGATCAAAAAAGATCAAAAAAGATCAAAAAAGATCAAAAAAGATCAAAAAAGATCAAAAAAGATCAAAAAAGATCAAAAAAGATCAAAAAAGATCAAAAAAGATCAAAAATGATCAAAAAAGATCAAAAAAGATCAAAAATGAAATCGCAACAAAGAGAAGAAACCGTAAATCGTTACATTTTTTGTGTATCCCACCTCCAGACACAAAACCAGACGGAAATAGAAAGAGAAGAGGGGAATGGTATCTCAGAAGAAAAAGAGAAAAACGAGAAAAAAAAAGGAGGGGAGTGGTGAGATTGACAATTAAAACTCGTCCAGCAGGCAGTCGAGCTCATCGAGCTCAATGTTCTCCGGGCACCGGTCCCAGCCGGTGACCATGCTGTCGAGCTTGGCCCAGTTCTCGGCCTCGTGGTCCCTCTTAGGGCCAAGAGAGAACATGGGGCGCATGGCCGGGCTCGTCATGAGCGCAAAGGACTCCATGTGGCGAGCGGCGGCGGTCTCCGAACCAAACAGCAGCGCCTCGTCACGACCCGCGTCGTCCAAGAACATGCCGTTGTTGTGCACATGAGCAGTAGCGGACGACGGGGGTGCGGCCTGGGCGGCAATTGCAGCGGGCGACAGCAGGAAGCGGCTGCCAGCGTGCTTCTGCTTCTGGAGGCCCTCGGCGGTCTGCGT
Source organism: Sporothrix schenckii 1099-18 (assembly GCF_000961545.1). Classification (NCBI taxonomy): domain Eukaryota; kingdom Fungi; phylum Ascomycota; class Sordariomycetes; order Ophiostomatales; family Ophiostomataceae; genus Sporothrix; species Sporothrix schenckii. The sequence continues at coordinate 4,582,128 of NW_015971148.1, forward strand.
AAACTCCTTCTCGTCCTTTTCGAGAGGAGGTGACGCGCCGCGGTGGTTGCGAGACGAGTACGAGCTGGCCGAGCGGTGGTGGCCGGCGTGGTGGTAGCGCGCCTCGCGGGAATAGCGGGGGTAGCGGTGGGAGAGGTGCGTGATGGGCGTGCCGGGCATCGGAATGTCGTCGTCCAGGTCGTCAAACTCGGGCGAAGACAGGTCGACCTCAGGCGACGGGCTCAGTTCGCGGCGCCGCTCCTCCTCGGTGGTCTCGGAACCGGACGCGGCGCTCGACATCGGTGGCGTGACAATGCTGGTGCGCGGCACAATGAAATGGACGGACGACGCATCGGGGAGCGGCAGGTGCGGGCAGGTAGTCAAATAGTAGTAGGTGCGGCGGGGGTGAATGTTCTCGAGCTCCTTGGTCAAAGGGCAGTTTTTCGAGGCGGACCAGCAGGGGCGCTTCATGTAGGATGCGAGGCGAGACGAGATAATGGCGCAGGGATTTGCCGACCTGTGGAGAGAGGAGCCACGCTGTTAGTAGATGCGCCTAAAAGGGGAAATACGAAAATGCGCTAAGAGATGGGAGCGCCGGGGCCAAAAAAAAAATATGCAGGGACGAGATGAAAAAAATAAGTGGGAATCGTGAGACTTCTTGGGTGGTAGAGTAAAGTCGGGAAACGAAATTTGGGAATTTGGGAATTAAGACCCGACAATTGAAGGAATTGATAGGAGGCGGGCTTTTGGGAGAAATTAGACATACTGTTGAACGGATTTGAGCTGCTGCATCAGAATGGCTGACAGCTCCTTGATCAGGTGCGGGCGGTTGCCAGTGGACTTGAGCAGAATGATGACGGCCTCGACAATGTCGTCGTTGACCTCGTCCATGTCAATCTCGACCTCCTCGACGTCAGACGAATCCCTCTCGACGGACTGATGGCGTTTTGGCGACTGGGGCGGTGTGGCGACAGCGGCAGTCTTGGGGGAGGCGTCGTGGCTGCGCTTGGTCCGCTTGGCCGAGGGTCGTTGCGCATCGGATGCGACGGCCGACGACGTGCGCTTTGGTGAGGCAGACGAAGAAAGAGTAGTAGCCGGTGGCGCCATGTTGGTAGTCGAGTCGAAGACGGGCGTAAGCTGCCGTTGTGTGGAAGACGAAGAGGAAACAGACTGGGAGGAGGTTGTGTTGGACGGAGAGGTGGTTGAGGTTGCGGGGGACGCTCCTGGAGATGCGATGGTGTTGGAGGAAGTAGGCTTGGTTGCGGCGGCGGCAGCGGCGGCGGCGGCAGCGCGAGCGGCGTGCGTAACAGGAACGTGGATGCCCAGCGACGGCAGCGAGAGTGATTTGCGACGAGTATTGTACGGCATGATGCGAAAGGGAGGGGAGGCCGCCTTTTTTGTGTTGTTGGAACGACAATCGGGCGATCACAAGGGACCGATCAAGGGGAGAGAAAGGGAGGAGAAAGAATAAAAGAAATAATAGGAGGAATAAGAGGGAAAATAGAGGGAAAAGGAAGAAATAGCAGGAAAAAGGTACAAAACAGGGGAAACGGAGATATGTGAGACGAAGGAGATAAAACTAGTAGGGTAGGGAAGAACACCGAGGGGGACGAGGCGAGCGATCTCCGGATCTCTCTGCCAAAGCGCCAAAAGCGTTTGCTGTGTCTTTGCTTTCTTTGCTGTCTGTCTCGTCTTTTGTGTGCGTTCTGTTCCTGCGTTTGTACGGCGAAATGACCTGTCTGCTGTGTGATGCAGGGGGCGGAATGTGGAAATAAAATGCGTGCAAATGCGAGCAAGTGCGTGCAGATGTTTCGCTGGCACTGATTGATTTCGATTCTTGGGTAGGAGAGTGTGGGGAGCGGAGCAGTGGGCAATGTGCGGATGGATGGCGAGGAATGCTGTTTTTAATGCTGTTCTGATGCTGTTGCGTGAAAGATGAAAAGTGAAGCAGAAGCAGATGGTGCGAAAGGTGGAAAGGGACTGATGGATGGGGATGCTCTTGACAAGAGGAGGAGAAAAAAGGGAAGTTGGTTGTTTCGTTGGTTGGTGTATGGTATACTCCGGACACACCAGCTCCTTCTGTTTTGGGCGGCCTGAGTTTTAATGCGGACGATCGCTCCTTCCTGCTAGTTTGTTTTGTTGGGTTGTCGGGGAAGGCGAGAACAGTGAACACAGGTCAACGAAGGAAGGCACGCCTTTTTCCGTAGCAAGCTTGTCGAGTCGTTCTTTCCTTGCGAGTCGATTGTATCTGTTTTGTTTTGTTTTTGTTGGATGCGGGTCGTTGGGATGGGAAAAAGGGAAGGAGCAACAGGCAGTAACCCCCAAAAAAGAGCAGGCAGAAAGAGCCGGCGAGGCCAGGGAGAGACGCAGTAGTACAGACAACACCAGAGATGCGGTGAAAGCGGTAAGGCGATGAGTTCACTCAGCGGTGGCAACGGACGGGCATTGGAGCAGGCAGAAGGACCAGTTGCAGGCTAAAACAAGTAAGAGCTAAAAGAAAACCCCCCAAGAAAAAGAACAAAAGAGCCAAGGGAGACGAGATTTACAAGCGTCACTGCTTGGTCGCTCGGGGCGGGCGGTAAGGCAGCTAGGCGGGCGTGCAGCGAGAAGGTGGTGCAGCAAGAAAAATGGAACAAGGGGGTGTGGGTGGAAAGAAAGAAAAGAAAGAAACGGGGAACGAGCGACAGAGTGAGTGACGGAAGGCCTCAGAGGGGGGGGAGGTGATGGGCGGCAAAAAAGCTGAGGCAGGAAAGGAAGGGGGCGGGAATTCCTTCACACGGCCGCTCTTTTTCAGTTACAATGTTGCTGGTAATGTGTGCTGAATGCGCCTTTGCATTTACAATGTACAAGTATGATGTATACTCGTGGCGAGCTGCCTCGGAATGACGATTCTGTGCCTAAGCAATCACCCAAGGATATTGCCCTCGAAAGTGAGAGACAGATGAAAAAAAAAGAGGAAATTTTTTTTTTCGGTGGATGCCGGGTGGACTTGAAAGGGAAGGCACGAATGACGACCAAGTAAAAAGTACTTTGAAATGTAGGTGCCCAGAGTAAATGTAAAGGACTTCTGAGCATCTCCTGATTTTCATTGTTTTTCTCTTTTCTCATTTCTCTTTACTCTTTTCTCTCGTTTCTTTTGGGTAGTTACTGTTTGCCTGTTTTTCATTACAGGTCCCTCTTGCAGCCTGTTACGTACGGCGCACTTGCTTTCCTAGTTTTTCTGGGCTCTTTCTTATTTTTTTTTCTGGGGCCTTTTCTTGGCTCTTAACTGGGTCTGGGCCGTTATGGGGCGAAACGACAGGGAAGACAGCAGGAGAGCAAGACCAGGGGGGGCTCTTGCCAGCAAACAGTGATGAGGGTACAAACTTTTTCACCGGCGTGTCTGCGCTTGCACATACAAAAGAGCCTGCATGACAAGTCTCTTGTTCGTCCGCCTCCTCGCCCGCTTTCTTTGCAGTTGCTCTCTTTTTTATGGGTCCCTTTCCTTCTTTTTCTTCTTCGGTGCCATAATTTCCTTACGAAAAAGTGTCTGGGAAGAGACCCGAAACGACCCACGGAACGGCGCTAGTGGACCAGAACTTTTTTTTGCGCTCACACCCCCTGTCGTATGTCGCATGCGCGAGCTGTGCCGTAGGGAAAAAGAGAGCGAGAACAAAAAAAAAAAAAATCTGGTGGCAGAGGCAAAACGGTAAATGGTCTGGCGACAAGCAAGAAAAGTGGAAAGTGGTATGAGGCACATTGAAGCCTTTTCTCTGTAGGCAGCAAGTGCCACCGCCAGAGAGTCAGGCACCTCCGAAAAGCAGCACGTCGGCGGCCGGTTGCTCTTTCCCCTTGTTTGGTCGTTGGCAAGCAGAGGCGCACAGAATAACCAACGTTCACCGTTTGAGGCTATTACTCCCCCCGGTGGCAGGCACGAGACATGAGGTTATGGAGCACCACGGCACAAGACACAACGTCGTTTTGGACAGAAACAGGAAAAGAGGATCCATTTTTTTTTTTGGCCAAAGGGTCGTTCTTACTCGCACGGGCGCCAGGGTGCGCCGCACGGCGCACGATCCACGTCCCTGCCTCCTTTTCGTCCATTACGCCCAGGTCAACTCATGAAAGCCCATCTGTCAAATGTCGCACTGGGTAGGACGTAATGTGTTGGTCATCCAACGATCGTGACGCAAGGGGGACCTGTCGGAGAAGAAGACGAATGACATCTTCATTTGGGGAAGGAAGGGAGTATTACGACGCAATTACTTTGTACTTCGTAATGGGGGAAAGCTTGTGAAAGGGAGGAAAGAGCTCCGTGACAGGTGTCCAACGAAGGCAGGCGCAGGGACGAAAAAAAATTAGGCTAGGCAGAAAAAGAAAAGTGGTTGGGTGGGTCCCACAGCAAGTCCATCCAACAACAGCACGATTAGCACCGACTAAGAAAGGCGGTGTCCATCTGGGGCCGCTTTTCTAGGATGGGTGGGTGTAAGTACTTTATGCAAGTGCGAAAAGTTGCTGCAGCTGCTGTGTCTTGAGTGGTGAGCAGACGACCAGCAGACAGCTGAAGGCTGCAGTCTGCATGTAGTATTAGAGAAGAGCGAAAATAGAAGGCGGTGTGGGAGACGGGCGTCTAGGTGTGTCTGGAAACAGCGGATCCTGGACTCGACTTGTTAGAGGATGGTATATGTCGTATGTCATAAATCGTACACAGTCCTGTATATGGGGAGGCGGACACGCAGGAGGCAGGCGCGAGGTAACTGCACATCAGACATGCGTTCGATGTGTTCGATGCGCAAAGCAACAAGTCGTCAACAAGAGCCATCGTCTCACAGACGGGATACTGCGAGACGATGCCGATAAATATGAGATGCAAGTGCCCGCTGTTTGCTCCATTGCGAGCAACCCGCGCACAGTAATACGGATCCCAACTCACGGCATCGCACCAGCTCTTTTGGTGTTAGTGATTCGAGGATCGAGGACGAAAAAGGGCAGTTGCAGTTACTGAGTAGTGACGGCGATACGTATGGCCATGTTGCCGTTGTCCACTTTTTGATGTGTTGGGTTTGATCGTCAGCGATGCGTGCGAGGATGGATGAACAATGTGGTTGACGGTTGCTATGGAGTGCGCATGCTCATAGCAGTGTCAGAAACTCCTTTCACAACTGGGGCGCACTGTGGTCGAAAACGGTATTTTCTTGCCTTTAGTGCGCCAACCAATCACAGAACACGGAATTGCGATTGGCCCCGGTCCACAGATCTGGGCCTCACCTTTGGGCCGATGTAAGTCTCTGCAGAAACGGAAAACAAAGCGTTTGGCAGTGCCGGGAGGCAAAATATGCACGAACACCAATGTGTTGGTCTAACACAAAGCGTGCGGCCTACTCCACGATGAATTGCTGGCCTGAAGCCAGCCACTGTGAGGTCGTTTCAGCCTGCGACGGCAGCTTGATGCCTGTTAAGTTGCCCAAGCAGAGCGCATTTATCTCAAACGGCGTACGAGCCACACCACCTGGGAGAGAGACAGCGCATGTAAAATAAAAAGGAAAAGTGCCATTCAAATGCACGAAACAGGCTGTTTAAGAAAGCTGTTTGTGAACTAGTGGAAGGGCTCCATTTTATCCTATTGGCTAGGTGTAGGGGACGTCATAAGCCCAGAGGAAAAACAGAAACGCTACAAAGTAGTCGCAAAATAGCAGCCAAATCGGTCCTCAGTGGTCTTAAAAGCATACGATCCTAGCAATACTGTAGGGAGATCAGCGGCGGGAAGACCTCTTAGTTCTGTCGCCGGTGCTAAGAAAACTCTGCGGTATTAGTAGGCGACCTCTCGCCTGATTCATTTCGCGATTGCCCCGTGAGAATCCCGGGTGGATGCACACAGAGACGGGATGAAGACAATAACGGACGATTTGCAAAAGCACGTTCAGTACCAGAGTACGTAGTATGAAAAGGTGAGGTGACCAGGTGTGGTCTTGGGTCTTTAATTAATCAATTCGAACTTGCCGTTTCTGCGCGTTGTTTACAATTGCCGGAAGGAGGGCATCTTCTTGTAACATGCCATATTCCAAGCAATCAAACAACCGAGACCATGGAAGGAACGAGGTACAAACGGTACGGAATACAGAAGACGCAGAAAGTAGGTTACTGCCACGAGGCAACAGGCAGGAACAAGGTTCCACAACCGGGCGAACCGCGAGAAGTGGAGATAAACAGAAAAATCGGGTGTCTGTTGGAAATTGGCCGACGACAGTGAAGACGAGCAGAGAGAAATGCTGTCACTTGAGGCGTGATGGAAGCTACGGCGCGCCCAGGCGCAAAAGACGAAAACGGGTGTGCAAAAAAGAGGCAATTCGGAAGGAAAGAGGCAATAATGGGAAAAACCAAGGGACCCTGAAAATGTCCTTCCCTGCAACTGTATTCTGTACTCCGTTCTCACCCACTTTTACGCCCACTTGCCCACTTCCCATTTCTTTCTTTGGGCCAGAGTGGAACACGACGGAAGCCGCAGACGTACTTCCTTGATCTTGCAATCCCAATTGAAAGATTTTCTCTCGATTTCTCTCCTTCGCTGCTTTCTCTCCGACAGAGGTTCCGCTTGTTCCTTGTTTATTCGGCGAAGTCTTTCGCATACACATGCGGGTTTACCCTTTCCCAATTTTTTTCCCTCTCCCGTTTGTGCTTCGTTCTCTATGAACCACGTTTCCATCTCACCCCTGAGCCTCCGCCGTTTCCCCAAATGCATGCAATGTGACGCTCTCCAAGTACGTAATCTTTCGTTGGCCCAAAGTTGGGGGTCAACAGCAGGAGGTCGGTCCCTGGCGTATCCTGCAGGCGAGGCAGAGAAGGTGCAGGGGGTGGCACCGGCGGCTGCGCCTGCCGGGTTGGGGTGCAGTTGCAGCGGGCCATCGCTTTTTATGGAGTAGCGTGGAGGATCGTAGTGCATTGGAAACAAAGGCGGTGAAGAACCACATCCCAGTCCGACGCAAACAACACTGGCGACGCTGGTAGAAGGACACTTGCGGATTTATTATGAATCAACTTCCTTTGGTCCCTCGATCTTGCAGCAAATGGCTAATTTTTTTTTCTCTTTTTTTTGAAAAAAAAAGGAAAAGGGAACGAGAAACGACTGCCACTACTTGTTATTCTGTTGCTGAGAAGGAACGAACGGCACCGAGTCCGTCGGCCGCTGGTCGCAGTTGCTTACTCCGTTACTCGTGTGCAACTTTCCTCCAATAGCAATGGCAAGAACGGTTACCAAGTCGTTGATTTGTTCCTGCCCCCCCTCCTGCACTGCAGATTACGGATTGCCACCTGTAGTTTATTTGTCTGTACTTCCGTATTCTCTGCTGCTTCCTGTTTGGTGCGCACAAGAGGTGCGCCAATTCGGATAACCACCCGCCGTGTTATTGATTCGAGCCGAGCAGGTGCTTTCTAATTGCGGTACTTTTGCACGCTGGTTATTTTGCTAATTTGATACCCAGGCGGTGAGCGCACTAGGCACAAAGCAGCACAGTATTTTCGATTGACAAAAGGGGCGCCTACTTTTCAGTCTTTGTTGCATGATGGATGTGTGGGTTAATTTTTACTCAGCCAGATCTTTTTTTTTTCGATGTTGTTTTGTTTACATTTGTTCTAGAAAAGTGTTCCTTATATTGGCATATCAACGATGATAATAATATATTCAAGACAAAAGCGGCGTAATATGAGAAGTGATGCTGACGGAGTAGTTGGGCATGAGAGCAAACAAAACGACAAACGGTTACATGCAGAAGGTGTGAAACAGTCTCAAGACGGCAGGCTAAATTATTCAGACTTTATACAGGCTTTGGTTTGCTTTTTCTTTCTCATTACATCTCATCCCAATGGCTAAAGTCTTAACATTGCAAAGCCCTGGATATCACTCAATGGAAAGAACAAACTAAAACACCAAGTCCATGTCTTCATACCCCGTCCATGACGAGAGCATGCCAGACAAAAGGAAAAATAGAATCGATACAAATGCACATCGGAAAAAGAATAGTTCAAGTAAAACAATACACTCCACGTTTGCGCTCGCTCGGTCTGTCTGCCTGTCCTTTTGCCCTTTGCCCACGCCAACCCGTTGTATCGCATCCAACACCTAAGCATAGTCACCCGTTCACCCGTTCCTGTCGTCGCCATGACTCCCAGAAACCTTCCAGAAATAATGCAAAGTGGTTGGCATCGTTTGCTTGAATTATCCAGCTGCAGGTTGCAAACAGTGAACGATGACATGTACAAAGAGGGATATTTCCTTTTTTTTCTGTCGCCGTCTGTTTTCATCCACCCGCCCTCCCAACACAAACCGGAAGAATAGAAAGAAAGATATAAGATACAATGATAAAGTTGAATACGAAACACAAACGATAAGAAAAACGCCAACACCAAAAGCCTCAAACTCCCCGTAACAAAAGACAGTGCTGCACTGCAAATGCAAAGTAACAAACACAAAAACAGTAACAGACAAGAAACTAATAAAAACGACCCATTTGGCGCCCCATGTCCCAATGCCGCTGGTGATTGATGGAAATTAACGTTTTCCTTTTTTATAAACGTGTAGCGTGTAGGATGCTTTTAGTTTTTATTATTTTTTCGAAGTGGTGTCGGATGCGTGCGTGGATAGTAGTAGTTTCGTAATTTTTCGTATATGTGAACTAAGGGTATGCCAATGGCTCAAAAGTAGGCAGGAAAGTAAAAGGAAACCCGTGAGCTGGACCCGTCTAGGCCCGGTTGGCCACGGCGGCGAACCGCTCCGACACGTCCGGCGCCATCTTGATGAACGGCAGCTCAAAGAAAAAGAACTTTTCGTTCTTGACTAGCTCGGCAATCACCGCCAGCAGGCCCCACGGCTGCGGCCAGTAGTTGACAATGCGCTCAAACAGCACACGGCAAATCTGCTGCCGAATGTCCGTCTCTTCCGGGTCCGACATGTCGTGCCCAAAGATCTCCAGCAGCGCCAGTGCGAAGAAGTTGGTGTGTGCGTTGGGGAACCGCAGCTGGTTGACAATGCTGCAGATCAGGTAGTATCGGCCCTCGGCCGAGAGCTCGTGCAGAATCATCGACAGCGTCGCCACATCCGGCCCGCCCGCCGTGAACACGGGACCACCGCCCGACACCCGCGCCGCCACATGGTTGGCAATGTACGCCACGACCGCGTCGACCACGGGCACGTTGGTCGAGATCGCCACGCGGCCCCAGGTCGTGCTGGCGCTCTTCGCCTCCGTCTTGCTCATCGCGTACTTGACGTGCGCCACCACCTCTTCGGACGGCCCGGACTGCAGCGCCTGGTCCAGCAGCGCCGTCAGGCCCATAGACGACAGCAGCGGGCCCGGCTGGTACCGCCCGTTGGGGACCATGCTGGCCTCCTCCATTTGGTCGAGCCGCAGGCCGGGCATCGTCGGGTCCGGCGGCTTCGGCATCGACGTCGGGTTCGCAAACAGCACAATGTTGAGAGGCTGCACGAGGTACGGCGGCAGGCTCTGGCAGAGCTCGACGTGGTTGGCCGCCAGGTAGTCGGGGAAGTCATGGTAGATGATGAGGACCAGCTTCAGCGCCGCCCGCGAAAGCTCGCGCGCAATGTTGGCGCTGTCGGGCACCTTGAGCTGCTCGCTTGTGAACGACAGCAGCTGCTTCAGGATCTTGGTGTACGACGCCCAGCCGTCGTTACCGGTAGCGCGCAGAAGCGACGGCATGAAGATCCGGTGCTTGATCAGCTCCGCCCAGCCGTACACAAAGTACGGGAACGTGGTCGGGCCCAGATCGTTGAAGCGCGTCGCAAACCGGCCCAGGATCTCGTTCCGGTCCGTGTCCGATAGATGCTCCGACACGTTGTTGATCGAGACGAGCAGCATCGAGAAGAACCGGAAGAACACGCGCTGGTTGTACATGTCGCCGCGCTGCACATAGTGGTGGTTGAGGATCATCGTGCCTAGGGCCAGGATGGAGTCGAGCAGCTCGGCGCGCGGCGACCGGCCCTCGGGCACCGCCGCGTCGCTCTCGGTACCGCAGGCCTGCACGAACATAGCAATCAGCCTGGCCACAGAGTCGATCGCGGCGAACCCGTCGTTGACACTCTCGCCCGCCTGTGCGCTGACCTCGCACCGCTCCACAGACCGGTCAATGGCGATGCGCACGAAGACATAAAGATCGTCGCGGTTCGCAATGATGCCGCGCGCGCGCATCTGCTCCACAAAGATAAAGGGGATGTTCTCGGGGATGCCGGGCTTCTGGCACACAAGCACCCATTCGTCAAACACGTACTCGATCTGGTCCTTGCGCTGTGGCGTGAGCTCGCCGGACGCGTCCTCGGCCTCGGGGTGCGACGGCTGCGCGCCCTGGGTGACGATTTTGGTCTTGAACTCCTGGCCGCCCGGCACCTCGGGCTCCTCCTGGACCCATGCCCACGCCTCGGCCAAGCTGTTGATGAACTGCGCATAATACAGAACCTGCGGGGCGTCGCGAATGAGCGTGAGCTCGAGCAGGCGCGTGAAGAAGACGATGGAGCCCTCCTTTCTTTGCTTCAGAGTCACCGCCATGGCGTTGTCAATGACGGACCAGTCCAAGAGTCCCGTGGGCAGCAGCACCGAGATGAGGGGCAGGCGCAGGAACGCCTGGCCGGGCTGCGCCTGGAAGAACTGGGCAATGCGGTTGGTGACGGGGATGCCGACAATCTTACGGAGCGACTCCAGGACGTGCACCAGACTCTCAAACGCCAGGCTGTCCTCGAGGTTGTGGTTGAACAGCATGGGGCAGACCTGGTCCGCCGCATAGATGGCAAAGTCCTCGAACGTCGGCTGCGCCTTGATGATGGTCTGTATCAAGGCGTCGATAATGTCCAGCACGGGGTGCGGGCGGGGCAGCTCCGAGAAGTGCTCCTCAATGGCGTCTGTGGCGGAGCGCTGCAGTTCCATAATCAGCTTACCGATGCGGTCAGCAAGAGCCCGGGTATCCACGCCCGGGCCGGCCTGCCGGCCGCCGCCGTTCATCAGGCCACCGTTGACGCCGCCGGCCGCCACGTTGGCACCCCCGTGAAGCTGCGGGTAGCCCTGCAGCTGTGAGCCGACGGATGCAACAGACGGGGTCTCGGCCGCCGGCGGAAGGCTAGCAAGCGAGCTGTACTGGTCCTGGAGGACGTCGTTGGCGAGCGACCGCGTGGTGTCGGATGCCGAGGCGTTGTGCGCAGCCGAGGCGGCGGCCGAAGCCGTCGTCGGCCGCGGGTGGCGAGCAAAGTCGTCGTAGATGGCCATCTGGTCGTTGTTGAGGCCGCTGACGCTGGGGCTGAGCTTGTACGGGCTCGGGATGGTCATGGCCCAGCGGCTCAGGCCCGGGTCCATGTACGGCTCGTTGGGGCGCTGGAGGCGGTGGCGTCGGCGCGCCTCGATCTCGGGCTCGATCATGTCCTCAATCTCATACGCGGCGCGGTCCTCGGTGGCCTTTTCGATCACGCTCGACGCGTAGTCCAAGTTGGAGTTGACGCACATAATGATGGTTCCTTCGGGCAGGCCCTGCGGCAGGTCGCTGGAGAGCGTGCGCATGTAGTTGGTAAAGTTGGCACGCAGGGGCTCCTTGGAGGTAACAAGGGCGAGGCTGCCCGCAGTGGCCTTGGCCATGCTCACCGCCGACGTGCGGAGACGGTTCTCGTCAGGCTCGATGGCAAAGTCCTTGTGGATCATCTGCTGCGTCGCAATAGCGGCAATCGCCACTGACCGGTCGACCACTTGCTGGATAATGTCCTGGAGAGCCTGGACGAGCGCGTTGCGCACAATCTCCTCGAGGCGGGTCTGGCTGACGACCATCTCGCTGACGGGCGGCACATGCACCTTTGTGATGCGCTCGGGTATCATCGCGACCATGCTGTTGGACACAACGCCCGGCACCATGCCGTGGCCAGCCAGGCTGCCAGCCGCACCAACGCCGGCGTGGCCGATGCCGTTGAGCGAGAGGTTCTCAAACGCATCGAGGCCGTCGTGCGGCATGTCGGTCTCCATGGCGACGCGGTTGAGAATCTCGCCCGAGGGTTCGATGCTCTTGTGGTCGATGCTCAAGGTCTGGCAGAGAACCTCAATCTCAAACTTGAGGTTCAGCTTGAGCTCGGCGTTGTGGTACAGGTCGATGAGGAAGTGGATGATATCCATCAACCACGGATTCGGCGGCTTGAACACGTTGGAATGCTCGCCCTGGCTGAGGACCTTGCAGACAAAGGGGATAACGACAATCAGGCGCTTCGTGTCGTGGGCCTCAATCAGCAGCTGCTTGAAGGCAATATTGCGGTGGCGGATGGGCTTGTCCCGGGCAAGCGTCAGGAGGCCCAGCCAGCCACCCAGGTTCTTGAGATGCGAGCGTTCCGTCGAGTTCTGCATCGTCGCCTCCGAGTTGAGCATGCGCGACACGCTGACGTAGGTCTCGCGGAGCACTTCAGCCCACAACATGCGGTCCTCAAAGTGGCTCACAAGCTGCAGATATACCTTGTGGTAGTTGGGCTGCATCTTGGCGCGCTCCTCGACAAGGTGGCTGGCAAACCACTGCTGGTGCTTCACGTCGACCATGGGGCGGATCTCCTGGAACATGGACTGCAGAGTGTTCGCCGTGATATTGTTGAGCACAAACTGAATCTTGCCCTGGGCATCCGGGTCGGGGTCTTCAAAGGGGATGTTGGGTGGAAGAGGGTCGACGTTGATGGAGACAAAGGGCGGCTGCTCAGAGCCGTCGTCGTCGTCGCCGTTGCCGTTTGTGAGGGCCTCATCGTGGCCGCCGGCGCCGCGTGCTTCCTCCTCGGCCTCGCGGACCACATCGCTCGCCTTCTTCCAAGCTTCGGTGCCCTGCAGGCTCTTGCACTGCAGAAGCTGGCGGCAGAAGCCCGGCCACTCGCGGAAGCGGGAGTAGAGCTGCATCAACGCCTGCATACCAAACTTGAACATGGGGTGGTCCTGTTGGTGGTCCCGGACGGCCTCGAGGATCATACCCAAGCCGACCTTGAGCGGCAAGTCTGAGATGAGCTTGTGCGACATGAGACCACCAAAGAGCACGGCGGTGGTGGCCAGCGCCTCTAAGGGGTAGTCGCCGAAGTGGCTGTACTCCTCAAACAGGCTGTTGATCATGCAGGCAAAGATGTCCTGTTCAAGCCGGTCGCGCGAGTGCTTGTAGTGCTCCATGATGCGGACGACCTCGCGGACCTCGATCTCGTTGCTGTACATCTTCTTGAAATGCTCCTCCATCTTGGCGTTGGCCTCCTGCGGGAGCGCGTGGCCGGCCTTTTCGCTCTCCTCAATGATGTCGTCAAAGCCTTCGCCGTAGTTGATGAGGCGGGGGTAAACGGCAATGCACTGGCGCTGGACCATGACGAGGTCTGGGCTAGGGCTTGTCGTCGGGTAGTAGTCCTCTAGAATGCTGAGCAGGGCCGACACGGTCTGCACCTTCAGGGGAACGTTAGCCTTGGGCTGAATCTGCTGACCGTCGGGCCGTTGGGCCTCGAGTTCCGACTTTATCATGAGGAACTGCAACAGCGGCCGAGCAATGTCGGCGTTCCGCTCTGCATTGTTCTTGGCCCACTCCGTCAAATCGACAAACCCCTGACCATGGGCATATGCTACCAAGTCTAGGCCAAATCCGTTGGGCAGGTAGACGAGGTCGTTCAGCCAGCCGTGCTTCGCACAGTGCTCGAAAATGTCGGGGAGGTCGCCGGGGTGCAACGCGTGCGCGTTGATGAGCTGCTCTGTATGCAGCTGTCTGTCTTTGCGCCAGAGACTATCAAACACAAAGTCCCAGTTTGCTGTCCGCTTATACAGGAAGCCTTCGAAGAGTGACGTGAAAGTCTCGGCGGCGGTGACCGGCCATGGCTTGGGGACCATGGCGGCCGACACAACAAAGATATCGAGGTTCGGGATGACCACCGCCTGGAATAACCTGCGCGCCTCAACATTAATGCTAGCGTGCTGGGAGGCGAGGGCGATATGGACAATGGCAGAAACGGCGGCGAGCGAGACGAGGGGGTGCTTGGCGGCAACGGCGGCGCGCTCGCGGATCTCGGGAGCGGCGTCGGCATACTCGTCAATGGCAATTGTGGAACGGAGGTTGGGTATGGTCGTGGCATCGAGGTCGTCGGGCGACTGTGACGCATAGGCGTACACAAAGGAGAGCTGGGAGTCGGGGTTCTCCCAGCTGCCGCCCCATAGTCGCTCAATGCTGATCGTCTCGTCGTCGCGGGCAATGGGGGCGAGCGCATTGTAGAGGCGAAGGAACTGGGACGCAGAGATGCGTGCGCCCGGCTGGTCGAACCGGCTGATGACGTCCTGCCACTGGAACGTGGCCGGCACAAAGCGCCGCAGCGCAGCGACGAGGACCGATGGGTTGAAAGCGTATGTTTGGCTGATGGCAGTGTATGTCAAGGCATGGGCGACCTGCTCTTCAGTGGTCTGTCCCTGGCGGTTTTGGAGGTAGGAGAGCGCGGTGTCCTCATCGCGGGTGAAGTCGGCACCGGTCTTGTGAATAAAGTTGGCAAGTGCGTTGGCGGGCCGGTCGGCCAAGACGCGCATCAAATCGAGAGCGGCCAGGACCGCAGGCGGCGGGCCCAGCTCCTCGTTCTCGTATCGTTGCGCGACTTTTATAGACAGATCGGACTTTGTGGTGTTGGTGAAGGTGGGAGGGTGGAGCTGGATGTATCGGTCGACGATGAGGGAGACGAAGCTGGGATCGACATCAGCATGATCGCCGCCAGGTCTGGACAGGATGTTGACAAACGTGGGGAAGTTTGTCGAAAGGATAGCGTCGGCTGAAGAAGAGGACGGTTAGTATGCGCTTATGCAAACTCAAAAAGGCGTAAATGGGCTGCGGGCGCGTCATCCTCCGATACAGAACTCACCCTTTGTTTTGAGATCGGAACGGGAGCCAAGCTTAAAGGCAAGGGCTAGGATGGTCTTTTCAAGGGCATCGAGCTTGAAATGCTCCATGAACGTCGAAAGATCAAAGTCACGGAAGATCTCCTCGGTGCCAATCTCGATGGACTCGGCAATGTTGCGGGCCTGGTCTGGCTGGTGCGAGATCTTTTGCATTTCCGTCGTCAGGAGCTGGTAGGATCCCGGACTACCCCCCGGCCGGTTAAAGCCGGGGAATATCTGGGATGCACTACTAGCTACAAGACGGGCGAAGTATTTGGTAAACACGTCCATGCCGTTCTCATCGATGAGCTAGAGGAGGATGAGAGGTTAGTGAGTTGTGGCAGGAAAAGAAACGCGCAATCGCAAGCGCTATAACGACAAAGAAGAAGAAGAAAAAGAGTCCACAAGGGCAATGGCAACAAACCTTTCGTAGCTGGTCCCACTTTGAATGGTCGACTTTCTCCTCCTTCAGGCTGCTGAGGAGGACATACACCTGAGCAATAACAATCTTCGAGACGTTGTTCGTCCCGGTCGGACTGCCGGTGACGGGACTGCCACCCAGAGCCGCGTTCTGGGATGGATGCGGAGAATGGCTAGAGCCCGTATGTAGCGATTGGGCAGGACTCGGAGAAAACGTTCCCGCTCGAGGTGGTGGGACCATGGGGGAGGTCTGGCGAGGGTGTGAAGGGAAGATATGCTACTATCCAATCCAACGGGCGGACAGAAGCCACTTCCTCACCCGACGGAAGAGAAAAGAGAGAGGAGGGAAGGAGGAGGAGGAGGAGGGGACGGCGGAAGGACGGCGACAGGAGAAGGCAACGATCGAGGCGTGGCGGAGAAGCAGTCGAATATGAAAACTGATGCAGCGGCCGAGGAGAACGAGACACGGCGGTCACGAAAAAGAGAGAGGAGAATGGACAGGGCCTGATGGACAGTGCAATGCACAACCGTATCAACGCCGCGACGAGATGGAGATGCAAAGAATAGTGATGATCGCTGCTGATCGAAATGACGCTCGAGGAGGACCACGGACCAGCGCGAACGGGCAAGCGATTGGACAGACAGGCGGCAGGATGGCAACGCGCAGTCGCAGACTCTGCAGACAGAGGCCTTCGCGGGACGGAATCGGGTCGCAGTTTTGCTGTCGGAGGGAGCTAGGTCGCGGCATTAGCATACATGTGTCCAAAGGAGTCACGGTGGAAGACTGATGTGAGGAGGGGGAACAAGACACGCAGCCCCGGTTGCAACACCGGCGACGGTAGCACACGCGCGAAGGCCGCTGCAACACTCGACAATCGACGGCCAGCGACGGGGGTTGTCTCGTGCCCTCGTGTGATGTCTCGCTTTCTCAGCCTTTTCTCGTGCCTTTTTTTTACCTTTTGGTTGCTCCGGTGGGAATCAATAAAATACCCGTCAAACGATGTGAAATATTGGTACACGAACGAAAACAAAGCAGAATCGAGTGTGTCGGTCGGGAGGTACGCGGTGGCGATGGCGGCTAGAGGAGGGTGAGAGGGGCGGGCGCGTGTGGAAAGAGGTGGTTTGGAGAGTGCGTGATGAGGCGGACGTTTGGCTCAATTTTTCTGCGAAGGGGGTTTGGAGGTCGATGCAGGTCTTCCCTTTAGGCTTGGCTTGGGCTCGGGCTGTTGGAGTGTGTCGGGTGGGTGGTGACTGCCAGTTTTGCGTAGCTGGTGCGCCTACCGTATGGGGGCTTTTGCGGACTGACAGTCGCTGTGCGCGCCTTCCGCGCCCTACTAAGATTCTGCGTTGCTGCCTGGAAACTAAGGCATGGGAGCGTTAGCCTCATTCGGTACCTGGCGAGCTGGCAATCTCACCTGCCCGCTATTGGCCTGGAGCTTGGACCAACTGCCGCTGGAGCTTGCTGGCCCAGTCGGTGCCTTCCCTGTGCGCGACCAGATCGCCTGCACAGGGCGGAGGGCAATCTTGCATCTCCCTGCCTTCATGGCGTGAAAAGACGTTTTCGACGGGATACAACATAGACAACGAGGGGATACGCACAGAATATTGGACAAGATGTGCGGTCCAGAGGGAACGCTGTGTGGCAGTAGAGTAGCATGTACTGGCTTTTGCTTGGTTTGTCACGTGTCACCAGATCACGTGCAAAATGCGCCTGCCTTTGATTGGCTCACCCAAGCTGAGGAAAGAGCTCCAGCTCTATGTTCACCCCAGACAAGAACTGCGTCGAGTCACAAGATGCTTGCATTTGATAGCTTGATTTTGAAAGTACGGAATACTGGCAAGCCAGAATCGACATGAAACGAGAAGTTGGCCTCGTGCTCCCACGTATCTCTGGCGCAGCGAGCCGCGCGGTTTGAGGCGACCGCGCATTCAATTAAGAGGATTTGCGGGGCCGGTCGCAGTTGCCCTGGCGACGCGCTAGTCAACAACGTCCCAGCTGGGAAGCATCGGCGTCACTGCCACCCACACCGCGGCAGCCCCTGGTACACAGTGACAATGGGGCTGCTATTACCTGTGGTTCTCTGATATTAGATGAGCTGGGCCGTCTTCTCGATTCTCTTCGACACTCCTTTTGTCTGCTCTGCATATCCCGTTTGAAGTTCTCGCATTCCAACCGATCTTCACGCAAAACGCGGCTCTGAGTGAACGAGAGCACATATCGTCAAGGCGGCATCGTCGACCGTTCACTTTTATATCGACAGATCATTTTGATTGAGACATCTTCACTTTATACGGATAACATACCTTTGACCTTCTCTATCGACACTCTGGCTGCCGGCACGATGTTGACGCCGGCGAACGACGGGCCGTCTGTGGCCCTGTCATGTAGGTCGACGATGACTTCATATCGCCGATGTACCCGATGGCCAAAGACTAACCTGTGATGCTTTTAGTTGCCAACAACTTCTGGGGCAAGGACGATGCTGGCGTCGGTCCTCTGCTCGAGCGCATGGCCGGCGCCAAGCAGACATGCGACGAGCTGCGCGCGTTCTACAATGGTACGTGGACGTTGCCATGATAAGCAACAACAGTACACCGTATCTCGTCCCACTCTAACAAGCACAGTCCGAGCCTCGATCGAAGACGAATATGCCCGCAAACTACTATCGCTCTGCCGTAAGCCGCTGGGGTCGCAAGAGATGGGCGGCGTGAAGCTGTCGCTGGACGTCATGCGCGGCGAAGTCGAGTCGATGGCAAAGCAGCACCAGTCAATTGCCGCACAGATGAAGACGGAGCTCGAGGAGCCGCTGGCGGCCTTTGCCGGTGCCATGAAGGAGCGCCGCAAGATTGTGCAGAACAGCATCGAGAAGCTGCACAAGGTCAAGGTGCAGCAGACGCAGCAAGTCAACAAAGTAAGCTTGCCTCACCTTCCCCGCAGTGTGTGTGTGTGTACAATATAGAGCATCATCTAATAAGACAGACCCGCGACCGGTTCGAGCAGGAATGCCTGAAGATCAAGGGCTACCTCGCCCAAGGCCACATGGTCATGGGCCAGGAGGAGCGCAAGAACAAGGCCAAGCTCGAGAAGACGCAGATCAGCGTTGCCACGTCCAACACCGAGTATGAGAACGCCGTCAAGATCCTCGAAGAGACGACGGCCCGCTGGAACCGCGAGTGGAAAGCCGCCGCCGACAAGTTCCAGGACCTCGAGGAGGAGCGGCTCGACTTCACCAAGAGCAGTCTGTGGTCCTTTGCCAACATCTCGTCCACGGTCTGTGTTAGCGACGACTCATCGTGCGAGAAGATCCGCCTGGCTCTGGAGAAGCTCGAGGTCGAGAAGGACATTGCCAGCTTCATCCGTGAACGGGGCACCGGCCAGGAGATCCCCGATCCGCCCAAGTACATCAACTTCTGCCGCGGCGACCTCGACTCGCAGTCTGAGGCGTCCGAGGACGACTACTCCGTCGCCCAGTTCCCCCGCAGCATCAACCCAGCATACCGCACGTCCTCGCCCCAGCCGTCGACCTACGAGTCACACCACGACCCGAACTCTGCTCTGGCCCGCGACATGGGCCACGAGCTTATCGAGCCCACCACCCCACACAAGCCTGCAGCGCCATCTGCCGTGGCCCAGCGCACACCTCACCCCGACACTTCCAGCCAGGCCACGCCGCGTCAGATTCAGCAGCAGCAACAGCTTGCCAAGGACAATATACCACCCTACGACCCGAACGATTTCGCGCCCGTTCCGCACGACCCGTACCCTCTGGATGGCATGACCATGCTCTGCCGCACAAACAATGGCGGGCCGCAGTCGGACCTGGGGTCCCAGCTCAGCTCCAACAGCGCGGCTACATCCGGCCGCCCATCCAGCCGCGACTCGCACAGCGACTTCTCCAACCTGACCCCCTACTCAAGCCAAGAGCTACCGAGCGGCAAAGTCTCACCAGTGAAGGCTGAGCCGCCCAGCGCCGTGATACCCGTCGACGAGAAAAGGGCCATGAAGAAGAAGAGCGGCTTCTTCCAGAACCACAGTCCGTTCCGCCGCAAGAGCACCAAGGATATCTCGACGAGCTCCAACGCCGCCTCGCACAGAAACACCTGGCACCCGCAGGCCGCCTCAACTCAGGTGCAGGAACAGGTACCGCCGAACAATGTGACACGTGGATCCGTCTACGGTGGTGGCGGCCACCAGCGCCAGCAGTCGCAGCACCAACTGATGCAGCATGAACGGACAGCTAGCCCTGATCCCATTGACGCGAACGCCAGCCTTGCACTAAATGTGGGCCAGAACGTCTTTGCCGTGTCGACACCGGATCGCCATACGGGCAGTGGCAACGCACCGCAGACGAACGAGCCGGAGGCGGCCGAAGACGACCCAATTGCCCAGGCACTCGCAGAACTCAAGGGCGTCACTCTGGGCAAGCAGGCCTCTGTACGGGTTTCGGCCGACCACTACCATGGCATCGCAACACCGGCGCCTGGGGCTCGTGCCAACCAGTTCGCCAAGAACAGCGCTGTCGCCGCAGGCATGCGTGGTACGCCACCGCCGTCTTACGACCAGCAAGTCCAGCGCCTGGGTGTGCCGTCCCCCGCGGTCACGTCCAAGGCCATGAAACAGACGTCGCAAAAGTTTGCACAGCAGACACGCAGCATGTTCAGCCCAACCAGCAACGAGTACCAGCAGGGCGGTGGTGGTGCCGGACAAGGCGGTGTCTACGGTGCCTCGCCTTCACGGCAGGGCACACGCAGCAGCTACGACCTGCCGCGTGCCGCCTCCCCCGCCCCGAGACGTAGTGCGTCGCCGCGGCCAGGAACGGCGGCCACCATGCACCAGCAGCAACAACAACAACAGCAACAAGCGCCACCCCAGCAGCAGCAGCGGCCGGATCCGCGCATGAATCACCGGTCGGCGTCTCCCAACCCTTACGCCAGCCGGCCACCATCACGGCAGCAACAGCAGCAGCAGACGCCGAACCGGGCATCCGACCAGTACTACTCTCGGCATGCCTCACCCAACGACATGTCGCGGGCAGCGTCCCCGTCGCCCTACCGCACAGAGCAGCCGAGCCGTCCCCGCAGCAGCATGGCCAACCACAACAGCGCCGACGTTCGTGCCCAGTCGCCCTATGTAGGCGACGACGGCTATGGGTCGCAGCGCAGCCGCGGTGGTAGTACCAGCCGGCCTGGAACCAGCAACTCCAACTCGCGTGCCATGGGCCTCTATGAGGGCGGTGGTGGCTCGATGCGGTCGTCACGGAGCAAGAGCATTGGCGAGAACGTGCAGTTCACGCGCGACGGTCGTCCGATTATGCATTTTGGTAAGATAACGTTGGGTCTTTTTAAAAGCCATATGACC
Source organism: Sporothrix schenckii 1099-18 (assembly GCF_000961545.1). Lineage (NCBI taxonomy): Eukaryota > Fungi > Ascomycota > Sordariomycetes > Ophiostomatales > Ophiostomataceae > Sporothrix > Sporothrix schenckii. Next base: position 4,602,753 of record NW_015971148.1, read on the forward strand.
TTTCACATGGTCCTAGTCACGCTAACACGTATCTCCCTACTAGCACGGGCTTTGTATGTCTACCAGGCTGCCATTCCTGAGGAGTTAGGCTTCGCGAAGGGCGATATTCTGGCCGTCCTGCGCCACCAGGACGATGGTTGGTGGGAGGCGACTGTGCACGGCAACACGAACGGCAATGGGCAAGTCGGCCTGGTGCCCAGCAACTACTTGCAGCCGCTGTGAGGGCAAAACAGCGTCACATACGAGGCAGTGCCGTCCATCATCTCTCGTCCATCTCTTCTCCCATGTCTTCCTTTTCATTCCCTTTCACGGCCGCCACTTTTTCATTTTCACGACAAAATGTCTGATGTAATCTGCATCTGGAGCCATGTCTTTTTGGAAGAGGGTGTCTTATGTGTCATTTAGTTTGTGTTGAGTTTTTTTAAGTTTTTTCTTTTCAAGTGGTGAGTCTCTTTTGGGCAGCTACATGTTCCAACATTTTGCGCACATTATTGTGAATTTTACTTGTTTTATTTTGATTTTTGAAGATTTGATTTTATGTTGCAACTTGATTCATAACTGGGTCTCTGGTAATTAATAGATTGAATGCCATCCCCTTTTTACTTTTGCAACAGCATTTCGTATTGTGAATATCGATCGATACGACAAATTGTCTCTCGTATTGTTGTCTCACGTGACCATGATTCGTTTGTGCCATTGTGCATGAATCGCTCTTTCTTCAGAGGAGCAAATGATGCATCATCTGGATGACAACAACGGTGACAAGGAAAGAGCAATGCTTTGAGCTTCGTCGGTACAGCTATGGTTAGCGCCTATTCTGCTACGAAAAGGGCATTAAGCTTCTAGTACATTGCTTTTGCCCAGATCAGCGCCTAGCTTCACGTACCACCGAGGACCCACAGCGCCTGGTTCGGAAATAGACCACGCTCGCCCTTGCCGCCAGTGTGACCAGTCCCGTGCCTTCCTTTTGAAGCCAAGCTTGTTTGGATCTGAAATGAGGCAGCTGTTTTAGCGGTAACTGCCCTGCGACGCAACACCCGAACGCGCTAGTGCGGTCAGGCTGCTCTGGCAGGAGCAGTCTACGTTCGTAGTCACCGCCCCTGCAGTCGCCTCGTCGCAGTTGCCCCGTCTGTCTCGTTTGCAGCTTTACTCCTTCCTTTCCAAGGCCCATTTCAATTCCTCGCTTTCTCATTCCCCACGACCACGCCAAACCCAGGCGACCAACCCCGGGATCATAGGCAACCAAAAAAAAACACACACACACAAACAGTCTTCTTTCTCACAACTCAAACTCTCCAACCCACACGTCATCTCCCAACTCCATCCCTGCCGACGTCTCCTTTCGCCTTATTCCGACTCCAACTCTCCTTGGAGCCTCGCTCTTTACGTGTTGTCGTCCTTTTTTGATTTCGCTCTCCTTTCCTTGTCGCCTTGCACCGAACCGGGGTTTTCGCTATTTGGGATCGCCAGCGACTGTTGCATCGAAAGCAGTCAGCAAAAAACCAAGACGGAAAAACGCTTGTCACGATCGAGGCAAGACGAGGCAAGACCTCATTTCAACCTTTACCACATCGACGTCGACATCCGACACCAACACCGACACCGACTCGTTTTCCTTTGTGCATTCTTTTCCATCCAGAACCCGCAACTGGCCTTGATAATCGCTGCCTTGCATTCGACCACCCGATCGTAATCTGTGATCGCGACATCCTTTTTATTCATCGGCCCTTCGAACCGTCTCCCTCTGCGTACAGCACCATCGGCCCTCGAGCTTCGACTCAAGAACGACCGCCGCGATGGGCATCTGCAGCTCGCAGTGCTGCGGAGGTACGAGTTTTTTCGTCACTGCGTGGGGCACGCGCGTCCCATTTCTTGCTGCATTTCTGGCACTGACTCTGTTCTGTTCGATTCAATTTAGGCAAATCCCGCGATGGCCTGTACGAACCCGTCCTCGCGGATAGCGAGCGTGAGGCTGTAGCAGACCTTTTGCAGTACCTCGAAAACGTACGCCCAAGTGCCCTGTGATCCATCACCATGATTTATTTGGATGTGTGTGTGTTTCTCGTATCATGCTGACATCCCCTTTTTCAGCGGAACGAAACCGACTTCTTCTCTGGCGAGCCTCTCCGGGCCCTCACCACCCTCGTCTACTCCGACAACATCGACCTGCAACGCAGTGCGAGTCTGACATTTGCCGAGATCACAGAGCGTGGTAGGACGACCCCCGCGATTTCCCGACAGTATGCATTATGCATTGGGTAGGGCAGGCCCTTTGTTTGCTAACAGCTTTGGCTTTGAAGATGTCCGCGAAGTCGATCGCGATACCCTCGAACCCATCCTCTTCCTTCTGCAAAGCCCCGATCTTGAAGTGCAGCGGGCAGCCAGCGCCGCACTCGGCAATCTGGCGGTGAACAGTAGGTGGCCCGCGCCAGGAACAGAAACAAAACCCCTTCCCTTTCGTTACTGACATGATTTTCCCAGCTGCCAACAAGGTGTTGATTGTCGACCTCGGCGGCCTCAACCCGCTCAAGCGCCAGATGCTGTCCCCTAACGTTGAAGTGCAGTGCAACGCCGTTGGCTGCATCACGAACCTGGCCACCCACGAAGACAACAAGGCCAAGATTGCCCGCTCCGGGGCGCTCGGTCCCCTCACCCGCCTCGCCAAGTCGCGCGATATGCGTGTCCAGCGGAATGCCACCGGCGCCCTGCTCAACATGACCCATTCCGACGAAAACCGCCAGCAGCTCGTTAACGCCGGGGCACTCCCCGTTCTGGTCCAGCTCTTGTCGTCGTCCGACGTTGACGTTCAGTACTACTGCACCACCGCCCTTAGCAACATTGCTGTCGACGCCAACAACCGCCGGAAATTGTCCCAGACTGAGCCTAAGCTGGTGCAGTCGCTCGTCAACCTGATGGACTCGTCGTCACCCAAGGTCCAATGCCAAGCCGCCCTGGCTCTGCGCAACCTTGCCTCCGACGAAAAGTACCAGCTCGACATTGTCCGCGCGGCGGGCCTGCCGCCCCTGCTCCGCCTCCTCCAATCCTCCTACCTGCCCCTCATCCTCTCCGCCGTGGCATGCATTCGCAACATCTCCATCCACCCCATGAACGAGTCGCCCATTATCGAGGCGGGCTTCTTGAAGCCTCTGGTGGAGCTGCTGGGCTCGACGGACAACGAGGAGATCCAGTGCCACGCCATTTCGACGCTGCGCAACCTGGCCGCCAGCTCCGACCGGAACAAGGCCCTCGTCCTTGAGGCGGGTGCCGTGCAGAAGTGCAAGCAGCTGGTGCTGGACGTGCCCGTCAATGTGCAGTCAGAGATGACAGCCGCGATTGCTGTCTTGGCCCTTAGTGACGAGCTCAAGATGCACCTGCTTGGCCTCGGCGTCTTTGATGTGCTCATCCCGCTGACCCAGTCGACCAGCATCGAGGTGCAGGGCAACAGCGCGGCGGCGATGGGCAACCTCTCGTCGAAAGTGGGCGACTACTCCATGTTCATCCAGTATTGGCCGGAGCCCAGCGGCGGCATCCACGGCTACCTGAGCCGGTTCCTTGCCAGCGGCGACGCGACGTTCCAGCACATTGCGATATGGACGCTGCTACAGTTGCTCGAGTCCGAGGACAAGCGGCTGATGAACCTGATCGCCAAGTCGGACGGGATCGTCGAAGTGGTCAAGCAGATTGCGAACCGACCGATTGGTTCCGAGAATGAATTTGAGGAAGACGACGAGGGCGAGGTCGTCAGCCTGTCCCAGCGCTGTCTTGAACTCCTGGGACAGAACAACCCCAAGTCGCATATTGAAGGTTAAGCCTGCAACTCGATCCACGGGTTTGCCAGTACTTTCCTCTTCCTCCTTCTCGCGCTCCCCACCTTCTTATGCTTCCCACTGCTGTCATTTCTACACTCTGCACTTCTATATTATACCTCGACCCTCCGATCCGCTATACGTTTTTTATTTTATTTTATTTTTTAACAACAGATCGCCGAGTTCGAAGGGAGATCACCTCGCATTGGCCTTTTGTTTTTGTCTTTTTGCAGTCGGCCGGACAGTCCGTCTCTGTTTTCGGTTCAGATACAACGGGCATGGTGTTTACGGCGTCGTTTGCACTGCTGTTGTTCCTGTTCTTGCTCTTGGCTCTTTGCACTTCACTTTCACTGTATGAGTTTGGTCTTTGCTAATGTTTGCTGCATTTTCCCACTATCCTATCTCTGATTACCATTTCATTTCCTATCGTCTGTTTGCTTCGAAGGGTCAGTTCATGTCGAGCTTTAACTATTTTATATATTCTCTTGCTGTTTGAGAGTCCTTTTATCACATTCTATCCAGAATGCGCATGTTTGGTGTGATTTGCACAGAACCGACGGCCGGTTGGGCAGCGAGCACGACATGTGGCGTGTTTCTGTTCTCCGGTTGTCTATTCCCTTTTGCTACCGTTTTGCTTGTCCATGCTCTTTGCTCTTGCTTGCATTGCATTGTTTTTCTTTTTGCGTTTTCCCGTTCACAGTGCGGTGTTGGGTTTCTATCAACCCACTCCTGCCCATCTTATTTCCTTTGTGTCTGAGGAGCATCTCTAAGGAAGGGCTCCGATGGCCGCTGTTATCATAGTCCTACGGTGTTCGCAGCCAATGCAGTCAATGTCTTGCCGTGGACCGCAATGGGCTTGTGCACAGCACTGCCGCTTTGCAACCCTGGAAGCCATACCCCATTATTGGCTTCGCATCCCCTCATCACCCTAGCGGATGCAATTAGATTATGTAAACCCTGTTCATCGCAAGCCTTGCAATGCCGTTCGTGCTGTGCTTTGGGTGTGTCGTAGGATCTCGAGCGTTTCCTTGGCTCGAGTAGGCGTGAATACGCCCCCTTGTGCTTTCCACTCGCAACTCGTCCAGCTTCATGAGTGGAGATGTGTCTTTGTATGTGTTTGTGCATCCGCCGTGCGAAAGTGGCGATATCACTTTCAAGCGTCCAGCTTCGGGCTTCAAACAGGTGCCTCAGCATCCTCGGCGTCCATGGGATTCACAATCCACTCCCACGTCTTGGCAATCACTTTGCCGCGAACGAGGGCCAGCGGGACGGGGCCAAATGTGCGGGAATCCCGCGATGCCGGCAGGTTGTCGCCGACAAGGAAGCAATGCCCTTGCGGGACCTGCATGTGTTAAGACCGAATCGCAAATACATCATTCGACAAAAGAAGGCGGCCTACCTGAATCATCAAATCGCTCTGGCCCTCGGGCGAGTTCACCAGCACATAGTCCCCCGGCATGCCCATGACGCGCTTGACGGCTTCGTCGGCCGGCTCGACGGGAATCCGGTAGACCACGAGGTCGCCCACACGCACATCGCGCCCGCCACGGAACCGCTTGGCCACCAGCAGCCAGTCGCCGGCCACGGAAAAGGTGGGCAGCATGCTGGGCCCCGAGGCAGGGCCGACGCTGTAGCCGTAGGTCCAGATGAGGTGGCAGCAGGCGAGCGTCTTGGCCGTGCCAACGGCCCAGCGGCCGGGGTGGCCGTAGAATGCGCGACTGAAGCCGGCAAAAGGAGACATGGCGGTGGGGCGTTGGATGTGAAGAGCTGTCCCAACTTGGACAGGAGGACGTCGTCAACTATTGTCAGCCAAGTAGATTTTGGTTGGTGGTAACGGATGGCACGAGCAGCTATTTCGTAGTGGCCAAGCTCCAGCTTAGTCATCAAAGCTCCACATCTCCACATGTCTCGCCTGCCCAAACGGTGCTGTAGCTGTTTCATTGGCTAAACGCCAAATCCGACGGCAAGCTTTGGGTTTGGCACAACTAACGATCAACCTCTCCTGCCCCAGGACAACAACATGTCTCTTTGCCACACCAATATGAAGGGCGCTGTGCATCTTCTCGCGCCTGCGACGGCTCTCGCGCGGGCCTTTGCTTCGAGCACGAGCACGAGCACAGGCACAGGCACAGGCACAGGGCTAAGACAAACCTGTCTCGTGGCGGGCTACAGCTTCGGATCAGCAACGAACGGGACGCTGGTGCCCCAGCAGCGGCGAGGCGCACATTCACATTCCAACCGGGGACGGCCGGAACGACAGCCGCGCGGGCATGGCCCTCCGCGTCCCGGCCCGCCTCGTCCACACTACGGACCACCGCGTGGGCCCTCTGGGGGCGATCCCCGCCCCTATGGACCACGGCCCACAGGGTACCGGGGACAAGACTCTTCTGGCGAGCGCCCTGCACATTTCCAGCGTCCCAACACGACGTTTGGCTTTCAAAAATCCGGAGCGCCGGCAGCCACGCCGCTCGTCAAGCCCAAGACGGCCCGTATGCCGCGCAACAACGCGATCACCTTTAGCCACGTGCTGCTGCCGCAGGAGGACGGCACACTGGGGCTGCCCGAGCGCACCGAAGATGTGCTGCGGCGGATCGACCGCCGGAATAATGCCTTGGTCGTGGTAGCGATGCCACAGAGCAACAACGACGAATACCAGCCAGAGGGGGAGAGACAGGCCGCGCTGGCGGAGGCCATGCGGCGCTTCCCGGTCTGCCGGATTGTCGACACCAAGGCCGAACGCCAGGCCGCCGACGAGGAGCGCCTGGCCGCGCGCAAGAAGAAGGTGGGCAAAAAGGAGCTCGAGATCAACTGGGCCATCGACTTGCACAACCTGGGCTTTCGGCTGGTCAAGCTGCGCGAGTTCTTGGACAAGGGCCTCTACGTCGAGATCCGCCTCATGTTCAAGTCGGCGAAGTCGGGCAAGCGCCGGGCGACGCTCGAAGAGGCGGAGGAGGTGCTGCGGCGGATCCGCGCTACCATAGACGAGGTCCCGGGCACGGTGGAGACGAAGCCGACTGAGGGCGTGATTCTGCGCATGATGAAGCTCTTCCTCAAAGGACCGGAACCCGCCAAGAAGGCGAAGACGAAGGGGGAGCAATAAGGACAAGCACGGGCGACAGCGGACGATTATGGAGTCAATTACGACAAACAGTGTATATGGGTGTTGCATTTATACAGTCTAGAGTGTACGATACGAAATGAGGCGTTTCCGTCACATGCGACAGTTTGAATAGAATACTCTGTGTATTTGTTGTTGCTGATACGAATTACCTCTGAGGCAATAGCGAAGGTCTTCCAGAGATTATTCGCATAGTAACAACAGCAGTTGCAGTTTGTGCTGCGTACAGTGGGGCGCGCCTGCCAGGCTAGGGACTGGGCGCGCCTTCCAAGCGCGGGGCTGATGAAATCCGTTCCCTTTTAATTCTTATGTTTTTTTTGTCTTAGTGGGCACTATTTTCTCAATGCAGCCACTACATTCATGTGCCTGGCCAATGACTCAGGCTTCAATTCGCCAACACAACCACACACGCAAACAGCTCTAATTCCACCGCCTCTGTGAGTCTGAACTGACAGCGACGACTTGAGCAGGATAGCCCTTTGATAACGCGATCATACCATCGCACTTATCCCCTTGTCCTTCCCCTTGTCCCGACGCTGCTGCCCCGCCAAAGCACCGCGATATCACCCCCTACATTCGAGACGACAACAGTTTTCAACAAGAGGTCGCAGCATATCACACAATCACACGTTGAAGCATGTCGACAGCACAGCCGCCGGACACGGCCGTGGGCACTGCAAAGCCCCAACAGAAACAGAAGAACACACAACCGACGGGAACAACAGCAGCAGGAGCAGGAGCGGCAGCATCATCGTCAACAGATGGAGCACCAAAGAAACTCACAGGTGCCGAGTTGAAAGCACAGAAGCAGGCTGAAAAGGCCAAGCGGAGAGCAGCCGTTATCGCGGCCAAGGAGGCAGCAGGAGGGGTCCCACCGGCGGCGGCAGTAGCAGCAGCAGCAGCAGCGGGACAGACGAGCCAGAGCGGCAGCCAACCGAAGCAAGGCAAGGGCAAGAGCAGCGCAAGTGCTGAGAGTGGAGGCGGTGGCAGCGGTGGTGGCGGCAAGATCACAGGCCCGCTCGCATCACGACCATCGGCCGGAGCAGCGTCGGCAGCATCGGCTGCACCAGGCACAGGCGGCCCGGCTGGAGAGGCAGCGGCCGCTGTGGCCACGCCCGCCGATCGCGAAAAGGACGCCCGCAGCGGCATTCCCGAGTGCTTTAGCCACCTGCCGATGGCTAAGCGCATCACCATTGCCCAGGCGCACAGGGATGTGCACCCAGCCATCCTGGCCGTCGGCCAACAGATGGCTTCGTTCGACCTGCGCCACAACATGGCCCGCCTCGAGGCCACGCTTGTCGCCTTCAAAAAGGTCATTGCCTCGTACCAGACGCCGCCGGGTAACGCCTTCTCCCGCCATTTTGTCTCGCACGTCCTCAACCCGCAGATTGAGTACCTGACAGAGTGCCGCCCCATGTGCTTCGCCATGGGCAACGGCATCCGCCTGCTCAAGGCCCGCGTCTCGCAGCTCGACCTCGACACCGACGACGCCGACGCCATCGAGGAGCTGTGCGACTCCATTGACAGCTTCGTCCAGGAGCGCATCTTTGTCGCCGCCGTCGGCATTGCCCGCGAAGCCGCGTCCATGATCCACGACGGCGACGTCGTGCTGACCTTTGGCGGGCCGCGTCTTGTGTGTGCCGCCCTCGAGCAGGCCTGGGACCACGGCGTGCGCTTCGACCTGATTGTCGTCAACGACCCGAGCGACCCGGCACCGGGCCAGGCCCTGGCCAAGGAATTCCAGCGGCGTGCAACGCTGGTGGCCGGGCGGACACCCGATGGCGCACGTGCAGCGGCCCCGTCGTACGTCACCTACTCACCCTCGCTCGACGGCATCGACAACCTCGTCGCACGCAGCTCCATCGTCCTCCTCGGCGCCGAGGCCGTCTTTGCCAACGGTGCCCTGCTGGCGCCCGCCGGCACGTGCGACGTGGCGAGCGCTGCGTCTGCTGTCAACGCCACCGTCATTGCGCTCTGTGAGACGGTCAACTTTGACCGGGACCGCGTAGCCACGGATGCCCTGGCCCACAACGAGATCGACCCGGACCGCTGCGACGGCGATGCCTTCCGTCTGTTGTTTGATACGACGCCGTCGTCGCTCATCAACATGCTGATTTGCGAGTACGAAGAGGCGAGCGGCATGGTGCCGGCGCACGCCATCAACCTCGTGCTGCGGACGAGAGAAGACCCAAATTGAGTCGGGCGTGGGGTGGTGGAAGAGTGTGGTAGGACGCAAACGAAGAGAAAAGGGGCAAGCGACATAGTAGACAGGCAATCTGAGAATCTGACCAAATGTATCTTAGCTGGCGTTGCAGGCAACTTTTCTTTAAATTCAAAAAAGCAGACACTAAAGCTTCAATCCTGTCACCGAATTTGGCCTGGGTATTGCAGTCAATGTGAATAATGTATTTGGTACGCTCAGTCAGAAACGGGTCCAGCATGCAGGCGTCCCAGTGTCTTCCATGCCTTCGGGCCTGTGTTGTATATACAATGCTTTCCTTGCCCACCTCCTCTGTCTCTCTTGTAGCCACGTTCCTCATCCCTCATGCCGTGGCAGCCGCCTGCTCTGCTGCCCGCCGTGCCCGCTTCTCGAGAATCGCCTCTTTCCGTGCCGCTAGCACCGCCGTCTGCCGGTCGTCCACACCCTGCAGCCAGTAACCGAAGCCCGCGCCCGTCGCGCCAAACACGGGGTACGCCCACAGCGAGCCCTTGTGGAAGAGGGGTCGCATCTCGATGCTCAGCTGCAGCGCGCGCGCAACAACGCCTAGAAGAGTCAGTATGTCAATTTTCCGCCTCTGCTTCCAACAATGCCACTGCTGGTGGTCCACCTACCGAAGCCAGTCCAGAAAATAAGCCGATGCACCATAGTTGCTCAATTGACTCGATGCGTGTTTTATGGAGGGGTGATGATGTGGAGGAGACGCCGACGGGAAAGGCCCAATCGACAGACTGAAATCTTGTAGAAGTGGCCGAGGGTGCCGTTCGTGTGGATGTATCGTCGTTAAGTCGGGAAACGCTGGACGAAGGCCGTTGGGACGTGGGTCGTGACGCTGCTTCTGCTTGTTACAAGCGCAAATTTGGTGATGCTTAACCCACCCGTCTCCATTGGCTATGGGGAGTTCTAGGGGGACCCGCTGACAACTGCCTCCTTCCAGTCAGCTCCGGAACTTCGGTTAATCCGCCGAGAATTTGCGAATATAGTTTGCATTAAATTTATTTCGAGACAAAATGCACTACGTCTAATTTAGGCTAGCGACAATACCCCGGCAGCAAGCGCGACCGTGAACGCGATCAGATGTGATTTTGCCTGGGTCGCTCTTCCCAAAGCTGAGCCTTCAGCTCCTTCCTCACCTGCACTCCGTACGATAGCCACGACAACAAACGAACAACACTTTCCTCCAGACGGAAAAATATCCTCTTCAGTGTCGCTCGATACACTTTTCTCATTGGAGTATAAAAGCACAAACTTCGACCAATTGTTGCTTGCATTTCCCGTCACAGCCGCTCCCAAACCGTTGCCATTTTGCATTGCGGCTCTCCTTTCATTGGCCTACAGCTTGCGCCGTTTGTTGCCATAGTCCGCCTTCATACACCCCGAGGTCTCGACTCAACATCATGTCTTGAGCTCTTGGCTCGTTTTTGACCTTTTTTCTCCCGACACATCCACCGGAGCCTTTGGTGCTATCTGCCTGCCTGCCTGCCTGCCTGCCGTGGACGCCATGGCACCGCCAGCTGTAGCGGCGGCCACAGATGCCGAAGCAGTGTCGACTCCACCAGCCACAGATGCACCGTCTGTAGCCGGCAAGGCGTTGGACCCGGCGGCCGTGCCGCCAGCCAATGTCCGGTCCTTCAAGGCGTCTGAGCTGCCCCTGTCGTCTGCTGTGCGGTCTGCTATCGAAGGACTTGCACATACGTTCAAGAAGAAGGGTGGTTACGATACCATCCGCAAGCAGGCATGGGACAAATTTGAAGCGAGTGTACGTTGGTTTCTTTCTTCTTTTTTCCGTTATTTCTCTTTGACGGACGTCACTAACCTCTGCAGGGCTACGAAGAACAGGTCACCAAATCCATCCTCGAGGTCGCCGGCCAAGAGGTCGAACGCAACCCTTCCCAGCTGTTGTCCATTGACCGACGCAAGGCGGCTGCTCTCATTGACGGCGCTCTCGACCGCGGCGGCATCTACCAGCAGGCCCAGTCCGTCATCGAAGCCCTGATCGACTCGAGTGCCATTGAGGCCCACATCCGCGAGATCCGCCGTGCCGAGATCGGTGATGTTGCTGCCGACGAGGAGCAGGCTCGCGGCTCCAAGACAGACGAAGAGTACGCTGCCGACACGGCCGCCCGCCGCGCCGAGCGGGAACGTGTGCGCCAGGAGCTACGTGAAGTCGAAGAGCAAAAACGGCGCCTCGAGCGCGAGATTCGCGAAAAGGAGGAGGCGAGACGCCGTGAAGAAGAGCGAGAGGCCCGTGAGGCCCGTCGCAAGGAAGAGCGCGAGAAGGAAGAGCGCCGGGAACGCGAGAGAGACGAGCGTCGCCGCGAGCGAGAGCTGGAACGGGAGCGCGAGCGTCAAGAGCGTGAACGTGACCGGGAACGAGACCGTGAGCGCCGGCAAAGAGATCGTGACAGAGGCCGCGATCGAAGCCGGAGCCGCAGTCGCGATCGAAGCCGCAACCGGAGCCGTGACCGACGTGATCGTAGCAGAGACCGCCGCGACCGTAGTCGCCGCCGCGACTGGGACCGTGATCGGCGTGACCGAGACAGGTCGCCAGAGAGCAGGCGCCACCGTGATTCGCGCGATCGCGACACCCGGCGCGAAGGTGGCCGCGAGCAGCCCGAAGAGGTCAAGAAACAACTTTCGGACGAGGAGCTGCAACGGCTGGAAGAACTGGCGATGCTGGACCTTCTGCGTGAGAGCAAGTCGTCTCAGGCAGCACGCCAGCCGGAGCTTGAAGTGGACGAGACCCTGGCACCGCCACCGCGAAAGAGCATGCCCGCATCTGCCATTCAGCCAATCCCCAAGCGGGGGTCTTCATCCAAGACCGCTTCCGATAGCAAGCGGCCACCACGGCAAACGTCCCCACTACCGACCAAAACTGCGGCCGTCACAGCTGAAACTGCCCCTGCAGCACCAATGAAACTCGAAGTTAAAATCACGAGCAAGCCGGACGGTCGAAAGGAGTCTGTTCCGGTTATAAAGATCCAACACGACGCCAAGGATCTCGATGCCGTTCCTGCAGCTGGAGAAGAGTCTGCCAGCGACGCAAAAATCACCATGGACGAAGACACGAACACTACGAAAGACTCTCTCGACACACGCAAAGCTACACCAAAGATGTCTCCGAGAGATGCCACGCCCATTTCCAGCAAGGCCACACCCAAGGCCACACCCAAGGAAGAGTCCAAGGAAGTGTCCAAGGAAGAGCCCGAGGTAGAGCCGGAGGAAAAGGCAACGCCTGTGGACGAGGCTGCCACCACCGCCAGCCGGAAACGACCTCGCAGTGTCTCCTTGTCGGCTCGGGACCGGGATACGAATCGGCGCAGCCGCAGTCCCGATCGCAAGCGCAGCCAGCGGTCCGAGTCACGCCGCGAGAAGGAGAGGGACGATAGGAGCCGTTCACGAACACGGCGGCGTGACCTGCGCAAAACCAGCCCACAACCGAAGGACAAGGAGAAGCAAAAAGAGAGGGAAGCAGACGATGGGGACGCATCGGTTCGACGGGCTAGGTCCACGTCTCGCCGTCGCAGAGAAACCTATCGTGACCGTGATCGTGATCGCGAGCGGAGCCGCAGCGATTCGAGAACGAGACGCAGGGACAGGGACCAGCCTCGGGGTAGGAGCCGGGCGTGGTCGCGGTCGCGGTCGCGGTCGCGATCTCGGTCTCGGTCTCGCTTGGCATCGCGTAGGTCGCGGTCGGCTCGACCCAGACGGCAGGACGATCGAGATGTCTCCCGACGGCGTTCGCGGTCTCGGCAGCGGTCCCGGCCACGAGCGTACAGGGATAGGAGCAGGTCGCGCCGGCCGGTCGATCGTCGCCGCAGTCGGTCTGTGTCGCGGGCGCGCACGACAACGGCTGCACCCAGCGCCGGTGCCACTACCACTACCACTACCACCACGGTTGGACGCGCTAGCGACTCAAGAGCGCGCGACCGTCGCAGTCGCAGTCGCAGTCGCACGCCGCTGGGCGCGTCGTCAACGCTTGTGCGTCCGCCGAGTATTCTCGACAAAGAAGAGTTGGAGGCGTGGAAGCGCAGCGAGGTCAAGAAGCGCGAGCAGGAGGCGAAGGCTTATTTGGCGGCGCAACGCGAAGCACGGGAAAAAGGCCTCCCTGTGCCGGGAGTCGACGACAAGCGCAGCGCAGGCGACCGGTCGCCAGACGCTAAGCGCAAGTACGAGCCCGATGAGATCGACCGGTATGTGCCGAAAGAGCGGCGCCACATTGACCGTGCCGTCTCGGGAGCAGGTGCCGTCCACGACCGGCGAGATAGGGATAGAGTTAGGGATAGGGATCGGGATCGGGATCGGGATCGGGATCGGGATCGGGATCGGGATCGGGATCGGGATCGGGATCGTGGCCGGGACCGGGACGACCGACGCGACTCGCGGGATTATCGTTCTCGTGATGACCGTGGTGGCAGCCGGTCGCGCAGCCGCAGTCCTCGCCGTGATTTCCGGGATCGAGACCGCGATCGCGATCGCGACCGTGACCGTTACACCTCTCGCCGCGATCGGAGTCGCAGCCGCGACAGAGATCGGGATCGGGACCGGGACCGGGACAGAGACAGAGACCGTGACCGTGATCGGGACCGTGATCGCCGGCGTGACCGCAGCCGCAGCCGCAGCCGTCGGCGTCGTAGCAGAAGCCGCTGAGAGGAGGCGACGCTGCCAGCATTTGACACGCGCATTGCTGACACGGTGGACAAGCACTTTTAGTTCTCTGGGTAGAGTGCAACTCAGCACTTTCACTATTTATGTCATCTGACTAGCGATGCGTGTGATATTTGATACCTTTTGATAGTACAGTTGATCTTCTCGACAATTCCATGTCTCTTATGGGCAGTCAACTCAGTCCAATGGCCTTTTGCAGGGCCGCTTTTCCAAAACAAATTCCTCCAAAATAATTCGCCTGGTATCATTCGCTGGTATTGAATCACTTTCACCAGCCCCCTTTACTTACGTCCGCTGCTTCTTGGCCGGCGGGACTTCCTCCTCGTCCTCCTCGTCGTCGTCCTCGGCAATGTCGTCATAGTCCTCCTCGAAGTCGGCGTCGCTCAGGGTCTCCTGCTCCTGGGCCTGGCGGAAGTACTTGATGGCATTGGGCCACAGATCCTCGGCCAGAGCCAGAGCCACAGTGTCACCCTCGGGGAAGATCTCGTACTCGTACTCCTCGTCGTCCTTGTCGTCTTTCTCGTCGTCTTTCTCGTTGTCGTCCTGCTCCTCCTCGTCCTCGTCGCCCACTTTCTCGCCCTTGGCCCGCTTGGCCTTGCGCTCGGCACGCTGCTCGCGCTCCTGGGCAATCGCGGCCGCGCTCTCCTCGGCGCTGATGCGGCGGCCCACGTAGCCGAACCACGCGAAGAAGCTCAGGCCGCCAATCGCCGTCTTGCTCAGCTGGGCACTGAGCTCATCCTTGGCCTTGCTCGACGCGGACGTCGCAGCAGCAGATGAAGAAGACGATGAAGACGACGAGCCATCCTTCCACACCTGGACGGCCAGGTCCAGCAGGCCGTTGGTAGGGTCGCGGCCCTCTTTCCACTTGATGGGGACGGGCTCGCTGACGAGGCCGGCCCACGACTCCGACGCTGCGTCCTTGCCGGACGGCTTACCGTCGGCGCCGACCTTGGCGGGCGCGCGGCGGTGCCAGAAGCGCTTCTCGAGCACGCGGTCCTCAAACAGCTCGTTCTCGCCAAACGTAAAGCGGATGGCGACGCTGCGGGGGTCGCCGCTCTGGCCGTCCTGTCCGTCGCCACCACTGCCAATCTCGAAGCGCACAACCTCAACCTCCTCGAGTGCCGACAGGATCACGGCAGCGTCGGAGGGCTGGACGCACTGGTCGATCTCGGGCGGCGCCTGCTCAAAGACGAGCGGCCAGAAACCGGCGATGCGGCGGACAATCTCGGTGCGGCGCTCGTAGAGGGTGCGCTCGCGGGCGGCCTGCTGGATGACTGGAAGGGCAGTTAGAACAGGGATGAAGGATCAAAAAAAGAAGTCAGCGTCAACACTGTTCGTCGTCACGTACGCAGCTCGACGTTAAAATCGTCAAAGTCGGCCTCGATGTCGGATAGCTCCGAGTAGGTGACCGACGACACCTGGGCAGGGGGTTCGGTGGGCGCCATTGCGAGTGTGTGAAGAAGAAACTGGTGCAGGGATTGGCAAGATCAAGTATGTGGTGTATGCAACAGAATGAAGGACTAAACAGAGTTTGAGGTCACTGCGTTGAGAGAGGCAAGTAGTCGAAAATCAATGACGGAGTGTTTTTTTTTTCGTCTTTGTTTTTGTTCTTTTCTTACCCTTTTTTAAAAAAAAGTTGCCGATTCTACCAATTTGGAAGCTTCCCACTTAGCTTGGCCTTGGCGGAAAGAGCTCTCCTGCTAGCATCCTCCTCAAAGTGGGGCTCTTTCCTCTTGTCGTTGTCGTTCATCCTATTCTGACCTCTTTTGTGCCTCCACAACAAAATCCCATTAAAGCTCAAGGCCCCACTACGCCGCGCAGCCAGCGCCGCCCGTTTACAGCGGGCAATAGCGGTCCCGGTACTCGGTTTTAGCTGGGCAGACCATTGCATTAGTGCTCTTGCGAGCGGCGAATTAATCTGACGCTTGGACGGTTTGTCATTGGGAAGGACATCTCTGCCGCCTGTCGTCTCTTCTGTCACTCTGTGGAAATGGGTTGTCATGAAAAGGTCGTTCGTTGTCTATCCGCTTGTCTGCAGGTCTAGTATTACTGCGGCGAGCTCGTATCCCACCTTGTATTTCGTCGTAGTCAGCAGTCGGCCTATGCCTCGACCTTGTCCTCCTTGGCGGCCACGTCTCCGTTGCCCGCTTCTGCTGCATTGCTTCCTGCGCCCGCAGTGCCCTCTCCCTCTGCCTCCGGTCCCCAGAGATGCGCGCCCGCGTCGCGCAGCAGCTTGACATTGCCGGCGTGTCCGCGCTTCTCGGCCAGAAACAACGGCGTGTTGTTGCCGCGGTTGCGCACGTGCACGCTGGCGCCGTGCATCAGCAGCTCGCGCAAGACGTCCGTGTTGGGGCCGACGGCGGCCAGGTGGACGGCCGTGTTGCCGGCATAGTCGGCCGTGCTGAGCATCGCAAGCGAGTGGGTCGTGGCACCGCCGCTGAGGACGGCCCGCACGGCAGCCAGATCCCCGTTGCGGATGGCGTAGCCGAGGGCGGTGAAGGCGGACTCAATGGGTGTGAGGGGGCGCAGGGCGCCGTCGGCAGCAAGTGCGCGTGGGGCGCCGGCAGCAGACGGCGTCGGCGTGACAGCGGGCTCGACGGGGTGCGCCAGGCTGGCCAGGCTGGCGAGACCGGCCAGATGGGCCGGCCCGACCGAGGGTGAGTCCCCAAGAGCACCGGCCGGATGCGAAAACACGGGCGACGTCAACTCGGTCATTTCACCGCACAGCGAACGGGCCATGCGTTCCTGGATGTCGGCGTAGCTCAGGCCGTCGAGGGCCAGCAGGTACGACAGCTTGGTGAGCGCCGCCTCGGTCGTCAAGTCGTGCCCAAACACCACGCCGGCGCGGCCGAGCGCTGTCGCGGGTGCATACAACGGGCTGACAAACCCGTTGGTGCACTGACTGACGTTGACAACGATGACGCCGCGGGCGACGGCATCGCGGATGACGCGTGTCAGGCTGCCGTCGACGCCACCGGGGGCGTTGCCCATGCCGAACGTCTCCAAAATCAGGCCGCGTAGGTTCGCAACGCGCAGCACCGAGTCCAGCATCTCTGGCACAATGCCTGGGAAGATGCGGAAACAGGCTACGTGCGCGGTGTCGAGGTAGGTCTTGATGCGGAACTCGGCGATGCGTGTCGGCCGGCGCACAAGCGACCAGGCCACGTCGACGCCGAGACTCGTCACGCGGGCCAGCGGCGCGGCGTTGGGGCTGGCAAACGCCTCAAAAGACGAGGCGGACACCTTCGTGGTGCGGTTGCCGCGGAACAGCGTGTGGTGGAAGAAGAGACACACCTCGGGCACGACGAACGTGCCCGCAATGATCAGCGACCCCAGCAGGTTGTCGACGGCGTCGCTCTGCAGCGCAAAAATGGACGCCTGCGACCCTGTCAGGATGACCGGCTTGCCCAGGTCCGACATCATAAACGACAGCGCCGACGCCGTGTAGGCCAGCGAGTCGGTGCCGTGCAGCACCACGAACCCGTCAAACAGGTGGTAGTTGTCCCTGACGGCCTGCGCGATCTCGGCCCAGCCGGCCGACGAGATGGAGCTCGAGTCGAGCAGCGGCGTAAACTCCAAGATGCTGTAGCGGATGTGCCGCGAGTAGGCGCTGACAGGCGTGCGCAAAGACGGCAACTCGAGGCGCTGGCCGTCCTTGTAGGCCGTGAGCGTCGTGGGCGGCGCCGGGTCGTTGAAGCTCGGCCGCGGGGCCATGGCGTGCTCGAGGAAGCCGTCCATCGGCACAAGGCCGTCGGGTGATGGACGCATGCAGATTGTGCCGCCAGTCATGATGATGAGCACGCGAGACTCGGGAAAGGGAGATGGGGGTGTGGCAGCCTCTGCAGCGGCGGCGATGGATGAAGCAGCAGATGGAGTTGTGAGAGGAATCGTGAGCGGACGTCCGGGCACCGAGCGGCCAGGCACCGAGGCCGGGCTGGCGGCCGACATCGTTGCGATTCTTGTTGCGA
The DNA here is from genome assembly GCF_000961545.1 of Sporothrix schenckii 1099-18. Lineage (NCBI taxonomy): Eukaryota > Fungi > Ascomycota > Sordariomycetes > Ophiostomatales > Ophiostomataceae > Sporothrix > Sporothrix schenckii. Next base: position 4,620,531 of record NW_015971148.1, read on the forward strand.
TTCTCGTTGCGATTCTCGTTGCGAGTGAAGAAGAGAGAGATGCAGGGAGGGATAATGTCAGAGGAGATCAATGACGATAAAAAATGATGAGAGATAGAATAACGTTGTCAGTGGATCAAAAAAGATAGAAGAGGACTTGAGCACAAGGGGTGGAAAGACTATAAAATGAAGCTGTAAAAATCGAAACAGAAAAAATCTAGGGAAAATCCGATGATTGATGGCGACAGATGTTGCAGTTATATATCAGCAGAAGCGAGAAGAATTGGCTGCATTGTAAAAATGACAAAAGGCCAAAAGGAAGACATTTAAATGGATGTCGTGTAAGTGCAAGAGCACTGCAGCCCTGGTCCGCACCTTCCTCTTTGCTCAACTTTCGTCTAGTGTGTTCGGCTTAGCGCCAAGATTCTCGCCTTGCTGTGCACTGTGTGTGACCTTTTTGGTGTGTTTTAGGTGTGTATTGTGCCCTTTATACTTTTGGTGACGTAAAAAAGGGGTAACAGGAACTGATAGGGCGCCGGCTTGCGGCGGTGTTAGTGGGTTTGGCCGTGAGAAGCTTTGCACATTTCAAGAAGCAACGGCCAGTGAACGCAATAGAAAAGGAGGGGAGCGAATATTATACAGCCGGCGTCGGGGACACGAATGGCAACGTCCAGGAAGGGGCAGGGGAGGTCGAAAAAAATTAAAACAAGAACTGGAAACTGCGTCGGGAGTTGACGAGGCCGGGAAAGAGCGATGTCGTGAGAATGAAAAGTGAGGAAAGTGGGCAAGCGAATGGGGTAGGGCAGGAACGATGGACCACGGCTCACGTTGGCCAAAGAGTAGTGGATGAGAAGGAAAGTAAAAATTGAACGGTCAATTAGATGACTGGGAAGAACTGACGAGGAGAATTGAAATGAAAATGAAGCTTTGTTCAGATGCGAATCAAATGTCCACTAGCAGGAAAAAGTCGACCAATTTTCACGGCTGGCGAAACATATCGATGTAATATTATTATTTGTGTTTTTACAACAGCATAAAAAATATAGTAATAAAAGAGTCAATATTATACAAGATCAAAAAAAGGTAATCTACGCTCGTTTAACTCTTACTTACCTACCACCCACCTTCTCGCCACTGCCACCGGCATGCCCGCCGTCGCCCCCCGGGCGCCGCGCGCCGCCGTACGGCTCCGAGGCGTCACCGTACCGTTATATCCACCTCCACCTCCCCCGACGACTACGAAACGCGTGCGTCCCCCGACGGTTGATAGTTTTATACTCGTTAACAGTCCTCCTCCCTGGTCTTTGTAAGGAGAAAGAGATTCGGCAAGTAATCGCCTATCAAACTTAACCAAGTAGCCGAGGAAGGTCAAAAGCTCAAATCAGAGTTCCGATCGTACATAAGGCGAAAAGGAAGATTCTGGCAAGTTCCATTGTTGCCGACGCGCCTTAGAGCGACAAGCGACGGAACTAAGAGAACTCTGCAAAAACTCTGCAAACTTCACTTAAAAGGAATATATAAGAATCCTTTCGTAGGCGGCCACGTATCGTAGACCGGTCGCCTAAGCGAAAGTCTTGAGAACTTAAGCATACTTAAATTCCTATCTTCTTTATTCTTTTCTTTCACTGAGCCATACCTACGGTCACCCCATTTTGGCCTTAGGCATCTATTCCTTTACATAAAGTAAAAGGTTACCGAAATACCGCCTCACCCGGGAGCTCGAGTAGTCACCTGTCCCGGCTTTACCGTAATCATTCCTTTCTTTCTTATTATATCTCCTTTATTTTAACTTCTTAGTTTTATCTTTTATTTCGGTTTAGATTTTCGATTTAGACTTGCTTCGTTTTATTTACTTTCCTTATTTGCAGCACCTACGTCAAGACTGCTGCGCGTTACCGCTACATAGAACATACTTGTGTACAGCACTGTGGTAGTTTTTTCCCCATGAGGGTTCTGCCTAGCCAGACGCCAATAGCCAGGATTGGCTGGGAAAGGCGGATAATAATAATAATAATAAATAAAGAGTCAATAGACATAAAGACCATCCGTAAACCTTTCGCGAAACAAACCAAATATATGTACATATGCATATGCCCAGACGCCTGCACTCTAGACATCGAGGCCGCTTTGGTCCATGTCGTCGATAATCTCTTCCTTTATCGCGATCCTGTCTGTCACGCCCTCCTCTTCGTCTTCGTCTTCCTCCTCCTCGTCCTCCTCCTCTTCTTCTTCGACGTCGTCTTCGTCGTCTTCTCCACCGTCCTCGTCAGCCTCGTCATCGTCGCCCAGGTCTTCCATGTCTTCAACGTCGTCGTCATCAACGTCATCGTCGTCCCCGGCGTCGTTTTCGATTCCTTGCACGTCGTCCTTTCGTGCCCGTTTCGGCGCCTGTCCCTCGCCCTCTGCCGCTACCGCTGGTGCCGCATCACCTCGCTTCTCCGTAAATATGGGCAGCGTCACGGAAGTCACGCCACTCTGCCGCACCCGCTTCTTTGGCCGCCCGTGGTAGACGCGCATGGTAATCACGGCGTTCTCTTCGGATGTCAGCTCTATTTTCGGCACCGGGACCTTGATCGTCCGCACGGCGCCAAAGTTTGGAGTCTGGTGCGGCACGGCCAGCGTGGGCACAAACTGGGCGTCGTCGATAATGCGGCCAAAGCGGATGGCCAACAGCCGTATCTTCATAATGGCGCGGGCCTGTGCCCACGTGCCCTGGTGGTACCAGCCGGACCCCAGACGCTCGCACGTCGGGCGTGACGGCGCGTCGGCAAGCAGCTGGCGGAGAATAGGGTCGTGCAAGTCGCAGACCTGCCAGATTTTGCCGTCGTCGCAGTAGTTGCGGCCGTCGAATATGTGCGTGTCCTTGCGGAGGGCGACGGGGATTTCGGCGTGTGGGGAGACTCTCAAAGGATCGCCGCTTGGCCTGGTGTCCTTACCCTTGCCGCTTGGTGGTGCCGGATCGGCGAGCAAGGGGGTTGTGATGTGCCGGCCTTTTCGAATATGCCCGCCAGGACCATCATCGGCGGACGGACCACCCGACGGTGCCGTCATGTCTTCGCCCGTCGCCCCGTCGTCCTCAACCAAACTGTGCCAAAAGTAACCATCCTTGCGTTCTATGTGCCGGTGTAGTTTGAACAGCAGCGTCTGGTACTGCCGGTACGACGGGTCCGTGCGTGGGTCGACGCCGTAGCGAACGAGCGTATCCCGCCACGGGCCGCCCTTGAACTGGTAGCAGCAGTGGGCAAAATACCGTTTGAGGCGATTCTCTGTAAAGGGCAGACCCAAGGCCGCGCTCATGTGGTTGACTAGCGCGCGGCGCGTCCACACGGGCCGCTCGGCCACGGCACGCCGCATGGTTTCGAGGATGGTCTGGCGGCGGCGGCCCACAATGGGCGCGAGACCCGGCGGCGGCGCTGTGGGTACCGGCACTTCGTCAAACGCGAGCAAGTAGCCGGCAACTGAGTTGGCGGCGGTCGAGTTGACGAGCCGGACGGCGCCGTCGTGGCCCGACACGACCTCGCGCACAAACGGATTCTGCGAGTACGAGTAGGAAAAGGGTAGCGTCTGCGATGTGAAAAAGGGCGGTGGCGGCAAGTCAACGCCCGGGGTCGTAGTCACACCAGGCGTCAGCTTGAAGTTGCGCAGTTTGGACACTACTGGTCAGCGGATGCCAATAAAGAAAAGAGAGGTGGGCGAGGAGAGGGCAGTGGGGCAATGGCTTACAATCCCCGGGCAGCACGTCCTCGGTAAACTTTGTCATGAACGCCGAGTCGTGTGTCGACTGCTGAAAGTCCACCAGGCCCCGGTACCGGTGGGTGTGCTTAACGACGCCGACCACATCGGTGCGGTATAATCCTGCCGTTTCTTGCAGTTTCCGTCGTAGTTGCCGTGCATCGCGGTCTCCCATTCTGTCTCCGGGCGGATGGCCATGCGATGCCGGGCTTCCTCTGGCCGCCTCTGGGTCGAGCTCCCACGCGTTGTCGGTGCCACGCTTTCGCCGCATGCCCGTCCGTTTGGGGACATGCACAGCCAGCACCACGTTGTGGGTGGCCGCGCAATGCGACGACAGGCCGCCGGATGCTGGGTCGTCGTGACGCAAGAAGACAGCGACGGACGATTGAGGTCCTGACGGTTCCACGATGTCGCCGTAGTCCGCACGACCGGCAAAGCTGTCGATGCCGCGCTGCAGACTTGTGAGCAGAGCTGGATGCTCTACAGACGCCATGGGTTGCTTTGGGATGGGCAGCGCCGGAGCCGTAGGCCTGGCCAGGGTGCCCGCGGCACTTGCTGGAGCATTGTCTGGAGTGACGTCAACGTCCATGTCTGTTCGCCATGGGCGGTCGTGCTGTGCGTCAGGAGAAAAGAGAGGGCAATTGTTGTTTCGGATGCAGTTACTTGGCGATGTAGTGTGAAAGTGGTCGAGGGCAAGAGCCATTCACCATGATCCAAAAGCTCATGTCACGTGACTGCGACATCGACGGCTTTTGCACCTCTACGGCCTATGCACCTCGCGAACAAATGTCACGGACGAAATGAAAATGTGATGGTATACACTGTGAGTGTTTTTGCGACTGAAGACGAGATCCTTGAAAATACTGGACCAAATACAACGCCTTCAGAAGCCAATTGGGGCCGGCTTGGCAGACACGGCAGACAAGGTGAGCGTAGTTTCGGTGTAGCGGACGACGATACGACAATAAAAGAAGCATGCGAGTGGTGGACGCTCGTCAATTGGCTTGTTCGTAACTAGACGAGAAACGAGCATAGCCAGGTACACCGTATCCCGGAGCCACTTAGTCACAACAGCCTCCCGTGCCTCGTGTGCTTCCCGTGCCCCTGGCTTTTTATCACGAGCCAGTACCTGTCAGATGGCACACTGTGATGGAGTAGACAAAGGCGGGGGAGGCCGTACGGGAGACGTCTTTGTCGTGTAGGTCGGCCGAGAACGGCCAAAGCGATTATGGGATGCAGTTTTGTCAGACCGACATCGAGGTCATCTGCCTATCAAAATAGAAGAACAGACAGGGGGCCCTGGAACGGGCGCGGCTACCGTTGCCGAGCAAAGATCGAGAGCTGACTGGACCGGCATCGAGACCGCCAGCGGTGGAGCAGAAAAGGGGAGTTCCGCAGAGTCTGGCCAGAGGGGCACAGACAAGAATAGACTTTTGGAGAGAACGGATTCGGATTTGCGGCGGTGTGGTGGTGGTGTGTAAAAAGGCAGGCAAATCGGACCCACTTGCACACCGTACCGCGCGAAATATCCCCGTTGCGGAGCTTACTTTCCAGGGCGTTCCTTGCGTTGACACTTGCATCCTCCGCGTAGTCCGTGTACCACCCATTCGCGCTGGCTCGCACTTGCCCGCCCTTGCAGAACCTTCCTGCGCCGTTCGCACTTGCTGATCGTTTTTGTTCGCCTCCTGCACATTCTTTATATTCCACGTGACGAGGGAATTGGTCGAGCATAAACGGGGAAGAGAGGGAAAGAGCTGGTGTCCTCGCCCTTCTCTTCTGTCCTTTTGAAATCCTCTTTCCCATTTTTGTCTTATCATTTCTTAATTTCCTATTCTGTGAACGTGGGGGGAAACTGTGCACCTGACCGACAATCCCAATCCCAGTCCCAATCCACATCTGAAAGCATTTATTTAAAACCTTTCGCCGTTGTTCGGACGAGCTTTTGTTTTTGGACGGCTGCTCTGGACACACTCGTTTTCTCACATTTTTCGTTTCTCTCCTCTCTCCTCTCTCCTCTCTCCTCTCTCCTCTCCTCGCTCCTCGCCTCGTCGTCTCTTCTCATCTCACCATCTTACCAATGGCTCCCCTCAAGCTTAGTGACGCAAACCTGCAGCGTCTCGCTGAGGCCACGGCCGCGCCGCTGACGGTGCCGACCTACGCCCGCGGCGGCAGCGTCAAGCAGGGCATCGTGCACATTGGCGTGGGCGGTTTCCACCGCGCGCACTTTGCCTACTACATGAACGAGCTGATGCAGAAGCATGGCCTGACCGACTACGCCATCTGCGGCGTCGGCCTGCAGCCGCACGACACCGCTATGCGGGACGCCCTCGGCGGCCAGGACCACCTCTACACGGTTGTTGAGCGATCCGCCAAGGGCAGCACCGCCCATGTCATTGGCAGCATCCAGGGCTTCCTGTTTGCGCCCGACAACCGCGAGGCCGTCGTGGCCAAGATGGCCCACCCGGACACGCACATTGTGTCGCTGACCATCACCGAGAGCGGCTACTACTACAACGAGCACACGCACGAGCTGCAGAGCGACGACCCGGCGATCCAGTACGACCTCGACCCGGCGCACGCCGACGCGCCCATCACGACGTTTGGTTTCCTGTACGCGGCGCTGGTGCGGCGGCGCGCGGCCGGGCTCAAGCCCTTTACCGTGCTGTCCTGCGACAACATGCACCGCAACGGCAGCATCACGCGGTCGATGCTCGAGACGTTTGCGCGCCTGCGCGGCGACGCCGACGTGGCGGCCTGGATCGCCGACCGCGTTGCCTTCCCCAACTCCATGGTCGACCGCATCACCCCGCAGACGGCCGCCGCCGACAAGGTGGCGCTGGCCGAGACGTTTGGCGTCGAGGACGCGTGGCCCGTCGTCACGGAGCCGTTTATGCAGTGGGTCATTGAGGACCGCTTCAGCGACGGGCGCCCGCCGTTTGAAAAGGTCGGCGTGCAGGTGGTCGCGGACGTGCTGGATGTCGAGCAGTTTGAGAAGCACAAGCTGCGGCTGCTCAACGGCAGCCACTCGGCGCTCGGCTACCCGGGCCAGCTGGCCGGCTTCCGCTACGTGCACGAGGTCATGAACCATCCGGACTTCCACAAGTTTGTCTGGCAGATGATGCAGGAGGAAGTCAAGCCGCTGCTTCCAGCAATTGACGGCGTCGACATTGACGCCTATTCCCGCACGCTCATTGAGCGGTTTGAGAACCCGACCATTATGGACCAGCTGCCGCGCATCTGCCTGGGCGGCTCCGGCAAGATCCCCAAGTTCATCATGCCTTCCATTGCCGAGGCGATCTGGGTGACAGGGCCGTTCCGGCGCCTGTGCTTTGTGGCGGCCGCGTGGTTCCACTACATCAACGGCGTCAGCGACGACGGCAAGACGTTCGAAGTCGACGACCCGATGCGCGAGGAGTTGCAGGCGAAGGCGCGCGAGGGCGGCGCGGACCCGCGCGCGCTGCTCAGCATCGGCTCGCTGTTCGGTGACGATCTGCGGAACGACGAGCGCTTTATCAAGGAGCTGACAACGGCCTTGGAAGCCATCCAGAAGGACGGCATCCTCAAGACGCTGCCCAAGTACATCGACTAGGAGGGCGGACGGCAATGCAATCTACGATGGGTGTACGACCTTTTCCCGTACAGAGTAATAATAGATGTGGGAGAGTAGGTGGAGCGATGCTCACGATACTGTTTGGACGACATAGACCGACATAGACAGCATTATAGACGACGACAAATACGGCGACTGCTTTTTTGTTTGGGACATACAACGATACATTTGGGTGTAATGGCAACGAGGACAAGATAAGACGGCTACAGCATTTCAATAGAAAATAAAATGCTTCAGATCACGGTACACAAAAAGGGATATTGCATGAATTGTTGTTGATAACGCCACGTGACATGACTTTGGTAACTTCATTTGATGCTACCGTCACGAGCCCCAACCCTTTCGTTACCACTCCGTCGAATTTAGTGTATGGCCAAAAACGTATACATTACTGTGTATGTGTGAATCTACGCCTCACTCCATGATTGCCTCACTTTCTGGGATTTTCCCTCGTAGTCCCTGAATTATGCATCACGTGCAACAGTCACATGTTATGTCCCGTGACACTCACTCCCCTCACTCCTTGTGACCCACACGATGAGTTTGTTCCTTCTTTGATCTGGGGTATTTTTGGGTTGTTGCCCCTGTCGCACTTTGGGAGGCACATTGCAAGAGCTGTTCGCGCCTTCTTCACTGGCACAAACTCCCCCCCCTTTTGCCACAAGGCCAACCTTCCCGACCTCCCTTCACTTCTCGCCTCGAGAGCTACATACAGTATTCGAAGTTCTCGCCATCTTCTCCGCCTAAACCGCTCTCCAACGACATCCGGCACTGATCATGTCGGTCAACACCTCGGAGTCCCGCCAATATGTACCACTTACCTGCCATGGGCACTCGCGACCGGTGCCTCACATTAGTTTTTCGTCCATGACAAAAGACGACGACTACTACATGATTTCTGCCTGCAAAGGTACGCTATTACCGGCTGTTGATGCTCTGTCCCGACGTCAAGACATAACTGCTTTTTTCTTGCATGTTTCTTTTGCTGACCACCTTACTACTAGATGGAAACCCTATGCTGCGTGATGGCAAGACTGGTGACTGGTATATTCTCTGTCAACAGTATTCCTCTCCGCTACTGCGCTGACAAGAAACAGGATAGGGACGTTTATTGGCCACAAGGGTGCCGTTTGGCAAGCAAAGCTAAGCCACGATGCCTCCACGGCGGCTACCGGCTCAGGTGATTACACAGCGTAAGTTTGGCGGCTGTGCTTTGGGAGCTTTTGCCCTGGTTGGCGACCTGCTTGTGACTAACGGCAAGAAGGAAGGTTTGGGACACGCACACCGGGGAGTTGCTGTATGATATCATACACAATGGCATTGTACGTTCCATTGCCTTCGCTCCCCATAATGCCGACTTGATAGCTACCGGCGGATTAAAAAAAGAGCTTCGTATCTTCGATTTAGCAAAGGAGCGGCCTCACCCCAGCTCGCCGTCCAACACGCCAATAGAGACTGTCACTCTGGACGCTTCGTCTGCTTTTGAAATCGGTGCTGGCGTGCACAAAGACTCCATCAAATTCATTGTATGGACAAATGTTCCTACGACCCTGGTGACGGCATCTGGGAACACCTTGCGTTGGTTTGATATTCCCACTGTAAGCTGTTTCCACGAGGAGACCTTGGACGGCGAGATTAAGTCATGCGAAGTCGTTGCTTTGGCCCCTGGCTATAGTGACCATAAAGACATCGGTGGGGGCAATCCGGTGCTTGCTGTCGCTGCCGGAAAGACGGTATATTTCTGGGAAGGGGACCAGTTTGACAAACAAACCAAATCGTTTGAGTTATCGCACGGCGTGGCCAGCGTCGGCCTTGATCTCAAAGGGCGAAAATTTGCTGTTGGCGAGGAACCGGGCACATGGGTCCGAGTATATTCCTGGGACGATGGCAGCGAAATTGGTGCGTATACGTGATTGGTGGTTGAACTTGTGTCCCGCAAACAGGCTTGATTGACCGTTGAGTGACTGACTCGTCCAGACGTTTTGAAGGGCCACCACGGCCCGGTCTGGTCAATCGCATTCTCGCCGGATGGGAGACTGTATGCGACTGGCTCTGAAGATGGAACCATAAAGATGTGGAAGAATTGTGAAGGATTTTATGGGCTTTGGAAAGGCAATGCAGGCAGCGCACCCGATCGGTTAACTGAATAGGGACTGGAATCGACTGGTGGTGAACTGTTGGCATTGGGAGATGTTGGCGCTGATCGAGCGCTGCTCGTGGAGACCGAGGCTGCAAGAAACTGCAGCGATTCTCTGCAGGGTTTCGTCAATTGTTCGCAGGATTCTTCGGACACACGACCGAGTACGTTGTGCAGCAGGATCAGTAGCACAACCTCGACGGGCGACGCCTCCTTCCCCCATCATGACTTTGCTGGGGAAACGCGGTTTGGCCACGGTGACGATTGGACGTGTGTGGAATCACCGCAGGGCGCCGTCTTTCCTTCGACGCTGGCAGGGAGCAATCATGTCAGCGGACCAGTCGTGTTTGTGAGCACCCAAGAAAGCTCGCACCGACTAGGTACTATGTGCAAGAATGGTTACCGGACCTTGCCTCCTCATCATGTACCGGCCAGAGCTTTTTCTACTACTTCGTTTAGGCAGACGTACAGTTTCAGACCGGAGTGAAAACGGTAATGCAGTCTTCAGATCCGGCGACCCTGAGAGCCGAGGCGTCGCTGACATCCTGCAACAATTAGAAGGCGTGGTATATTGCATTAACATCCGGCGATTGTCACGCTTAGGCAAAGGTACTACGGTGACCAGGAGTAGTAGTTGATAGACAATGTTGACATGTTATCAACCTTTTGTGCCACCTTTGTGTTACATACTTGTACACCACTTATTATCATAGTTCATCATAGGAGGAGCAGTGGAAGAATTTGAAACAGCGTATGCTCATCGCATGTATTTTTCATTACACAGAGAGTTTTGGATAATTAACACCTTTGAGAACTTGGTAATCTCATAGGGAGACAACCTGTATATGGAGGCCATGAACAAAAGTCGGAGTCAATCATTACCTAAATGTTTGTTTTGGACGAGCTTCGAGGCCCGTCAATTCGAAAGTTGAAAAAGAAACCGCCGTTAAACCCGTCCATGCCCGCCATTAAGATTTATTAAGGTTTACTATTGTCGAATGCAAAGTGTAGCCCAGGTTGTCAGAGACTGGTCGAAGTGACGGTGCACGACGAGCGCGGTGTTTATTTCCTTGAGCAAAGAATTCTGCGCGGCGGGTCCTCAATAATAACAAAAATAAGAAATTAAAGGGTCCCCATATGCCAACAGTGTTCCTCGTAGAAGAGGTCCAGGTGGCTTATTTCACGATCGAGTTGATTTCGTAGCCAATAAGCGCCTCAGTGCTTGTGCCCTCCCATCCCCGTGTCCCTGCTGTGGAAATCATGAACCGCGATGTTTGATCAATGTAGAGGTGGGAGATCACGCCGGCTCGGGGCGGGCCGGGTATAATGAGAAATGGAACGTGCGAGTGAGGCAGTGCAGATGAGTCCTGGATATCGTAGAGGCGGAGGATGTCGTGTGAGGCACTATCGTGGGCATAATTAGCAAAGAACTACCAAAAAAAATAGGGGAAGGAAAAGGTGGCATACCAAACAAGGTGGCGCCCGTTTGCCATGGCTCTCACGGCACTGACTGGTCCACTCCCAGCAGGAAATCTGAGTGCTCGTTCCGGTTGCCAACCTGCCTTGGCCTTGTGGATATCGAATTCTTCCACGGTACCATTCCGTCGCCCGGCATAGATGCGGTTACCATCAGGGCTCCAGCAGGCGCCCATGCACCATGGTGGTACACCAGGCCTATTTCCAATGCGAGCAACGGGGTGCTTTTGTCGGCGATCCCAAATTCGAATAGGGCCGTCGATGCTAGCAGAGAAGAACGTGTTGTCGGAGACTTGTGAAGGGTCAAAGTGGGGAGGCGCTCCTTGTGATGTGTACACAGCAGCGGACGGCCCATGGGTCTCTTGGTGTCCGGGCGAGGCAATTTGACGAGTAGTTGGATCCCCTCCAACCCCAGTCGTATTCGCTTGAGCGTCACTGGCCTCTCGAAGCTGCGTTTCAGCTGATTGCTGGAGCTCCTGATCCAGCTGCTGCTGTTGCTGCTGCTGGGAAAGGGATGACTTGTTACTGCTCGCCGCACCCGTATCCCCAACGATAGTCTCGGGAACCGGGGTCGCTGTGTGGGCGGGAGCAGACGCCACGTCCGCACCGGCTGCTTGTTTTTCAGCGGACCTCTCGCTATCGTCAGCAGGTAGAGCAGACTTGGATGCTGATGGACCTGCCTCCGTCATGCTCTCATCACCAGCGGCGGTGGCCTTGGTTTCTGAGCCATCTTTTGGCGACGACGGGGCGGATACCGTCCCCGGTACTGCAATTGAATCCACTGCCGGCCCACCAGTGTCAAGAGCCATGGCAACATCTTGCGAAAAGTCGCCGGCATCTTCGTCCCCGATTGTGGCAGAACCGGGTGCAATGCCCATGTCATCGTCCCCGAAAGGATTGGCCCCCATTGCGTCGCTGCCTCCAAACAAGGAACCCCCAGGACTGCCAAACAAAGACTCATGATCAGGTAGGGGTTCGTCACCGCTGATGTTCGCAGACGCTCCGCTAGCAGATACGTCGCCACCAGCCACAGCATTCATACCCGTAGCGGGACCGCCAATGGCGACGCCATTTGGAAGAGGCTTGTTGTTGGAGCTTGTCAAAGTCAAGTCAGCGTCTTTAACGTGTTCTTCGTCGGAGCCCTGGGCCGGGATCGGCGCACCACTGGCTGGGCGGAGCTCGATTGCCGATATCTGGCCGCTGCTACCGTCATATTGACGGCGAATTTGGCCGTCGTTCAAGTCCCAGTCAAGAATGGTCTTGTCCCAACTTCCGCTGAGCACGCTCTTCTCGTCCGGGGCGAGCTGCAAGACGCTGACGGCGTTGGTGTGACGCTGAAGACATGTTATGCGTTTGCCTTCGTCGTGCCGCACGCTCTGGAGGTTGATGCCTCCGCCTTCCGTGCCCGCGAGGAGCCAGAGGGCCCGGGAATGGACAGCAAGCGAATACACGGGTGACAGCATGTGTTCGTCTGCGCCACGCGCGGATGCGCTTGGCGGTTCTTCGTTCTCCCAGTACGACATTAAAATTCCAGCCTTGACAACGCTGTCAACAAAGGGGTGGCGCTGAGCTACAGTAAGTAGTTGCCGGCCGTTGATTGTGCCGGGGCCGTCGTACTTTCGAATGTAGCCGTCCGACCCTCCTGTCATCCAGTAGCGGAGATCCGGAGTAACCGCCAGAGCATTGATGCTCGTGGCTTGTGGAGCGGCCATGGTAGGAACGATGTCGTAGATTCGAGCAGCCAGAGCTTCCGGGCGGATTCGTAGGCGCATGGCGTCGACAAGGGGCGGAACAGACGCCGTTGCAGCCATTGTCTCGGCCGAATCGACAGCAGTGCCATCAGCAACTGCATTGCCGCTCATATTTGTTTTATGATCTGGTACAGAACCATCGCCAGAGTCGGTCCTATCCGGACCAGGGCCTGTCGTGCGTAGGGCACCAGAGGGTTCGCGGCCGCGTCTTGCATCGGCCACAGCTTCCGGCTCGCCGTCGTCATCATCGTCCGCTTCTTCGTCGTCTTCTTCAGCATCATTGCCGGGTTCGGGATCGACCTCTGGTTCGGCTACATCCTCCATGACCTCGTCTTGGTCGTTTTCTGAAAAGGCATTGGAGTCTGCCCCGTGACATGAATGGTTAGCAGAAAGGCAGAGATGGAAAGGCGTCAATAGGAGCGCAACACGTCATCTTGCTCACCACGGTCGTCCTCGTCCATATCTGAGAAATTTCGTCCGCTCCAGCTTTGAGTGATGTGTGAGAACTTGGCAGGCCGCTTCCGAGGGGATGGGCGAACAAGGCTATGAATGGAGGTGGTGTCCAGATCGCATTCTCAAATTTGGCAGAGTCTCGCACTCAACTAGTCTCGAAGCGCCGAATGGCCGTAGATGTGAGCAGGTGAGAGTCCCGGGCGCAGTACGCAGTTGCGCCATGTATTGTAAGTCGCGCCGGAGACGGTGATACGTTCTGGTGACCGGCTAGCCCAATTGACGGCCTAGCTGCAGGTGCCGTCGTGCAGTGCTTCGTTTCACGTGATGAGATTAGTCAGACGACAAGCAGGGTCGATTTTGGTCACGGGACCAGTTGAATCATGTAACACGAGCCGAGCTTCTTGCCGCACGCCATGGCGGATATGCCTTGCTTTCTGAGACTCTTAAGACATTATGGAGTATCGAAACTCGTGGATGTTTATTTTGTCTTACGACGAGCTTACTGGAGAGCGAACGGTTTGACGACTGGTAGCCTTTGAAGGGGTTGCCAACACGGGCGATCTGAAAATACAGTTGGGACCTTGCCCTAGCATAACTTCCAAAGATTTTGTATGATCGCTCTGTAGGACATGGATATGTACGCGGTGATGGGATATTGTCTATTTGAGGCGGCCTCAATTATGCTTGGTCTCTAAGGTACAGCTACAGCGTCCATAGGCTCCGAAGCAAAATTATCGATCAGTCCACCCCTGCGACAAGATACGGCTCGGCGGTGGGCCACCGAGTTACTCAAAAGCAGACCTTTGGAAGAAAAATTTCATTGAGGATAGGGCGGCATGAAACGACTAGCACGGCCTGACTAGCTATATCATGTGCAGGTGCCGACAGACGCAGTTGCGGGCAAAGTTGCTTGGATGGCCGGACATTTTACGGACACTATATTGCTCGGATGATGCATCGCCGGCGGAACTTGCAGTGCTGGCACGCGACCTTTCGCATGGTATGTGACGGGGAAGGCAGAATAACGATGGAGGATCATAATGCAGGCGTAACCAACGATGCTTTTTGTGGCCTTGCCTTCTTTGACAGAAGAGTAGGTTGTGTTGGCCCTCGAACAGGAATGGCTGCCACGACATTATGTATTTGTATCACCTTGTATCTTACGGCATCTCACGACGTACTGGTTGATAATTCCGTGGCGTGGGAGAATCTCAGAGGCTTAAGTTATTCTTTCTTGAACCTACATCGTATGTCGTTTATGGACAATGATTTGGAAGGCGTAGTGTTCGTATTGCGTAGTGAGATTCTATTCCGTAGGGACCACTAATTATTACTTTGCAAATGTCAACCCGATGGGGCAGGAGTTGACAACATACAACATACAAACATACATCGTACAAGCTTCGTTGCGGACTCAAACTCGTAAAGCAAGCTATGCCAGAATAGGCTCTATTCCAGACGCTTCCGTCACCAATAAATGCATCATGCACCCGTTTTCAGGCTGTGTGGCGTGGGCGTTATTGCCAAGTCATTTGCCCTCTTCCGTATTAACAGGCAATAAATACGAACCATCGGCGGCGTTTTAGATCGTGCCCATCTCCGTTGAACACCCAAATGCCAACAACACTTGGTCCGCCACCTTTTCCCCAACACTTTGCGCTTTGCCTACATCCCTCGGTCACCTTCCGTACTCCGTACTTTCAATGGCGTTTTATGTCTACCGTCTCTCTTGTTTTCTGTCTGTCGTTGGATGAATACGAGCTGGCCTTCCTGCCCTCTCGTCGCAGTCTCCCTTCTCCCTTGTCCACGTCAGCGGGGCGCCCCTTTACAGCCCCTTTTTCGCTGCAAATGGAATCATACGCTAACGCAGGGAGACACCTGGTTTCGCTGCGTTTTGCACGCCGTCCCCTGCATCTTATTCTCGATACTTAACGGAGTGCACAGCACGTACATTCGTACCTACATAGGTTTCATCCCGGTTCATGATCTAGTACTGTGCACGGTGTAATTACGACATATTAACCCTCACGGGTTTTCACTCAATCCCGTCTTTTTCGTTTTTTTTTTTTTTTAAAAGCGTAAGGTACATGATAATATGTACAAAGCACAGTGCGACGGTACTTAAATGGTCTTATTTCTCGGCGCCCAGTATCAAACTGTATCTTACCAAAATTAACCACACACATGGTATGCTTATGTTGGTCTTCCGCTGTGTATCATATTTCGTACACACTTTTGCCCCAAACAGCTGTACTTTTTTTTTGCGAGCCGTGTCAATATATTTTTGGAGCGTGCAATGTGTGACCCACTCCATTTTGTACATGTACTTCCGTCGCACACCAAAGCCCCCTAAAAGCCGCCCACTCTATATCCCCTGAAAGTGCCCCACCCATACCTCCCTCGCCTCCTCGTGCCTGAGGCATCAATCCCCTTTCTTGTCGACGTGTCCTCTACATAAGGTCGCCTTCTGCTCATCGCAAGACGGTACTAACCTGCATCAACAACCACAGAGGAAAACAGTCAATCACCGAACCCCACTCATTACCAGACGGGCGCAGGCAACGACTTGCAGGCAACGACTTGCAGGCAACCGCCGGCTTAAGACGAGACTATGATCTCTTGATTTCGTCCGGGACCCTCGCCTTGTGCAGTCCTGGAATCGCCATCTTTCACCTCAACACCCGTCACAAACGCCCCAACCCAAAGATTCAGAACATATCTGCACATTGTCCTACCTTTTCCTACCAACCCAGCTTCTATTCAATACATTCCCACAACAATCCTGTTGCTGCGGTTAAACGCGTCACGATGGAGACCACCTGGGAGACGTTAATCGCATCAGCGACACCTCACAATAATGTCGAGACGTCACCGACTGGCTCTCTTCTATCGGATCCTGGCTGTGTCTACCCATCACTGTTCTCTGGCTCGACTGTTGCGTCTTCAACAGCTGCCACACCCACGGACTCCAGTGCCGCAGCAACTCAGTTAATAGTCTCCGCCGACGACATGGACATGGCATTAAAGGGACCTTCTTTCCAATCCAGCCTTGCCTCGGTCGCCGAAGAAGGCGACAGCATCTCGGATGCTTTACATGAGGCCTCACAAGCCACGGTTGACACCGACGCGGCTGCATCGGACAAGAAGCAAACAAAAAAGCGGAAGTCGTGGGGCCAGATACTCCCCGAGCCAAAGACCAACCTCCCTCCTCGGTATGTCCAGTCCTCTTTGCTTCCGACATGTTGATTTTAGCCGACCCTGTCGTATCACCGGTCATAATCTTGTTTGCCATTTAGCTTCATGCAAACGCTGACCAATTGTTTAGCAAACGGGCGAAAACGGAAGACGAAAAGGAGCAACGCCGTGTCGAGCGCGTTCTGCGTAATCGTCGGGCAGCACAGTCGTCTCGAGAACGGAAACGCCTCGAGGTAGAGGCTTTGGAGATCCGGAATCGAGAGCTCGAAGAACAGCTGGCAAAAGTCAGGAGAGAAAACATGCTGCTGTATGAGCGCTTGACCCAGGTGCAAGGCAAATCGGCTGTGGTTTCCACGGCGAACCCCCCTGTGACCCTCTCACAAGAGCTTTTCCGCTCCCAGAATGGCCACTCATTTGTGTCCGAGTCCGACGCGGCACTTCGTCCGTTTCTGAGCTCGGGCACAATCGACCCTGTGTCTCTCTCCCCTGCGTTACCCCCAGTACCGGACGCGAATGGCGATGAGGAGACGATTCCCGAGGACAAACTGGCCGCCTCGGAACAATCGTCCAACACTACTGAGCAGCAACAACGCATTGCTCAAACCCTTGGCGAGCAAGAGCGATCTGAACCGGCCGCTTCCAACACCAGCGGTTCGTTGGTACCGTCTGAACTTGAGCCCTCTCCCGACACGACACATCGTCCTGCTGCGACGTTGTGCCCCGACCTGCAGTGTCTGTCGGCGGAGGAGCCTCAAGCGTGGACCGTCCCTCCGAACTCGCCTCCGTTGATGGCGGCTTTGTTCTACCAGACGACTTTGCTTCTCATGCTCTCTTCCACGGTGATTTCAATCTGCTCTCGGCCGGTGACCCAGATCGCTTTGTTCTTGAAAGCGGGTATCTCGATTCCCCCGAGTCCGGCAATTCTGACTTCAATTATCTGGCTGATCACGACCCCGTCTCGGCGGTCCATGGCCCGGAATTCGACATTGAGGACTTTCTCAACGCCGACGGCGCTCACCAGCCATCCAAGGGCGATTTTTTCTTCGGCGATGGCGGCCTCGACGCGGCCGGGCCGGGCGTCCACCTCTCTGCGGCTCAAGATGCTTCGGAAGATCCTGACCAGCAACCCCATGCTGGCGCGTCCTATTAAGGATGCGACGATGCGGGTACTGCGGTCTGTTTGTTCTGAGGAGCGTCTTGCGTGCGTCTCAGCTGGTGGGCCGTCCCGCCCGGGTGTGTCCCGGTACGTACCATGGTTGGAGACTGGTATCACCCCAGATGGTGCGTGGCGTAACGCGGCTACACGGCCGTCCAAAGAGGCGTTGCTCACATTATTGTGGGCAGTGCAAGTCGAAGAGCAACGGATGTCAGCACCTGTCAGAAGCAAGGCTTCGATGTCGCCGCCGCGATTTCGTTCTGGCTTGCTTCGTGCACCGGTAAAGGGGCTTGGGAATTTGAATATGAAGAGGTGGTGAATCTATTAAAACTTTACGGGATGACGGCGTCTTATGGGTGGGATGGCAATGCCGTCGCAATCTTTGCTGGACAGCTTGCCGATTTTGGAGACTACTTTGTTTTGTCTTTCCTTTCGCTTTTTTAACGATTTTCTTACTATGCAATGGCGAGGCTTATTCTGCCATCTCTGCTATAAATATATATGTATCCATATCATATCTTCACTCCACGACCTGGAAGGATTTTTTTGTTTACTTTTTGAGACAACGGACACTACATTTGCATGAATCATTCGAACCTGGCAACGTATCTTGGCTTTTGTTTCTGGGCACCTGTTTAACGTGTTGGATTTGTTTTGAATTGTTTCTCTGCTAACCTTCTTGCGGATGTGCTAGCTAGGGACGGAGCGGCTGTAGCTTGTATGTGAACTCACGACACACGGCTGGACGAAACCGTTATTATGAGGCTCGCTACGAACCAATTCAAAGGGCAGCGGTAAAAGCCCAAAAGTCAGATGGAAGGGAAATAAATAAGAATTGCGAGCAATAATACAGTTATGTGACAAAGAAAATACAGTCCCCAAAAAAGCTCACTGTGGGCTTGTGCTGAAATAGTAGTTCTCCCAAAGATACTCGTAATCCTCGATAATCCCCCCGATAAAGCCTGGGACCCTGGATCGTACACCGCCGACAACACCCTTCATAACGTGCTCGTAGAAGGCTCCGCGCATTGTCCACCAGCCCATAGCCCAGCCGCGCCGGCCCCACTCCTCGCGTTCTAGCGACGGTGTGCGAAGGCTATGGTCCCGCAGCTGCCGCGCGGCACATTCCATCGCCAGCCCGGCGAGCCACGGCGCCCAGGACGTACGCCCTTTGCGGTGCGTCCGAGCCAGCGCAACAGCGTAGACAAGCGGCGTGAGGATGTGTATGATTTCGGCAACCTGGGCAGAGCCTCGAAGCTGGTTCAGCAGCTTGGTTGCGGGCTTGATGTCATCGGCCGTCAGAACACGGGACAAGAGGTAGGACGAGATGTCGCCTGGCTGTGGCAGCGGTGGCATCGACATCTGCGTTCGTGGCATCGTCCAGCCCTTTGTGTGCGAGGGAGGCAATGCTTGCGTCTCTGTCGGCGACGGTGACAGTGGGGCACGGCCTGACGGCTGGCTGGCGGCTTCGACATCAGGGTCTGCCGATGCCTGGCGTGGCGATGGTGGTGGTGACAAAGGCGGCTGCGGCGAGAGAACCGCCTTCTGAGATGGCGCCGTTCCAGTTGGCTGGCCGTCTTCGTTCGCGGTGCTGTCGGCAGCAGCCTTGCTCTCTTGAGGGAGACCGTCTTCGTCATGGTCGTCGACGTCCTCTTCGTTCTCCGGAAGCGGTTGCCGAACAGGCAAGGCAGGCGTAAGCAACATGCGCCCACGCGTGATGCGGAACAACAGAAGCTGGCAGACGGCCTTGATGGCCTCGATTAAGATCACCACGCGCCAGCGCAGGCGCTCTCCGCGGCGTTTGGCGGCCATTTCACACAGCAGCTCGGTGTAGCGCACGACCTGCAGCACAATGGCAACACGCCTGTAGAAGGGGCTTTTCTGAATCCAAAAACGCGTGTAGCGTGTATGGTGTGAAGGAGGCTGTGCAGGCCCTGGCGGAAGCTTGGGAGCGTTTGTCGACGCGTGACCCGACGGAGTAGGTGGTGTTGAGGTAGAGGGTGTACGGAGCAGCAAAAGGTCGTGGTAAAGAGACAGCAGCTGCACGCCCGAGTGGATGGCTTCTGAGGCAATCTCAGCGTCACGGAAGCGTCCAGGGATGATGTAGGTCAGCGACCGCAAGGTCGATTCGATTTGCGAAACCTGCCCGAGATTCTTCGCGATGAAATTGTCGTAGGCGGCCAGCCATTTTGCCGGCGACAACCGCGTGCCTGTCGAGGTCGCCGGGCCGGCCGGAGATGTTTGCGAAGACACCATTCTGTCAACGCCCGAGAAGGACGGCCCGGAGTTAAATAGCCAAGAAAATAGCAGCTGTCGGCATCGGATGCCGTCGAGCAACGTGATGGAGAAAGTTGGAAGAAGTTGGGCGCTCAAAGCGCGTCAGGATTGAAAGGGGGAATTTAATTAGGGCGACTCAGCAGGCCAACCCAGCAGGTAGGTAATTGCCTCGGCACAGGAGCAGTTGGCGACGAGTCGTGGTCATGTGATGGTCCACATGACACTAAACTTCGGGCGACACTGACGAGTTGTTACATCTCAACGAGAACGCATTCAACGAGTACATGTTAGGACCAACCCATTTCTTTCAATAACCTCGAAATGAACTTTATACACACTTTTGCACCTCCGCATGTAACCCGCGTCGTGTGCATGCGCACTTATTAGTAATATAGGGCGGATGCCACCCGTCAACTGCGAATGCGTTGATCCTGCCACCATAACTCGGTTAAATTACAAAAGCATACGCGTTGCGGGTTTTTGGGATGCCCTGTCACCAATATGGTTGCTCATTTATGTTTTGTTACTCTTTTGGGACGCAGCGTTGTCTCGCCGATGCGCTCCGGCTCCTTGCCCGCAACTGCAATATACCGGAAGCGTGCACGTCTGGACTAACCAGGGCCAGATAAAGTGCAGTCGGAAGCCAGGGCAGTCTCTCCAGAAAATGGATATTACATCGCAGCTGCCAGACACACGCAGTACCTAGTTTCCACCAGTCGTGTGTGTGGGCAGGAGACTGGCTGCAGAAGGACGCGGCAGGTCGAGGAAGTCAAAAACCAGACGATGCCCTATTTGGTTCCCAACAAAACAAAGTCCCGTACCGAGTAAACCCAACGACCGTAAAGACATAGCCCTTGACAGCTTTGCAAACACCAGACGCCTTGCGCAACAATGAGGCTGACCGCAATCGTCGCAGCAGCGGCTTTCACCGCGAGCGTGGCCAACGCTCACTGCTATATCTGGGTATGAAAAACGAACACTTGGGGCGGCATGGCAGCAGGTTTGAACCGGGTATGCTAACAAATGCTCACCCTCCACGGAACAGGGCGTCTTTGTAAACGGCATTGATCAAGGTGTGTGCCTGCTTGGCGAGAACAGCGAGGAAATTTACCAGCACACCAGGCAAGATCCCCAACGCTGACCAGTGGCAACCCAGGCACCTTTCGCGCCGTCAGGACACCGGCGTACAACGGGCCAAGCCCGCACGGCTATGCAAACTCCCCTGTGAAGAATCTGACATCCATCGACCTCCGCTGCAACGTGCTGGGAGACAAGCAAGTCGATTACACAATCCAAGTCCGGCCTGGGGACAACTTGACGTTTGACTGGTAGGCCGCCCCGGCGTGTCCCAGTTCCAAGGCATCCTCTGCTGACCAGGAGGTGCAGGCACCATGACAAGCGCACCGACACAGACGATGTCATTGCCAGTTCTCATCACGGTATGTAATCCTTGGCACATTCGTACACCCGCGTTGTGCGCGACTTGCGTGCGACCTGTACATGATCGCGGCTGGCAGCTAACCGCGCACGTCGCCTCGTACCGTAGGCCCGGCGCTCGTCTACTTGTCGCCAGACCCGCCAACGGACGACTCCTTTGTTAAGATCTGGGAGGAGGGCCTGTACGAGATGAGCGACGTACCGTTCGGAGCGGGCAAGTGGGCAACCACCGCCGATATTGCAGCCAACCATGGCCATATGAACGTGCGCGTGCCGGACGGCCTCAAACCTGGACAGTATGCCTGCACATGCAAACCATGCAAACCCTGCCGACCGTGCGTCCGGCCATTCGTGCTGACGGAGTGTGTTTCTCAAGCTACCTAATCCGCGCCGAGATGATTGCGCTCCACGAGGGCGACGCGTCATACTTGGACAACGCCTTGCGTGGCGCGCAGTTTTACCCCAACTGCGTCCAGATCGAGGTGATTGGTGACGGCACAGTCGAACTGCCCAAGGGCGTCTCCTTTCCGGGCGCCTACGACTATTCAGACCCCGGTGTTGTCTTTAATGTGAGCTTGTCGCCTGACCACCTTGCCACCTTGCTCCGGACATCCTTGTCGTTCAGTTTGGCAGCGCATGCGGCCTCGTCGCTAACAAAACAATCCAGATATACTGCTCGACACAGACGAGCCCGCTGCCGACGACGCCGTGTGCAACCACCTATGAGATTCCGGGGCCGACTGTCTGGTCGGGCGCTTGGCCAACAACATCCGCCGTTGTCGTTGGTCCCGTGTCTGGACCGACAAAGGCTACCCTTTGGTCCAGCTGGATCCAGAAGTCGGTCGTTACCTATGCCTCGTATGACGGGAGCGATGCTAATGTGCTAAGCACGGAAGTGTACACGGCCGAGTGGTCGACGACGTACAAGACCCCTGCAGCGGCAACCCCGACTGCGTAAAGAAACAATCCGGTCGCTCATGATGACATAGACGGGACTCCAGCCGTCCCGTTATTATGTCGCCTTCTGTCTATAATTCGTCACTGGTTGGTGGTTGAGGGACGACTGTTTTGATAGCACAGCGCATCTACGGCGTACATGTTTAGCGTTGAGAATGCACTGGAATCATAGCGCAATTATTGCTCACACAGATATTCTGCACTGTGCAGTCAAGGAAGGCCACCGAATTCACTGGAGCCATGTGATTTAGCGCTAGGTGGCGAACATTAGATAGCTGCCTATTTGCACAGATTGCACACATTTCACAGACCAGTGGAGAGAGCATAACTTCGCCCCACCCTGAGCCGTTCAACCGCCAAAGTACCCGTAACCTTGTAGCCTGGGGCCAGAACTCGACTGGCTACGTAGTTTGCAGGGGTCCTGAGGGGCTCGCCTACATCAATGTCGCCTAATCGACTATCCGATTGCGCTTCTTCTCTCCCCCACATCGACAGGTGCTCCCGACGACATCTATCACAACCTCGCCCTTCACACGCCCTTTCATCCCCACACTGCACTTGGACATCCCATTTCTCGTCGCACGTTCAAGGCGTTTCTACCACCAGATTTCACAATGTCGCAACGACAACTTGCACGAGACATGCAGGTCGAGTTCCAAGCCCGGGTACGTGTCGATCCGACTCTGAGAGTCTGATAGTTCGCAGGTACTGCCCATGCAGTCGCACGCATTTGCTAACTGTCGCTTCTTGCAGTTCAACGCCAAGCAGGCCCGGCGCGAGGCTCAAAAGGCTGCCAAACAGGACGGCGAGCTGCGAAAGCAAATCCAGACCGTACGTGCTCCCTGCGGGTATCTTGCGCTATGAGATCTCCTAATTTTGCGTTTCAAACGATTGTGCTGTTGACGTTCGTCTCTTCTAACATGTGCGGCTTTGTAGCTCCTGAAGAAGGGTGAGACCCAGCAGGCCGCGCAAAAGGCACGTATGCTCTTGGCAAAGCAGGCCATCGCCACCCAGATGGACCAGGCGGCCGACATGGCGGAGCTGTCTGTCGCCCAGATCCAGGCCAACAACGCCATGAACCGCATGACCAACATGATGGCCCAGTCGTCGCGCACCATGAGCCGCGCCCAGCGCAGTGTCAACCCCGAAAAGACCATGGTGACCATGGAACAGTACCGCACGCAGAACGAGGAATACGCCATGTCCAACACCATCTACACGGACGCGATGACCCAGAACACGTCTGTCCAGGTCTCGGATGACGCGGTGCACGAGCTTTTGGGGAAGCTGGCAGACGACGCCGGCGTGGAACTGTCCCAGGAACTCAATTCGGCCCAAGTCAGCAAGACAGAACCTGTTCGTGAGTCGGCTACCACGGAGCCTACAGCGGAGGAAGAGGACGCTCTTCAGCAGAGACTGCGGGCGCTTCGTGCATGATGTAGCGTGATGTATGCATGTTCGCTGCGACAGTCGACGTGCTGCACCGTGGCGACACGCGGAAGAGGATCGAGATTTGCATTCTGGCGTTGTTGGGTGTTTTTCTGTTTTTCTGTTTTTCTTTTCTGTCCCTTTTATCGGCGACTGTCAGTACATCGACTCTTTTTGCGTTTTTACTGCCTGGAATGCCCATGGTTTTCGTTCGTTTCTTTTTTGTTTCGCAGTTATATGGGTGTTTTATGTTTGTTTTGTCGTTTCTTGTGACCGTTATTCCGTATTTATCAAGGACTTTGCGAAATAAGATGACTTGCATCCAATAACCACCACGCCTTCGCGTAGGATGACCACGTCTACAGATACAAACTAGGAACCGTTGTAATGTTCCTCATGATGGATTCCTTGACACCATTCATCTTCGTCTCCAGTGTTGTGTCGCCGACAATCCGTCCAATGTTTCTAACCTCGCGGCTTGTCTCTTCCAGGCGCGTGATCGTGCGGACAATGGTGCCCTCCTGCTCTGCTGTCATGCCGGCGATTGTCTTGAAGGGGCTGCCGCTCGCCCACTCGTATACGACCTCCATAAGGCCAAAGTGTAGCTTTGACGACCGTTCTGAATCGTCACCGGCAGAGATGACGTGGAGCTGCTCCTGGGTGCGGATGACGTCCTTCCAAATGCGATACACTTCTGACAGGCTTTTTGTGAGGCCGTTTGAGATGAACGGCGCAGTCTCGAGTTCTTGGTCGTCTTTGCCTTGGTACACGAAGATGGAGAGCAGCGCAGCAATCTCCGCTGGCTCCAACCCGGCAAGCAGGTTGTTCAGGATCACCTCGGTGAGGACCAGTTCATCTGCTGTGCGAATCTCACACGCCACACGGCCTTTGAGGAGGACGACGGAGCTGTCGTTGACAAAGCCAAGGTGCTTTAAAACCGCTATGCGGCTCTGATATTCGGGCAGCAAAGCGAGATTCGAGTCGTCCACGGCTCTCCGCATGTCTGCGAGCTTGTCCCGGATCAGCCACTCGTCATGGCGCGCTGCATACTAGGTCCGGTCAGTATTCGAATACCTCTGTTTGGAAGTAGGATAGAAGAGAGAGAGCGCGAGAGAGAGGGCGCTATAAAGAGGGAGCGACTTACATGCTCAACAAAGTTAGGACAGTCGAGCGCAGGAGACTCAGCAACCGCCCTTGCCTTGGCCACACGGTCATCCATGTACCAAACCACGTCAACGTCCCGAACCTTTTCAAGGCTGACCTCGTCCCACACAGCAGAAGACCATGATAAGTCCAAGCCAGTAAGCTGGGCCTCGATGTCTGTCAGAAGCTCGTCGGGCCGCCGTCCAATGGATACCACGTGATGCGAGAGATGCTCAATTTTGCCCAATGGTACCTGCACTCTGCGCATTCGCAGCTTGGAAGCACCCGGAGCAACGGCCGGCCGCCAATATCCCCGGAGGGGAGGGACGAAAGACAGCTTGTCTGTTTCATCAGGGGCCATTCTTGGGGGCACAACCTCAGCCATGCCCACGGATGGTGTTTCACTTTCCATCGCCAGTGTTGACAGGCCGTCTGTGATGACGCCGATGGCATGCACGCCCTGTTCGTTGACAAACACGGCAACGCGGCCCTGGCAAAAGACGGATGGCCCAATGACAGGAGTCTTGAGCAGCTTCTGGTACATTTGTGCTGTGTCCTGCCGATACGTTTCTGCTGCGAGATGGCAGGAACCCATCGTGTTCCCACATGCTTCACAAACCTCCCGCGACTGAACCTGTGCCGCAAGGTCCTTCTCCAACAGCCGAATCTGCTCCTCGTCCTCGGAGCGACCATTTTGGGTCGCATGCTCGGAGAAGGAGCGCTTCATCATGTCCTCGACCTTGAGTGTCTCGACACGGTGGAGGCTGAGGATCATGTTATACGTCAAGCGAAACTGCGACGTAAGGCGTGTGGGTTGACCCAGAATCAATCCTTTGAGTGTCTCGGCCGCAGGAATGTCGCGGTTTTCGCTGGTCGATACGATGATCGCGGTGCCCACAGTGTCGAGGCCGCGGCGACCTGCCCGGCCGGCCATCTGCGTGTACTCGCCAGGCGAGAGTATGCGGCGCCTCGTACCGTCAAATTTGCGGTGGTCGGAGAACACAACCGTGCGTGTGGGCAAGTTCAGGCCAACAGCAAAGGTTTCGGTAGCAAAGAGAACCTTGACCAGCGACTGGGCAAACAACAGCTCCACAATCTCCTTCACAATGGGCAGAAGGCCGCCATGGTGGACGGCAATGCCCCGTGTGGCCATGTCGCGCAGGCGCGTAATCTGTGGCAGCTCCTGGTCTTCTTTGGTCAGACGCGCAATGGACTTGGCGTAGATTGAGTGAATACGTGTCTTTTCCCCCGCGTCGCAAAAGTCCAGGTTGCTGAGCGACATGGCGTATTCTTCGCATCGTGTTCGGGAGAAGACAAATATACAGGCCGGCAGCAGTGACGCCTTGCGTAGGTACCGGACAACGTCAAGCCATAGAGTTTTTTCCTGCGCGATGGAGGAACCGCCAGTGGCCCGGCCGGCGCGGCCCATATGTCCAGGATTGTGTGACGCTCGAGGGGGGCCGTTGCCACCGCCTCGTGCATTTCCGCCGCGGCCGCCACGGCCGCCTCCCCCACGGCCGCTGCCTCCCCGTTGCTGGCTGTTTCCGCCACGTATAGGGATGCCACGGGCCGAACTGCTTCCACCGCCGGTACTGCCACCGCCACCTGTCGTTGTCTCTCCGGAGGCAATCATCTTTGCCTCCCGATAGCCCTTTTCTACCCATTTCCTGTCGGAATCAACAATTTTTTGGATCGTTTTCCCGCTCCATAGGTAGTGCTCGAGGGGTACTGGCCGCTTTGGGGTGTTGATGACATACACGTCTCGTTTCTTGGTGCGACCGACCCAAGAAGCAAACTCATACGTGTTCGGCACGGTGGCGGACAGCAAGATGAGCGACACCTGCTCCGGAAGCATGATGATGACCTCTTCCCACACCACACCACGTTCCGAGTCACTCACGTAGTGTACCTCGTCGAAAATAACAAACTCCACCTCCCGTAGCAGATCGGACTGGCTGTAAAGTTTGCTGCGCAAAATTTCCGTTGTCATGATGAGACATTTAGCTTCTTGGTTGATCTGCACATCGCCAGTTAAGATGCCCACATCGTCGAATATGGTCTTGAAGTCTCGGAACTTTTGATTGCTCAGAGCCTTGATCGGGGACGTGTAGATGGCCTTTGTCTGGTGCTTCTGAGCCAGGGCGATGGCATATTCGGCAACGACTGTTTTGCCCGCAGACGTATGCGCGGCCACGAAAACAGAATCGCCAGACTCGAGATGGTAGATTGCCTCTTTCTGGAACGGATCCAGCTCAAACGGCCACTCGCGTGCCATCTGGCCAGGAATGAGGCTGCGGAAATTCGACGATTCGGCCTCGAGATCGACCATATGAGCCCATTCCCTGCGGGATTTCTTTGCCACCATAGAGCCAAGTGGCTCGCTTGTTTGCAAGGAAGGAAATTCGACAGGCAAGAGCTCGTCCACATCGGCATCAAACCGAGCAATACTTTCGTCGGCGTCACCGTCAACGTCCTTGTCATCAACATTATTTTCGGCCCGTGTCGTGTTGTTTGATCCGTCGGCGGCTCCAGTCTCAATAGCGGCTGCATCATCCTCCACTGAAGATCGCTCAAGATCACCTTCAATCTCCTTCGTCGTGTCTGCGTCGTGTATAGGCATCTTTCCGGGTTTTGGCTTCGGCCTTGGCCGCTCGTCCGAGAACCGGATGCCGCGCTGGAGCCCCGGTGCCACGGCTAGGAGGCCACCTGAGCCTGCCTGAACGATCCTCTGCAACCCAGACGCATCGGTCCTGGTGCTTTCCCTGGCAAGAATGGATTTTTGAAGCCATTGCTCTTCGGCATCGGCACCAGCGCCGTTGGCACTGCCGCTGCCAATCGAGAGTGCAGCGTTAGGGTTGATGTCCTGGTTATCACCGCCTATATCCCTGGGCGCTGCGACCTCTTCGTAGGCGATGATTTGGAAGTTCCTGCCTCCTCGGTAAAAGAGTGTCTGGGTACCGATGTCGGGAGCGTCGATTTCGAACAGGAGCGATTTGTCCACTTCCAGGTCCCAGCGCCTGGTGAACAGTTAGAGGGGAGAAGATAGGGTTCGTGCATGTTCGTTGGTACGGAAAGGAGGTAGACGTACTGTTGGGTTCGTTCAACAAGCTTCTCTGGGATTTCTTTTGGCGGTTGTAGAAAAGCAGTTTCTAGCTGTTTCTTTCGTTCTGCCGAGCTCAATGCTCGACGCCGCTTAGGTCGACGCGTAAACAAAACATTGTCTATGCTTTTAAATTCTTCGTCCTCGGCTCGACAATGAATGGTCTCCATACTTGCAGCTCCGTGCCGGTAAAGAACCAAGATATGTATTAGGTGGCAGCTCCAGTGGCATTTTTCGTCTCTCGTCGCAAAGTAAATAGTGGGGTAATTAAGATGCTGCAAGGGATCGATGCTGTTTAGGGTGCCAAGTTCCACAAGCAGCTGTTAGCTACAGTTAGAAAGCCAATCGCTCAAATTCGTATGCACGCTAACTAAATAATCGCTTAATGTCATAAGCCGTTACACGGCGTTTCGCGCCTCCATCCTCAATATTACAATAAAAATCATGATGCCGCCTCTGCTTCAGCAATTAGGGCATCCAAGTCATAGATATCATCCTCCGGTACCGGTATCCGCGGCGGCAAATACTCTTGGGGCCCGTGAATCTCCATGGCGTCAGCCATGAGGGCGTCGAGTTCGCTCTCGTCTGGTATTTGTCCACGACCTCCGTCTCCTGCGCTCTGTATTTGACGGGCTGGCTGCAAAGAATCGTACGGGTCCTCGTCCAATAGGTCATATGGGACCGCATCTGACCCTTCCATTTCTGCGTTCGTTGGTCTCGCTTGTGGTTGCTGCTGCGGATGGTGTTGATGGTCGGCGCCTTCATCTAGCTCAGTCGAAGGCAGGACTGGCTCACCGTCCAGTTCATCCTGCGCATCCTTGGGCTTTGATTCGTTGATCCATTCCATGCGCATTTTGCCCATGCTCGCTTTGTGACCCTCCTTCTCTACCATGGCGAGAGCATCGGCAAACCGAGCCTTCGGGAACAAGTCGTCTAGCCACAGCTGATACATGGAAAGAAGCCTCGAGGCATTAGAGAACTAGAGCATTTCGTAGTCAGCATTCGTGTCGCTTGACGAGTCTTCCAGTGTGACAATAGTAGCCGGCAACGAGGTAACTTACTTCATGTCCCTTGCCTTTAAGCTTCAGAACGCGCGCTTGTTTGCGTAAAGCTGGAATACCTTTAGAAGAAAGAAGACTGACAAGATGTCAGTCCGGGCGTCTGAGGTGGGTGCAGTCACGGGGTCAGCAAATGGCACTGTACATACCGGGACTCATCGAGCTTCACACGAGGTTCTCTGGCCCGTTTCTTGACAGAAACCTCTTCGTCGATGCCAAGACCGGCAGTACCGTTGCTCTTTGTCTGCTGCGTCCCTGCAGCTTTTCCAGATTGTTCGTCGTCCGAGATCAGGCCGCCAAAATCAGAAAAGTCATCTGGTATGTAATCACCATACGTTTCAGCGGTCCGTTGTGGCGGTCGTTGGACACTTGGGGAGGCCATTGTGATACCGGATGTAAAAATAAAAAATAAAAAATCCCTCCAAAAAACACAGAATCCAGAGTACGGTCGAAAGACTGCAAAATGAACAAGCAGGATGCCGTAACTGGATTCTGTTTCGCTATGTATTGCACTTGTGGAGACGGTGGTTGCGACAAGGTACGACGCGTCTTATTGTCGCGTCTCGTACTAATTGATTTTTGGGAGTAAGCTATCGTTCAAAGAGAGGCCTCGAATGACTAATCCACTGACATTTGATGGAATGTGATTGGCTGAGTGTATTGATTTTCATATTTCTTTTTTTGAGAAAAAAAACTACGTAAATGCTGCAAATCGGCCTGAGGCACCAATCGTCGGTTAGCTTTTCATCCTCGAATGATCACAACGACAAGGAAGCAGAGCCAATTGACAGTGCATCATCGCTTTTCTCTGGCCAAACCATGGCGAACGCAACACCGACATACATCCCAAGCAGGGTGGTCCAGTCCGACTATCCTGTGAGACCGCCCCCCTGTGGCTACTGCCTATAAATACTGTTTCTGTCTGGTACTAACATATCGCGATCTTTCTCGCACAGCTCATCGACAATGACCCGTAAGAGCTCCCCTACACCGATTCGTCCCTCGTATTCGACGACAATGACAGTACTTGCTTTCGTCGCGCGGCGCTTTGCGACCCTTGGCGGTTCCGGTGCTGACCTGCCTATCTTGTCTAGACACTTCAAGCGGGTGATGCGGTATGCCCGCCCGTCCGACTACGCTCACGGCGCAGTTGCGGCAGCGGCAGGGCCCGGCCTGCTCCTGGCCATGGAGAGATTCGCGCCGTCTTATGTCGGAAAGGGCGGCTTTGCACAGGCCATGAGACTCGGTGGCTTCCTTGGTCTTGCGGGCGGTTTTATCTACTTCTACCAACGGTCTTGCTGTACGCTTTTCGTGTCCCCCCCCCTTTGCGATTTCTCGTGACTCAATTGTTGCCTTGTACGAAAGAGGCGTTTGTAAAGGCGGCGATTTTGCAATGCAAACTGCAAACTGACATTCTTTGTGCTTTACCCAGTACGGTTTTACGGTATGTCGGAGAACGCGCGCGAAGTCGACATGGATATGCGGGAAATGGTGGCCAAGGTTAAGGCGGGCGAGCCTCTGTACGGCGAGAGCCGGCTGTCGACAAACATGCAGGGTGTCGCAGCGCGCCAGTCGAGGTATTCGGCGCTGTTTATGCATGTGGTGCCGTGGTTCAACTTCGTCAACCACAACCAGCATGGTGTCGACACCGCAAAGTATTACCAGCAAGCAGAGCGGGAGCTGGAGGCTGAGCGGGCAGGAAAATAAGGAAAATAAGCGAATGGTGTGCGCCTTCGTCACGGGAGGTGGCACGTAGTTGAACGCATAGATCTGTGAGAGATTTGGGTTTCTTGCAGTTGGTCACAAACCTACCATGTTGAGTACGAGCAGGGCAGGCTACTCTTCCATCACAAATGGAATATCCATTAAGCATTTTGTGAACTTGAACGAGCATTCTTTAATACGTCTTGACACCTGCGCGGTGCAGTTGGCACAGATGTGCTTCGGTGTTGTTTGATCTATTACAGACTATTACCATTTCGCTTGCAAGGTGAACTGGGCCATTCTTAGCAATCGCCATTGCTAACCAAACTTTTTGCTGCGCTTTTTCTGTAGCTTTCTCTTTAACTTGTCATTGTTTGACCCTTCTGTTCTAGTCGCATCCCGGCCGGATTGCATTATATGATCGAATACCGACATTAAATCCCCCGTTCTTTCGTGTGGGGATGAATTGAAATAGAAATGCTTTGGAGGAATTAGGCAAGTTTGGGGTTTAGAGAGGGGTTAGTGAGGCGAGGACAATCGTTGTCTAGGCCTATTTGTATCGGACAGCGCCTAGTGCGGCTGGGTTTGGTTCCGGTTTGGCAGCATCCCGCCACTAAATCTTACTTCTTCTTTTGCCAACTCGCCACGATACGAAGGGCTTGCAAAACGTAGCCAAGACACACCTCGTTGACATGATCTACATCACAGAGGCATATTCCAACGACAGGCCTACGGACAAATATACCCTTTACCTTTGGAGGACAACGGCGGCGACGCGGCATGACTCGTTCTGTCATGGCCGGCGGCAAACGACGTCGCGATGAACAAGGCGAATACAGCCTCAACGCCCACGACGGTGGTGCAAGCAGTATACGCGTCCAAGCATCCAGAAAACAAAATACGGATGCAGCCACGACAAAGAGACTAAAGCTGTACCCGGCGTCGCAGGCCAGGAGCGTCCGCGCCACGGGGCGGCGAGGCTCTCAAGTTGCCTCGACAAGTTCCTCTCTCTCGCCAGGCACAGACTGCCTTTCACCGCTCTCCGACGAACTGCTCATTCGCATTCTCGGCAACCTTGACATGACGGATCTTCTCTCCTTGGCTTCTGTCTCGCGTCGGTTCCACTGGCTTGCAGATGATTCACAACTGTGGAAAGCAATCTACTACGAGCGATATGTTCTTCCACGCGCCCTGGCGATCCCGGGATTTCGGGCCGGTCCTTTGATTTCGACAAAAGGAACAACCGGTGAGACAGCCGATGCGGCTACGCTTTTCTCGTTGTCCCGAACGCCAGGCTCCGGGTCGGGCGTTGGCCATGGTACCGCAGACGGCCGTCAAATGCGAACACAATCAAGCGCAGTTCGTGACCGCTTTGGAAGCTGGAATCGAAGCGTGGCAACCAGTTGGAAGCAAAAATTCAAACTCCGGCATAACTGGGCAAGGGGGAAATGTGCTGTGGAGGAACTACGTCCCGACCACGGCGCGGCGTACGACGGCCCGTCTGCATCACGAGATGGAGGGGATGTTGGCGGTGACGTTGATGCTCCAGGCGATGGGTTTCATCAGATGCTGCTCAAGGTGATCGATGGTATCGCCGTGACCGCAGACCGGAAGCGTGGCTTGCGCGTGTGGGAACTGAAATCTCGCAGCCTGGTCGCGACCAGCGACTTCTCGCAGCGAAGCAGGTTTGCGACCGCGGCCGGATCGTTCGGTAAAGCACGCAAAGGAAGCCACTCGGAAGAATACGGTGCAGATCAGGCGCGTGATGAAGCCAAAAGCCATGGCAGGGACGACGTTGCATTTTTGACGCCGAGATCCTTGGCAGTGGATGTCGGTACCAATGTCTTGGACATTGCCGTCGGATTGCTGGATGGAGGCTTCGATATATGGCAATTTGATCTCGCAAAGAAAGCGCTGACGCGGCGCTTTTCACATCCTGCGTCGAGCAGCGGCCCATTGGCGGGCATTGCCTACTCGCACCCCTTTGTGCTCACCGCAACCGACTCCGGACTTATCTCGCTGTATGCATTTGCACCTGAGGCTAAACAAAACGCTGCACAACGGGTGGTTGGATCGTCTAACGTGCCCAACGGCCTGGGACTCAGCGCACCGCACCTCCTGACGTCGTTGCGGTCGCACACGTCACGGCCACCTCTCGCCTTGTCGATCCGAAAACTGGCACTCGTGACGGTTGCATCAATTGTGTACACGTTTTCGACTCGCCAAGGATGGTCAATTGGTATCCAAGATCTACACGTGAAGTCGGACGAGCTTGGAGATGGTGATGGGAAAGAAGCCTGTGGCTTTCGACTGCCTACCGTTGTTGCAACACGCTTGGCCAGCACCTTGCCGGTCCGTACCCATGAGCGAGCCTCTTCGCATGCACGCACAAGACTACGAAGGACAGGAACGCCGTCGTCCAGTCCTCTTCACTCCGAAACAAACCAGCGTTCCTCCGTGGGGCTTGCTCCTATGAAAGCAGCAACGCCTGTGCCTCCATCCGGGCAGAGACACATACATCGGGAAAGTCCGGTTCGGCATGAAGACGAGGTCGATGGCGGACCCACCACCCTCTGCTACTCGCACCCCTATCTACTGGCCAGCATGCCTGACAACACACTGATTCTCCATCTGTGCACGTCAAATGCTTCGACGCTGACCATATCGGCTGGCATTCGACTATGGGGCCACACGTCCGGGATCAGTGATGCCGAAATAACGGCGCGCGGGAAGGCTGTCTCGGTGAGCTTGCGTGGTGAGGAAATGCGTGTCTGGGAGCTTGAAGGGCGGCCCGCTGCCGAACGCGGCCGCAGCGTGGCCATACGGCCACATCTACGCGACGTGGCGTCGAGTCGTTGGAGCAGTGATGATGACGGTAGAGAGTCATTGACGCGCGACTGGGACGAACGCCGTAATTGGGTTGGGTTTGATGATGAGATGGTCATCGTACTGAAGCAGTCGCCCGGTGGCCGAGAAACGTTATTGATGTACGATTTTACGTGAACCATTTAATTTCCATTCTACTGCTAGAGCGAATGAATGCATTTGGATAGCTGCACGCACTTGGAGAGATACCGGCTTCGATAATATACAAGAGTCTCTGAAAGTGTGGGATTGACGCCAGCATATACCATTTTCTATTATTTTTTTCTTTCTTTCTCTTTCTTTTTCTTCTTTTTTTTTGACAGCTGTGCCTATAAATGGAACACTCTGCGCACCTACTCTATCGCCCGCTGTGTGGTGCTGGCCCGCGTCGTTGAAGAAACAAGTTCGCCAGGGATGGATGCGACCAAGACCACGTCGCATGATGCTTACCTCTTTGCTCCGGGCCGTACATGTGCATTTCGGAGGGCGATCGCTATACCAAAGCGGTAAAGCGGGCGGGAAGGCATGCGGCACGGCTACTTGTCGATAAGATAGGATAGGGCTGAAACTAGACAATTTGCATTTCGTGCAGACTGTTCTGCCAACTTCACCGCCTTCAGCTCGACGAACGCGACGGTGGGGGGGGCTTCATGGAAGGTCGAATGTGAAGTTAATATGCAACTGCGACGTACGAACGGCATGGAAGAGTCCTTCGGATCAGAGCCTCAACGAGACGTCCTTTAAATAGAAGAGATGTGTGATTCAGTTTCTAGGTACAATTTGTGTGTGACAAAGAATAAACAAACAAGCCCCAAACAAAAGGAATCAGAAAGGTAGAAAAACCAGGTAATCGGATAGTGCAAATCAGCGATGTGTACTGAATCGAGACGTGAGCAGAATTAAAACAGACAGAAAATACAAGCTGGATTTGGACAAACTGGAGGCTCGAAAGAGACCATGACAGCAAAAAGCACAAGACCAGTTTGCAACTTGGGGCCAAACAAGGCGTACAAACGGGAGGCATATGCTCAGCTCTGGGATACTGAGTAGGATATTCCGAGTAGGATATTATCAGGAGAAGAGAAAGAAAAAGAAAGCTAGTAGCCGAAGTGCGACGCCTTGAAACAATATGGACGGAAAATAACAACCAAGAATAAAATAAAAACAAGCCATACAAGGACGAATAAAAAATGCATATATGAGGTAGATGGAGACGGGTATCGTTGTGTTCTGAGCAACTAACTGGGCTCGTAGGGGTATCAATCGTGAAAATCGTCCGTTCCCAACACGTGTAGTAAGCAGCCAGTGGAGAGCGTGCTCGTTCCGTGGTATGCTGCCTGTACGATCCAAAACAAAGACAAGAAAAATACAAGAAACCCACGAAAACCAAACGTGAGCTAGCCCAAATAAAGGAAAGGTAAAACGCAGGTAAGGCAGGAAAACAAATCGAGATAATGGGGAGAGAGAAGGGACGAATCTGTATCGAAACGGAAAAACGACCGCGTGCAGACGTGCGCCGACTAGATGAAACGGGCAATGTGCTCCAGCTTTAGCCAGCCTACTTTTTCGTAGGCCGTCCAGAGCTTGGAGGCCTTGTTCACGTCGATTTTGCAGGCCTGCTGGGCATCGGTCTTGCGAAACTCCTTGGGCGTGCGCGCACACTCCAGACGCCGTATGAAGATGCGGCGCTTGCTCGTGAGATAGGTGGCACAGTCCAGGCGGAGGCTCGCGGCAAGGCCGACCTCGTCCCGGTGCAGCAGGTGCACGAGGGGGTCGCGCGACAGATCGAGCGGGGTGCCCTTCCAGTCGACTTTGAGATTGTTTGTCCGCTCGGGTAGCGTGGACAGCGGGGGGCAGTAGTCCTCGAGCGCCATAAAGTCCTTGTCCTCGCGATTTGGCGCCGACGTCCGGATTCGTGGCTCCGGGGAGGCGCCGGGCACACGCTTCCCGCCCTGGCCGCCGCTGGATGCAGGACGCGGCGTCCCATTGAGCAGGGGGGCAATGTGTGTTGGGGGATTCCCACGCGGCGTGGTAGCGGTACGGATGGTCCGTTTTGCAACGCGGTTGTCGATGCTCTGAACCGGTTGGAGCAGCGCCATCTCCTCGCGCTGGGAATATGTGGTGTGGGACGGCTGCGATGCTGGGCGAGCCCGTGGAACACGAGAAGAGAAATTCCGGCGCACCGACGAAGACGTCGCTGGCTTCGATGCGGTGGGAGTACGGGAGAGGGAGCGCATGGCCGCACGTCGGAGCTGGTCGTCTTTCTTCAGCTGCTCCCTCTGCACCTTGAGCCAACTGCGCGGGTCCGCCTGGAAATGGCTCATGACATTGGACACCATAAAGAGCGCGGGCATCTCAGAGCTGTGAGGCGGCGCAGGGACGAGCTCGAAAAGTGCGAGGTTGTTGGTTTTGGGGACATTGCGATTTCCGTCTTCTTTGTCTGGGAAGAGGGGGCGAGACTGCAAGGCAGAGGTCGCTGTGTTGTCGCTTGCGGCCGGGAAGAGGATAGGGTCCTGGTTGCCTTGCACAACAGTATCGATCTTTTGAACATGGGGCGTGATGGGAGGTGAGTACAATTCCGGTTGGGGGTTTTTGGCCTTGCTGTCTAGGACGTTGCTGTGGACATCAAAGCTGTCCAAATGTTCGGCCTCTGGGGGCGAGATCAAGTTGCTGACACCAAGCGTCTTCGTGGCCATCGACGGACCGGAACGGCTGCGCTCCCTGGATGTGCAGGCGTCCATGTCGGAGGGGACAATTGGGCTGTATGCAGGATCAAAAGAATGGAATGTGTGTTTCGGTGTGACCGGTAGGTAGGGCGAAGTCTGGAACGATGTGGTGGACGA
This sequence comes from Sporothrix schenckii 1099-18, assembly GCF_000961545.1. NCBI lineage: Eukaryota > Fungi > Ascomycota > Sordariomycetes > Ophiostomatales > Ophiostomataceae > Sporothrix > Sporothrix schenckii. Next base: position 4,656,832 of record NW_015971148.1, read on the forward strand.
TGCCGTGAGAAGCGAGGAAGCGGAAGAGGATATGGACGAAGAGGAGGCGGACGGCTCCATGGCGATGCTCCTGTCGCTGTCGATGGTATTCATATCGGTCTGCGAAGCCGAGCCAGAACCAGCCGATTTTAAGTTCTGCGGGGGCGAGGTCGGATAGCGAAAATCGGCCATGGCCATGGCAAAGGAAAGCGTGTGTTAGTAGTTGGAAAAGCGCTGCTGGTTTGAAGCAAAATTGAGTTCAAATCGGGGCGCAATTGCTGAAAAAGGGTGGTGATGAGAGCGAGTACCAGCGATGCCCGACGAACGTGAACAAGAGAAACAGTGCACGTTGGCAACGGTGAAAGCCGCAGGGCAAACAATTGTCACGGAGATAAACCGATTCTGTGACCTTCTCCGGGCGAGCGAAAGCTCTCGATCGGAACGAGCCTCAGGTTGTCTCGTCAGTGTCCCCAGGGGATTGGTGGGTGAGACGATGCGTGGCGAGGGAAGCAGGCAGCAGCTGGGAGAATGTGTATTTGTCAGTTGGCAAGAAATTGGCGGAACTTGCGAGCGCTGGCATTGGCGTGGCGCTCGATGTGCGAGAATGGCGACGAGAGGGGGAGGAGAAAGAGTCCAGGTTCCCGGAAACGAGAAGACGGAATTTAAGAAGCAAGGAAGAATGTCGAGACGGATGGAAAGGAAGAAAAGAAGAAGAAAGTGCAGTTGCGTATTTCTAGGGCGTTGTTCTGATGCCTTGGTGTTGGCAGGCGCGGATGCGACTTGGGCGGTTTCCAAGTTGGGAAGGGACGATGACAGCCAAAGTGGCGACGAGCCTAGTGGGGGGCGGGAAACAGCGAGGAAGGGACCAGCCAGCACAATGGAGTGGCCAGTCTTGTCAATCGGGTATTGTACCGTTTCTTTTCTGCTGCAAGCGGAGAGACTGTCAACGTGGCAAAAGACGAGTGAGAGGACGAGAGAAGAAAGAAAGGCAACGACGAATCCAAAAACGTAGAGAATAAAGGGAAAGAGAAAGAGCCGCACGAGCAAGGCGTCCATGAAGGAGCGAATGATATAAGGAGGCATCCAAACAGAACAGCGTTCTACCAGCGCTACGATTCTGACAGAAATACAGACATACAGAGCCAGATACGGAGGATAGGCTGCATGCCCATCTTTTCTCAGTGCTGTGTAAACTGCGAATCGACCTGTCAGGGAGAGCAGAGCGTCGCATGACAGAAGAGCGTTGTTGCCTATTGCGTTCTTGCCTGTTCTGTGTTATTGATAGGGCCCTGGGGGGCCAAAGTGATTAGCGCGGGGTTTGGGCACAGTGAGTTGGTCAGGGGGATTGAGAGGATGATTGAAATGGGAAGGAGGGGGTGTGGATAGAGTAAAGCGTCCGCGAGCACCCACCACCATCGATGTTCTGTGAGAATGCCCTCGACAGCGAACGGTTCCACGACAGGATAAATATGGCGGTTTCCATGTTTCCATGCTTCTGAACAGCACCAAGTTGGGTTGTTGTTTCTAAACTCAGTGACAGGGAGAAAGGCGCGTCCAAGGAAGGTTCTTTCTGTATCTTACCAGCAGGCACGAGCGGCTTGTTATGCACATCCCACCCCTCTCTTCTTCCCGAGGAGTCACAGGAGGCGCATGGGGTTGACTTGTTCGTATGGGGTACCTTTCGTGACGACAGTAGGCGATGCATGGCGGCGGTACCAGAGCAGACGAGGCGCCGTGCTTTAGTCGCGCGCGCTGCGCCGGCCCATTTACACTCCTGTCACTCAAACTCTAGAAGACAAACCGCAGTTCAAGTACAAGTACAAGTACAAGGATGACAGGACAAATGGTGGCCCAGTACGATTTACAACACACCAGGGACTCTTCTGTGACTATTTTCTCGTCTGGCAGGTTGTCAGGGCTGAAAGAGAGACCGAAGGGCGAGTGTCGCATCCTGTGCTCCGTGGATGTGATGCTAACTGCACCCCCCCTCCTCGAACGGGGTTTCTTTTCCTGTCGCGTTGTCCCATTGGTAGAATCATTTAATAGTCATTCGGGCTGGTCACCAGCACTGGTCTCTCCCACTGGTCAATGGCAGCCACCCCATCTCGGCCGACCTGTTAGGCAAAAGACGGCAATGGCCATTGCTGATCCTGAATTCTGGCATTCACCAGACACCGTGTGCTAGGGAGGCGCGGCATGTGAGATAAGATACGAAATACAGCGTTTGCCATAATTTCAAGAAATGGCGCCGCATGCGATGAGGCGAGAAGGAGGAGGGGAGAGGGGTTGCGATTGCAAAAGCCGATTTGGGTGGTCAAGACTCAAGACGCCCGGAGCGACAAAGGCCACTGAGATGGAGGCAACAGAGTTCGCGGCAGGGCGATGGGCGCAATTGACCAAACGCATTGCCATGATCAAGGGCATCGACTGGACAATGAGGAACAGGAGGCAACGATGGCAATCATTGTCGCGCCTCAACCCCGCAAGCCGCGTCGCATGTCCACCAGGGAGTGTTGACGTAGGCGTCCCGCCGTCACTGACAGATACGGCATCGGGAGGTCGCAGCACTTGGGGATTTCCCAATCATCGGCAAGATACACAGCCGTGAACAGCATTGCGGCGTAGGCCGACAAGGGCCATCTTTGGTACTCTTCAGGGCGAGGCACATTTGGAGGTAGTTGGCAGAGTGTATACCCCCGTATTCTCTGGGACTTTTTGCTTCCCCTCTCTTCCGTGGCCATGTAGGCTGCCACACAACGGACAAGTTGCACTTGGCTTGTACTGTTTTTTATTGGGTTGTGGTTTGGCTGATTCGAGAAGATGGTGACATGATGCTGAAGGGGGCGGCGTTAGGCTGCGTTATGTGAATCGTGCAGTCATGGGTTCCGCCGAGGCCAACCATTCAGATGATTCCAACCGCGGGCATTTGGCCTGGCCTCAATGATCTGGCAGTATGTTCCAAATTGTAAAGTGTCCAAATCGAAGGATTTGGTTTGGCACAAGCAAGATGCGGACTGGCGGGAGACGCGGAAGACGGGCAATCTCCATGTTCATTATCTGGAAGACAAGGCCAAAACAGAAAGCAGAAAGCAGAACACAGAATGAGGAGAGAACAACGCGCAAACACCGAAACAAAAGAAAAGAGAACGACATCTCAGTCGTGGCTCTCCCGTTCTCCCCCCATTTCCAGCACACGTCCACAGATGACAGCAGCCTACAGCCACGAAGCGCGATCCTGCACAGCTTCCCACGCCAACGGGCCAAAGCGAGACAATATGCAGTGCCACTAAATCGTCAGCGACGGCAAGTAAATTGGCCAATGACGAAACCATTGGCCAGCATAAGTCTGGCCAGGGTAACAGGGCCTTGTGCTGCAACAATGTTCCAAGCCCTGTTGAACGCCGCGAAGAGTATGAGCTATGGCATATCTCGTACTTCATTTAACCAAGAGTCTTATGTGAGTCTTTTGTGAGTCATAGGTCAATGCAAGAGCGACAAAAAGGCAAGAGAAATTGAGACGCTCAGTGAACTAGATTGCTGAGAAACATACGCGAGAGAACATGCACAAGAGAGAGGAAATAACAAAGTTGCCGTAAGAGAGCGACCAACAGCCGTCACAGCGACCAAGCATACAAATGGAGTCTGAATACAAACGGCCACTATGAGCGCCACCCCGAGCAAGTCGCCCTAAACGAACCTTCCCAGCCTGTCATTCGGTGGATGTTGCATAAATCCGAAACAACATGACTTCTTATGGCTTAGCGTAGGCCCCCCGCTTTTATCGATAAAGGGTCTACAAAATAGAGGGTTCACTGAAGAGGTCGGTAAGTTAGCAGTTCTCCGCCGGAAACATAACGCTACGATTTGTCGTTATGGCATCTTGGGCGACTGAAAGCCGGCCTGCTCGGACTCCGAGTCTAAACTCCAAACTCCAGGCGGCAAGTTCCAGCATCGGCATTTCGTTCCAGCATGCTGATGGTCCTCCTTCTCGCTGTCTGCTCAGTGGCCGGACTTTATCGCCATGCAGAGTTGCCGACGGACCATCGCCTGCTCATGATGCTTCCATGTCGCCCCGTAAAAGTAGTATACGAAGGGTTCGGAAGAGAGGGGATTGGCGGACCCGATGCGCCTCACCTGTGTTGCTGTCGATGTCGAGCAGCCTTGCTGTCTCTACGCGTATCACTTTTCTCTCCGGAACTTCGTTTATACTGGGTAGATTGCTTGATCCATCTGCCAAGCACGTGCTGTGACTGCACACCATCAGAGCCTGCATCGCCCCCTCGTGCTCTTCACTTGTCTCCTCCCGCGCCACACCTTCTCAGTCTCTTTGTTTTTGTCTCGCTGTCCCGTCAGAGTCTTACGAAAGCGTCCCGAGCCAGCCTCCCTCTCACGTATCTGTACAGGTCAGCCGATACGCCAATCGCGCCCCGTTGCGCTCACTCCCCTTCACACTCCCCTGTGTGTTCTATTCCTGGACATCCCACCGCCAACACGATGCCCCATGACCGAGCTTAACTGCTTATCAGCTATCAGCTATCAGCTTATCACCTGCCCAGATAGGGCCACATCTCCTCGTACGAGGTATGCATTGCCAGAGCGTGTCGCTATCTGGTGGTCCCCTGCCATTGATCGTATTTTGCCCGCCTGTACGGGAGATGTGGACAAGATGTGGACGACCCTGTTACTACTGTCTGGGGTTCGACGATTGCGCCAATACCACCGTAGCTGCCCCTGCAGGGGAGATCGCCGTTTGCGATGCTGCCGCATACTGTATGCTGTACGAGACGACAGGCGTCTTTGCTTGGATTCGTCGAGGTGGCTTGAACCTGACGGATCCGGCGCCGACATGTTGCGACAAAGACCGTTGGCGTTGGTCCCCTGCAGAGGGACTCGGTCCATGTTGTCTCCCTTTGCTCGTTGGCCGTTGGTTGGAAGCTGGATGGCGATTCAGTTCCGACAGACCTCGCCTTTGTACTCCCATTTCCGGTTCAACCGTTCTTTGCACAACGTGGCCAACAATTGTGCGTCTCCCTCTGTGTGGTCCGAATGGTGCAGTGTCTTCGCTATCGTTCTCGTCATTGATACGTTGGCAGACCGTTGAACCGCATTCCTTGTTTAAAGACGGATATCGTCTGAGACATCGCACCCACTACAATAGTCACCAGATCTCACTTGCGCCACTTTGTTCTGCCGTCATGACCTACCGTACACGACAAGAATCTGAAACTGTGGATGCCAAATGGCAAATCAGCATCGGGCCTGGTGTCGTGTACAAAGACGACTATTTGCCAGCCTTGCGCTCGGTCGTACATTCTGTCTCCGGCGCTGAAGGTCCGATGCAGCGGCAGTATCAAGTAGCAGCAATACGATTCAATGCCTACTAATCATATCGAAGTAGCGACGGACGCTCGTCTGCAAGCCGTATTTTTCACGACGTGCCTAGTATTCTTTCTAGCTGTTTCCTGAAGGACATTTCTGGCAACGAATTGGGTACGTCCTCATTGTCTTCAGATCTGATGCTATGCGCTTGAGCGGAGGATGCCACAGCCCGACCGACCGCGTGGGCCGTGAACGAGCACCGCCTTTGACGAATATCGTTTGTGAGGAAGCAGGTAGTTCATGTTGTCATGGGATGCTACCGGTCAGACTGTATGGTGATGATTGCAAACCGTAGAAAGGCCAAGGATGGGATATAAATTGTTGGGAAAAATGCCTTTGCAGATATCGAGCTGTTTTTCTAATGTGAAAGAAACGTTTTGGAGCAGCTTTGCTATTTTGATAGTCAAGACAAGTACGTCTACTACTCTTCCGACCTTACACTGAGTCCGGCTCCATACGGGATTTCGTCACGACCATGGGTGGTGATTGTGATCTTCTGATCGCGTTGCCGCGATGAGAACATGACTGCACCCGCCTTACTTCAACCTTGAGAGCTGGACATTGACCTATGCTTCCCTGTTCGAAGCCCACCGTGTCACAAAAAACATATTTAAGAGCAAGGAGAGACGGTGAATAAAGCAAAAAGTCTGTACTTTGACAAACGCGGCATAGCGTTTCTATGGAAGTTGGTGAGTAGAGTGTATGGGATCACCTTTAGAGTCGTTCTTGCATGCTCTCCGTCTAGTATTCTGATTGAAATGCAGCGACCATCATTTGATCATCCGCGACCTGGCGAGAGTTGTTTGTGATACTAATCACAGTTTGTTGATAGAGCTCGTTGCTCGCTTTGCGTCTTGCTTTGCACTATTCTCCGACAGCAGTTCGATCTTGATATGTCATGAAGAAAACGCCCAGGGCGTAGATGGAGGCTTAGATGGCACTTGCTAACAAATTGCTATAAAACTGGACGATATGTACATAGAGTAAGCAACGAGACACCATTCTGTAAGAGTTTACTTGCTGTTTGATTTTATGAAGGTCACGGTGGCCATAGTCTAACATGATGCACTGGATGACTCACCTTCCAGTCTTTGCGCGTTGTTTTGCTTGTCCTAGATTCTGGTAGATTATGCAATGCCATTTTGGTCACGCCAGAACGAGACTGCAACCGATTTCCCGAAGACAGAAGAAACGTGAAAAGCTACGAGGAGAAACAATATATGGGTCGAACCGTAATGAATTCGAACACAAAACCAACTAGCTAAATTATTTGAAGGGTGTTAGGACCCCGATCTGAGAGAAGAGACCAGAGAGAATCTTTCGTGCCAGTTGCGCCAGTTTGATTGCGTTTTGTTTGGCCTTGTACCTTTCACTTTACGTCAAAAGTACATTTTTTTCTATTGATGACTCGTCGCTGTAGTTTATTTACTAATCGATATGAGACGCTGCTCCTTGGTGCCTTTATGTTTCTTGTGTACCATGGGGCAAGAAATGAAGAATGCTCACTAAGCTCGTACTGATGGCATGACAAGATACAGTCAAAAAGAAATGGACGCGCCCGACTCTGCTGTCCCTTCCCTTGACAGGTGACATTATTCCTCTTGTCACAGTTTTCAATGCCGTGATTGTGACACAGCTCATTTGGGGATACCCGACTTTGTCACTGGCCTACTTATGTGCGCCGTTTGTCCTCTTGTATTATTATTTTATTATCTTATTATTATTTTTTATTTTTATACATATATTTGCTTTCATGATTTGGTGTCAAGATGGTTCCCATTGTTTTTCTCGTCTCCAGACTGGAATGACTGGGGTGCTGCCGTTTGCCCGGCGCCGTCGAATGTCGAATGCGGAGGTGGGTCTGCGAAACAACCGGCCAAGTCCCTTTTTGGTGTGCGATAGCCGGTCAGTGACCCGCGTTGGGGTTTCCAGTTGAAGGTCTGGGGTAATGTGGGACGACAGTGGCGGCCTGTATCTCTGCCGACAAATCATAAAAAGAACGTGCGACTCATGGTACGATACTATGTCAAAGTCCATATCGTGACCGCGTCTTTGTGTTATGCGCTCGTAGTGAGCTACATCACGCGATTAAACGTGTAAATGTATGCCGGTTCACCGTTGACCGTGTGCCGAGCTGTATATTGCAACATCGACGTCAGCCTCTTCATTCTCACCTGCTTCTCATAACTTTTACGTCCCTCATCTCTGCCTCCCACTGTTCCCAAGTATGGGAGTATATAGTGAGCGGTGGAAAGGGGGGGACAACGCCTCCCTGCCCGTTATTATGAGTCTGACTACACTGGCGTACGTTGCGTGTCGTGGTTGTTGCTATCGGCTGTACGGAGTCCCCACGGGCAGATTGAGCGGAGTCGCATCTGCCTCGTCTGCCTTGCATCTGGACCAACATCTCACGAACCGAGACGTAAGACACGCCTCGCTGGCCCAGGATGTGCTCGCCGGCCAGCGATGCAGCGATGCAGCGATGCAGCGATGCGAGCGCTGTTCTGGCTTTGTTTCGGCGTACGCTTTGCTTGATTGCCCTGCTTTCCTACGGTCCTCCAATGTCGTGAATTTGCCAACTGTCTGTAGGTGGCCGTGTGTTCGCCCACGCTGCTTTCCGACTCCTCTATCCCTCCAGTCCTTTTACCCAGTTCCTTTCACTCCCCATCTGCCCATACTCGTACTGTCCTCCCTGGCCTTTGTTGACCGCGGCCTACGCGGAGATGAGCTGCGGAGCATTGGGTACGCCGTACTAGACTTTGACTCGTTTGCTTCGTTCGTTTTTTTCTTCCTCTTCTTGTTTACCCTTTGCATCTGTGGAACCGGAGATGTGGAGGCAAGCCCTTTTTCCATTCTGCTGGGTCCTGTACTTTTCTGGGGAAGGCATTCCTCGACTGGAGTATAAGTAGCTGCGTTGGCCCAGGACTCCAACGTTGCTGGCAGTAATTTATTCGGTTGTGCCCTTGACTGTAAGCCTGAGCTATCTCGACTTTCCTTTGCTTTCTCTCCTTTCTTTTGCCTCTTCTCCTCGGTGGACTAGAACTTGGCGATATCCCCATTGTCCCGTTGTGCTTTCTGTTATTACATCCATCACCCTGCCACCGAACCCCCCAACTCATCTACAGCCTTGTGGTATCACGATTGTCATCATGTCTCAATTAAACGGTTCATCTGTCATGGACGAGGAGAAGGGCCTGAACCGGACCCAAACGGCCGTCACCATGTCTCCGGAGTTGTTTGAAAAGGTTTGTTGACACGGGAACGAACAACGCAGTCCTGTCCCCAATGGACAATGGGTGGTCGTCTTATACTGACTGTGTCCGTCCAGCTCTATCTCACACCAAAAGTGCCGCATGCCGGCAACAACATCAAGCGGTTCGCCAACCCGACTCCGCTGGGTTTCATGGGGTAAGCCATGCAACATCCGTCGCCCGGGTGCGTCGTTGGCGTATCGCCACGTGTGTTTTACCCAGTACCCTGAGCGGTCTAACACGGGCCTAGTTTCGTCATCGCCGGTTTCTCTTTCAGCATGATTCTCATGGGCTGGGGTGGCGCATCGGGCGCGCAGCCCATTGTGTAAGTCGCCTGCCGTGTCTTGATGGCTTTGTTGTGTGCTTGGGACGACAGGACATCTAACCATCTACTCAGCGGCATCTTCTTTTTCGGCGCCATGCTTCTCATTGTCGCTTCCATCTTTGAGTGGATCATGGGCAACTTTTTCTCCATGCTGACCATGGGTGTCTTTGGCGTCTTCTGGCTGTCCTTTGGCCTTCTCCTGTTCCCGACGCTGAACCTCACCGCCCCCTATGTGACCGCAGACGACCCGACCGGCCTGGCGTCACCGGCCTGGAACGCCGGCCTGGCCCTGTTCCTGATCGTCTGGGGCTTTGTCATCCTCACGTTGACCATCTTCACGCTCAAGATCAACGTCGTCTTCGTCGTCATCTACTGCATTCTCATCGCCTTCTCGTTTGTCATGTCCGGCTGCTACTGGCGCCTGTCCCATGGCGATGTCCACGGTGCCGCCAAGCTCCAAAAAGCGGCGGGTGCGCTGCTCTTCGCGGCGGCTGCCTTGGGCTGGTACATTACGACCATCATCATTGCCGGCGAAATGCGCTTCCCCTTGCCGCTCCCCGTCGGTGATCTGAGCCATTTGTGGCCCGAGACCAACGTCGCCCTGGCCGACGACAAGCGTGACTAAGTTGCAACTGGATCTTGGGTGGCTGGGGCTATTGAAAGAGTAGGAGTACGGCTGTTGAGACGGGGGCAGCCTTTGTTGGCACTCTTCTTTGGTACTACATGCTGCAAAGAACGTTGCATCGAAGGCCGTTCATCATCTCTTCACAAAGGATATGCTGAAATACATACAGAAAAAGAAACCAAACCAACAATCGCCACTACTGCAGTTGTGTTTGACTTCCACCGGTTGCTTCGTTTGCGTGAATTTGAATAACTTTGTTTGTTTGCGTCACATTGCCTGGCCGTGCCCTTCAGCTGCCCTTCAGCTGCCCTTCAGCTGCCCTTCAGCGTCTGGTTTCAAAAAACGCCTTCCTGTGTCTCCACGATTTACTCTCCTGCCAGCCTGTCCAACTGGTACCCTTTAAACTGGCGCGCCGGCACCCGTTGATCAAAGAGAAGATCCAGCTCTTCGTATGTGCGTCCGGCCGTTTCAGGCACGCGAAAGTAGGTCCACGCGAGGCAAAACAGGGTCAGGCCGCCAAAAAAGAAGCCGACCTTGCCACGCGCATCGGCCTGGTCGGGGTTAATCAGGTAGGGGATGGCCACGGTCATGACAATGCCCAGGATGCCCTGTGCGGCCGTGCTGACGGCGATGCTCTTGGCGCGCACGCGTGTTGCGGAGCACTCGGAGATGATGACAAAGCACACGGGGCCGATGGAGAGGTCGTACACGAAATTCCACACGAGCAGCATGGCGGCCTCGGCCCAGTCGAGGCGGTCGCCGCCGCTGGCCGGGCGCGGGACGCAGTCGAGGATGGCCACGAGAAACATGAGGACGGCGAGGCCGACGAGGCCGGCCACAAAGAGGGTGCGACGCCCCCAGCGCAAAATGAGGAACCACGAGACGAGCGTGCCGACAAACCCCGTGGCCAGAAAGCCGATGCTCATGTCAAAGGCCGTCGTCGTGGACAGGCCGCCGTGGCTGAAGAAGACGGTGATGAAGTTGATCATGTAGATGCCGCTGAGCACCTGGGTGCAGTAGACGCCCGTGGCAATCTCGGTGCGCCGCAGGTTGACGCCGCGGAAGCAGTCCCGGTACGTGCTGCCGGCCTCGAGCGCCTGCTCCAGCCGGTCGGTCTCGGTGATGACCGCCAGGGCGGCGGCAATGTCGACGGACGCAGATGCAGACGCCGACTTGGACGCCGCCAGGCGGCGCAGCACGGCCTCGGCGTCGGCGGTGCGGCCCTGGCGCACGAGCCACCACGGACTCTCGGGCACAAAGAACAGGCCCGGCAGGATGACGGCGACCCAGAACCACTGCAGGGCAAAGGGGATCGAGTAGGACCAGCGGCTGTCCAGGTTCTCCGTGGCGGCCGTGACGCCGCTGCCGAGCAGCTGGCCAATGACAAAGCACAGGTTCACGTAGGACGTCAGGTGGCCGCGCAGGGCCAGCGGGCAGACCTCGGAGGCGTAGGCCGGGGCGATGACGACGTAGCAGCCGAGCACGAGCCCGCCGAGCAGCTCGCCCACGAGCAGCGTGCTGAGCGCGCGCGAAAAGAACTGGATAAACACCAGGCCGCCGGTCAGGACGACGCAGGCGCCAAACGTCCGCTTGCGCCCGAAGCGGTCCATCGGGTAGCTGGCAAACAGCGCGCCAAAGACCTGGCCGATGGGGTTGCCCAGCGAGAGGCCGCTCTGCCACGGGGCGCTGATGATGTAGTCGCCGTCGGGCCCGTACTGGTAGCCAAAGTCCTGCTCGAAGCGCGGCGTCGCAAAGAAGCCGCCGAGGATCTGCGGGTCAAACGCCAGCATAATCACGCCAATGGACACAAACGCCGACCAGCCAATGGCCGCCGGGTATAGGCGGACGGCGTCGCGGAACGTCAGCTCGTGCTCGCGACGAATGGCCTCGGCGAGCGCCTCGGAGGCGACGGCCCCCTCGCCGCCGGCGACCGCACTGCCGCGGCTCTTCGTCTCGTGGACAATGTCGTCTTCGGGCAGCGGCTTCGTCGAGTCAGTGGCCATACTGAGAGTGTGGTATGTGTGTGTTGTCGATCTACGTTATGGGCAAACCGTGCCGTCAGAGAAATAAACGTGGTCGTTGTCTTGCAAACAGGTAGTGGTACGTTTGGATTGCGTTTGTTCATCGCCGGAACAGTCTGGAAAATGGATGTACGGAAAAGTTCAGCCCTCCTCTGTCCTCTGGCCGTGTCCATGCTGTATAGTACGGTGCGATATTGCAGCGTAGACCGCATCCTCTGCCATCCTCTCTCCTCTTTTCTCTGTGTACTTTGGTACTGCTTCTGGCCCCAGTCAGCAGCTGTCTCTGCACTCTTCCCCGCCTTGTGAATGTGCGTATGTCCATCTCGGCTCGTCTGCCCATGAAACGCAATGTCATGGCAGACGGCTGGCGGTGGTTATCGTCCACAACCAGGACGCGGAAAATGCAACTCTAGCTATGCATTTTGTATGCACATTGCCCACGGACGTCGTATTCTTCGTGGACAGTGTGTAGCAGCGGTCCAAAGCCGCCACGGACGTACATGACACGGGATCTCCTTCGTGGTGAAGAGACACGACGGGGGCTTCGCTCGAGTGGGGATCGGTTCTGTTTGCTGTCGAATGGCAATATCAGGTTAATATGAGATAACAGCCAGCCGGGAAGCAACCATTTAAATTGTGACTGTGATTGTAATGTCGCTAGAAATAGGTGCAATGGGCTTACTGCAACGCATTATGGTATTCTTCGGGAAGTTGTCCATTCCACCCTTTTCTTATTTTCTTCCTTTCTTTGCCTTAGTTTTAACCCCTCGCGTCCCTTCAAAACTTGGCTGTAGTGGTTTTGTAGCTTTTTAGGAGGGCTCGCTGCACATTGCACGATTGTCTTGGACACTCAAAGTGGAATGCATTTCATGCAGAAGATACCAACCAGCATGTCGTTGCTGACATAATGCTGCGTTTGTGCCTTCCTCGAAAATGCAGTGGTGGGCGTTAGGCAACAGTGCAAAGACATGCAGCATCGTGTTTTATCCACGGAGTCAGATTGCATCGCTCCTCACGAGCATCGTCTCCAACACGCTGTATCTATGGAGCTGGCAACTGTTGTTCGTGAGCCCTCGGCGCCGCATACGCACACCGTCGTCTTCCTCCACGGCCGCGGGGACAACGCAAAGAACTTCGCTCGGACACTCGGCTACTCATGGGGTTCGGATGAAAAGCCGCTCTACGGTGCCTTTCCCTCGTTCCGCTGGGTCTTTCCACAGGCACCCGTGCGTCGGTCCGCGAATGGGTACGGCATCATGCCCCAGTGGTTTGACACGTGGAGCTCGGCCGACTTCTCCGAGCGCGAGGAGATGCAGGTCCCCGGGCTGCAAGAGATCGTACCCGCGATTCGACAACTGCTCGCCGCCGAGGCGGACAAGCTGGGCGGCCGCTGGGACAAGGTGGTGCTCGCGGGCATCAGCATGGGCGGCGCGACGAGCGCACACACCATGTTCAACCTGGCCATACCGCCGCCGGGCCGACTGGGCGCGTTGATGACCTTTTCGTCGCGCTGTCCCTATGTCGGCCGTCCCCTCGCGGAGCTGCGCGCCATCCTCCACCTCGCCGATGTCCCGGACGACGCGAATGTCCTTTGCAACACGCCCATGCTGCTCGAGCACTGCACGGACGACGATCTCGTGCCAGCCAGTACGGGGCATGCCCTGCGGGACACGATGATCCGCTTCGGGGCGCAGGTGACGTGGAAGGAGTATCCGGACGGCGGACATTGGTTCAACGCGCCACAAGGCATCGACGACGCTGTGGCGTTTCTCAAAACGCATCTCCTTGGGGAAGGACGAGACGAAGCGAAGGCAGAACCAACGGTCAACTGATTCGCTTCTCCAGGTGGACAGCCACTGCCATTTCCATGCAGCCCGATGTGGCTTGCAGAGACGAGCCTTGGCACGGCAATTGACTTTTCAATTTGCTGCTGGCCACTCCATTTTGCCTAAACTAGAGCATCTGCGGTGTCGATTGATTGTTCTGTAACGTTGAATTTTTGACATTGTCTCGAAATCTCCACATTCTCTTTGTGATATGGAAGAACCGTCATTGGCTGCTTGTCATTGTACTCTATTCCCTTTTCCCGGGTGCCATTATGCCTGATCACCCCTGACAGGGTTGGTGGCATATTTGGAGACTCTGTGTCTGCAAAAACGTCTGCTGTCATGTAGCTCTCCCGTTGCGGCCGATCGAGAAATAAAACACACAAATAACAGAAGACTTAGCACACAAATCCGGCTGGTCTTGCTCGTCCCTTGACAGACTCTTGGCTACTTTGGACGAACTTGGCGATTTACAGATCCAATTCTCCCGATTGGTCGTGGCTCAACAGCCTCATCTGTGATGAAGGTTGTAAATAGCAACCAGAACGCGTGGCAGTGAAGAGAAAGAGCAAACGCAACAGGTTACTATTATGTTCAAGACGAGGTGAGGGTTTGCACTCACCAGGGGCATATTTGGATTCAGTCGAGACTCCAATACCACGTCAGCTTCATATCCCCGTGTCTTGCCGCAATATGTAGCCGATCAACACGCAATATAAACCCTTTCAGGACTTTATTGCCGATTCGCAAACTATGGCCTTGCGGCTGCTGAAAAACAGAGTGTCAGGACAGCCTCAACAGCAGCGCGAGGTGGAGAGGGTCGAGAACCAAGCATGAGAGCATAAAGGGTATATCCCGTTGCGATCCCCTCTCGTATGCTGTGTCCTCTCCCATGCACCTTTGTCGCATTTCGACGCATTGTTCTAGACTCGTCGACTCGGACACTGCATCGACTTCTGCACTGTCTGATCGTTTCACAAGCACAATGGGCCACCTGAACATACACACCGCCGGCCTGGCGGCGCTTGCCCTTGCCAGCCAGGCCACACTGGCCTCGGCGGCCGCGATCCACGGCCCTCGCCAGGCGGCCGCCGCGCCCAAGACGGCAAAGTACTGCGACAACTCGCTCGGCGCCACGGTGTGCTTCGCCGAGTTCACGGCGGCCACGTCGGGGACCGTGTTCCGCTTTGCGATTCCCGAGGTGCAAAAGGCGCCGTTTGACACGCTGGTGCAGGTCGTGGCGCCCGCGGCGGTGGGCTGGGCGGGCCTGGCCTTTGGCGGGTCCATGGTGCAGAACCCGCTCGCGGTGCTGTGGGTCGACGGCAGCAAGAGCAAAGGCCAAGGCGTGGCGTCGTCGCGCTGGTCCAGCGGGCACACGCCGCCCACGTCGTACAACGGCGCGTCGTACGACGTGCTCAGCGCGGCGGCCAACGCCACGCACTGGACCATTGACGCGGTGTGCCACGGCTGCAGCGCGTGGGGCACCAACAACACGTCGCTGAACCCCAGCGGCGTCAACCGGATCGGGTACGCGACGAGCAAGACGGCGCCCACGACGCCCGGCAGCAACTTGAGCACCATTGCCATTCACTCGGAAAAGGGCGTCGCGCCGCTCGACCTCAGCGTCGGCAAGGTGGACTCCAACACGTTCAAGCGCTACCTGCTGTACCTGTCGAGCAACCCGTCCGAGTCGGCAGGCGCCGGCGACGGCGACGGCGGTGATGGCGCGTCGTCGGCGGAGGCGCCGGTGCCGACCCTCCCCAAGAACATTCCCACGACCACCATCGGCATGCCCCAGACGCCGCCCGGCCAGCCCGCCCAGACGACATCCGTGCGCCATACCACCATTGGCCCCAGCTACGCGCCGACCACCATTGTCGGCACGCCCGTGCGGTCCACGGGCGTGACGGTGACGGTGACGGTGACCTCGCCTCCGAGGGGCGGCGGCGGGGGCGCACCCGCGCCGACTCCGTGCAACCAGGGTGGCTTTGGCGGTTTTGGCGGCTTTGGCGGCGGCGGCCGGTCCTGCACACCGCCGTCGTATGGTGGCGGCGATAATGGCGACGACGGTGACAACGACGATGGCGGCGACTCGGGCTTCGGCGGCGGTGGCGGTATTTTTGGCGGTGGTGACGGCGGCTTTGGCGGCGGACGCGGTGGCGGCGGCGGTTTTGGCGGTGGTCGGGGCGGTGGCTTTGGCGGTGGGCGTGGAGGCGGCGGCGGCGGCGGCTTTGGCGGTGGTTTCGGCGGCGGCTTTGGAGACAATGGCGATGACTGAATCTGGGATGCGGAAAAAGAGCTGGGAGGCAACCACTGGACGCTAGGGAGTGATGGAAGCTGTGAATGACGCCATTGTACAGAATACCGGCAACCAAGAAACCATCGGCCGATGTTTTTCACATTGGCAGTACTTTCGGATGTTGGACAGAGCCTGTCCTCACAAAAACAAAGAAAATTGAGAGTGAAGCAGTTGACTGTTTTCGTGATGGTGCATCGTCCAATCACGTCCCGAGAGGCCGATGGGAATCATGCTGCTTGGCATGGCCCTCGATAGCTCAGGACCCTAAATCGTTGCGACAATAACACAACCGTCGCGAAACGGTGGCCGCAGCCGGCCAGTTCCGAGAAAACAACGGCCCATTGAGAGGAAGAGGCGACAAATGGGAAGACGGATAACACCTGATAAAATCAGGCCATTTTCCCGGTGCCAGCTGTGATTGGCCCCCGGGAGCTTCCGTAGGCCCAGCTTTTGCTGCTGGAGAATCCTCGGCGTGGTGTGCTTTTCCGATGGGAAAGAGACGTGGCGGAGAAACGAGGAACGAGAAACGAGATACGAATGTCACACATCCCTTTGGTAAACCACTTCTCGGGATTTGACTGATCCCGTTGCGGTGAAGCTTGAAGCAGACGGTCACCTCCAGGGTCTTTTCTCGTCTCTCTTTTCTTGTCTCTTCCTTGCCGCCGTGATCAGAGGCTCTCGCGATGCCGTTCCAACGCCAGTCTGAACGACTCTCGCAATGCTTCTTGTTGCGTACCGCATGGTGGCCGTACACTTTTCATCCTTGCGATGCTTCTTGTTACCGTACCGCATCGTACTCTGCGCACGTTTCATCTGCGGCATGCTCTGCGCGGCTGGCCAAGGACATATCACCTCCCGCAACACGTACCAGATGCCACGCAATGACAAGATGCTTTATTTATCTTGTATCAGCGGACGTGGTGATTGCGTCCATTTCCAAGTCCATTCCACCTCGGGCGCATCGCCCATACAGAGTGCCACCGCTAGCAAATTTCGAGACACCGTGTGACTGCCCCCCAACGCCTTGTATCGTACCGTCCCAGGCCCATTGGATTGTCCTGTCCCACCGAGCATCGTAAGACTGGAGCTTGCCGATGGTTCGGTTTTGCGCATATGCCCGCCGCTGGTCGGGATGGTGGGCCAGGCCTGGCCAGCCCTGTTGCTAGTGGTGCTAGGGTGCAAGGGAGCACCGCTAGTGGTGTTAGTGGCTTCGTCCTTCCTCCAGTAACACAACACGCCTTCCTGCCGGAACGAGCACTAACACCACACTTCAGCCATGAGACAGAACCCTCACTCGGCCAGCATCAAGCCCACACACCCAGGCAGGCCAGGAACAAAACGGAGACGGAAACAAGAGCGGTGAACCCACAGCACACCACGCACACAACAGCACACAAACAGGCCAGTCTGACGTTTCGCGCACAGGTCGATGCTCCGGCTGAGCACTGCCAGACGGAAAGGGCAGGCACGGCTTTGGACGAGTTTGGCAGGGGCGCGCTTCGCGCCTTCCTCTGCCTACTTATATGAAATGTCCGCGATGCCCTTTTCATTTTGGGCAGTCGCGCCCTCTGTACCCAAGCTCCACCAGATACCAGATCACCAAATCCCTAGCACCAATCTCTGACCATTGCGTCAAGTCTACACTTTCATCTTTTCATCATTGTTCACCCCCCACTCAACATCACCTTTGGCGCCCACGCACTATCATGCACGTCTGCCAGCCCATGTCTTCGGCGCCGTCTTACTCTGCCATTGCATATCCTATGAAGATGCAGCTTCAGAATCGTGAAGAACAGCAGAAGCATCTCCAGGGACGGCAGACTCAGAAGCTGCAACAAAAACAACGACAGCAGCAGCTCCAGCGCCAGCTCCAGCTCCAACAGCAACAGCAACAACAGCAGGCACAAGAGTCGTTTTCCGTCTCCCCAGACTCGCTCTACAGCTACTCGTTTGACGAGTATACCAACTTTGCAAACAACAGCTACGGCACAGACTTCAGTGCCGACTCGCCGCTCTCCCCTGGGTCCCCCGTTTCGCCCTCCACGGCCAACCCGTTTGCACCATCCGTGGCGCCCGACGACTTTGATTCTTGGAACAAGACGGAGTCGGACAACCCCGACGGGATTTCCTTCAAGCCCGAGCCCGGCAACAGCCCCCTTCTCTTCGCCACTACGGCCCCGTCTCTCGGCCGGGACCTTGTCGCGAGCGCCGCCATTGACCCGCTCCAGCTGTCCCACGACACCGTTGCCGACGATTTTGCTCTGTCGGTCCCAGAGGAGCAACCAGCGCAAGACGACGGTGCCGACGACGACGCCGACGACGACGGTGACGATGCAGACAACGAGCAACAGGTCTCCGTTTGTCCATCGGCGTCAATATCAGATACCGCCACAGATACCCCCATGAGCCCTGCCACCATGCCGGCCCGGGGCCATCGCTCTGCCGTTCGCAAGCCGTCTACCGCCTCGCGGAGCAGCACCTCGACAACCGCCAGCAGCAATCGGAAGCGCAAGCATGCCCGTGCCACGTCGGCCCAGTCGCGCTCGCCACAACAGTCGCCTTCACCGTCGGCCACGCACAGGCAAACCACTTCGATTACAACCCAGCGGCCCAAGAAGACGGCGCACAACCTCATCGAGAAGCGGTACCGTACCAACCTCAACGACAAGATTGTGGCCCTGCGAGACGCCGTCCCGTCCCTGCGCGTCGCCGCTCGTCGTCGCAACGACTCCACGTGCGGCTCGGACGACGAGGACAACGACAACAACAGCACGCTGGCCGCTGTGGACGGCAGAGATTTGGGCAGCCTGGCCCCGGCCCACAAGCTGAACAAGGCCACCATCCTCAGCAAAGCCACTGAGTACATTGCGCACCTCGAGCGCCGCAACAACGATCTGGCCCGCGAAAACACGGCCCTGCGCGGCAAGGTCGGCGGCTTTGAAGCGCTGATGACGAGCCGCGGCGGCCAGAACGGCGTGTGGTGCTAGCCTCATCGATCGTTTCCTTCTCTTCTCTTCCCGTCCTCTCCTCGTCCTGCCACATTCGAGCCGGATGCCAAATCTGCCGTCTTCACAGCGCCTTGTTGGTCCAACGTTGTTCTGTCGTTTCTTTGCACAGTATTTAGGGCGTTATAACTGTTAGTACTTGGGCTGGAAGGACGCGAAGACTGTCCACGCCACCTCAAGAGTGTATTGGGCGTCATGACTGGACCGTGGCGTTGTATACTTCTTTGGGCATTGTTTCTCTCTATTTTGCTCCTCGTTGCATTTTCTGGCGCAGTACTCGGGACGGTTTAACTCGCAGCTCCAAGTCTTTTGTTTCTGCAGAAACGTGCAATCTGATGTACGAACGCATAAACTTTGTCGTGTAAACACGATTGTCCTCATTCCACATTCGCGTGACCCTTAAAACAAGTTGACATAAAACCCTGCATAATGACGTGCCTAGATTGAATCGAAGAAACGGAAACAAGAATTATGACGATTATTATGACGATTGTAGCCCTGGACGCTATGCTGTGAACCAGTTGCTGCCGAAAAAAAGACTGTCAACCTATACGCCGCACCCCATTCTTCCTTCCGGGCCTATTTCGTCTTCTTGCTGCGTTTCCGAACGCTTTTCCTGTCGGCGTTGTCCTTGCCCGTGGCAACCAGATCGACTTCTTCGCCCTCTGCATTGACGGATTCTGGTTGGATCTCGACCTCGTCGACTTCGTCATCCTCGCTCTCGGCCTCGCTGTCGGCCACTTCTGTGACCTTACGCTGCAGCACCTGGCTCACAATCTTTGTCGCCTCGCCGTCCTCGCCGTCCTCGCTGTCCTCGCCGTCCTCGCCGTCCTCGCCGTCTTCGCCGTTCATAGCACCGCAGCCCATGCAGCGCCAACGGCCGACGTCGGCCAGGCTGTGCGTGCCCGGCGGCGCCTGTCCATTCACGAGACGGCACGCGCGGCAGATGAGCACGAAGCGGTTCTTGGCCGCGGTCTCGTCGTCGCCCATCAGCAAATCGAGGAGGCGATCGTACCAGTGGGACTCGCCGACGGCGGCGGCAGCACCACTGCTGGACGCGGCCGCCGCATACGCATGCGGGCCGCCGGCAACGTGGGGAGGAGGGAGCGTCTGCGCAGGGGTCCCTACCTCGTCGGGACCAAAGGCATTCGGCGCAAACTCGGCCGTGGCGCTCAGGTCCGTCACACCGGGGCTGTGGCCCCCCGCTCCCGCACGCGGCGTGTTCGGCTTGGACGACGCCGCCGGGACATGGCTGCCCGATGGGATGTTGGCCGTGGGCGGTGGCGGCAGACGCGTCCGGTTGGGCGTCGAAGGATTCCTGTCGTCTTGCGTCCCTCCGCCTGGACCACCTTTGCCGCGTTTTTCACCCTGTTGCGCCTTACCTTCGCCGTTGCCTTTGCGCGGTTTGGTCTCTCCCCCGCCCCCGTACTTCTCCAACAGCTGCAAGGTCGAGTCGTATTTGGTGGCGTCTTTGAGTTTCTGAATCGTCTTGGCCCGCTCCTCCTGCTGCTGTTTGAGCGTCGATGCAAGAGAGTCAATTCGGATGCTAAACACGGAGGCAAGGGCTTTGCGCGTGGCGTAGATGCTGTGTTTTTTTCCTTTCGTTAGATAACGATTTGTGGCCACAATGGGCTCGTCGTGCGGCGGCTCACGTACAGGACCGGCCCTCCGGCGACACCAGACCACTCCCAACGCCCCATGTTCTTCCATCCCACGACAAGCGCGAGCACAATGGCGTACACGAGGTAGCCAAAGGTCAGGTAGAGGGTGCTGAGCACGCGTGCGCGCCTCGAGCTGGACCGCGTCCGGTCGAGCTTCGCTTGGGTGTTGGCGATCTTGGTCGCCAGTGCGGAGAGCACTTTCTCAAACGACGCGGGAGAATCATCGGCTCTCTAGGGGTGCCAAGGCAGCTTCGTTAGCTACTTTTCTCAACAGAGCGTCCGACAAGCTCGACTCCAAGATGAGGTTACCTTCCACGGCCATATTGACACCATTTTGCCGGCGTGAGATGTGCAATATCGAAAACCAGTAGTCTGTGATAAAATAAGAAAATGCCCACAAAGTCAGACGGCCCGTGTGGGCGTGTAGCGTCGTCGATGCCGTAGAGCGTATGCAGTGTCGGTGGGCGACTGGAAAGTCTTGATGACGATTTGGTTGCGTGGACTGGAACAAAACGCGAAGCTGCCTTGTCGCAACACGGCAAAATGACTAAGCGCTGTACTTTAGTAGCAAGGGGGACCTGGGCACCGTGCACAGCGCCCTGAGCTCCTTTTCGGCCTAGTGTCCACCTAAAGCTGAGCAGTGAAACCGCCCCAAGAGGATGGCTGCAGAACGAGGGTCCTAGCAACGAGACGACAATACGGGCTGAAGGCATCGCCGTAAATGCAAACCTGGCCAAAACTGTCTTTGTTCCAAGGTCGCGGAACCGAAACCAGGACACGAATATCCACAGATTTTGTTACCGAATAGACAGTCCCAGTCCCAGTCCCAGAGCAGACTATTTTGCCGACCGAAATATCTTTTTCGACTTGTACCTGACCCGACGACGGCTCGAACGTTGAACTGTCACATGGAATCGAAGGGTCGCAAGTCGCATTCCCTGACGGACGCTTGAGAAGGACGACAGGACGACAGGACGACAGGACGACAGGACGGCGAGTTGACACAGACCGAGGGACGAACACACATCATGTTTCAGGTAGGGCCTTGACGATGTCCCGATCCTGGGGGACTGCGTCTGTTGCTTGTATTTTTGTTTTGCTTTGCTGACTGGGTGCCTTCGACCCTTGGGTAGAGAATCCGTGGCGCCATCGATCGGACCATTGCCGAGGAGCAGGCCCGCCAGCAGAGAGCCTCCGAGGGGGTGGCATCGCCAGGCTCAGCATCGCCCAGCCGCCGATCAACATCCGTCTCCCGGACCGGCGGCGCCCGCGGCGACGGCCAAGCGGCACGACGCACGCGCCCGAAGAAGCCAAGCCAAGACACCACCACAAACGACGGTGTGCCCAACGTGGACCCAAGTGTCTTTGAAGATGCCTTTGCCCTCGATGACAACGACGAGCCGGCGCGCTCAGCGACGCCAGGAACGCCCGCCGCCGAGGGAGCGGACGACGAAGACGAGGCCAAGGAAGGGGGCGAGGCGGAAGGCAAGGCGGGCGGCAAGGACAAGGGAAAGTCGGTAGAGAGGCGCAGCGAGGAAGATGACCAGACTGCGAGTGCTGCGACAGCCGGCTTGCCAGGCGACACGTCGCCGCCCTCTGCGACCGACACACCGAAAGGCGCACCAGCGACCGTGGCGTCCAGACCAAAAGAACCAAAAGCCGAGCTCGCTCCGGACGTCCAGGCGCGACTGCGGAAGCTCGACAAGCTTGAAAAGACGTACCCAGAGCTCCTGCGGTCGTACCGGATAGCACATGGCCGCGTGTCGGCGATTGAGCCCTTTGAACGCGCGCTCCGCGAAAACACACCCCTGACGTCCATCCGCGACCCGACCGCCCTCATCGAGTACCTCAACCAGCTGAACTTGAAGAGCGAGATGATCCTGGACGAGCTGAAGCGCGTGACGTCCGACCGGGACGACTTGAAGAAGCAGCTCAGCTTGACGAAAGACGAGCTGGACGCAGTGAAGGCGTCCCAGGCCGATGCTAAGGACGCCGCAAAGGGGTCCGATGCGACCAGGGGCGAGGAGTTTTTCTCCATCGACAGCGAGCTGCCACGACTGCAGGCCGAGACGGCCGAGAAGACGGCCGAGATCGAGAAGCTGCAAGACAAAGTCCAGCAGCTGAATGAGGACCTGTCGGCCGCCAAGGAAGCCAACGCCGAGCTGGCGGAGCGTGTGCAGAGCACGACGAAGGAGCTGGACGCATCCAAGGCAGGTAGCACGTCGAATGCCGCCTTGACCGACCGCCTCCAAGAAACAGAGTCCAAGCTCAAGGCCCTGGAAGACCAGTCCACGGACGCCCAATCCACATCGGAGAAAGAGCTGCGCGCGGAGAAGGAGAAGCGCGAGGCCTCGGAGACGCGCAACAGCGAGCTGGCGCGCCAAGTTGCGTCGCTGGACAAGACGATTGCCGACAGGACCGCCGAAATTGCGTCCCTCACAAAAGAAAACGCCGAGCAGGCTGCCAAGGTGGCGGAACTGAGCAAGAGGAGCGCGGCCACTCCTTCGCCTGCCAATGCCAATGCCACGCCCGCAGCCGCGGCCGCTGCAGCTGCCCCGGAACCGAGCACAGAGCAGCAGACCGGCGGCGGCTCTGGCAAAAACAAGAAGAAGAACAAGAAGAAGAAGAATGCCGGCGGCGCTGCTGGTGGTGCTACTGCTGCTACGACAGCGACAACTGCTGCCGCGTCGTTGGCTGCGGCCGACGAGCCTGCGCTGTCTGAAACATCCGAGCGCACGCTCGTGGGTGGCGCCAGCGACGGCCCGGACGCTGCCGAGCTGCAGGCGGAGGTGGCGCGGCTGCGCAAGGATGTCGAGGCCAAGGACGAACAGATTCAGCGGCTGTCGAAACAACGGAAGACGGAGGAGGACCTGCGCGAGGAGATTGAAACCCTGCGGGAGAACCTGGTGACCATTGGCCAGGACCACGTCCAGGACAAGGAAACGATCAAGAGCCTCGAGAGCGAAAAGGCCGCGCTGGTGAAGCAAATTGCTGAGCTGGAGAAGCAGATTGCGTCGTCGTCGTCAACGTCCCAGACCCAGTCGACCCAGCTGCAGGCGGCGCTCGCGTCGCTCCAAAAGGAGCACGACGACGCCAAAGCCAAGGCGACGACGCTGCAGGCCGACCTGGGCGCCGCGCAGCAGCTGTCGCAGACGCGGTACAAGGAGCTTGCGAGTCTGCGCGAGATCTTGCAAAAGGCGCAGCCCGAGCTGAAGAGCTTGCGCGCCGACGCCGCGACGCTGAAGACGACCCAGGAGGAGCTGGCGGCCAAGACGGCGGAGCTGCGTTCCTTGGAAAAGCGGGAGCGGGAGGCCAAGCTCGACACGACGCGGGCGCAGCGGCTGGCGGCGGACCGCGACGCCGAGCTCAAGGCGCTGCGCGACAAGCTGGCGGCCGAGACGAACGCGAAGCTGCGCCTCGAGGACGAGAAGCGCGTGGCCGGGCGGGACCTGCGGCGGGCCGAGGCGGACAAGATCGAGCTCAGCGCCAAGGAGGAGAAGGCGACGCGCGCGCTGCAGCGGCTGCAGGAGGAGCTGGCGGCGGTGCAGCCGCGGCTGCGGGCGCTGGACGACGAGGTGGGCCAGCTGCGGCGCGAGCAGGAGGCGCTGCGCGAGGAAGCGGCGCTCAAGACGTCGCAGTACACCAACGCGCAGCACCTGCTGGGCAGCATGCGCGACCAGACGGCGGAGCTGTCTGTGCAGCTGCGCGAGGCGCAGGCGCAGGCGGAGGCGCGCGACGAGGAGCTGGCCGAGTGCCAGACGCTGCTGGCGGAGCGCACGCGCGCGGCCGAGAGCATGCGGCAGCTGCTGGCCGGCGTGAACGAGCAGACCGACAGCAAGGTGCGCGACATGCGCGCGCGCATGGACGCCGCGCTGGAGGAGCGCGACCGCGTCGAGGACGAGGCCAACACGCTGGCGCGGCGCCGCGCGCGCGAGGCCGAGGACCTGCGCAGCACGATGCGCGATCTGGAGCGGCAGGTCAAGGCCCTCACCAACGAGCGCGACGACGCCGAGCAGCGCGAAAAGGACTGGCGGCGGCGGCGCGAGGAGCTCGAGCAGGTGGAGGCCAAGGCCGCGGCCGAGGTCGAGGAGATGCGCGCCACCGTCGCGAGCCTCCGCACCGCCCTGGATGCCTCGGAGCAGCAGGTGCGCGACGTCGAAAGAAAAAACGGCGACCAGCGCCGCGTCCTCGACGAGCAGCGCCAGCGCTACGAGAAACTCCTGCGCGACGCCAAGGGCCAGCAGGGCCGCCTGCACGCGAGCTCGCCGTCGCCGTCGCCGTCGCCGGGCCCGGGCGGCGCGCGCAGCTCGAGTGTGGCGGCCGGTGCGGACGGCGCGCGGCACTCGATGGAATCGGTGCGGTCGTCCAATGGCACACCCGCCGCGGCCGGTGCCGATGCCATGTACCTCAAGACGATCTTGCTGCAGTTCCTGGAGCAAAAGGACAACAAACTGCGGGCACAACTGGTGCCCGTGCTGGGGAAGTTGCTGCGTTTTGACCAGTGAGTGCCTTTCGCCCCGCTTGATGTTCGCCCTGGTGACCTTTCCTGTTGCATCTAACAAAACAATTCTAGGGCGGACGAGAAGAAGTGGCTCACGGCAATCCAGCATCTGAATGCTCGGTGATTGCACAGGTGTCTGGCCGCGTTACATGGACATGATGGGAAAGCGGGTTTTGGTTTCTTGTGTCTGTTCACTAGGTTTGTAGTATACTGTATTGCACCAGCTGTTTTAAACGTGTGCACCTTTGTCATACATATTTTTACATTATTTATTACATTGACGTTTAGTCAAAAACTTGGGACAGTTCCGGCTGGCCTTTGGCCTGTCCTTTTGCGTGGAGACTGGCAAACACCGCCTCGGCTTCTGTGCGGCCCAGACGGCGCATTCGGTCGAGGTCGTCGTCCGCCAGCTCCTCCAGCTCGGCCGACAGCGCACGGCCGCTGTGTTCGTCGCTCACGATGCTGTCCGTGCCCTTGCTCTCGCCAATGAGAAGCACATGGCTGTGGACGTAGTCGAGGTGCTCGGGCCGAAGGGGCGTCCATCGCCGCGCCCGGAAGGACTCGCTGATGCTGTTTTGTTAGCAACGAACGGCATGTGGAACAGATTGTGCAAATGTACAAATATACCAATATACATACGCTTTCGGATAGTCTGGCCCGCCGCCGACCATCGAGCCGCCGCCTGGCATCGGGTACGCCGGATTCTTGGTGCTCACGATGAAGCAGCCCTGCTTCGCGGCCAGGCCGAGCTGCTGCTGGACGGCACCGAGCGTCTCGGGCACCGTCAGGACGTAGGCCAGGTGGCTCTCGCGGCCGGTGCTGATGATGGCGTAGATGCCCTCGCCAAACGCTGTGGCGGCCGGGACATGCCGTTGCTTGTCACCATCGCCATCGCCATCGCCCTCCCGGCTTCCATCCCGGCTTCCGGACAAAAACTCCGTTTGCAACTTGTCGTACGACGCGTCGGCCGCGAGCACAAACGCCATAAAGCGGTCGCGCCCGGTGCGCGGCAGCACCTTTTTGGGCAGCGCCAGCAGCCGCGTGTGGCCTTTGCCGTCACCACCACCATCCGTGTCGTCGTTGGCCTGCGGCCGCAGGACGAGGTACGTGCGCGCGACGTCGTCGAGGCTGCTGGGGTCGTCCATGTCGACGCGGGCGCGGAAGAAAAAGTAGATGTTGCCCTTTTCGAGAATGGCGGGCGCGTTCTCGTTGTCCTTCTCGTTGTCGTCCGGGCCGGCGTCTGCGTCTGCATCCGCCCCGCCCTGCTCGTGTGCCGTCTTGTGCCGTTTGCGGCTGTCTTTGGGCGACTGGCTGTGGTCGGCCGGCTGGTGCTTGTCGCCGGCGCGGGCATTGTCGCTGGGCTTCTCGCTTGGTTTCTCGCTTGGCTCATTCTTGACCTTCGCGCCACTGGACTTGGTCGTGCCGTCCTTGGAGTCTCTGTCTGTCTCAGGCTTGCTGCTCACTGCCTTGCCTGGCGCATTCGTCGTCTGAGTGCCGTGTCTTGTCTCAACCATTGTGGATTGCTGTTTTTGGTTTCGCGGAAGATGACATGGGTCGGCAACAACATAGAATGGAAAGCGAAATAAAGTCCTGGATGAAGTCAATCTGGGAAACAAGACAATTGGCCATCAATGGCAATGTACACTAATCAATAGACAAAGGACACAGGATAAAATGTCGCTGTCATGGACTTTGTGTGACGTCACTTTCGGAAATAATTGAAGCCGCAGTGATGGCGTAAAATGGATGTCGTACATCTTGCACCAAAATCGACTGCTGAGTATGCCGTCTTCACGCCGTTTAAGAGTCAGTCGTCTTATTGGACGTAGTTGTATTTGAAAGTAGGAGTCCAAGTGACCCATTGTCAAAAAACCTATGTACAAGATGCGAAACAAGATGTGACCTATATGTCGCCTGCTAGCATTTTAAGACAAAACCAAATGCTTGTCCAGCTCTTTCCTACCACAAAATACCAAAAAACCAAAAAATTTAAAAAACCCAATGGTGAGAGAATGCATGCAAACGGCAAGCAGAGAAAAGGCGCAAAGAAAATAGATGTAGGGAGAGACAACCAAACGCAAAGCTAAAAACAGTAGGCCCTTAGCCTAACTTACACTAGAAATAAACGGTTTTATACAAATGCACAACGTCCCCATCTCTCGCATTACATGTACCAGTATGTGCTGTATGTGCTGCTGTATGTGCTGCTCACAGAGTATATAGCAAGCCTCGAGCCTCGAAGGCTGCTTTCATACCGTCGTCCCGCCGCAGTCGGGGATGACGATGCCCGGCTTGAGGTTGCGGTTGACGTCCATGATGCCCCAGTGATCCTCCCAGTTCTGGTCGCCCGAGTCGTACTGGATCTTCCATGGCTCGTCAAACGCCTCGAACCAAAAGTACTCGGTCCCGTTCGTCAGTGCGTCGCACACCCACGTCGACAAAAACGTGTTGATCTGGGAGATGCCGGCCACGGCCGCATCGGGGCAGACCGTCAGCGTGGACCCGGAGCCGCAGTCGGTGCCGCCCTCGCTCGGCCACCCCGTCTCGCTGATGATGTTCTTGCTCTTGTCGGACTTGAAGAATGCACCGTTATTCGTCTCCCAAAAGTTCCATGTCCAGGCGGCTGCATCATTGGCGTTCACGCCGCCAAAGAACGGGTGGATGTTGGCCATGACGTAGTCCGACGCCTGCGACAGCTCGGCATCCCACACCGTGCCGAGATCCGACGTCGCGACGGGGAGGCTGATGCTCATCGACGACATGTTCGTGCGCACCGACTGCAGCAGCGTCGACAGCTGGCTCGTCGTCATCTGCTGCCGGAACAGAATTTCGTTGGCGACAATGATGCCCTTGAACGGGTCGGCGCCGAACTTGTCGAGAATGTCCCACATCTGCGCGAGCTGCCGCGCGTTCGTCGTCTGGTTGTTGTCCTGCCACACGCCCATCCAGATCTTGACTGTGTCCTGCAACTTCAGCTGGTTGATGGCGTGGATCGCCATCTCCGTCTGGTTGCAGTCCGTGCCGTACAGGCGGATCGTGTTGGTCAGCTGCGACAGCACGGCGATATCCCGTGTCACGTTGTTTTGCGACGGAGGGTTGGCGAGACAGTCTGGGAACTGCGTGTTGATGGGCGTGTAATCGACGCCGGGGAAGATCTTGTGCAGGTTCTTGTTGTTGAGCAGCTTCTGGATCTCGGGGCTGTTGATGTCGAGATCGCCGTTCTTGTTAGTGTCACCAGAAGCAGTGCCAGACGAATCGTTACTACCGCCGCTGCTGCCGTCCTTCTTCTTCAGGACAACACCAAAGACAACGCCCAGGACAACGCCGGCAATGACGGCGAGCGCGATACCAATGATAATGGCCCACTTCCAAATCTTCTTGCTGTGACTTTGTTTGGTGAGCCATTCGGACTTTTCGGGGACGCCACCGCTGCGACCCAGGTTGTTATATGCGCCGCTGTCATATCCACCGCCACTGCCACCGCCACCTGCGTAGTGAGAATGGCCGTTGTTCAAGGCATTGTAGCGTGCACCATTTGACGAGGCGACGCGGTCGCCCATGAGGCCATCCGGAGAACCCCCCATCCCTGGTGCATGCGAATACTCGCCTGCATTGCCGTGTGCGAGAGCCGCAGTTGCTGCCGGTCCTGCAGCTGCCGCACCGACAGCGGCAGCACCAACAGCCGCCGGACCAACCGCACCACTGGCAGTCCCGCTACGGCTGCTTTTGGTGCTGTAGCCAGCCAAGCTCAGCATGGACGTTCTTGCATTACGACTGCGGCCGTACTCCAGGCCGTCGTCGCCATCGTCTTCAATCTCATTAGGGTTGACATAACCAAGTGACGTGTCGTGCATGGAGTACCGGTTGTACGGGTTGTCCGTGTAAACGTCGCCACCGAAATTGCCGTGCGGGCTCCGTGACGGCGTGCGCGTTCCCGGTGTCCCAGCGCCCGGAGGATACGCCGCACCGCCAAGGCCTTGCAGGCTTGACCTCGAGTCCCTGTCAACGTTGCGCCCGCCTGAGCCTCCATACGCCGGACGGAGCATCTGTGGTGACGGCTGGCTCTGCTCCGGCTGGTCGTATGGGCCATTGTATCCGCGGTATTGTTGCTGTTGCTGTTGCTGTTGCGACTGCGACGGGTAGGGTCCAGCCTGGTATGTGTGTTGAGGATACCCCGGTGGCGGGGAGCCCTGATAATTTTGCTGCATTTGCTGCTGCTCTTGCTGCTGTGGTTGCTGCATCCCACTCATGGCCGCGACTCCGCTCTCTCTTGGGTTACGATCGGCGACGCTGTAGGCAATACCAGCCATGCCACCCGCGGCAGACTCGCTAAAGTTGTCGGCTCCGGGTGTGATGTTGGACGGCGGCGGGAGCGGCGTGGCCAAGGGCTGGCGCGTGCCGCCGTGCGGCGGAGGTGCAGGAGGCGAAATGGGGGAGACGATGTCTGCCGCTCCGCCAGCGAGTGCTGTCGTTCGGAGAGGCGCGGCTGCGCCGAGCTGACGTTGGGCGGCGAGCTGGTGGTAGGCGCTGTCCGGGTGGAAGACGGGGTTACGGGGCGTGCGAGAACTGGACGGCGGGTAGTGGTTATGTTGTTGACGGTCTTGCCGTGGAGACGCCTGCGCTGGTTGTTGGTAGACAGGCGCCTGCGGTGGTTCGTCGTAGTAAGGTTCGTGCTGTTCCAGTTCGATGTGCTGTTGGTGCGGTTGTGTTGTTTGCAGGCGGCGAGATCCTGGGGAGCGCTGGTTACTGGTATTGTCGAGAGGCTCCTGTTCATCCGGTCCAGAGGACTCGAAGGAATATTTGCGAGGCATGGTGGTGTTAAAAGGGAAAGAGGACGAGGGCGAGGAGGGGGTAGGGGGTAGTAAGTCCCAAAGCGGAAGAGAAAACCGGTTTCAGTGATCAGGCTGCTCCGCAGCAAATTAAATATGACAAAGTAGAGGAAGACAGGAGGAAAATAGATGGACGCGGCGGCCAAATGGAGACAACGCCACAAGGTAAATGGCGAGACAGTCGGCTCAACCGATCAACACTGCCTGTGTACGAGGCGGCAGGAGAGTTAAGTTGGGGGGGGGGGGGGGGTGCCAGGCGGGCTGTTTGGCTGAACGGTCCAGTCTGTTAGCATCAAAGTCTGGCTGAACGGTGCATGCAAAAAGCAAAAATACTTGAGACAGGTCGCACGACACCGCCAAATGGAGCGCCGGCGGGCGAGACGTACAGAGACAGCAAATCTAGTCGCAGGCGAGGAGGGTCATATCCGCGTTCCCCTTTCTGGCGCTGTCATGGGACGAGCTGGCAGTCCTGTTGTACGAAGCACACGAGTCGTACGGAAACGTCTGCCAGGGCGACAAGAATGACAGCATACAACTGCCAGGTTCTCAAACCTTAACGAGGGTCGTGTTAAGGCTTGGCAAAATGGCCGGGACGAGCAACGGAGCAGCGTGGGTTAATGCGCTCGTAAAAAGATCGATGCGGCTGTTTGAGGCAGAGAGAGAGAGCCCGCCAACGGCAGGACGAGTGAGCTCTTACCACCTACAATGGCGGAAACGGGGGAAACGGGCGAAATACGAGGCTGATGTGGCGTGAGTAAAAACGAAATGAAGAGCAAAAATAGAAGTGCCCAAAGGGGGGTGTCGAAGCAGGAGAAAGGGGAAGCGAACGATGGAACGAGCAAGACACTCGCGACAGATAATGAGAGACGAGACAAGACAAGACCAACAAATGCAGGAGGAGAAATGACAGGCAGTCGAAAGGACGAGGAGAGAGAGAACGAGAGCGGATGAAAGTGGATGAAAGTGGATGGAATCGACTGGGGATGCAGGGCGGATGAGACAACACCAGGACCACGAGCTTACCTTTGCTGTGTCCAGACTGGGGAGAGACTGGGGAGCGCTCGTGTTTACAACTTTCGAGCGGCGCTGGATGGGGTTTGTCGTCTCGTATTGTCGCTAGTTGAGCCTCTCACTACTAGCGGATGGCTAGTGTTTCGGGCGACGTTGCAATCCTGGACCAGCGCTGGGTCGTGTTTCCTGCAAGGAAGAAAGCCTGGGTTCTTGGATGCTTTCAAAGTTTGATGCGCAAGGACAAAGAGTGACTGCGAGTGTGCGGCGTGAGGAAAATCGTGAAGAAAATCGTGAGAGAAACCGTGAAGCTTGAACTTTTGGGTTGTCAATCCATTTCCCTTGTTTCCTGGTGTTGCCCCGGGAAAGGGGGGCCGTTTAGGGCGATGGACGAGGCTCTCCTCGACCTGCTTCAGACCCTGGACAAATGCAACCTTGGTTCGTGCGATTGTGTTTTGGTGGTGCTGGGGTCCCTGGGTCCTTGATGTGTGAGGAGGCTGTGCAGAGTACGAAAAGGCGAAAAGGACCCAAAAAAAGAAACCGGGGCAGAAAGGGCTGGAATGGGCTGAACAGGACCGTACCTCGCAAGGCCGCCCCGAGGCTGACAGTGTCCAGAAAAGCTCGCTGTGGGAAGGAACGCCTCGTACTGTCCGTAATGTGCGTAAAATTACGACCAACGCCGTTTCGGAGAGCAAATAACGAGAGGATCGTTCCTGTCGGTTTCAGACGAGGGGGATTGGAGCGCTTGGCCAAGAGGAAGGAACACGACTGTTGCGAGGGCACAAAAACGCGTAAATATGGTAATGGCAGGAAAGAACGACTGAACAATGAACGCACGCCGAGGAGTGGCATGCTTTACTCTTTTACGTCGTAATTACGCCCTCGATGACATTTTGAAGACCAAGCCCAAGCCACCTGAGGAAATACAAAGGCTGGGCATGATCGCCGCCCAGAGGAATGCTGAGCCTCGTGGCTGCCAGAGCGACGGCGACACGCAAGGGAACTGACGTCGTGCGTCTCCTGGCAGTGGAAGAAAGCTGGAGGCAGAACGAAAGGCCCCTGGAGCCATCAGAAAAGTGCCTGGCGCAGCGGCTGAAAGCGGCTGGCGGTCATATCGTAGAGTACCGATACCTTTTGGTATGTGTGTACACAGCGGTTCAATGAGTATCAGTACATAGCTAATTTGGTACAGTCCAATTTAGCAACTGGACGTGCGCTAAAACAGGGGAGAAGTGGGTGTAGGTGACGATCGGTTGGCTGAGCGACCGAAAGTGGTAAGAGCTAAGCGCACGTGCGTCGTGGCACTGAGACGACCGGAGCGACCACAACTGCGAAAGGAAGACCAATCACACCAACGGACATTCTTGCAAACGTTCAAAATGATCGTGAGTATCATGATGTTTACGGAATACGCTGTACATTCAATTCACCGTCAACGAACACCAGTAACTTCGGCGCGCACACATCTACGGGATATCTCTTAACAATCAGACAACGAAACACCAATCGACAGCCACCTCACAACAGCCACCGTCACCACTCATATTTGCGGCGGCAAGGAGAACCCGAGACTGGCATCGCAGTCGTTCCAGTTGCAGGCCGTGGGTGTCATCAGGAGAAGCAGCTCATAGTTGCTCCACTCTTTGCGTGCGCTGTCAAAGCGTGTGGTTGGCGTGCCGGGAGGCGCACCGCGGGCGCCCAGGTCGTCGCCGTCATCACCGACGGAGGCACACGCCAGCGCCTGGGACAGGCTGGGCGCTGCTGTGGGGGACCCGAACGAGTCGGTGGCGCCGC
The DNA here is from genome assembly GCF_000961545.1 of Sporothrix schenckii 1099-18. Classification (NCBI taxonomy): domain Eukaryota; kingdom Fungi; phylum Ascomycota; class Sordariomycetes; order Ophiostomatales; family Ophiostomataceae; genus Sporothrix; species Sporothrix schenckii. The sequence goes on from NW_015971148.1 coordinate 4,689,335, forward strand.
CCCACGGGACGCCGCGGGCAAGCTTCAACTTGGCCGCGACGGGTCGCCCCAGCGTCACAAATTGGAACTGGCACAGTAGGTACTCGAGCGTTTTGTAAAACACCTGCAACTTGGGCGCTGCGCGTGCTGCCTCAATGTCCGTCCGGGTCGCCTCGTGAAGGCCGGCCTGCAGCCGGTGGAACCGGACCAGTTTCGTGCCCGTCTTGCCGAGCTTGCCGCTGCTGATACGGCCACCATCCCGCTTCAAGGTCGCGTAACCCTCGTGGCTCAGACGGCCGGTCTTGATGGTTGTCAGCGGGGCAGGGTTGGTACCCTCGACCAGGATGGTATCGGAGCAGCGCGGGGATGTCCACCGCTGAGGCCCCTCGCCGGCACCGACCGGGCCTGGCTTGATGTGTATGTTCTCGAATGCGCGCGTGACATCAGTCGGCCTGACCGCTGTGTCAATGGATATGTGTTGTTCGGGAGTATACACCGCCTTGCGGAAAAGTGGGTTGCTGTCGTCGTGCCTCACACAGCCAAGATCGTCATCGTACTCAGTGCAGGAGGTGCGGTTCATCTCCTGTTCACCGACGGCGGGCCGGAAGAAACGGTAGCCGCGCGCACGGTATTTCTGGATGCATGTTTTGAGTTCTTTTTCTGCTTTTCCAAACGGCACATGCCAGACCAGCGACATCTTTTGCCGAGCCAGATCGTAGTAGAAGTGGCCGGCCGCCCAGCCACTGATGAAGCACTGCACATGCGTCGCATAATACGTGTCGACAATGTACTCCAGCGGTGTCGACGCCTTGTGCTTGTCATGGTGGCACTGAAACAGCTGCACCTTTTGGCGCAGGCCGCCCGGCGGTGTGATGAAGCCGTTGATCAAGTGCACTGTGTTGTTCGGCGCGTAGCCGTAGCCGTGGTAGGCCTCGGGCCCGGTAGGGACAATGTCGGCACCGTCGACCTCCTCGCTGGTCAGAGGACGCCCTGTGTGTGGGTGGAAGCCGCGATACTGCATGTCCTGTAGCAGGATCTCTTCAAAGGCATAGTTTGACCCCGGTTCACTCGAGGCAGGAGGATGGTCCTGTACGACTTCCACGTTGACCCACGACCGGGCATCCGGATCCGTGTGCACGTAGACGAAACTGTGCAGTCGCCGGTACAGCGCGAGGGCCTCGACGGACAGTGCCTCCGGCGCGTCGCTGGCCAGGTGCGATGGCAAGATAGGCATCACGGATTGCGCCCGGATGAGTGCCGACGACCCGGCCGGCTTGCCGACCAGGCCAAACAGTTCGGCCATGGAGTCCTGCCACCGCACACCGCAGCGGGCGAGGGCGTCCATCATGCCAAAGACGCTGCCTTTGTGGCACGGCACCAAAAAGTCCCAGTCCGAGACGGGGCCGCCGAGGGACTGTCTCGGATGCTCGATGGACCCGGGCACAAAATACTCCAGCGCGCGTGACCCAGACAGAACACAGCCGAAGTCGGTCATGGCGGCCAGCAGATACCGCGCATATTTGAAGGTGGGCTGCAAGTACCGCTCTGGGTCGAGCCGCGAGTGGCAGGCCGTCCGAATGCGGCGGGACATCTTGGCCAAGCTCAGTGCATCGCCGGCGCTGAGGTACCCGATGATCTGCTCCAGGAGCTCGAAGCTGAGCTTATCCATGGCACTGGGTAGAGGGTCGCCAAGGACGAGAGTGGCAAGTCGAGAGGAAGGAGAGAGAGTGTGTGTGTGTGTGAGAAAATGCAATCTGATACAAGATGCGAGAAATGAAAAGCGTCTATCTAATTCCATCAAACCGGGCGACAATCCCAACAAAGCGACGTATTTCCCAGGGAAGCAAATGCAAGGCAGAAAGCACGGTCATGTCACCCCGGTCGATTAGGCCTGGCTAGCAAAGGAGGCGTCTGATTTGGCGCCGCCATGATGTCACGTGCAACATTTGTGGTAATGCAGCTGGAAACACGGATCTTATCAACAACAGATAACTGATGTCAAGGGTGTTTGAGGTGGAAAGCAGATAGAAAAGAGGGTGATAATGAAGTTGTGTAAACAAAGCCAGCCTGCTGAATAGCGCTTCAACCGGGTGGCGATGTTGTTCGGCTGTCTTTGTAGTGGGAAATACGGAATGGTTGTCCCACTTTAAGTTTATCGATATTCTATCTTTATTTTTATTTTTTATTTTTTATTCTTTTATTTTTTTCTTAAAAAACTACTGTCGATAAAAACAATAAAAACGAACATTTGACACACCACAATCATTTCTCAAATCATTGGTATAGTCTGAACAATATAAAATCATTTCCGGTATTTATTAAAACCCTATTTCTTATTCCATACACGAAACCCACAACCTTCATGTAGTCCAAGTCCATCAAAACAATACGCCTTAGCGTGTTGTGTAGCCGCCGTTGGGGAAGATGGTCTGGCCGGTGATCCAGCCGCCCTCTGTGACAAGGAAGCGGATAATGGGCGCGATGTCCTTTACATCGGTCAGGCGGCCGCCCATAGCCTGGCTCTTGTGAAAATCGACAGCCTCAGGCGATTCTTGGGGATAAAAAAACGGGGTATCAATCGGGCCCGGACCAACTGCGACGACACTGATGCCGCGCGGCTGCAGCTCCTTGGCGACGCCGCGGGTGAAGTGCTCGACGGGGGCCTTGGAGCCGGCGTAGGACGTGTAGAGGCCGGTGAAGGCGGCGAGCAGCGACGTGACAATGGTGACAATCTTGCCGCCGTCGGACACGTGCTTGGCGGACTCCTTCAGGATAAAGAAGGCGGCCTTGCTGTTGGCGGCAAACATGTCGTCGTATTCCTTCTCGGAGATGTCGACAATGGGCTTCTTGAGGACCTTGCCGACGGTGTTGACGACGATGTCGATGCGGCCAAAGTCCTTGAGGACGGCTGCAAAAATGTCCGTGACGGCCGAGGCCGTGGTCAGGTCGGCCTGATAGAGCTTGACCTTGATGTCGGGGAAGGCGGCTGCGAGATCTTTCTGGGTCTTTTCGGATTCCGCCTGGGAGCCGGGCGAGTTGTAGTGGAGCGCAAGGCTGGCACCGAGAGGCGCGAGCTCACGGGCGATGCCGGCACCCAGGTTCTTGCCGCCACCGGTGATGAAGGCAACCTTTCCCTTCAAAGACATGGTGAATGCGGGTCGGTTATGGTGTGTGGTGAGGTGGTGAGATTCGGGTGGGATTGTTTGTGGGGTTCGATGATCGCGACGGACGTCTTGGATGAGCTTAATCAAACAGCAGTTGCTGATGGTGGATGTTCAATGTTGCGATGGAGATGGAAGAGATGGTGGAAATGCAAAGAGTCTCTCTCGTTTGACGATTGACGGGTGCGAATGGACAAAGGCGCTTTTATACTGCGAGAGTACAAGACATTGCGTAATAGACATCATGTAGCCTGGCACTTTGCGCTTCTAAGCGCACGTATCGCATCTTTTTCGCCCAATTGAGTCGAGCTACAGTACATCCGCCCGAAAGAAAGGTGCGGCACATTACCAGAAAGCTAAGATCTACTGTACCGGCCGAGACCTGCGCAGAGAGGTTTGTCGGAGCTGGACGGATTGGCGCGTTTGGTGGTCGGAATTAGAGCAACAGAGTTACGCCTAATCCGGGTTTGAGCAGCCCAAGACGCACTCGGCGACGCAGATCTGCACGCCACCACTACCAAGATAGCTCCTGTTGGTTGGGGATGAATCACACACAATTCCATCGCCCTTCACCAAGCCCAAAACACACGTACAAAAAAGCCCGTGGCTGTCGTGGCGAGCTGGAGATACCAGCAGTACCAGCAGTACCGACAGTTTCGGTGGTAACGGGGCCGAGGTCGATCTCCGTGTTCGATCTCCATATGTATACATTGCGTCAAGTCCGTGCTGCATTGCGCTCAAAAGGTGTATCATTGCGGGCTATGTCTGAACTAAATCACTTTTACTCTCCCTTCACAACCGGGATATCACTGCCGCTCACAACTTTGAGAACACCGTCGCCACACTGCCACTCATCTCAATGAGGGTGCTCTTGTTGCGCAGCCAGGCCTCCAGGCCGCGGCGGCCGTTCTCGACACCCAGACCGCTCTGCTTCCAGCCACCCACGGCCATCTCGGCCGGCGACTCGCCCCACGTGTTGACCCAGGTGATGCCGGCTTGCAGGGCGCCCACGACCTGCTGGCACTGGTTGAGGTCGCGGCCAAAGACGCCGGCGGCCAGGCCCAGCTCGGTGGCGTTGGCCCGCTGCACGGCCTCGTCGACGGTGTCGTAGGGCAGGATGCACAGCACGGGGCCAAAAATCTCCTCCCGCACAATCTTCATGTCGTCGGTGCAGTCGGTGAAGACGGTCGGCTGAACCCAGAACCCGTCCTGCAGGTCGCGGGGGACCCGGGGGATCGTGTCCGGGCGGCCCAGGCCGCCGTGCAGCAGCGTGGCCTTGTCCGTCTCGATGCCGTGGCGGACGTACGCCAGGACCTTGTCGCGGTGCGTCTGGCTGCTGAGCGGGCCAAAGTTGGTGGCCATGTCGAACAGGTCGCCCGCGCGCACGTGCTGCATCCGCTGCAGCAGGGCCGCCTCGAATTCGGCCTTGCGCGCCGCCGGCACGAACACGCGCGTGCCGTTGGTGCACACCTGGCCCGAGCTGTAAAAGTTGGCCATCATGGCGCCGTCGGCGGCCTGGTCCATGTCGGCGTCCGGCAGCACGACCAGCGGGCTCTTGCCGCCCAGCTCCATCGTGACGTACTTGAGGTGGCCGGCCGCCGCGCCCGCCACACGCCGGCCCGTGCTCACCTGCCCCGTGAAGCTAACCTTGGCAATGGCCGGGTGGGCGGCCAGGGCCGCGCCCACCTCGCCGGCGCCGTAGACGACGTTGAACACGCCGTCCGGCACGCCGGCCTCCTTGTAGATGCCGGCGAGCGACTGCGCGTGCAGTGGCGTGAACTCGCTCGGCTTGTAGACGAGCGTGTTGCCGGCGGCCAGGCACGGCGCCGACTTCCAGAGGGCAATCTGCAGCGGGTAGTTCCACGCGCCAATGGCCGCACACACGCCCAGCGGCTCTTTGGAGGTTTGCACAACGGCACCGCCGGCCCCCGGCCGCAGCGCAAAGTGCTCGCCGTTGAGGCCGCCGGACGCAATCAGGCCCGCGTAGTACTCGAGCACGTCGGCGCCCGTGACGACGTCGACCGTGGACGTCTCGCTGTAGGGCTTGCCCGAGTCCAGGGTCTCGACGCGGGCGAGGGCATCGTTGCGGCTGCGCAAAAGGGCGACGGCGCGGAGAAGGATGCGGGAGCGTTCGATCGGGGGGGTGGCTGACCAGCCGGGGAAAGCAGCCTGGGCGCTGGCGACAGCAGCATCGATGGCCGCGGGAGACGACGTGTGGATGCAGGCGATGGGCTTGTTCGTGCCGGGGTAGATGGAGGCGAAGGAGGAGGTGGACGAAGACGGCTGGGGCTTGCCGTCGTAGAAGGTGTGTCGGTCAGGTTCTTGAGGCTGGGACATTGTGAGTTTTCTGTGCGTGATGGGAGCGGTCGAGGAGACGGTCGAGACGGTCGAGGAGGCAGTCGAAGGTAGTCTCATGCGGATCGTCGACAACGTCCAAGGAAAATAAAAATAATAAAATAAAAAAAGTAAAAAAATAAAGACGGCGTTCAAGTCGAGATCAGCAAGGAAACTGTCCCAAAAAGGCAATCAGAAATGATGGGCAACTGCCAAAGAAAAGATAGGATCCGTATTCGGAGACCGCAGCAAATTCCCGTGGCGGGAAGAAAGATTGTCACCAACCGCGAGTGGCGCTGTTTCAATACGAAAATTTGGTGTCGTATTCCTCCGCAGTAATTCGTAGAGGAGATACGAGGGTAATTACATACGCGAGGCAGAGGAGGCAGAGAGAACATCACAGTACGAATACGCAAACAGTGAGGGGCAGGCGGTTGAAAGAGCGGGTGCAGTGACGTCACAGCGCGCTAGAGAGCAAAAAAAGTCTGCAGTACGGAGTTACAGGGTGTTTCGTAGCATTGTTGTGCTGCAGAAATGGGGCTAAAACGTACTATGGGGCGGCGGCGGGGCCGCTATTTGGACCAAAGACCCTTTTGCAAGGCTCTCCACTTACAAAGGATGGCGGCGACCCCACCTGGTACAACTGCCTCGACACCCTTACAAGACACGCCCAAACGGCAAACACCGTGCGACGACGACGTGCTGGAAGAGACAAGAGCCGACATGAGATAGCTAGCATATTCCCGGTCTGCAGCACAGTTGCAGATGCTGTCCAGTCGGCGACCAGAGGAGGTCAAGTGGTGGTGCCAGAAAAGCTTGAACGGTGAGCCAAGAAAGGATGCAAAAGAACGGGCCAAACCAAGAAACGACAAACCCACAAACCAACAAACCAACGGTCTCTTACTTGCGGGGACATCATTGCCGATACGAAGCGGAGGGAAAGGAGAGGAGACGCTGCAGCCAGGATGGCTCGGTGTAATATTAGCGTCAATGTACCTGCTGTCACCTGTCGCGTGTCTTCGACCAATGTTGACCGAGATTTTTAAGTTCTCCATTGGGAATGCGTGTGGTTTGTGTAAGTGTTAGTGTGCGCGAGTTTGAGTTCAAAGAGATCAGCGAGCAGGGGACCGTTGTACCTGTCATTGTTTTTTTTTTTTTCATTTTTAGACTTTGTTTTTAGTCTTTGTTTTTCCACTCGACTGGTACCTTTTAAAGTTCCGAGTTTTGCTGTCGTTTCACAGCGTTTGCTTCGCTTCTTGTTCTTCTTTTCTTTTGTCTTGCCATTCTTCTTCTGTCTGTTCTTCGTTTGACCGGTTTGTCTGTCGTAGACAAGCTTCACATTGAGGTCATTCCCATCTTCTTCCCGTGCTGCTTCCCGTGCCGCTTCCCGTGCCGCCTGGACCCTGAACTGACGTGATCGGACCCCTCTTCGTCCTCGACTCGTCTACCTGCTCTACCCCCCTTCCCTTCGATAGCACGACAGCCAAGAGCGTCTGCCTCCCTCACCCACCCACCACCCATCATGACGACCACCTACGTTGCTCCGTCGCAGGTCGACGACTTTGACTATGTTCTCGTCGGTGGCGGCACTGCGGGCTGCGTCATTGCCTCGCGCCTCGCCGCGGCTCTGCCCCAGAAGAAGATCCTGCTCATTGAGGCCGGCCCCAGCGACTTCATGGACAACCGCGTCCTCGACCTGCGCCAGTGGCTGGCCCTGCTCGGCGGCGAGCTGGACTACGACTACGGCACCACGGAGCAGCCCATGGGCAACTCGCACATCCGCCACTCGCGCGCCAAGGTCCTCGGCGGCTGCTCCTCGCACAACACCCTCATCTCCTTCCGCCCCTTTGCGTTCGATCTCCAGATCTGGCAGTCCATGGGCGCCAAGGGCTGGACCTTCCCCGTCTTCATGCGCGCCCTCGACAAGCTGCGCAACACCGTCCAGGTCGTCCACGCCAACCACCAGAACCAGCTGTGCAAGGACTGGGTCGCCTCCTGCAGCGCCGCCCTCGATATCCCCGTCATCCACGACTTCAACCGCGAGATCAAGAGCAGCGGTGCCCTGCGCCAGGGCGTGGGCTTCTTCTCGGTCAGCTACAACCCCGACACCGGCCACCGCTCGAGCGCCTCCGTCGCCTACATCCACCCCATCCTGCGCCGCGAGGAGCCGCGGCCCAACCTGACCATCCTGACCGAGGCCTGGGTCTCCAAGATCAACGTCGCGGGCGGCGACGAGGTGCTCGGCGTGGACGTCCGGCTCAAAGACGGCTCGCTGCGGACGCTGCGCGCGCGGGTCGAGACCGTCTTGTGCGCCGGCGCGGTCGACACGCCGCGCCTGATGCTTCTGTCGGGCCTCGGCCCGCGCGAGCAGCTCGCGCCCCTCGGCATCCGGGTCGTCCGCGACATCCAGGGCGTCGGCAAGAACCTCGGCGACCACCCCGAGACCATCATCATCTTTGAGCTCAACAAGCCCGTCCCCGCCAACCAGACCACCATGGACTCGGACGCCGGCATCTTCTTGCGCCGCGAGCCGCCCAACGCCGACCAGGGCCGCGCGAGCGCGGCCAACCCGGCCGGCCTGCCCGACGGCGACATCGCCGACGTCATGATGCACTGCTACCAGATCCCCTTTACGCTCAACACCGAGCGCCTGGGCTACGACGTGCCCAAGGACGGCTACGCCTTCTGCATGACGCCCAACATCCCGCGGCCCCGCTCGCGCGGCACCCTCTACCTCACGAGCGCCGACCCCAACGTCAAGCCCGCGCTCGACTTTGGCTACTTCACCGACCCGGAGGGCTACGACGCCGCCACGTTCGTGCACGGCATCCGCGCCGCGCGCAAGATTGCCGAGCAGGCGCCCTTCAAGGACTGGATCCTGCGCGAGGTCGCGCCCGGCCCCCAGGTCCAGACCGACGAGGACATTAGCGAGTACGCCCGCCGCGCCGCCCACACCGTCTACCACCCCGTGGGCACCACCCGCATGGGCGACGACGCGCTGGCCGTGGTCGACGAGCGCCTGCGCGTGCGGGGCATGCGGCGCGTGCGCATTGCCGACGCCGGCGTCTTCCCGACGATCCCCTCCATCAATCCGATGCTGACGGTGCTCGGCGTGGCAGAGCGGTGCGCGGAGATGATGATCGAGGAGGCCAACGGCCGGGCCGATGCGCGGCTGTAGATGCGCGGATGCTTTTTGTATATATACCCTGTTGGAAGGGCGTCCAGCGGACGCGCAAGCTATGACCGCAAGCAATGAACCGCTTTTGAAAGCTTGCAAGTGAACATACGTTATGATAGCCATTCAAAAGTAATACATAGATTGTGACATATTGCCATAAATAGGGATGGATGGAAAGCGTATGTAAAATTTGGTCATCACGTTGTTGAACCCACACGTGATGATCTGGATCGCGACTTCCTTTTTGGGAGAGCTCAACGCTACTGCCCCAGCCCACTAAACCCCCAAACCATAATTTTCACGTCAACTCTCGACATCACCAAAACGCATTCCTATATCCTATAGCCATGACTGCATGAACAATGGCACCCGATTTTGAAGACCTGACGAGCACCTTTGTCTTCACGGCCGGTCCGCGCAATGCCACGGCCGTCTTGGCTGAGCTGCCCAAGGGCCTGCCAATGGACCCCGCCCGCCAACGACAGGGCCACCGCAAGTCGACGTTGGGCTGCGACAATTGCAAACGGCGACGAGTGAAAGCAAGCCATTCCCCTCAATCATGTACCCTATGCTGGCGAACCGTCAAAGGCGGTGGCTAACGAGACCTTCCAGTGCAACGAGGAGGTGCCGTGTGCGAGCTGCCGGCGCCGTGGCGAACGGTGCGAGCGGCCGGAGAAGGCGAAGCCGGTGTTTGAAAAGAGGCGGCAGCAAGCCGTCCCCAAAAGCATGGCGACCATGGCGCCGTCTACTGCGTCGGCACGGGCATCGGACTCGGTCGTCAATTTGCTGCATCTCAAGCTGTTCCACCACTTCCAGGCACACACGGCCGCGACCCTTGTCTTTGACGCATCTGCCTGGGCCGCCGCCCTGCAGCTCAGCGTGCGCTTCGAGTTTCTCGCAAACGCCGTTCTCTGTGTGTCGGCGCGGCATCTGGCGTCGCTCTCTGGTCCAACTGCTGCCCCCGAAGCGGCCGCCTACGCCGCAGCCGCTGCCAGCCACCTCTGCCGCGCCCTTGCCGGGCTTCGCCAGGAGCTGCAGACAAAGGACTTTTTCACCGCAACCCATCTCGACGCCTTCATTGCGACGTCGACCTTGCTCCAGTTCGAACTGTGGTCGAGCACGGACGTTGCGCCGTCGAACCACGGCCGCCGAGCCGGTTTGGACATGGAACGGGACCGGCTGTTCGCCTTCAGCGCCAGCCTCAAACAAGTGTTTCTGCAGAACGTGCCCGAAGCGCTGCGTCACCAACCCGACTCTGTGTTCATGCCGTACATCCGGCGCAATCCGGCCACTGCCTTGCACGAGCATGCCCGTATCAGTCACGACACGGCGGACGCGTACCGTGCATTCTTCGCTCCGCGTGTGCCAGAAAAGCGCCTTGGGTCGATGAAGGAGCGCTTCGACGAGACACCCCCTCTGCTCCTGCGACGGAAAAACGCATCTGCAGCGTCCCTGTGGACACCAAGAAACGACCCCGGCACCACCAACACCGCAGTCTCGGCCGAAGACGGAGGCTACGCACACGTGCTTGACGGTCTGTGTCTTCTCATGTCGTTTCTTCCAGAGAACCCATCCTGCCAACCAGATGCTACAACCCCTGAACCGCCATCTGCCCCTCTACAGGCCGACCTTGCACGATGTGTCTTCTCCTTCCCCATCCTGTGCCGTGGCACATTCGTGTCTCTGCTGCGCAAGAACGATCCGGATGCACTTTTTGTGCTCTACCATTTCTACCGCACCGCGCGCCTGATCCTCCCAGAGCCAACATGTTGGTGGGCCCACGGGCGTGCTGTCATTATGGAACAGGCGCTACACGACTGGTTGGAGACCACGTGAGTGTGTGCGTGCATACCGTTGAGGAGTTTACTTTTATCTCCGCCGCCACAAACACAATGTCTCCCTGGAGCTGGGGCCATCAGGAGTCGTTTTAGCTGCATCCCTTCGTTGAAAGAAGTTCGTATCGCTATTTTAGGACTAGCGTCTTTTCCTCTTACACGGAGAAGAGCAACAAAGCGACAATAAAGACGGAGCATACGAATTACCGAAGAAACGGATGACTGCCCTTTGGCACGTCGCCCCAATGCTTGTATATAAAGCTGTCGTCCGTTTCCAACATTTGACAAGACATGACACTGTGAATGACATAAGTCAAGTCTCAATAAGGATATACAGCTCACACCACCTCACCGGACTACCTTAGCGACTTCGACACAATGGTTGCCCTTCGTGAGGCTGTTGCCTCCAACCAGCGCATTGCTGCGACGTTTCCCAAGGGGCTGGTGGCTGTGTTTGTCGGAGGCACAAGTGGTGTTGGCGAGTACACGGTCAAGGCGTTTGCCAAGTACACCCGCAACTCGCGGGCCTACATCATCGGCCGTTCGAAGCCCAACGCCACTCGCATCGTGGCCGAGTGCTGTGCCCTGGGGCCCAGCAACTCGTTTGAGTTCATCCAGGCCGACATCAGCCTGCTGAAGACCGTTGACGACGTTTGCAGGCAAATTCGCACGAAAGAGACGGCGATCAACATTCTGTTCCAAACCCAAGGATCGATGGCGTTTCAAGCAGGTGCGTTCCTTTCGCTTTGTATTGATTTGCCTTGTGTGTGTCCCCTCGGCTGCATTCTAACATTCTGTTCTCAGTCACCTCGGAAGGTCTCTCGCTCGCCGCTGCGCTCGGCATACACTCTCGCAACCGCTTCCTTCTCAACCTGCTGCCCCTCCTCCAGCGCGCCACGACCCTGAAGCGCGTGGTCTGCGCTATGGCGGCGACGTGCGAGGGGCCCATCGACCTCGACAACCTCGGCGGCGTCGGCTTTTCGCTGTTCCGGCGCCGCGACCAGCTTGCCGCCGTGCAGACGCTTCTGCTAGAAAAGGTCCAGGAGACGGTCGCGGGCGCCGCCCCTGTCGGATTTGTGCATGACGTGCCGGGCGTCGTGCAAAGCGGCATCACGCGCGACGCCGAGGGCGTTGGCATGAAGGTGCTCATTGGCGTGACCAGCTTGCTGGGCCCGCTGATTCGGACACCCATTGACGAGTGTGCCGAAATGCATCTCTTCTACGCGACGAGCGCCCGCTTTGCCTCCTCCGCGGGTGGTGTGGCCAGCGACGGCGTCCCCCTGCAAAACGGCCTTGGCACAGCTCGGGGCAGCATCGGCAAAACGGGCAGCGGCGTGTACACGATCAACACCAAGGGGGAACCTTCGCCGCCTCGTGTGGAAGAGGTCCTGGCTGGGCACCGGAACGACGGCACGGCGACCAAGTTGTGGGACATTGTCCTGGCCGAGTCCAAGAAAATCACGGGCAGCGAATGGCTTGCGTGAGGCGGGGAGCCCATGGTCTTTTTGCCTTGGGCAAGAAAGGGATGTACCCATTGTCTTTTATTGCATTCGAGTTTGGGACTTGCGTTCTCGTGTTTTCATACTGTCGTAGTGCACAGTTTCTCATTTTCATATTTTCCACGTCCTTCTTCTGTGTACAGACACCAAGCCTTCGTGCCACGAACTTGATCTTATCCATGTTATCGCTCGGCGCCATGCCTTTGTTCTATTGTTCTAGATTGCTGGTAGGACAATGCGACCCTTCCCAGTCTTGCATCGGCTTGCGTCTCTCAGTGAAAGCACTCTGATGTGCATTGTGATGGCCGGCCGGGCTTTCTTTGCGTAGTTGATATAAAGGCGCCCCTGCGAAGAGTGCGCCCCAAGGCGCCAAACGTCGAGGCAATACGCTTGCCGTCGACGCCGTGCCTCTGACGAGGCGGGATGCTGGTAACAAAGCACCACAAAGAGCCCGTCCAATGCCGGTCCACGTTGTCTGCCGCAGCGCAGGCTTTGGCAGGGGATTCCGCGGAATGAGCGTATGGTCGCGCAGAGTCCAATGCGGATGCGCAGTTACCATAACCAGGGTGTAGGCTGTACACAGGTGTTGCTGACGATTCAGGAGTCGTTTCAATACACTACTCGTCGACCCGCGCATGCGCTTCATTCAGGACAGCCCTGCGGCCTCCATGGGCCAGATCATGTGTGCCATCCACTCCACGGGCATAATGGAGCGAATGCCGCGCACCTCGCGCGTGGCAATGGGCTCGCGGCTGTCCTCGCCGCCCAGCCACCAGACGCCGCCGGAGGCCTGGGAGAGCTTGGAGATTTTGCTGACGGCGGCAAAGAAGTGGGCCAGGACGACGAGGGCGCGCGGGCGGCGCTCGCTGACAAAGTCGACAAAGCGCGGCGGCATGACCATGGTGAAGCCCTGGACGCGGCGGCACAGGACGTAGACGGGCTCGCCGCGGCGCATGGACAGCTGCAGCGAGCCGACGTAGCTGAGCGTCTTTTCGTAGGCGTCGCGGGTGGCGGCGTCGGCCCAGTCGTCGCCGGAGGGCAGGTCCTGGGCCAGGACGGCGCGAAAGGGCGCGCGGTTGCTGGCGTCAAAGTAGGACTCGTCAAAGCCCATGCGCGGCTGGGCGTTGGCAATGGTCAGCATGACGGACTTGGAGGCCTCGCCCGTCTTGAGGATGGCCTCGATGCTCGTCCAGATGACGGCGCCGGCGCCGCGGCCGAGGCGCAGCCAGTCCATGGGCGGCGTGTAGGTGTCGATGACGCGCTCGTCGAGCATGGCAAAGGACTGGACGAGCATGACGAGCGAGGCCAGGCAGACGGCGTCGGCGCTGTCGAGCGTCAGCGTGTCGACCATGCGGCGCTGGACGCGCATGGCGGCGACCAGGTACGCCTGGCGCGCGCGGAACAGGGTGTGGTTGCGCGGCTCGCTGCGCAGCATGTGCGTCGCCGAGAGGGACAGGATGGCGTACAGGATGTTGTCGTAGCGCAGGGCCAGCGGCGGCACGGTCTTGGTCCACAGGTCGTTCCAGTCCTGCGACGGCGAGGCGGGGGACTGCACGCCGAGGTTGTAGAGGTAGTTTTGCATGAGGCGGTGCTCGAGCAGGCGGCGCGTGCGCGACTCGGGCAGGAGGCAGTCGTTTTCGGCGTCGGTGGCCACGGCGGACGGCGCTGCCGACAAGGACGAGGACGAGGACGAGGACGAGGACGCCTCTTCGGCATTGGACCACAGCTGCAGCATGGCCGAAAAGTTGTGCGCGTCGTGCTCCTGGGGACTCTGGCCGTTGCCGGAGCTGGCGTCGCCAAAGTCGGTGCCGGTGGCGGAGGTGCCGGGCGAGTGCAAGGGATGAGACTGGGAGTGTGCGTGGGAATGCCCGTGCGGCTGTGGCTGTGGCTGTGGATGCGAAGGCGGGTGAGGCGTGGTCGATGCGGCCGATGTGGCCGACGTGGGTGTCAGGGAGGGCGAGATCTGGGAGACAGACATCGGGGCGGCATGCGGTCCCGGGCGGCGCGTGGCTGCCGGGGATGGGAGCTGGTGTGGTGGCGAGCAGCGGCCGGGCGCATCAGCCGTGGGCCAGGCGCAATCGAGGCCGAGGCGGGAGCAGTTGCTGCACACCGGCCGGACCTCGTCGCACTTGACCCGCCGCGTCTTGCATTTGGTGCAGCCGTTTCGCGACTTGCGGTGGCCCACCTTGGCGGCCCGCCGCCCGGCAGGTCCGTCCATTGTCATGCGTCACGGGCGCTGTTGACGTTGGCGATCGGATGCGACGGAGGCGTGACACACGGGGAGGTCTTTCGCGTGTTTCGCAGCTCTTGGGAGTGTCCGCGCCCGGTCCGAGTTGTCGCATGCCGAGGTGCACAGTTTGGGCCTTCAACTCGCAGTATTTGTCGGCATTGATGGCGCCCGTGTGGTCAAACCCATGCGATCGTTTCTTTCAGTAGCGGAAGACGACCGTTAGGCCATACGTCAGTTCTGTAGGCAGCTAGCATAGCATATAATAAATGTGGGGCCATGCATGGGCCATCACGTAAGCTGTCGTCGAGCGGCATCATTCAGTGTGAAGCCTTCGAACGACAACGGCTGCCAAAGCTGTTTACAGAAGTAAGAAGCATTACTGTAAAGCGCAGCTATTTATTGATAGAATACTTATTTATGGTACAGTCCTGTGCAACGAGCGCTTTGTGCACAGTCATTGATAGTGCAGATAGCATGTACGGTGTATATGCTATGCAATTAAAGAGAATAGAACTAACCACACAATACGCGTGGAGCCTCGGACGACATAGGACCATTGCGGGCTTGGCGCTCTCCATTTTCACTTACACAAAGGCGTTCAGTCGAGAACCTTAGAACAACGTCCCTCTGAGCCTGAGCTCAAACCAAATCCACCTTACGAAAAGGCCCGTTTACACGTCTCCGCTGCAACACGCAATATGGCACCACAATTGACCTGAACCTGCTTTTTATTCATTTTACTTTATTTATTTTTGTGTATATGCATATCTCGGACAAACGTTCCGCTTTGGGTTGTTTTTCTCTTTTGCCTCAAGGTGGGATCTTCGACCCCCGCTCAGAGCCTCGTTGTCACGCTGTTCAGCCCTTTCCAGCTTATCGGTGTCTGTTTTTCACAATCTGAGACGGCCTTGGCTCTGTGTTCGTCCTTCCATTGCTTCCATTTCCACTATTTATTTCTTCCATACCGCACACTGCTACGCTGCTGCATCTGCCCAAGGCCGACCAGCTGCCTCTTTCAGGTTGCTTCTCAGCTGTTCAGCAGTGTGCGGGCCCACCCGCTGTACCTGGCGTTAGCGTTGTATTGGTACACGATTCTGCGCCAAAACTGGGGCACATCGCCATGATACGCCTTGGCTCTTTTCTTTTTCCTTTGGCGTGGTGGTTTGTGCGCTGTTCGCCCTTCCTAAACAGGAAGCTCCGTACAGGTCGAGTTTTCAAACAGGGTCCCTCAAAGTATCAAAAACGTTCTCAACAACTTGCAGGCCGTCAAGGCCCAGTTCGGTGACTTAAAACGGGTGGAGACCGGTACATAGACTTCGTCTCCGTGAAAATAGGGCGTAGGGCAGTTGGTGCGTCTTCGCCGATGTAAAGGGGCTTGTAGGTACTGGTGAGCATGTGAAAGTCAGGCCGCGATGTACTTGAGAAGAAAAATAAATAACAAAATACAGAAATAATACACACACACACACGCACACACAATAGAAGATACAAAACGCCACAATACAAACTGCTGCACACTTGACACCTCCACCCCCTGGACCCGTAATTACATTGCCTGTGAAGATGAATGGAGGTTTCTTGCAAAAGCCTCATCGGAGTCAAGTCGAGAGAGCATGTGCCCACCACCCATCGCATTGCCTCTCGTCCTCTGGAAAATGGACAGCTGAGGGGTCTGTGCACGTCCGGTCGGGGACTGTATCAATGTATCATCGTACGAACGATTTGCTACCTGACCGCATGGTCGGCATTCAGGGGTGGCGGAAGCAGTTCGTGCTCCGCGGCTGGCGTTTGTCTTGTCCGTCCAGTCGTCGTATATAGGAGTGAAGATGCTGTCCTTCTTCGTCCTTGGCAGTCTGCTTTCTTCGGTCGTCGTCGAAGTAGCTGGCCGCACGTCGCCTACATCAGTGTGTCGCCTCCGTTCGTACTTGAGTCCTCCGTCTTTTGACTACACGCCCGTTTGCCACCGTCGTCATGGATGACCGTGGGCCGCAGTTCGCCGCTGTCCTCGTTGTCTCTCTCGCACTGAGCATCGTGTCGACCATCCTGCGCTGCTACTCCATGGCCGGTCTCCTCAAGCGCTTCTACCTTGAAGACTGGTTGGCTGTTCTTTCGTTGGTACGTCCTCTGCTGTCAAGATGTTCGAGCCGTATTGGCGCCCGTCACACTCACACGTCGCGTAGTGCCTCTATTGCGTGTACACCGCTGCTGGCCTTCGATGTGTCCATTTCGGCGTCGGCCAACACGTCGTCAATGTCCCGCCCGAATCCCGCGTGAACGCCGTGCTCTGGCGCTGGGTCGCCTCGCTGCTGTACATTGCCATCTCCACCCTGTCCAAGCACGTCGTCGGCCTCTTTTTGCTGCGCATCTGCTCCCACTGCCGCTGGCAGCGCTGGACCATTTTGATCCTCTTGGCCGTCGTTACCGTCTTCAACATCTTGTACTTCTTCTTCGATGTCTTCTCCTGCCACCCCGTCGCGTATGTATGGACCCGCTACGCCAAACCGCCGCGTCCGGCAACCGGCGCCAATTGCCATGCCGCCTCCTTCGCCACGGTCACCATATATGTCTCCGCCTTTCTCAACGTCGTGGCCGACTGGATCCTCGCCATCCTGCCGTGCTACCTTGTGTGGCAGGCCAAGATGGAACTCCGCAAGAGGCTTTCGGTTTGCTGTGTCCTCGCCCTGGGCTCCGTGGCGTCCGTCGCCACGATTGTCCGCATTCCCTATGCCAGCGGGATCTTGAACCAACCGGATTTCCTGTACAACTGTACCGACATCGCCATCTGGAGCACGCTCGAGATCGGCATCGCCCTCACCGCATCGTCGCTGGCCACGCTGACGCCGCTGTTCCGCAAGATAAAGTTCTTTTCAACGACGTATGCGACGTCGCGCACGGGCGGCGAGTCGGGTGCCACAGCCAAGCCAGGACGGTTGCCATCCTCGGTGCAGACAGGCGCACAGCGTGGAGAACGCAGAGGTACAGAAGAAAGCAGCCAGAACCAAGAATGCGATGGCCATCGTTGGATGGGGAGTGGTGATGGCGATTTTGGGTCTGATCTCGAGTTGCAGCCCATGGAACAGCTGTCGTCTGGGAGTGATCGTCGTCTGAGAGAGACCCTTGTGGTTTGAGCAGCTGCAGCTGCACATGCGAGAGTAGACTAGAAATAAAGCAACATTTGAACGGTATCAAACAGGTGGACAGCGTTACACGAGAAGTAGGTCCCTTACTTTGCTGCCCCAGAACAGGTCGACGTGCGGCGATGCTTTGTCCCATGTAACGTAGTGCCCATGGCCAAATCGCTCCCAGGCACCTGGCACTTTTGCTGACGGCCGCAGGGCCAAAAAATAGACGGTGTGCGAGCCAGCCTCGCGTCTGCGGAACACTTGCATGAGCATAGAAAGGCCGGGGACGAGTGTCGTGTGCGGTGTGGCTGTCGCCATAATGTTGGCGTCAATATCCTGCCATGCCACGTCGTCGCTCGGCCACACACGGCACGTGCTGCACCATCTTTCCTTGGTGGTTCGGCCAGGTTCGTCTTCCTCGTCGACGATCTGGCGGATGTGTCGACCTCGGTTGTATTGGCAGCTGCGGGTCAACCCATTGTCTGTGTCGACATCTGTGGCGCTGCCGTTCGTGAGTAGCCACCGCTGCCGCACGCGGGTGTTGTGCGTTGAATCATCTGCAACCCAGCACGGTAAATCAGGGCTTTCCATGAACACGTCAGGAGTCTGCACGTCATCGCAGAAGACACTGTATGAAAAGCCATTGCATGCGCGCACAATGTTGGGCCGGGACACAAGGGGCCGGGCACGACTTGCTGGACCGCCTTGACCGGATATTGTGTCCGCAGGTGCCATTGTGCGCACGGCAGCCGGCACAACAGTTGCCGTCAGCGTCACGCCAGTGACTTTGGCATTTGTCTTCACGATGGTGTGCGGTCTGAAGTCGTGGACATGGAGCAAGCTCTCCGTATCTTCCGAGTAGATCATGGAATAGCCCACAGGTGCATCAATCGAGGCCCAAGACCATGATGGGGCGTGCAAGTCTGGAGACTGCCGTCGCGTGGTCGGCTGTTGCGGACCAGATGGTGGTGGAGTTGACGACGCAAGGCTGTTTTGCGACACCCCCCACATCAGCTGCTGGGCGAAGTCGGCGACAAAGAGGCCTTCGACGTAGGCTGTCCGGATCACGGTGTTGTCGAGGCTGAGTGGCGGAAGGCGAGACACGGGCGCACCACCTTGGCTGGACATGATGGTCCCTTCCACCATGCGGGCCAAGCCGTCCATGGCGATAAGCTTGTCCGAGAGGCGTGTCAAACTGCGTCGTGAATATTGCTCCACAAGCGACATCCAGTTCAGCTTCGCGATCACGCTTCGACCATCGTTGCTGTTGCTGTTAGATGTCTTCTTCTTTATGTCGTCGTCGAGAGAACGCAGGCTGCGGCCCAGCATGGGCAGATGCGGCGCTTCGAAACCGGTGGTCTCACCACATTCACAGTGGTGTGTCGTCTGGCATTCCCAAGCCATTTCGTACTCGAAAAAGTGCAGGATCCGTCGCGGCAGCACAACTTCTTGCAGCGTCCAGCCACGCGACCCAAGCGGTGCCGTAGGGAGCGAGTGGATCTGTTTGTATTCCGCACGGAGAATCATCTTTGCCTTTCGACGCGCCGTGGCGTCCCCGTTCTCGCGACCAATCTCCTCGGTCCAGAAGACGCGCTGGTGCTCGTCTTTGCCAAACTCTTGCGCCCCCAGAAAACCATGCTGGCAAGCAGATGCCCGGTGTGCGGCAATCGTTACGTGCGACCGTTGGTAGACGTTGCACATCTGCGCAGCCTCGCGGCGCCAATCGTCGCCGTCGTCTTGCACGATGCAGAGCGCATCAATCCACAAATAGCGTACATGTAGACGCCGGCATACCAGCACAGCATCTTGGATGGTCCGCGGCAGTGTCGACAACTCGATGCCGCGCTGGGGGTCCATGTGGGCGGCCACATTGCCTTTCTTCGTAGTGACGGTGCCGCTCGGGTCTGGACCCCAGCAATAACTGAGCGCAATGTACGGCGAACCGGCTGGGGCATTTTGGACAAGAGAAATGCGGGCGCTGTCGCTGCCGCCAACGTCAAGCACGCGTGTCGGTACAAACGCGTCTGCTGGTGACGATGTCGCTTTCGAATTTGGCGTCGTGGAAAAGAACGGCTGCGCGCAGCCCGTGTGGTTCTTCGCACAGGTTTCTAACCACTTGTTGGCCGAGCGAAATGCATCTTCGCTCTGGGTATTGGCCACCACGTTGGAACGGAGAGCAAAAGCAAACTGGCTGTTGAAAATCGGGCCGTCAGCGTGACCATAGATGTTGAGCACGCCCGTACTGTCACGGCCGCGGAGGCGGATGGCAAGGCTGTTTGGGCACAAGAGCACCGACATCGTATGGCTCCGCACTTTGGCTGCCCACGCCGGTGTCATAACGGCGAGACCGTCTGCCACGACGCGGCAGCACGGGCATCCAGCTGCGGCGGCCGCCTGGATGCGGTCGACGGTGGTCGTCTCGGTGGTACTTGACCCATTGTGCCACATCTTGAGCTTGAACCAGTAGATGTGGCAGCCTTGACAGACGGTGTTTGCAGCACCGATATCCATCGTGGTGTCCGGCATGGCGCGCTCTTGTCGATTGGTCTCGTGCTCTTGGCATGTTGCTCACAGGACCTTTGATTGAGGTTATTTGACCGCCTCATCGTCGCAACCTGGATCCCCTGGCTCTTCCTGCATGGAGCTACCCAATAACTTGTTAGCCTAGGCTGGAAGGATGCGAAACGGCCATGCTTTACTGAGCTAGTTGGCGTCTTGAGGCTCTGCGCAGAAGTCATCCAGCACAACCAATTGCCGGAAAGCCTCTTCAGTCTTCTGTCGAGAATGACATACTGTTCATGTCTGCTGATTCTGTGTCTTTTCCACCCAAACTTTACCATTTCCAGGCCTTTGCAGATGTTGCGCTACTCTGCTATCTGGAGAGAATGCATTGCTCTGAAAGCTGGCCAGCCATCTGGAAAAACGGCGCGGAGCGAATATTCAAACGTACCAGCACGTTTCGTTTTGCTGGGTGTGGCGGTCCGCGTCGTGCGCTGACCTTGGTCGAAAGGTAGATTTGAGGAATCACGGTCACAGACGCCGTCGGGGCTGACCTGGATCAGGGAAAACCCGGCTGACTTGGAGGGTCGCATTTGGGTTGGGTTTGCGGGGCACCTGGGGCTAAGCTTTTAGTGACTTGTAGTATTCCACAACGGCTTTGATTCCAGTCTTACAGTGCACAGCCCCTGAATCGGAATCACGAACGGTGGAAACTGAAAGGTTGGCTTTGGGTCGCACCTGCAGCGTTGACATCTGTGTAATGTTGATGCGGAAGCTGAGATTGGTCCTTCCTTTTTAACTTTTCGACACCGTAAGTGCAACCCAAAACGGCCCAATTGAGAAGGAGCATACGGTAGTGGCATTTGGCAGATTCGACGTCACGCGAGATTGTATTCACCAGGACCTGTGGAACAACGATACACGGCTGCTATTTACAAGTTTTGCTCGATGCCAATTGCTAACGCGGAGGACTGCTGGATCCGCTTAAATCAGCCTCAAAACGTGTCTCTTGTCCAGGACGGCATTTCTGTGGAGAGGCAATGTCCGCTGGAAGTCGCTCCTTCCTTAACCAAGTCGAGGGCAATCCTGGGGCTTTGCCCAAATGGGTAATGTTCATCATCATTGCACCGGTTCCAGCAGGAACGAAGGACGGAGTTGAATTGTCCCTTGCCGGTGCGGTGGTCGGATCGCGCTTTCCTGTACGCCCCAAAACTTTGACGGAACCCCCATCAATTTCCCTCTGTGTCATCCCCTGCCAGACACGCTGAGATGTGTTGTGAATATGTGACTTGGGCCGGCTCGGCTGCACACGCTCCTTTTGTCAACTCTTTGCCCCGCTGCCATCTCCTCCACCTCGCACGAAATTTGAATTTGCAACATACTTAAAGGACGGGCTCTCCTCTCTCCATCCTCTTGCCAAGCTGTTATTCCTTCCACCAGTTCCTCCCATGTTTCTGCTGGCTGGTCACTGGTATGCCCTTCTCTAGCCCTCTTACGGCGACCTTTGGTTTCTTTTGCATTGTCGTTGCAGCTATTTCATGACCATGGACGGCCTCTTGCGTGGCCTGGCACAGAGGCCCCTGCTCGGCGGTGCTGCTATTGTCGTCATTGGACTCGTGCTCTACCTCGCGCTTGTTAACAGACGGATGCGCGGCGTCCCCGACGACGCCATGAAGGTGAAGCAGCCGAGCTGGACCGCCCAGGTACTGCACGACACCTACGCCCGATTGGAAAAAAATCCCATCAATGTCGAGACAACAAAGGCCGGTCTGCCGCCGAAGCTGGAGCGCCGCTACATTGTAACTGGTGGCTGCGGTACGTGCTCGCAGAAGTCCACCGTTGTATTTGGAAACTTTGCTGACAACAACAACAAAGGCCTCGTCGGTGGTTATCTCGTCCTGCAACTGTTGGCACGCGGCCAGCCACCGGAGAGCATTCGCATTGTCGATTTCCAGGAGATGCATCGCCGAGACATGCTCGACGGCCCCGCACGCCATGTTGAAGTCGTTCACACCGACGTCTCGTCGCCTGCCTCCACCGACGCTGCGTTTGGCAAGCCGTGGCCCAAGTCTGTGGCAAAGCTGCCGCTGACCGTCTTCCACACCGCTGCTGTTATTGTGCCGTCTGACCGTACGCAGTCCGCCTACCGGTTCTTGGAGCGCATAAATATCGAAGGTACCAAGAACGTGCTGGCTTCGTCTCGTCGCGCAGGCGCCGATGTGCTGGTGTATACGGCTTCGGCATCGATTGTCATTCGCTTTGTCGAGTTCTTTTTGGCACCGTGGCGCCTGCTCACGGGCTGGCCCAAGCATTTTGTGCAGCAACTCAACGAGGACGACTTTTTCCACCCCCTGCGTCCGTTCAGCCAGTTTTTCTCGGCCTACGCAGCGTCCAAGGCAGCCGCGGAGCGCATCGTCTGCGAGGCCAATTGCGAGACTCTGCGCACGGGCTCGATCCGACCGGCCAACGGGATCTATGGCCACCCGACGGACAACACTGTGGGTCAACCGCTCAACGGTTCTGTGCAGCCGACGTGGTGCTTTAATATCGTCAACTCGTTTCTGCACGGCATGAACTGCGCTGTGGCGCATCTGAACTTTGAAGCTGTTCTGGCAGACCCTCGTTCATCGACAATGCCCCAGGCCGGTCGTCCGTTCTCGGTGACGGACCCCAACGGCGCCATCCAGTTCCAAGATCTGTATTTTGCGATTGAGAAGCTCAGCATCACGCCATTCCGCACAATCGCGCTGCTTCCGGTGCAGATGTTGTTGATGTCGTATGCCGTAGAGGCGTACATCAAGCTGCCCCAGCGCTTCCCCGTCTTGAAAACTATCCTGCCAGCCCTGACTGGTGACATTAAGCACCTACAGCCTGCACTGTTTTCTATTGTGACGCATTTGTACGCAACCAACGACCCCGTCAGCAAGTCGGTCAAGGAGGGCGGGCTGGGATACCGTGGCCTGATCACAACGCTTGATGGACTTGTACAACAGCTGCTCGACTGGAATTTGGAGCACAAGGGCGTAGATCGGAGCGCCTGGGTCAGATACCGCAGCAGTGTTTCCATGGCGGAAGATCTGAACAAGATTGGCGCAACGGCCAAGACATTGCAGAAATAGGCACTGGAGAGTGACGGATGAAGTGGCCAGATTTCGCAGAAAAACAAAGACAGTTTTTGTGTCCAACAACCTAATACACAACAATCATATCCTAATTCTTTGTCTCGCTTCTCGTTAAAGCATGTCGTGTGACAAATATCCTTTTACGACCTAACCTTCACGTAAGTTTTAAACGTCTAATATTAATCACCGACATCGATTTCAGATCTTCACCCAGTGACCTACTCGAAAACTAACGGGAGCCTTTCAAACGCCAGACAGGGTTCAACAACCAATACTGGTTATTTTAAAGCGTAAATTGATTACTTGTCGCTTACACAACAAGGCGTCGCTTCTACGCATTCACCAGCCACAGCCTAGTCCCGAATACGCACACGCACGCCCTTGCTGCCCGGGTAGGCATGGGCTGCGACATAGTCAGAGTGCAGCTCAACGTCCGCCACTGTCGTCTCGTACAGCTCCATTGTCGGCCCATTTTGCACCTTTTGCGTGGGATCATACGGCGAATACTTGCGGAAAATGCCGGCGGTAAAGGTCTGCAGCTCCTGGTAGGCCAGGTTGATGCCGATGCACTGGCGAGCACCGCGCGAAAATGTCATGCTGCGGCGGGCGAGTGTGGGGTCCTCGAGGAAGCGGTCCGGGTCGAATGTGTCTGGGTCACGGTAGAGTCTGGGCGACCGGTTGAGGAGCGGCGCAGCCATGCCGATGGACGAGCCGCGAGGCAGGACGATGGAGCTGCCGTCGTCGTAGACATACACGAGATCGTCGTCCGGGGCCACGCGATCTTGGCGATGGGTTGCGCTCGGGTGCATGCGCAGTACCTCTTCGATCAGGGCGTTGAGGAAGCGCAAACCGTCCAATTTGACCGGATCCGGTGGCAGTGTTGGGTCCGGCATAGCCGAATCGAGCTCGGCGCGCAGACGGCGGAAGATGGTCGGGTTGCTGAGCACGTGGTAGCAAATGGCAGCAAGAGACCACGCAGTGGTGTCGGCGCCGGCAATGGCCAGCACCATGGCCTCGTCGACCAGGCGCTCGGTGCGCTTGTCCGACTCGTCAATGTCGCTGTCGAGCACCTCGCGGAAGATGCTACTCTTCTCGGACAGCTCGTCGCCAGCTTTGGGCGACTGAGCCCGAATTGCGTCGATCTTTTCTGTCAAACCGTCCACGAATTCGATCATGGCCAGGATCGACGGCTGTAGCTTCACGAGAATGGCCGGAGGTAGGCGCGCCATAGTGCCCATGAGCGAGTGGAAGTGGACGGCAAGGTGTGAAAGCCGGCCGGAGGTGAGCACGGCAAAGAACGGCTCGTTCAGGTCGTCCATCTCGAGACACAACTGGCCACCGCCAAATGCGTACGACTGGATCACGTCCTTGGTCGTGGCCTTGAAGTAGGGGCTGAGCCGCACCGGCTCGCCTGACTCGGCGAGCGCCTGCAGCCGCCCCAGAAGTGCGGCCAGCGTGTCGTTGATCGCCGGTACCAGGCGCCGTACGCTCTGGTGCGAAAAGAAGCGGCTCAGCACGGCCCGCCGCCTCCGGTGGACGTCGTGGTCTTTTGTCGGCAGCATGGAAAACTTCTTGGCAAACATGTTGAGCACTGTAGGGGCGCGCTCGCGCCGGACCTTGGGCGATTGGGTGTAGAGCTTGTCGATAAACCCCGGGTCGTTGACGTGGACGACGTCCGGCATGATGCGCAGCACGGGACCATACTGCTCATGGAGTTGCTTGATTTTCCAAATGTACTGACCGCCTAGGTAGACATCATAGTACGCGCAGTACCAAGACGTGAGCGCCGCGATCCTAGGCCCGGGTACTTTGGCAAGCGGGTGGAAGAAGAGACGGTAGACGCCAAGGCCGACGAGATAGACGACGAAGAGGCCGGCCACGACCAAGGCGTTTTGGACTGTGAAGAGACCCATGGTCGCAAAACAAATCGAAGCAATACAAAGCAAGACAAAAACAAGTCAAATCACAAAAGAAACAATACGAAAACAAATGAAGGCTCAAGTTGCAAATAGGAGAAAAGGATGAGTCGAGAAAGTGTTCTCCTTTTAAGGCGGACGTCCTGTTGGAGGAAATGACGAGAGGTGATTGGGCCGTTATCACGCGTGGCTAGGGCTGTTAGTGCTGACAGCCTCAGTGAGAAGCGGCGCGACGTTAGCTTGTTTGACAGACACTCGGTGCAGAATACCGTTTGATTCTTATGCCGGGCCGCATTTGTAATTCTATTAGTATTGGAAATGTGTTGGCTATGTTCCATGGCGCTATCTTCGGGCCTCTTCGCATGTGGAGTCAAACAAAATTCGCAAGAATATAGTATTGAATTTCAAAATTAAACGCAGAAGGAAATACTAAAAGGTAAACCATGCAAAGCAAAGCTACTGAAGACTACCGAATACATGATCGTGCACATACCCCAAGCACCACTTCTCACACCGCTACCACTCCTCACAGCTTGTTGAACACCTCCACAGCCGCGCGCGCAGTCGATGAAGCACTTGCCGGGTTCTGGCCCGTCACCAGACGGCCGTCCACAACGTGGTGGTCGTCCCAGATACCCGCAGACCGCACATACTTGGCACCCAGCTTCTCGGCAAGCTCCTCCACCAGAGGCTGGCCCCACGTCTTGAGCACGGCCGTAATGCCCAAGACGTCCTCGGCCTCGCTGGTAAAGCCCGTGATGGTCTTGCCCTGGATAAGCGGCTTGCCCGTCGCCGTGTCGAGCACGTTGGCAAAGATGGCCGGGCCGTGGCAGACAGACGAAACAACACCGCCGTTGGCCCAGACCTGCATGGCAACGGCCTGGAGGCCCGACGCCGTCGGGTAGTCAATCAGCGCGGCATGGCCGGCCGACGCGTAAAAGAGGCCGTAGCGGCTGGCGTCGAGGTCGGCTGCCTTGGGCATGTTGTCCAGCTTCTGGCGGAACGCGCTCGTCTCGTCCTGCCAGGCCTTCAGGTCGTCGCCGGACAAAAAATCGGGCTGCAGGGAAAGCCAGTCCGGGGTGTAGGTGCCGGTCTCCGAGGCCAGGTCGACCTCAAATCCAGCAGCGGTCAGGACGTTGAATGGGTGAAGTGCCTCGCCGACAAAGAGGCCCGTGGTCTCTCCGTTCATGAGCGGGGCGTGGGCCGAAGTGACGGCGATAAGGGCGCGGCGGGGAAGTGTAGCGGCAGACATTTCGATAGATGTTTGGTGTCGAGAGTAGATTGATAAGGCAGATATGGCTGGGTAATTGTAGTGTGAATGTAATGAATTGTTTATGAGTGTGAGTGAAGGCACAGTAAGTGTGAGATGAGGTTGTGATTGAATTGCTGAAGAGTGGATGATGATTGTGATGATGAGATGAGGACAAAACAAACATCATTAATCTGGGGAGGTCAGGTCATATATATAGACATTGTCCGCAGGATACATTCATCTTGAGTGGCCGAGGAAGCATCACCATCATGATACAATTCCATGATGGAAGGCCTATGATGCGCATACCGGACTTGTCCGGTGTTGCATTATGCTGACATTTCCAGGCGACAAAGAGTTACAAGCCGGAGCGCTTCCGGAATTGTCAGCCTGTTGACGAATCGAACGAACTCCGAGAGGCTGCTTCTAAACTCTGACTAAGAGTAGCGATAAGTCACTGGTGGTTTTCCCATTGGCCAGTCCCACTTTTATCGGAGTTATCCATTTTGTATTCATCGTCTTCAACTCCGAAGCGACACCAACGTTTTACCTATTTTATTAGTCATTTTCTTCCAAATAGATCTTACAAATCGTCAATGTATCGATTGTTCTCATCACGACTTTTAACGAATTTTATTAAATCGACCTCCAAAACTTACAATAATTATCGTAATAAAATGTCAAAATCGTAAAGTAATAAGTTAAATTTAATTTAAAAATGAGAGTGATTTATAACACAAAGCTCACAACTTAAATTTGACGGTTTAGATGTATTTCCTACAGAGCCTTTACGACCTGCCTCAGATACTGCTTCCTGATTAAGAAAGCTACCGGCTGTGGTGGCCAAAACAGTGAAAAGTGTTCTTTAATGGAAACCTTCCTGTTATTTTTATCTCTCTTTTAGTACATACAGTCTGAGTTTACAAGTAGTAGAGGTCGTAACAAAGGACAAATGCGTACATGGCTATCTGTCAATTCGTGGAAGTATTGTGGCACTTCTGTCCGGCAACTTGAGATGCCAGCAAAAAGAGAAAGTTGGCCGTAAACAATGTAACAGAAAAAGGAAGGAGCATATGTTCTTGACGGGTCTTGCCTAATGTACTCTCTTTCACTCTCTTTCACTCTCGAAAACCATCGTTGAATCGAGGTCCGCCGCTTCCCTCCCCCTAATCCCTTTCCCTATGTCTCGCTCTTTCCTAAAACGAAAGGCATTCGCGGATGCTAAAAATGGCAGTTTTTCGATTGTCGCCGGTCATGGGGGTGGTCGTCCTTTCTTCTCAGTGACTGGTATCAGAGGCGTTCTTTCGTCGCCACAAGATAAAACGTAAAACTGGCAACAACTCCTCACGAGCAAGGAGCGAGCCTGTTCGTTTTTCCGAATGGAGAAGGAGACGCCGTAGGTTCATCATTTACCTCAAGAATAAATCAAAAGAAAAGCTACCCACCCCGCCAACCTCCCGGGTCGCTCCTTCTGTATGCGCAAAGTGCCCCAAAACGGAAGTAGCAGCCGCCAAACGTCGAGGATGGAAAGGGCGAAGAAAGCTTCCAAAACCTCTCCAAACCCAATCTTTTCCCCCCTCTCGCGGAGTCCTTCTTTCTTCGCCAAATATCACGAGAGGAATGTTACCACGGACAATGCAACGGAAATAGCACTGAAAAACCTAAAACTCTCAACAACTTGTCATCGAGATCCCCTCAGAATCGCTCTTTTTTCTCCGTGCGCAAAAGTCTCCTAACGTAGAAGTAGCAACCGCCAGACTTCGTTCTTGGAAAGAACCAAGAAAGCCTAGCACTTTCTCAGTCACAACCGCACAGATTTGCACTACTTTCTGCTGGTGCAAAGTCCTCGAAACGGAAGTCGCAAGCGCAAAATATCGCGATTGGAAAGAACCGCCGACAATTCAACAGGACCAGCACCAAGAAGAAAACCCCTTGCGCTTTCCAAATTCGAACACCCTGGAGCCACTCTTTCTCTGCTTGCCCAAAGGCCACTCAAAGTAGAAGCAGCAACCACGAGACATCACGAATGGAAAGAACCACCGAGGACGCAACGCAAGCGACACCAAAAAAGCCCCCGGCACCTTCCCGAGCGAACATCTTCTTCACACACTCCCCTGGTCATATGACGTTTTTGGCCCATAGCTACTTCCTCATTTTACTCTTGGCTGCGATAGACGGTTCAGGAAAGAACTCTGCGCACGTCCCAGCAACGAGCCCCCAGGTACCGGAACCTGCATCGATATAGAAGGTGCGATGGAAAGCAGAAGACAGGGAAGACGAAGGGTTATTATCCCCATCGCTTCCGTCCGTCCATTCTTTGCCTTCTTCTTTTCTTCTTCTTTCTCCCCTACTACCAAGTCGAACGAAAAACGGTCGATGTGGCCAGCAAGATCTCTCATTTAGGGAGATACCCTTGCCACAGACCAAGCCGTAAAGTGCGTCGGCTTCAGAAAGGATCGGTTGAAGGGGACCGTTTCCTTGAACGCTAGAACAAGATCCTGCAGTGCAGACTCTACCCGCTTCGACTTCACACTCTGATTTCAGGGGAACAAAGTCTTGGGTGTCAGATTGGCCTTTTTCTCCGTGCCCTTCTGGTTCTCCTATGCGGGTGGGACATTCATATTGATCTCTTCACACTGATGACAGGCACCGACACCGGGGGGATGACGGATGACAGCTGTAAATGGTCAGCAGGGGGCTCTTGGCAGACACTTGGCTGTCATTATGGAATCTGGGGGCTCAGTGGGATCTGTGAAATCTGGGGGATCTGTGGAATCTGGGGGCTCAGTGAGACTCTTTGGAAACCGGTGGGATCAGTGGGCTCAAGTTCGACACTCGGGTGTCATGACGGGACCCAGAGGGTTATGACAGGGTGAAGGGTGGTTGTGCATCAACTTACTGGGAGATCAACATATGCACCAACACATCGACCAGCATTTCTTCTTCATCGACATCACAAAGCCAACAACTTTCCACAGACTTTTTGTACCGGCAACATTTGGCACTACGACACAAGCCGAGACGTCCAAAGCCGCCAATGCTGGCCCAACATCAACACTCCTTTGAGTCAACACTCTCTCAAGTCGATGCATCCTTAAGACGACAGTTTCTCAAGTCCATGTTTCTCGGGAGGTGGTCAGTTTCCCCGTTGGAGTGTGGCAGACGATGACGTTATTTTGTTGACACCTTTTGACAGATGGACGCGCCTTTCAGCGGCTTTCGCATCGTCTGGCATCCCGACATGTCCACGTGATTGAGTTCTGCTCTCACATCAAGCAGGCGCAGGCGGCAACTGTCCACCAAGAACGACACGCGCATCATGACAAGCTGAGCACATTGCCATGCTGGCCAAGACAAGCAGCGCCCATGGGCAGTGCTGCACCATACCAATACCGACATACACAGAGGGAGGAAGACGAAGGGCACCAATTGCCGCTGCAGTTCGTCTGTTGGTGATCCACCACTGCTACTCTTTTTCCCACTGGGGTTTAATGAGGGCAGTGCACCATAGCCTGTAGCGGCTGGCTGCAGCAGCCCCCATGTTGCTGCCGTCTAACCATCAGTGGGAGGGAGAGAGTATATAGACTCTTTGTCATGGAGACTCAATGTTAACTTGGGACGGAACGGTGGAATGGTGGAACGGGATGGCTTTTGGTACTCCCCCAGGCAGCAAAATCAAATCATTGCGTTTTTCTCTGCCAGGTTGAAAGGTGACATTTTGGAAGGCGATACTATGCCGCACACACCGAAAAATGCATTTATTTCAAGAGAAGGTTGAGGGACCGCTATATCAGTCTGGGACGGAAGCGCATCTTTATATACGCAGCAGACTTTGCGGTTGAACTTTAAATTGTGGCTGAATGAGCCACAGAAGCCAGGGTTACACAGCGTGCGCGGTGGTTTGAAAACAACAAACTGCAAGCCACCACTAAAATATAGGCCGCATTACTCATAGCTTAATTACGCAGGCTCTCACTATGTTAAACCATCGTTGCTAAAGCCTACTGTCCTCCCAGCGCTCGCTTAACGTCTGTAAAACAAAAGTGATGTCCGTAATGATATGTTATTTTTAAGGTAACAACGTCGCATCTGCGAACATGCCCAAATACGCAAAATTACTTGGATCTCCTTCATACTTGTGTCTCAGTTGAGGGTCATTGGTATTTAATGGAACGAGAGTAAAGAATACAAGCCTAGAACGAAGTCCCTATGCGGCTCTAATTATAATCTGTATATATACGTTCGTCACGATTGGGTTTCATAGGAAAAATCATTGAATATGTCATGGAATCAAAGATGCGTCTTGCTCGCGTTGTGATGGTTTGTCAGTAAGAAGGAAAATAGCAAAGTATCCCACCTGATGAGTATCGTCAAAAATAAACGCCGGCGCACTGTGGGCCATAATTCCGTCCACACAAGATACCGATTTGTCCCAGTACACGCCCTCTTACATGGAGAATAAGACTCCTTCGGAATCGGGCCAGAGTGCATTTAGGTCCAGCCACTGATCCACATCAAAGGCCATGAGCATTGTGTCTTGGAGGACAGACGCATCCAGTCCCGAGAACGTCACCTCTGGTTGCTTGTCGGGGCCCGTGTTGAGTAGGTCGGGGATGCCATTGGCCGGCGGTAGAGCGGCACCGTTCATGGCAACGGGCTGGCTTTGAACACAAACGGGAGACGCTTCCGCCTGTATTGCGGCTTGGCCTGCGTGTCCTTGCGCCTGCGCCTGGGCCTGCTGTCTCTGTGCACGTGCGTTCTGCTGCGCCAGATAGTTGACCTTGTCACGCAGCGTGCGGATGACAGCGGCCGCGCTGGTGGCAACGGCAAAGTTGCGGCCAAACATGTCAAACACGGCAATGGCCAGCTCGACGGCGGCATGTGCTTTGCAGACAATGGGCACTTCGCAGATGTCGTCGGAGCGGTGGATGCCGCGTGTCTGTTCATGCATAGCCAGCAAGAAGCCGACCAGCGTCATGGCGGCGTTCCATTGCCACTGGAAGACCTCGCTCCAGCCGGCCAGAATGCTGGTCGTGGACAGCACCTGGTGGACGATCTGGGTGAGAGTGATGGCGTGGTGGGCGCACGCGTCGGCGCACTGGCGGACGGGGGCCGCCGAAAAGGCAGAGGTCTCGAAGCTGATGAGGGGGCGGTACAGGTTGATGCACAGGTTGTGGTACATGAGCTCCAGCAAGAGTCGCTGGCGCTGCACCCAGAGCGGCGCAAAGGGCTCGATGTCAAGCGGCGAGCCGTCCGTGGAGAACGGCCGACCGTCGCCGCCGGCACGGGCGCCGCCGCCCACGCGCGCGGTGGTCAAGGCGGGGGGCACGCTGCGCGCCCACTGTGCAAAGGCGTCACCGTGCGTCAAGGCGATGCGCGCATGCACCTCGAGTGCCTCTGGGTGGTCCCACAAGGTTTGGCCGGGACGCACGGGTAGGGGTGTCTGGTGGCCGCTGTAAAAGGCCACATGCGCCGCCCGTGCCACCTGAAAGAGCGCGCTGTGGTACAAGTGAAAGCTGAGCCAGCTGCGGTTGTCGCCGAGCGGTGCAAAGGACGAGCCCGACAGGGCGGCGACGGCGACGCTGTCGTCGGGCTGCGGCGGCGTGGTGGCACCGGCCAGGTGCAACAGGAACGGGCGACCCAGCTTCATGCCAATCTTGCTGTCCAGCACGTAGAGCGCCCACCAGATGCGTATGCGCAGCTCGCTCTGGCGCACGGTCATGTCGGCCGGCGGCGCCAGGTGGAGTCCCAGCATGTGGGCCTCGCGCACGGCCAGCGCACAGGAGCTGTCGCTCATATTCTGGAAGGTGCCGTTGCACAGGTAGACACCGCACAAGATGTGGCACTGCAGCGTCGACAGCGACGGGCTCTCGAGCTCGTACTCGAGCAGCGCCTGGCAGCGGCGGTAGTACCAGCGGCCGGCCACAGAGGTGTCGTCGTTGTCGACGATGAGCTTTTGGCGCATGCCGGGGACCATGGTGGACACGCCGATCTGGAGGCAGAGGGCCAGGACGATGTCGACCAGGGCAGACGGGGCACGGTCCTGGCCGGACGTGGCCCACAGCGACCGATAGTGCTGGCGGAAGTCGGCTTCGTCGAGGACGGGGAACAGTGCTGCATGGTAGGAATGCCAGTAGAGGTCGAGGAAATACTCCTCCTGGGTGAGCGTGAGAAAGCGAGCGCCCGCCAGGG
Source organism: Sporothrix schenckii 1099-18 (assembly GCF_000961545.1). Classification (NCBI taxonomy): domain Eukaryota; kingdom Fungi; phylum Ascomycota; class Sordariomycetes; order Ophiostomatales; family Ophiostomataceae; genus Sporothrix; species Sporothrix schenckii. Next base: position 4,721,654 of record NW_015971148.1, read on the forward strand.
CATCTTGTATGCTCGCATGCGGCCGTGATGTACTGTCGTGCACGTGGGCTTGTGCCTGCTTTTGGGCATCTGTTGGTCTGGTTCTGGCTGTTGATGTCGATGAAGACGGCGGTGCTGGACCGTCCACTAGCATTCCCGCAGGGTTCACGTCCAGCAAGTTGTCGATGCTCGCCTTATTGCTTTTGTGGTTTGCGTGGCCACTGCTGTTGTCGCCCCCGTCCGGATGCTGAAACTGGAACGAGTCGTCCAGATATGCGGCTGTTCGACTGATGAAATAAAACAGCGATGACGGCCCGTACCACGTCTTGTTGGGCGACCGGGCGGTGCCGACATGCACGCCACCCCAAAAGGCGTGTGCAATGCCCGTGTCCGTGGCCACCCGGCTTGCGATGTCCCGTGGTGTGGCGGATGGTGGCAGTAGTGCGTCAGATGGGAAGGGCATGATCGAGGGCGGTACTGTTATATGAGTGGTGGCCGTCCCGGTCGGCGTTGCCGCAGTCGATTCCGGACCGTCGGAGTAGGGTGACGCCTCCGATACGGATCCGGCGCTGGCGGCCGTGTAAGGGCCTGCATGGCGACTGGCCAGCCTTGCTGCGTTCAGCTCTTGCTCCAGCTGAGCAACTTGCCGCCGCAGACGGTCGATCTCGCGGTGTGCTTCCGGCAGCGACGTGGCATTGAGAGCGTCTTCGCTGCTGCAGTGGCCGCCGCGGGTCTTGCAATTGGCGCACGGCACACTGGTGTCGCACTTGATGCGGTGCTGGCGGCACCAGTCGCAGGCTCGTGATACCTGGCGACGCTTGGCCCGCTTCGGGGGCGGCGGCTGGGCGCTGGACGTGTCTGAGGTGACAGACGCCCCCGACAGACCAGGTGGATGAGAAGAAGGTGAGGATGAGTCCATGTCCACTCCGGAAGCAAAGGAGCTGAGCGGCTCTTGGCGAGTATGCCCGTTGATCGGCTGCTGGTCAACGCCTGTTCCATACGTTGGGCTGACGTCGCCAGTTGTGGGGTGCGAAGCGGTGGTCGAAGCACGATGACCAATCAGTCGTTGCTGTTTACAATCACGTGATGTCATTCTTGTTGCTTTCGGAGCTTCTCGGACTAACTCCGGATACAGACCATTTCCAACTCTTAGCGTTTGAAAAGCTGGCCATCCTGTTTGAGGAGATCTCCGTGACCCAATTTTAGGACTGCTGGAGGCTTTCCCATTGGGTGGATAGCAGAATTTGGATCTACGTTTTTTTCGAAAGGTGCTTGGTGCGGAGCAACTCCAGTGTATTACCGTGCGGAGTTGTCCAAATCCCTGTTGGCATGTTCCACTTTTACTAATCTCGGAACTGCTCCAAGGAGGTGGTCTTCAGTAATCAACCACTGCCTGCAGCGTCTAATTGGATGTTCCACTTGTAAGTCCAAGGGCGTTGTAACAAACATGAACAAATTCGGATCAGACGGGAAACGTTGAGACCAAAAAAAAATCAAGACGTGGCCACGTTTGTAACAGATGGGGCTGAACTGACAGATTTCGTCTATTAGTTTTCGATGACTTATTGTGGAACTTTGTAGAATTCAAGATGGATATAAAAGACCTCGTCGAGCCCACCTCTCGAGAAGTAGATGAACGATATCGACATCACCAACAACAATACAATACCAAGCAATCACACATCAACCTTCAAACACCCTCAACTCTCATCCAGTATTCTATTCGTATACAAAATCATCCCACTCCACTTCATCATGCCTTCATTCACCGTTTACAAGGGCTCCAAGGAGGGCGCCATCAAGAAGAGCACGACGACCAAGCCGGATGAGCTCCGCGGCGACGAGGTGCTGCTGCGCGTGACCGCGTCTGGCCTGTGCGGCACTGGTGAGTTGGCCTACCCGACGTTTTCTGGCTTTTCAACTGGACACACTCACATACTTGACAATCGGACGTTTACTAACACGATACAGATCTCCACTACGTTCGTCCAGCCCGTTTCTCTTTCTCACCAATCCCTCACGGCTCTCGCTAACACTCCTTCTCTAGACACATAAGGACATGGTCCTCGGCCACGAGGGCTCTGGCGTCGTCGAGGCGGTGGGCCCGGATGTCCAGACGCTGGCCAAGGGCGACCGTGTCGGCTGGGGCTACCAGACGGGCGCCTGTGGCCGGTGCAAGGAGTGCCTGAGCGGCCACGACACCTACTGCGCCCGCCGCCAGGTGTACGGCGCCGCCAACCTGGACCAGGGCAGCTTCGCGTCGCACGCGGTGTGGCGCGAGGCGTTCTTGCACAAGCTGCCGGAGGGCCTCAGCGACGAGCACGCGGCGCCGCTCCAGTGCGGCGGCGCGACTGTGTTTGCGGCCCTCCAGGACCTCGCGCCGGGCGCCACGGTCGGCGTGCTGGGCGTTGGCGGCCTCGGCCACCTGGCGATCCAGTTCGCGGCCAAGATGGGCTGCCGCGTGGTGGTGCTGTCCGGGTCGAGCGCCAAGCGCGCGCAGGCGCAGCAGCTGGGCGCGCACAAGTTTGTGGCGACCAACGAGGGCCAGACGCTGGGCGACGACGGCGAGGGCTGGACGATTGACCGGCTGCTGGTGACGTCGTCGGTGCAGCCCAAGTGGGAGACGCTGCTTCCGATGATGAGCATGCGGTCGCAGGTCTACCCGCTGTCGGTGTCGGCGGGCGACCTGGTGATTCCGTACATGCCGCTGATTAACCAGGGCATCCGGGTCCAGGGCTCGCTCGTGGCGGACCGGGTGGTGCACCGGGAGATGCTCAAGTTTGCGGCGCTTCATGGCGTCAAGCCCATCACAGAGACGTTCCCGATGACGGAGCAGGGCATCACGGAAGCGATTGACAAGCTGGAGGCCGGCAAGATGACCTACCGTGGTGTCCTCGTGCCATCCGCCTAGGTTCTTTGTTGTTTTGTTGTGCGCGGGAGATGAATATTCATTAGTATAGAGACAGGCAAGATGAGAGAGCGTTACTGGTATTTACTATAGATGGGCTACTACTTGGGCGAAGTATGTCACATTATCACAGGTGGCTGAAAAGTATGTGTTGGGTATATATTGTTGCAATCGATTCGTACAAAAGAAACAGAGGAAAACTGCCAATGCCAGAACACCGGTTGAAGAATGAAGAAATCAAATGAAGCGCACCCAGTCTAGGAGAACCAAAAGAAACCCAAGCTACCATCAAACGCCACGCCAAGCAATCAAAACATCATGTATATCCCGTCAATGCAAAGGCCTCTCGCAACATCCCTCGACCAGCTAAAGTCACTACCTCCTCGTCACCACACCACCTGCTTTCTCACACATAGTGAGAAGGAATGTGCACGCTCTCGGAGCTGCTGTTGTCGTGCTGCTCGTGGTAGCCGGCGGGCATCTGGTAGCCCTGGTAGGCGTGCTGCTGCGGGCCCTGTGGCACCATCTGCTGCAGCTCGACGTGGCCCTTGCCGGTGCCCAGCTGCTGCTTCTCGGCCTTGCGCTGGGCCTTTTCGTCCTTGCGGGCGGCCTTCTTGGCGGCCTTGGCGGCCTTGCGCTCCTTGCGCGAGATGTGGGGGAGGTCGGCGTTGGGTCCGCGCAGGAGACGGCCGGGGTGCATGAGGGCGAGGAGGAGGAGGCACAGGGCCATGGGGAAGGCGTCGAGAAAGTAGGCGTAGGCCTCGTGGAAGGGCACGGGGTTGGAGGGCTTCATGCCGCCGGCGAACTCGGCGATGCGGTAGAAGAGGCGGAAGGAGATGAGGGCCAGGATGACGTAGAGGGTGTAGAGCATGCCACGCCAGCCGCGCAGGATGCCGGTCGGCGTCTCGACGCCGAGACGCTCCAGGCGCAGGCAGTCGCGGTGGAAGACGACCATGAGGCCGACAAAGACGAGAATGCAAAACTCCTGGCAGCCGAGGCCGGCCATGTAGACGTCGATGCCAATCTTGATGACGCTGGCCGAGGCGCCGGGCGTGACCATGACGCCGCCGGCGGCCTGGATGATAAAGGTCACGACGTCGGCCCAGACAAACATCTTGCTCATGCCGACGGCCTTGACCTTCCAGACGGTGTGGTCGGGCTCGTAGCAATACACGGTGCGCGCAAAGGTCATGTAGACGAAGCCGTTGATCCAGAGCGGGGCGAGCAGGAACAGCAGCGTGTAGGCCGTGGAATAGGCGGCGTTCTGCTGGTCGTGGGCGCCGATGGCGTGCAGGATGAAGGCAAGGGTTTCCCAGGAGGCGGCCATGATGATGACCCACGCATAGCGTTTCTTGTAGACGATGGCCTGGACGAGGTGGGTGAGGGTGAGGAGGCCGAAGATGACGGCGGTGGCGACGGCGGGGGCGAAGTCGGGGTTGAAGTTGTAGTAGGAGTTGCAGGCGTCGATGGGCACGTTGCCGTACTTGCCGGGGACGGCGGTTGTGCAGGAAGGCGATGCGGATGCGGATGTGGAGGAGGCCGACGATGCGACTGTTGGCGAAGGGGTGGCAGACATTGTGAAGATGGGAGGGGGGAGGACACGAGAAGTGAAAGGAAAGGAAAATAAGGGGAAAGGACAAGACGTTCAAGTGCAGCAGGGGTGTGATGAGACTGGTAAATGTGTTGAGTTGTGTTGAGTTGTGTTTGGTGATGTGCGAGTGTGAAGAGATGAGATATGGAACAGAAAAAGAAAAAAGGTGGATGTCAACAACGGTTTATATCCATCTTGCAGACTTTGGATTGTAGAGATTGACAGTGTCCATCAAGCCTTGAAAGTATTTCAACAGAAACAACCGTACGACCAAACGTCCATACGACAATACGACATGCATGGACAGTTTCTGTTTTCAATCTGCACAACGCGCCCGCCTCATTGGTTGGCCTGATCCTTTGTGATCCTTCAGACGGCCATGGCTTACACAGGGGCTCCCTTTGTCAGGCGAGATCGTCGTGTGGCTGCCCCTGCCGCTGGTCGCCAGGCAGACGAATAAACTTAATTTAGCAGCACTAAGCCCGCACCGGAACCATACTCCTCTAACATACAGTCGGGACGGAAAACGTTAATTTTACTGGGACCCCGGCCGCAGAATTCGGCAGCAGGCTTGAATCTGCTCCGTATCCGTGCACATAACTACGCTGGCGTCGATCGACAGTCTCACTCGCGCTTGTCTTGATGTGTAGTCGCTACTCGAACAGTGCCGTCTTTGACAGCCGCGATGGCCCTGCGTTTACTTGTACATGTACTGCACAGCGTGCCGATCGAGAGGGGCCCTGTACACCATGCGCGTTTATTGGCAGCCCAATGCTCTCCGTGTTTTGCTATTTTGGTGAGGCGGGCTTGTCAGGGCCAGCCGAGCCAAAATGGCGAGAGGATTTGGCTCCGAATTCGACTCCGAATTTGACTCCGAATTCGACTCCGGCCATTTGTCACTGGCTCATCTCGCCAGCAATGCCCAGCCCCCCACCCTTTCTGTGGACGGGCGTGTGTCAGGTCTACGTTGATGCGATTGTCTTGAAGAGTACGGCGTCTGGCAGAGAGGAGGAGGGAGAGGCGCGAGAGAGGCAAAAGGCTAGAATTCAATTGTTTGGCAGTGACGAACTCCATGGCCATGCAGCACTTTTTTTTTTCTTTGCCTCTTTCCAAGATGCTTGACCAGCCTCGGATGAGCAGTCAATGGACGCGCTCAACGCGCTCCTAATCCGATGCCCGAGTGTCGACTGCGTTGTTCCTGGAATGAGCAAAAGGGAAATGTGGAAATTGACGATCGACAATGCAACTACAATACTTAAAAATAAACAGGGCTGAAGACGGGAAAGACTGGAGCAGACTGGAACTGCGACAACAAGCGCAAGGCAGCAGAGTTTCAGAAACCGGAGAAGGGACCGTGAGACGAGTGGACGCAGAAAGGGAAAAGACAAGACGGAGAAGACGGTGTAAGGAGCCGCGGATGGGGCCATCCTTTTCAGGCAGCCAAATTATTAGTGCTATTCCGGGATGCCAAGCGTAGCGCTGCTGAACAAACCATGCAAAGCCATGGAGGATGGAAGCGCAGAAAAGGACAATGGAATGTGTAAAAAGATGAGACGAGGCTACCGCGTAAAGCGACAACAGCCGGGATTGGCTGAGACGAGTGAGACTTGAGAAAACAAAGTTGTGATCGATGCGAAACCTTATTTCCACAGCAGCCCTACGATGCAATTACAGGGGGAATTGGCGCTACCAAAGAACAAAGAATGGCCCTACAGCGCCGCAAGACAAGTGCGGCGCCAGCAGTCGTAGGGCCTCGTAAGGGCCTGAATGTTTGTCCGAGTGGGCTGAAGACCCTGTTGCAGTGGCTGAGCCAAAAATAGAACACTACCGCAAACGAGTTAGGCAGTCTGCCAGTCCATTCATCTCACAAAGAAATGCCAGCTTCGGTCTCGACAGCCGCAGCCCAATCGACTGTCAATGTTTGGATGATTTACAAACGTGCACGACACAATACGTCGTCTACATGGCCAAGGCTGTGGCTTGAGCCGTCGCAGCTCTTTTTGCCTTGCAGAATTCTTCGAAAAGAGATGCTCTCCCCTTTGCCTCAACCTTCTTTTACGTCTTCCTTGTCACGTCTTCTGTCTCACATGCTGTATCTTCTTTTTATTCGTATCTCTGTCAACTGCCGAAGCGGGTTCAGACTGGAATTAATCGAAAGGTAAAAAATGCGGTACGAATTGAAGGCAAGCCGATATAACAGACACAGACACCCACCCACCAACCCACTCTCCATCGACACCTCCAACCCTCTTACGACGATTCCGACTCGGGGGCTGATGCGGGCGCAGGCGCCGACGTCGGCTTCGCGGGTGCCACCGTTGTCTCGCTCGCCGGCGCGCAGCTGTACACCACGTGCGTGGACACGCCCGTCGGGACGACCGTCGCCGTCGACACAACGTACGTCGTGCGGTGGTACGTTGGTGTTGTCGGCGCGGCCGGCGCCGGTGCCGCTGTCTCGGACGACGTGGGGGCCGGCTTCGAGGGGGCCTCGGCGGCCTGCCGCTTGTGCGGCGCACCCGCCGGTCCGGCCAGGGTGCTCGCCGTCGGCTTCGCGCCCGGTGGGCCCGCCGGCACCGCCCGCTGCGCGCAGCTGATGAGGCTGGTGACCGTCGTCGTCGACGACCACGACGTCACGGTCGCGGCGCGCGTCACGGTGGCGTCAAACGGCAGCTGGATGCACGCGTACGACGTGACCGTCGCGACGGCCGTGTCGCTGACGACCGCCTGGGTGTAGGCCGTGTTGGTGAGGTGGACCGTCGTCGTCGAGACCACCACGGAACCAGCCGCAGGCGCAGACGTTGTCGCGGGCGGCGCAGCGGCCGAGGACGAGTTCTCCGCGGGCACATACACCGTCTCGGGTGCCGGGAGTATCTCCAGGTTCTCTTTCTTTGGAGCGGCGGTCGGGGCGGCCGCAGGCGCAGGCGCGGGAGCACCAGCACCAGCACCAGCACCAGCACCGCCACCGAAACCTCCGCCACCGAATCCACCGCCAAATCCACCACCAAATCCGCCGCCGAACCCGCCGCCGAACCCACCACCGCCGACGCTGTACGGGAAGCCGCCCACGCCAGGGCACGTAATCTGGGCCGCGGCCGTCGCCGTCGACGCATACACCGTCTTGGGGATCACCACGGTCGTCGTCGTGTCCACCGTGAAGGCGTACGCCAGCGTCGTGCTGCAGCCGTAGCGTGTGCGCAGATACGGCGTAGCCGCCGTCTCTGTTTTCACGGCGTAGACGGTGCGTGTGCGCGTGCGGACGGCCGGCGCACTCGTCGGTGCGACCGGTGTCGGCGTCACCAGCGGCGAGGATGGGCCCGACTCCGCCTGGCGCTTGTTCTTGTTGTGCGCGGCCGCCGACGCCGACGTCGTCACGACCACAGGCGGCGCGGCGGGCGACGTGGCCGCCGCCGTCGCGTACACGTACCCCGTGCAGTTGAGCGTCGCCTCGACAACCTGCGTCGATGTCCAGCGCGTGCGGACAATCGTGCTCGTCACCGTCACGACCTCCACGGACGGCGCCGCGGGCGCTGTCACGACGGCCGTTTCCGTGGTCGACGCGGCCGGGTCCTCGTCCGCGCGGCGCTGCATAGGGCCGGCCATGCTGCCCACGGCCAGGGCCAAGAGGCCAATGGCTTTGAGTGAAGTCATGTTGCAGTAGAGTGTAGACGCAAAAAAGGCAGACAGTGTAGAAGTCAGCGACAGTTGGCTGATGTAGATCCTGGTCAATACAGGCGTCGGATTCGACTACACTTGCCCAACAAGGAGACGAAATGTGCTTGGCAACCAACAAGGCGCCGGGTCACCACCCTTCATATAAGAAAGTTCAGACGGACATGCTTCGGGGCAGATAGGTTGACCAAGCTTTTTCTTCATTCTCCGCTTCCCGAGACAAAAACAGGAACAGGATGCAACAGGGAGCCAAAAAGCCAAAAATACCTCCCAATATACGACGTCCCGAAGACGCGACTAAGAATAGCTTCGGCTCTATATCCCGTGGCCCTATATTCCGTTTCCTCGACAGATGCCGTGATGTCGTCTAGTAAATGAATTGCAATCATCAGATTGAGGTAAAAAAAGCCGACCCACTGTCGGTCCCAGCCTTTACGGCGGTTATTCTCGCGGAGAAACAGACGGGAGATTATGGATACACGGCGTGAAAGTCTAGACGAGGCGGGGGATCTGTAGTTTATATTGACAGGTGAGAAGACAACACAAGCTTTCGGTTGTACCTGCAACTATAAGCAAAGCGAAGCGAGGTGGAGATGGAAACAAACGTGACAGGAAAGAGAGGGAAAAGAGAAAAATAATAAGAAAAAGACACAACCCGCTTATTGTCAATATAGTCTCTCACTCGTTGTCCGATTGTCAGATTGTGCAATACAAAAGGTACTATCGACGGCTCGCGATTTCCGATCAAATGAAGATGGTCGACCGATAGATACAAGTGCATGCCAAAAGACATGTTCCAGAAAACGTCTCACTCATGTCACGTTGTTGGATGCCGTAAATATAGCCGGTTGGATCAGGTCATAAATATGTCTGCCGTGCACGTTTTCCCCTCGTTTTACCCGGAGGGGAAGTGGTAAGTAATTGACGGGTTTAGGAAACTATTGACTTGGTGCTGTCCTTGTTTCGACAATCGTAGACTTTTGTTTGGCTCGTCTTGGGCATCAGAATATTGCTGCTCCATTATTCAATATTGACGGATGTATGGTTTTTATATATATACATTTTTGTTATCATTAGCGACTTCTGTCATTGTCGCTACTTTTAAAAGACGATAAAACGTAGAGCGAAGCTTCAATTAGCCACAAAATAGAAATAGAAATAATAGAAATAGAAATATTCGCCTGAAATGTACGGCCGCCTATGACGTGCATGTATCTTGTTCAGGTGAATACGAACTATTCTGTCAGAGTCATGTCATATCATTGGCAAGCTCTGTCACGTTACCTCGTGCCACACAAAAGGCTGCGATGAGTTTTGTCTTACTCAGGGGTACGCGCAGCAGATGCGTGCAGCGCCAGGAGGGCCAGCGGATTTGATGGAGGATATTGATATGCGTCATTAGGCAGTCTACGTAGGACAGAACCTGCCAGCTGCACAGTCTTATTTGTACTGCTGTAAGGTGACCTCATTCGTCAGACTCTTTGACTCCGTCTTTTAAGAAGTTCATACACTTTTTTTTGTACAAGTCGCAATTTTTCGTTTATTACCTGGAGAGAGATGGGGCGTGTGAACATTAAAAACAGACAAACCGATGCAAGGTGAAGAAGACGCCGAATTGGCCGCAGGCGAGGGAAGGAATACGAAGAAAGTAGGCGAAACACAAATGGACACGGTGCTTTGTCACCAGAGGTGACGGACAAAATCCTTTATTATTTGCTTTTTTTTAGACGAGGCTCATTCCTCTGCCTTCGCCTGTATGGCGAGGCAGGCTTGGCAGGCTCGTAATAAAAAGATGCAAAAGAAAAAAAGAAAGAGGAAAAGTGGCGGCCGTTCTTGGCGGAAGGCAAAAGCAATTGCGCTGTCTCGACAAGCACTTCTTAGGGGGGCTCAGGAGGACCATACGCGCCAAAGGCTCCTTGGGTACAAACGGGACCCGAGCGAAAAAATAATGACGAGTTTGTTTTTTCTACCTGCCCTCCTTTGTTCTTTTCGGCTTCAGGGGTCCAGTGACGTCATTGCCTCTCAACAAGAAATAATCCTTGCAAAAGCCCCCCTTTTTAAAGCCCCCCAAAAACTGCCCCCGCCAATCAACGCCCGCCAACCAGCAAATCGATCCACAGCACAAACCAACCCCACGCAATGTCTGTTCCACGGCGGCCGGCCGCATTCTGCATTTGCATACATTCGTAATTCGTATGCATGCTGCCTTTCACAAACGACCATCACGTTCACGGACCATTCTGTATTCCCATAGAACATGTTGGCGTGAAATGGCAATCCACACGGTCACACACACAATTTAGTCAGGGGTCACAGTCACGGCCGTCCTTCGTATAAATAAAACGTATTTTTGAAAGAGTCTCAAGATACGGCGTACTCCGTACAGGAGGGAGAGGAACCAACGAGAACGAGCGCAACGAGTGCTACGCATCAAGAAAACAGTCGGTAAGGGAATGAACAAAACGCACCGCAGCTCAACGCAGTCGTGTGAATGCAGTGCTATGCTGTAAGAGTCGCTAAAGTAACAACACCTAAAACGGCAAGGCAATTTTGAAGGAACTTGTAGTAAAAAGCAACGCCAACAGACGCTTGAACAAATCTCTCCTATTCCGACATGAGTGGCAAAGGTAACATCCGCGGGAGTGGCTGGGTATTCGGGTATCAGAAATGACGGCAAGGCTTCTGAGGCCGCCATCACTGGTCGTCATACCTGGTTGTCATCCGTAGCGAAAAATCGGTATATGGAACCGGAGCGCAATTGGGTCGACATCTTGCCGTCTTCATCAAGGTCGATTGCCTGCGTAATGATTGCTAAATTGCAAGTAAAAAAAGGAACCCTCCGCGTCCATAACCAAAACGTGTGGGTATAAAGTGTTCCGAATCGTATCATCCAGTAAGACTGAGAGAGGAAAGTTGGAAGATGACACGGGGGATAAAGACGGCTCGAGCGCATGTGTATCGTCTCTCGAGATGCTGCGAGGGAATGTGTTGTAATAAACCATGGATGGAATTTTGTGAAGTGGTCATGCCGCGTCGTTTTGACGTAAAGTCGACATGCAAAGAATTCCACAAAACACCTTGTAGAAATATGACGAACCCTAAAAGGAAAGACAATAAGGAAAGGCTGTAATATGAAGACATCAACGCAAAACGGGGACCGTTCCCCCAAAAAATCGCAATGGTAAAAGCCAAAAGTGTATCGAAGGCGCCGAGTAATGACCCAAAAAGACAAAAAAAAATTCGTATCGGTACATCGAGGCAAAGTACAGCAGTCCGAGCGGGCGATTCATGCCGGAGCAAACGATGGGCAGGCCGTGAGATTCGTCGACTTTGTAACGGGGTTCCCACGATACGCACAGCGATGGGTGGGAAGACGTGATACTGCGCAGGCGCAGGCGGAAAGCTGTGTTCGCAGTTGACGTCATTGCAGCCGGTGTGCCCAAGAGGGATGCAGAGCGGCCGCCACCGTAAGCTGGTGGAACCGTAGCCATTCTTCCGCCTGTGTGGAAGCAGTAAAGCGTTTGTCGTATTACCGCCGCCATATCGTATCGTCCAATGTGAAGGACCCTTGGCACCGGCTCGCCTTTCCTGCCGCCATCAACCTCCACTTCGTACTTGCTGCAAGCCGCCGGGACCTCGTGTCTGTCATTTCTTGCCGCGACCGCCTCCTGTTGACGTGATCTTGCTTGTCGTCATGAGGTCGCCAATGTATTTCTGGAGAAATTTGTTGTTGTTGTCGAGCTTGTCGTGTTCTTCCTTGACAGCCTGGATACGGTGGAAAATCATGAGCAGCGAGTCTTGGAGCATCTTTGCGTGCCTGTGTAGAGTGTCAGTGTCAGTCGTCTATTATACAAAGTCACAGGCAAAATGACGGTGTCGGTAGGCGGGTACGCACTTTCGGACTTCTGCGCGTGTTTGCCGGCCCAGCTGCTCGAGGTCTTCGCTCGTCCGCCGTGGACTCATTGCGCGCACGTCGCCGGGATCTAATCTCGTCTCGATTGGTCGTGACGCTTCTTCGGAGTCGCGGGGCACGATGATGGTACCGCTGCTCTTGCGGTTCGGCAACCGCGGTCTTGTTGGTACCGGAGCATGGATGGTGTTGGCGTGTGTAGTGTTGCCATCGGAGGAGGTAGATGAAGAGTCGCTGCGTTCGATCGCGGGTGCTGTCGGGCGCGACGCAGTTTGGGAATCGGTGCCCTGGGCCTCCTCTTCGGGTATCGTAATGTGCGAGGTGGGAGGCTGTTCATCGTCCATGTTGACGTGTATTTTGGAAATCGGTGGGAGTAGGTACAGGAAGAAATGTGAGGCGACGTTGTTCGTTGTTCGGAAGCGGCGACGAGCTCGCTGATTTCGGAACAGTGTGTTCAGTGTTGGTTAGTGGGTTGGTCAAGCGAATGTGGGCGGTGACGTGCTGTGAGGGAGTCGACGAAGAAAAACAAAGGGCGATGCGAAGAAGCTGAGATCAGGACGCGAGGACAAGAACGAAGAAAAGAGAAATGTATCGAAGAAGTAGCTGAAGAAAGGAACCAAATGGGACAGAGATGGGAGAGCAAAATCAACAGGCTAGGGAGGAAAAACAAGAGGATGGGGGATTAAAAAAAGAGGGAGAAACAGCGTAGAAATTGATGGGCGTCGTGGGCCTGAAACAGAGAAAACAGGGTCCAGCGATTTCGTCAGCTGCCGAGTGCCAGGCGTTGGGTTCGCCACCACCAAACAGGAAACACGCTCACGCACGGGAAGTGGTGGACAGGGAAAACGTGGAAATAGATGACAAAGGAGGCGAGACGAGTATTTGACGCGTGGTACGTGGAAATCTGAAGCACAACAGTTGCAAAAGGCAGCGAGTTCACCAAAAAAGAAAGCTGAACCTTGAAAAAAGAAGGCACGAAGGAATACCGACGGAAACGAAGCTGCTCGGCTGGACAGTGCGACGTTTTGGCGATCAGAACCTCTCTTTCTACGGCGCCAAACGTAGTAGCAGTGTTTGGTCGCTGTGGTGTTGAATTCTGAGGAGTTTGCTGGCCCGCTGGGGTTTGGGTAGTCTGCGGGACAATGTCACTGGCAGGGTCCACTAGTGCTGCAGGGTCATCGTAAGGTCAAGCGCCAGACTCAGTGTGTCAGTGCAGTGTCTCTGTGGGAGGATGGCTTCTGTGGGTTCGCTGGCACTGGCTGAGCTTGAATTCTCCGTTGACTGCAAAATGACGCCAGACTAGCCGCTATTATCGGTGGGGCGGCGGAGCGTGTCAGGTGGGTGTCTTGTTATTGTTAGGGTGGAATCTCAAGGCGGGAGGGTCACCGAGCCGGTTTTTTGGGGTTGCTGGCTTGCGACACAGGCCGCAGTGAACGACGATTGGATTGCCACCAAAACGGACGTGGGATGAGGCAGACAGGCTGCCGACAGCATGCAGGTGACTTCCGGGAGAGAATCTGTGGCTTTTCGTAGTGGTGCCTGTCAACAAGCACTGTATATACCATACATCGTAGAGCCAAGTATCTTGCAGTCGCGACAAAAAAGGGGGAGGTGTGGACCCTCTTGTCGACAACAAATCAAGTGTGTGGGTTGCTTGTGGAGAGTAGAAAAATGACGGTGTTGCTCACGACAATGGAGACATACACCAAAGGAGACCCTTGCTCCTTGGACGACCGACTGCAGGCCTGTTCCCTGTCAGGCGGCTCTGGTTCTGCTTTGTAGTCGTTTTGTGCGTTTTCGAGGGTCGAATGCAGACCTGGTCGTCCAGTCTTCTTGGATGTCCCGTCGTCTTTTCTTGTTCCCGCTTGATTTGACCCTCGTCTTTTGCCGTGGGTTGGCCAGCCGAGCCTGCCGATCCTGTTTCCTTCTGTTCACCGTGTCCGTCTCGTACACTCAACTGTTGCGTTTCGGTGCTACCAGGCCTCAGGCGTGACGATCGACCACTCTCCTTAACCTCGCCTGGGCCTCTCCTGGACGGCGCGAATGTTGGAAGCCCTTGAAGCCGTTGCAGGTCGCGTAGCAAACGGATACTACTGTGGCAGTGTGGTAGGGGGTCGGAGTGTCAGAGGCAGAGAGGTAAACCGTTGCAAGCTGTCGTGACGGCTCGCACCCGCAAGCCACTCGATGGACAAGGAACGTCGGTTAGGCAGGCTCGGCAGGTATGGGACAGAAGGCGTGCCTTTGTCAGATGCTCCGTATTGTGTACTTTTTACATTGTTAAGAATGTGGGCGCCGAGGCCAGGAGCAACATCAGACAGGTCGTGTGGTAAGTACACATACCCCTAATGTGGGTAAGGCAAAGAGGCAAGAATGGCATCAGGAAAAGGGAAGGAGCACTGTGGGCCACATATGAGGTTCGGAGCCTCCATAGTCGTGGCGGTGGACGAGGAAAGCGCACTTAACCGGCGCGGCCACAGAGGGTGGGAGGGGAGAGGGGGGGCTGCTCGTCGGGGTGCAGACTTCACGATTTCTGGAAAGAGCTTATTTTGCCATCCAAGGAAGGAGCAACTATCGTAATTCTCGTCATTAGGAAGGAGAGAATGGGGTCGCCTGTGGGTAGGCGAAGAACAACGGCTCAACCGCGCTAAAGCCGATCGCAATCTGTTCAAGGATCTGGGGAATTGTGAGCCGACAGCGCGTGGTTTGTTATGAAGTATTTTCAGGGACCTAAGTTCCTAGGGGCCCTGGGGCCATTGCGACTCCCGTTGTCCAGTCCAACTGCCTACTAACGGACCGGATTCGATGGTGAGCCTTGTCCAGACGACGAACACTGGAAAGGAGTAGGGCAACACTGGGCAAGTGCAACTGACATGCGACTTGCATGTCTCACCGCACTGTCCATACACGGTGTACGAACTAGGAAACTGTTGTGTTGACATAAGCGGGGAAGCCTCCACCGGTGGGTGCTGTGGCCCGCTCCTGCAGTCGCCGGCCGCCCAAAAAGAGATCGGCGCAAATCAAGCGACGCCACTGGATGGGAATCTTGGGAGGGGGAAGATCCGTGGCCAAGTTTTTCCCTGCTTTTCAACTCAACCAAGGAGAGCGAAATAAGAATAGAGAATGTCGAAATTACACAGTAAAAGACAAAAGGCAAAAGGGACGATGCCGGGCAGAGGCAGCCGTAGAGTGGCTCAGTGGGCAGGAGTGTCTTTTTTTTTTTTGTCAACATTGCCAAATTGGCCGGTCACGGCATCGTTCCTTCTTGTCTTGCTGTGGTTGCTCGCGCAAGGAGATTACAACTCGTCTTTACGAGTCCGCGGCGAGAAGGAGCGAACAACACGAGGAATTTTCACGCAACTGCAGCGAGATGATATACTACTGGCTTCAGAGGAAGGAGCGCCCAACATTCCATGGCAGACGACAAAAGAGACAAAAAAAGAAAACGAAAGTCGGGACCTGCTTCTTCCGTCACCATTCCTTTTCAGTCTCACGGAACATGATCCCTGTACGCCTTCTCGAAAATGCCCTTCATGTGGGGTTGTCGTCTTCTCGACGGAGAATTCAGTCAGTCTGCCAATGTTCTGTTCTTTTCTGACTCTGCCTCTCTGCGCAACACTCCCATCCCTGTCCCGTCGAGTTTCTGTTGTCTTACTATTACGGCTACTTTGTGCATGATATCGTTACTTTATGCACTATCTCGAAGAAGCAGTACGACGTACGTAGTGCAGGTTCGGAGTGTGCATGCCGTACTCTTCTCCGACAAATCCTTTACGTACACTGGTCGTCCGGATGACGACCGTCAACGGCAAGGCAGCAAAGCCTCCGAGCCGTGCACTTTGAGGGTGGCTCTGGAACATGACAAGATGACGCATTCAGAAGCACGCAGGCAATATCTCCCTCCGACTGCCACATCCTTTCTTACCCCCCACACAATGCCGGAGCCCGCACATCTGAACCCATGATGTTTATTTTTAAAACTCCGCGTTGGGAATACCCTCATTTTCCTCTCATTCGTTTGCCTTCTTCACGGCGAGCTGATCTTGAAACAGAGGAGAAACAAGACGGAGACAATACGAGAAAAACAGGAGTTGAGTATTGGCTTGAAAGGGGAGCCGCGGGAGCCTATGGCACTTTTGTTTGACAGGACTGGCGCCAACTTTAGTTCACAAGCCCGCCTGGTTATTTGACCTGGTCCACCGTTGACACAGAAGACGAAAGAAGACGAAAAACTAGTACAGAAGTACCGGCAATGCAACATAGCAGTATGGCATAGACGATGAAACAAAACAAACGAACAAGCCTTCTTGCCCACAAGCCAGTGTGCCTTACCCTTGTCCCTATGGTGTCATGATCGTCACTGCTGGCTCGCCCACAGTGCGAGCTTGCCAAGACGCGCACGCGTGCACTTGGGTCTGGCATCTGCGACGTCAGGCCTGCTCCATCTGGCCAAAATAAAGCGCACTCACAAACCGTTTTAGCACTTTAACAGAGCAAGGTATCCTCATTGTAACACTCTTAACAGTGTAAGGAACCCCACTAAATAGCTTTGCGAGTACGCTTTTTTTCGTCCAGGGGGAGGCCTGGTACAGGACTGGTTTACAGGACTGGTTTACAGTCGCCTCTCACGAGACGAAGCGTCCACACCGCAGTACCCTCGGGCAGTTGATCGGCATGTTCCAGCGGCACAGCAAACCACCACTGTCTTCCAGTTGGCTGACTGGCTTCCTCCTTGCTCCGGGTTCTGCAGCCGGGCACCGGGCCTCGTTTTCCAAACACAAGAAACAGGTTTCCTGTGCACACCTTTACACAGTATATTATTAATTCTTCTTCTGTTCCGTTCCTCGGTCCCTCACCCTCGAGTCACAATCATCGTCATTGTGTTATTACCGCTGTGTTGCCAGGGCCTTCACCTGCTCCTCTGTAGGTTCATCCATTTTGCGGTGTGGCAGTCACACCCCCATCGTCCTGACCGAGGAGGAATAACACATTGTCTCTGGTTGGGTATCGCCCGCCTCTTGCACTTTAATGATTCTTGGTTCTTTGCTTTGATTTGTCTTGGTTCCTGTCGGCCACGTTTGACGTTGAAAAGCTTGGCAGCTTCTTCTGACCGACCATCCTGACCTTGGTTGTCCCTTTATTTGTCTCTGTATGCACGATCCAAGCATTTTCAAAGGGCCCGGGGGTTCCATTCGGTTCGATGAAGCAATGGCGCAACTGCCGAGAACGATGTTCACACAGGCGATACGGGCACTCTAACAACATACACGCCGAGACGTCCATTACTTTGTGCAAAGCTGCGCAAGCCGTGTAGAAGCTTACCTACGTATAACAGTAAAAAGAAGGCGAGAAAAAAAAATAAAAATAAAACGTCGGTCCCTATGATTGGCTGTGCGATTTTCGTTCCCGGCGACGGGCATGTTTGGGCGTTTGGCTTGCTCCGCACCCCTTTATCGGGAACGTAATTCTGACGTGCTTGCCGATGGTGAGGGTGAGTGTACCAAATGACTAACCATAAGACGTATTTCTGTACCCAGCGTCCGTATTTACCATATATAGCTTATATTTTTCACGTGTATCAAAAGACCTCGGGCATCAGCACCAACATGTGCAGAATGAGTATACAGCCTCTCGAAAGTATCATGACTTTGTCACTGATCGTGGACATTTAAATGCATGTATTAGCATATTTGTCTGCAGTGGGAGTACGACAAGCGAAGAAAACACTGAAGAATAGCCGCGTCTACTTGGACTTGTGAGGATTTGCTAACAGCAGCGCCAAAAGTGTTGTTCATAACAACACACTTGCCATCAAGTTTGATGTACAAACCAGGAATGTTTAAAAAAAAAACGTTTTTAAAACCAGAAGCAGATCACTACAGCTTTGACAATACCTAATTTGTGAGTTTGAAATCAAAGAAGGCCGTTGTCAAGCTCGTACCACCAAAGTGAACCTTAATTACCGCTGGTTTACGTAGGGTATAGCATTCACTTTATCGAGAACAGGTACCTCAACAGGCTCCTGTTGAAGAACATTGACAGCTGCCTTGCGTTAGTTTGTGTCGTTCGCTGGTTTCCCAGTGGCAATGTTTCCTTCCTTTTCAATGTATCAGAATCGTGATTTGCATCGCAACATCCTCGATGCAGTGATATACCGTCCATTAGGGCCCATTGGCAATATACAAACTATGTGCAGCGCATCAAATATATGACGTAATGACTTATACCCGAAGGACATGCTACTATGAAAGACGCGAGCCCCGGCCGGGTGTCCGACTCCTCCACACGGGCGTACCGTTCGAACCCGGTGTCGCAGATTTGGACTCCTGGCTTCGGCGTGACAGGCATCAGACGCGCATGCTATGGCCGTCTTGGTCTTCGCGGGTACTTGTCAAGCTGTTGTGACTTTGCCCGCGGTGAAGAGGAGTCGACTGATTGGGAAACTGTCACGGCCCTAGTGGAGAGTATATCCGGCAATTCACTTCTGCCCTGTGATGAATGAGCGGCAGACGGACCGAGAAAACCGGTCTGGCCGTTGTCACTGGCATTGTCGATCTCAGCGGTCCTGACGCCGGCAGTAAACTGTTTGCAGACAATCGATTTGAACATCCTATCACAACATGGTATTAAGGCGACGAATTGTGGAAAACTAGCAAACCAGCAAGAGACGTGGCATACCGAGGCAAAATAGAAAACAGAAAAAATAAACCATTTTGCGACAGCCGCCACACATTTTGCTTTAATCAAGGGACACCGCAAGAGCCGAGAGGTACAATACCAGGCCAGACGTGTGATGCCCGGTGCTCGACCGCGCGACAACTTGATGGCTGTGTACCAACCCACGGTGCCGGATGAGTCGTCATGGGCCCAAAGGAGCAGACAAAGATATGACAAATGGTTTGAAGAAGACACGGGACCAGCAGTGGAAGGTGAAAGTGCGAACGGCTCTTGATCGCCAGCGAACGAGAACGGTACAGCAGAGGCAGTCTCCATGATTTCGACCAGCAGTAACATTGGGAAGGATAGATGGCGACACCGATGTTGTCGCCTGCATGGGCAGTGGTTGGTCCGGACGGGTGATGTAGTCTTTTGCTTTCTCTTTCTATTTTATAATGTGCGGTTCGTTCCCTTTATAGCACGTAATTTTGCCATCGCTTCGTCGCAGTTTGCAACATATGCCTTGAAGAGACCATACGGTCTACACCTTAATCGACAGGAATGCCTGCATTCGGATTCATGGCAAGATGGTACAGCAACGGGACTTGCCTGGCGCCGGGCGTATCTACTCTACGTTACACCGGTCCGATCTAGCCGTCATCATGTGTCATGCTGCCGGTCGTTATTGATGCTAACCAATGCCGCTGCTTACCTGGGTATAATCGAACGTTAAGAAAACACAGGGAGGCGCATTGCGCCCAAATAATTTCTCAGTTGTGCTTCTGATGCATATGATTGGGCCTGGCCCTGGGCATTCCTCTGTACATGAAAGACTTGGGCCACATTTGGTCACAATTCTCAACGGCATATTTTCTTTGCCTCGCTTCTGAGGACAGGGCTGTCAATATTGTATTGGTTGTCTTATCTCTGAACCGGCCCGCCCTCTCGAATGGCTAAAAATGGCCCATCCCTGTAATGCCACGTTCCTGCCCCTTCTCGGAGCTGAATATGCTACCTAGTTAGCGCTCGGCCGAGCAGTAGTGGCCGCCAATATACCACAACGGTACAGATTATTCGGGATATCGATCAATAGTTTCTGTCAGGGAAGAGTGGATTCATGGGACAGTTGTGCCGCAGACGACGAATGATTCTCGTCAATTGCA
This sequence comes from Sporothrix schenckii 1099-18, assembly GCF_000961545.1. Lineage (NCBI taxonomy): Eukaryota > Fungi > Ascomycota > Sordariomycetes > Ophiostomatales > Ophiostomataceae > Sporothrix > Sporothrix schenckii. The sequence continues at coordinate 4,741,528 of NW_015971148.1, forward strand.
GCCACTCTGCGCCCCCAACCCAGTTAAGGGGAAAGCCCAACAGCCGCAAAATATTGGCCGAGCCGACGCCTATCGGCAGTGAACAACGACGCGCTGGATTCTCATATCCCAGAAAGCATATACGAAATGCATGGCGTTTGCTAGAGGGCGAGAAAGGACGTGGGTGTGCATAGGGAGAGGGAGAAACGTGGAAATGAGGACATGAGGTAGGAAATGAAACGACTGTGCTGCTCACTCGACTTTTTTTCCGTCATTGTGTGCTCTACTGTCCAACTCTTTCTTCCGTCTTTTCATTTTTAAGGGACAGGGGCCTCTGAAAATACCACGCGAAGACACTCTCGATGGAGACGGTCGACGCAGTCACGGCACAGATTGCCCTCGGGACCAGCTGGGCCTACGACTTCGTCCGAACCCACGCCTCTTCCTTCTCCTACCAGCGCCTCGCACAAGACTCGCCGCCGTCGCCATCAGACAGCGTACAACGCGAGAGTTATGCAGCCAGAAGCCGGAAGGAGAAGCCATTCCTCCGCCTGGCAACACCTAGCCGCCGATGGCTTGCGCTGACGTCGATGGCCGTGGCCTTGCTGCTAATGTGCTGGGCCACGGGCGTCTTTGTGGGACGAAAGCTGCACACGGATCCGTTTGCCGAAGCACGACGCCGGCTGACAAAGGACGAATACATTGATGCCGTGATGCGGAACCCGGTCGAGGGGCTTGTCGACGTCGCACCCATTCAGAACCGGTGCCGGATGGTGGTCCAAAAGCCCGGGCTGGTGTGGCACTGCGATTACACCCAGGGTGGTCTGGGAAACTTGGGCAACTTTTGGGTCGGGTGCATGTTGTTTGGCATTGAATCGGGAGGTGAGTACGAGAATACGGGGAGGGTGGGTGGATTGTGGTACGGGCACAAAATTTTGCTTTTTGTTGCAAAATACTGACCTGACAGCCACGACAATTGTCCTCCCTCGGGTCGGCATGCGCGACGACAACAACCTCATCAACAACGGCAACCGGGGCAACACCACCGACATGTCCTTGCTGTACGACCTGGACTACTTTATGGAGACGTGGCGGGAGGCCTGCCCGCAAGTCCGCGTCGTCCACTCGGCCGACGAGGTGCCCAACCTCGAGGGCGGCCGCGCCCTGACACCGCACCAGATTCCCGGTCTTGAAATTGTGCGTCTGACCGTCGTCGACATTGGCTCCTGGCGCGTCCTGTTTGAGGACTGGCTGGCGAGGCACACAAAGCCCGAGGACCTGGCGGCCCTGTCGCCGGACAAGCCGCTGCGCGTGCTCGGCAAGGGCCTGTTGTTTGCGTGGCACCGCGCGTCCATGGACCAGCAGTTTGCCTTTGCCTTTACGCGCATGTTCCGCTTCAAGCCGAGCCTGCGGCGTCTGGGGGCCGCGGCGCTCTGGGGCCTGGAGCAAAAGACGGGCCAGCCGATCGTCTCGGAAGCCATTCTGTTCCCGGACCTGTACGCCGACATCTACGGGCCACCCATCCGCCAGCCCCTATTCACGCCAACGCGCCCTCCGCCACAGCGAGCCAACGTCTCGCTCATCAACCACCTCGAACCCGGCCGCGTCCTGCCCCACTCGTTCATGGGCGCCCACCTGCGCGCCGACAGCGACGCCGCCAAGATGCACTGGCCGGGTTACGACGCCCAGGCGCCGGTCTACCTCCACGAGGCCGTCCAGCGCAATCTGACCACCATCTATCTGGCCGCCGGCACGCCCGCGTCCGTCGCCAAATTCAAGGCCGACGCCGCCCCCCACAACCTGACGGTCTACACCAAGGAAGATGTGCTGGCCGACGACGACGATGTGGCCGCCTACCAGACGCTGACCTGGGACGGCCATGCTGTCATCGACTTCCAGGTCTTGCTGTATTCCAGCTACTTCACCGGCTTCGGTCAGAGCACCTTCAGCATGACCTTGGCGCTGCGGCGGTCGTCCATGCCCGATGCGGGGCCGAACCAGGTTAATCCATGGCGGCCGTTTACCAATGCGAGCTTTGAGATGCACCGGGACAATCTGTCGAGCGTCATTTGCGGCCTGCACGGCCAGACAATGGACATGATGTGGCCATAGAGGATGCAGTGATTTGGGGAAAGGAGGGGCCATTTGGGACACGGCGTTTACGTTTATGCGTTGCAATTGTGTTTTATTATTACTTTATCGTGTACACGGAGCTTCTTGCATATGGACTCTCACGGCTATCAAAAAGGTAGCGCTGGCACTCTTTCGGCACAATGTAAGTTCGAAACGTGAACATTGCTGCGTACTCTGAACATGCGATACGAAGACCGGCAAAAGATATACAGGGATAAACATGCTAGAAAAGAACTTCCCCCTTTCTGAAAAAGCACGAGAAGGCTGCCTATTTATGTTTTGTGCTGTTTGGAGGAAGCATTTCCTAACGCTGAAGGCCCTTCCTTTTCCGCCCCCAACTTGTCGTTCCTCGATATTGCCTCGATGTGCAGGTATGGCCCGCGACGCAACTCACATTCTCACCTGATTCCCGCCGCGGCTGGCTGCTGCCTGTTGCAGAGCCGCATCAATTATACAGTCCAAGTCCCATCACCGTCCACTGGGCGCTGGTAGTCGTTGCTGTGCGTGGGGTCATCGAGTAACAGCGTAAAGTGGCACTGCAGTGGGCGGCCCAATTCACGTATCATCGTTGCGTGACAAAATAGAGCATCGGATTCCTTGGACGGGGCATGTAACGCTGTCGAAAATCCTTATTAACAACACCCCAACGGTCGCAACTGGCAGATCTCGTCCTGCTCCATGAAACCATCCGCAGGTATCTGTTGCTGGAGGTACCAAAAATATAACATAAAGCAGTGTAGCTATAGTAGTTGATAGATGGTTGTTAATTCTTCTTCTATCTACTAACTAAAGCGACTGGTCCTTAGGCACAAAGTCGGTTGTCAGTTGACATCTAGCTAACAGGTCAGTTGGCAAAACAGGCCAAGTCAGGGCTAAGACTATGGATCCTGTCACGGAAGTTATGACCTTTACAGTAGATTGAAGATGATTGAATCTTCTTCTATCTGCTAGCTAAAGCACCGCGTGACTGGATGCAAATAAAAGACGACAGTGTGACCTGCTGATGATACCTTGTTGTGGCCGAGATACGACGTTGAAGAATTTCTGTAGCCATTGTCCTGTTCGCAATTCTTTCATCTGATTTAAGGTTGGCTTGGTGTTCAGCTAGGCGAGCTTTTCGCTTTTCGCTATAACTTCTAGTTGTGGCCACAGTCATCTTGAAGTAAAACGAGAAAGCTCGTATCGTGTTATTGTGAGGTAATGGTATAAATGAAAGGGAGTAAACGGGGGGACAACTCATCACGTGTCAATATCTTCCACAGGGATATTGACACGTGATGTACTCGCTGACTGATGTCTGATACTGTTTCACATCTCCACGTTCCAACAGCATATCTTCACAATCGTCTGTTCGTTCGTGATCATGTGTGAATATTTGTTGGTACAACATGATGATGAGAGGCGTTCCTTGTTTTATCTGCTCACGGTTATGTTGCCGGCGCTGTCGCACTCCTGATGTCTGGTCGAATATGCAAGCGACCGCATTTTGTGTCCCGGGTCCGTTGGGGATGGAATTGGATGTAGTGATGGGAACAGTGCTCGCAACATGGGAATGCTGCAGGCCGGGGCCGCCAGCGGGCCGGAGCCCGAAAATGCTGCTCTGAAGCAGCGGTAGCAGGGGAGCGATGCCAGATCGCTGGGCACTATGATGGCCCCAGCGACATCCTGGGCCAGGGGAGCGGGAGTCGCAGCGGCAGGGGCGACAGGCGCGCCAACCGCGCCCAGGTCGTCGTCGTCGACGCCGCCGCCGTGCGGCGGCGAGGGAGCCGCCAGGTGGTGAGGGCCGGGGGGACTGGGCACATGCAATATTTCTCTTCTCTCAACGAACGCGCCTTGGAAGATGCCGATGGTGACAAGGCTCCTGGAGCGGTTTATATTGACTTGACCGGCTTTACAGTCGTCTGTGAGCTGCCCATGCTTGGTGATAAGAGCACGCCATTTCTGAAAAAAGTGCATTTTGATCGTCCTCCGATCGACAGGAAACTGACAGGAAACTGACAAAAGGAGATCCTGGGGTTGAACTTGGCCTGGCATAGTGCAGACAGTCCTGGCTTGGCGCCCAAGACAAAGACCTGATAGATATGGCGCCCACATTAAGGAATGCCCACATGCCCGCTCTGGTCGAACCGGTGTCAGAGTCGAAATTCTCGGAAGATGTGGAGAGGTGGACGACTTGAGTGGTTGGGTCGTCATCGGAAGTTAACATCATGTTGAGCTGCTACTATATCAAGTCCGTCCACGATCAAATCATGGCAAGTCACTTGTGCATGAGGCGGATGGCCGCTGCCACTGTTGTGAATGGTGCCAGTCATGTTTCCAAGGAAGGCATTGTTTCTTCATTGCAAATCTGTCTCTTGGCCGACAGCGGATGGGTACAGCTGTTGAAATACTTTAAAATTAAAAGACCGACGAAGCTGTGAATAGCACCGACTGACACTCTAACTTCATCGATGTGAGCGGACCGTAACGGAAGTGTGTGACCTGGCGGTACTTCTCGTCCAAACGTTTCTATCCCCAATATAGAAGTCGATGCTTTCCGTGACGGGCCACAATGTTGTGACGATGGATTTCAACAGGAGGCCGGCAAGATGAGCTAGGCCTATGGATGTTGCCACCATTTGGTAACAAGACATCGGAGTGGTGGGTAGGCTGAACACAGAACTTGCATGACCAGGCACACGCTCATGGAGGAGTTCATGAGTTTGACCTCTTTGATGCCACGAACTGGTCTACTCAGGATCACTGGACCTGCATGATGTTTGACATTGAAAAAGCCGATGGCTAACTTGTGAGTGGCGGATGGCGTGACAATGCGAGTACGTCTTTCAATTTGAACATAATCTCTACGATGGTTGTAATTCTGGTATATGTCATCCGTTTTGCCGATTTGTTCTGGCTCCAGAAACTATATCGTGAATGTATTCTGAAGCCATGGCTGGACTGGCGAAGCACCGTGGCTTTGTCGACTCGTGGCCCTTCGTTTAACGAACAGCATTCCCTCTGCGTAGAATGCGGCGCCGTCCGTATCAACGGTAAACTGCAACATTCCAGATGATGCTATCCAGTACTGAAGATGAAATACTACTCCGCAGTCCGTATACGGTTTCTTGGGAATGCAGAGGACTGCTTGCTCTTCTTTAACAGAACGCAGGAAAAGGGCGTGGACTGCCATCCAGGTTGGACACCACGCTTTCAGAAAAGACCCGGGCATCTTGCAGGCGTGCTTTGATGCAATGTCCTTTGAGGGCCCATGCCAAGGGCAGGCATCGGCTGGGGACTGCAGGCACCGTAGGATGCGGCGTCAGGGAATGGCCCCTTCGCTTTACATTTGATTGGCGTTGCTGGCGTGGCTGGCGCGTCGGCGTTATCGGAGGTCTGGCGACGGCCGTGGATGTCCATATCATCAGCTCGGACGACCATGTCATCGTGAGATATATTTCTGGGGATGGAAAGAACAGAACACATAGGTGAAGAAATGCCTGCCCATTGTTAACATCCGACTTCTTCGTTCTGGATAAGATGTCTCCAGCTTCGTGGCGTATCTGGCTAGTATTCCCAGACATGGAGACAGGAAGCTCATAGTCGCCCGGAGACCTTGTATCGGGCTGACGTACGTGCGCGACACAAGTACACAAGAGCATTTAGCAAATGGTCACTGGTCGTGTCTAGACCGTAGTACGAGACGACGTCCGCAGACCAGGTCCGTCGGACCGTTGCCAACATACCTTGTCGGCGCGGCCAGGCCCGTCGGCCATAGTATAAAAAGACGCCATTTATCGGCGTATGGGTCTGCCTGTTCCGTTGTCTTCAAAGCGAGGACTGATGTCTTCAAAGCGAGGACTAATTTCCGCAAATCTTGGTACCAGTTTTGTTCACAAAGAAGGGCGTCAAAGTGGGCCATCCACCTGTCGCAGTTGGTGTTCAGCCATAACAACTCGTCACGGACCATTTCGTACCGACCTATCCCATCGTCGACGTGTCCGGCCTCTAAAAAAGCCTATAGCTCCGCCGTAGACGCCGGCTCCCACGACAAGACGTCTATGGTTGTAGTGACCTGGCTGCGTACGACGGCCGCGCTCGTTTGCATCTCGCGTCCGACGGATACGACTACTTGAAGATGAGTTTGTGTGTCTCGTTTGACCGGGCGTTTTGTTTTTACGTACCTGGGGTCGCGTCTATCTGGGGCGCGGCGTCGCCCGCGGAGTACAGCAGGGCGGGCACGAGCCCGCTGACCCGCCTCCGACACCGTCACCTGGCTGGTGTAGGGAGGAGTGGGCGAGCCATGGAGTGAGCCGACGGCAGGCCGGCCAGGCGTGGAGGGAGGCATGGTGATTGTGATGAGTTGAAAAGCGACTACCTTGCGAGTAGACTGTGAAAACGGTCGAGTTGCAGGAGGCGCTTGTGAGGGATGGGAAGAAAACAAGCTGTACTTTTGAAAACAACTACCTATGTTGGGTTTCTTGATGTCCGACTGTATCGCAGACAACGAGGGCATCACTGGCATGAAATCACCGCAGCAGATGTTTCACGCTGACATTGTGACAGGTGGCCAGGTGTGCAACATTAAGTGAGTGGACGTTCAGTCAGAGGCCGTTCGTACCGAGCTCCATGGGACAGGGGGGCATATCTGCATACAATTCATTCTTTGCCCTCATCTTGGGTAACAGTTTGTTAGTTGCTTTGATGGACGTAGCCAGCATCTCAATTTCCCCCCTTTAGTTCCGCGCAAAATCAACGCAGGAAATTGTCATGCTCCATAGTAGAATGGCTCTCATCATAGGGTCTTGGTATGATTTGATAGTTTGTCCTTGTTGTATGAACCGTAATGGGAGATGACTTTCACTGCCTCCCAGGTAACGCCGGCAATAATTTCATACTTCCTCCGGATAAGTGGGGTTAACGAGGTACGACAGCACCGCCGATATGGCCGTTATCATGCGGTCCGTGGACATTTGTGTCAAATTTGGCACCAGTGCAACCATTGCGAGTATGGACATCATCACTGCATAAGGTGCAATTGCCTTGGCTGTCTTGGTCTTTGCTCTCGTCTGCTGGTCCAATAGTCTCCCTGCGGCGGCACCAACAGCATGTCGTCCCAAGTTTCAGAGCCGCTTTCGATATCTCGACAGAGTATCTGAAATCCTGATTGTATTTATTTCCAAAGCAGGACACACTCGGGTTATTAAAGTTCCGTCTGTTCCTCGGTGTTGTTTCTTCTCATGTGTATGCCTCGCTATCTTCGTTCCGTCTTTTCAAAGCCATGCCGGGGCGAACACCTCGACGTCGTGGACGTTTGGCCAATACTCGCAACCAGTATTCCAAATCATGTCGGCAGCTGTTCATAGCGTCTTGGGTTCCGCTTACCGATAACGCTTCGCACAGTGGCCAACTCCAGATCGAGAAAACTGGTGCTGGAGAGGTTTCCATTCCACCATGGTGTTGAATGTGGTGGTTGTGGGCGCTTTCATAAGACAGAAAAGAGCACATAGCCGGCGTCATCATTTTACTTTGCTATCTTTGCTGATCAATAGTGACCGCCGTACAACCATACTTTCGACGGTAGAGCCAACTTATTCTCTGTGACCAGACAAAATGGTGGCGGGGACAATACTTGACATTGTGGTCAGCAGACACACATGGCTGTTGACGTCACTGTCACATATCTCTGACTCCGGGTGCTTGCTTCATGTCAGTCCCGATTGGGCGAGTTTCTGCTCTGCACTGGATTATGTCTGCCGATAAACTTCATTACAGGTCGTTGACAAACATGCTGCATTTCTCCATGGGTAACTGAGGACGTGTGGGCCATAGTTGAGATATGTCCATGCAATTGGTCCCGTGTCATGTACCGAGTCTTGTTTTTCTGGGGACGAGCCCGTTGTACGGTGTACCGTGACTGGTACGCGAGGACGGCCGGGCCTGGGTGGCGAATGCGGCAATGTGGCCTTGGAAGCGCATCGTCACAGTCGTACGAGATGTGTCTCGTAGATTACTCCAGGACTCAAAGGAGGCCGTGGTGTGCTGAGAGAGCCGTGAGCCGGCCTGCGTACCCGGTTGTTGTGCCATGAAACTTGAGAGTGGTGTGGCACTGGCTGGCATGGCCGCGGGAGTTGTCTGGAGGTCGTCGAGAAGATTTTGGACGTCCAAAACATTCTCTTGTAGGGTTTGGACCATGGCATGGATGCCTGACATATCCCGTGCCATGCGAAGTAGTGCTACGGTGTTACTGGTCGCCTGATCGGACAAGGCCGGGAGTATTTGTTGGATCGGGTTTGTTGTTTCTTGTCGCTGGCCTCGATGAGTCTGTGCCGATGGCTCAGTTCGTCGACGAAAACTGCCGACACTTGGTTCCACATGAAGCCTGTAAAGGTGACGCCGTGTCTCTCTTCCACAGTGCCCTTGTCGATACGATGCATCTGCATCATGAATTGGAACAGGACGTGACGTCAAGTCGGAGTTTGCAAAGAATCTGGCCCTGTTCTCTGCGAGTGGACGGAAGGAACAACAATTTTGAGCCCTGTTTCATTGCGTAAATGGTAGCCCTGTTGTTTGCAGTCTCCTGTTCAACGTCTGTGAGAGGTGTTGCGAGTGCCCGAATACTACGTTTGCGTTTCCCAGGTAAATATGCTGCCATCTAACGACGCATTGTCTCACACCTCCCGGCACCCTCCTGGGTCATCTGACGACTTGGATATACTCATGAGGTCATGATTTTGTCGGATAGCACCAGCTGGGGTCGGCAATGTACATGGGCCGTAGACATGGAATAAACGGGCAATTATTCGCCATCTGGTTCATGTCCAGAAAGACGGCAACAATGTAAGGTGATCACTAGGGGGACGACTTTGATCACAGCAATAGCTAATGGCACTCTTCAGTACAAAGTACGCTGTCAGTGGCTAAATGACTGTGGACTCACCAGTTTTGATCGCGTGCACTGTGTATCATCTTCCTCGCTGTGCTCATCAAGTGAGACGCAACTGCAGCATTCAGTATGACATATGGCTGTGGAGAATATGCCGTGGAGAACAAGTATATTGTAAAAGGAAATGCAAACGGACAAGTGTAAGAGAAATGTATGAGCGTAGAGTGTGACAAAAAAAGTGGCAAATCACCAACACTGGCGAAGAGCGAAGTTGGTTGATGAAAGAGGAGAGAGGAGGGTCGAGAGAGTGCGAGAGGAGGTGGGCGACGCCAGATATTTATACTCCAGAGGTGGGCGGCCGCGGAGGCAGGAGGTCCGCGCAATCAGCCGTGACAAACAGAGGGCAGGGGAGTGACAAACGACAAGTGAGCAAAGATCAAACGACATGTGAAGCGGTGTTGACGGCGTGAAGAGGGAGGATGTGAGTGCGTAGGAATTGGCATGTGCAAGTGCTCAGCAAACTAAAAGTGAGGCAGAGTTGGCTGTGAGGTAATGCGGTTATGTAAACAAAATAGTTAGCAGCTACGTGCCAACAACATAATCTCGCTTTTGTCAGATAGAATTTGTCACGGCTACAATTTAATGTCATGCAGAAACTGAGTGTGAGACAATCTACGGTGAGGTAGTCATGACACGAACGTGGTAGGAGACTTGAGACGAAAGACGAGTAAGTGGTGGTGTTGTTGTCCTGAGTCCTGCGTGACGACAGTTTGATTGCGAGATGAATTTCAATGCAGTAGATGATCCAAGAGCAGTAAACTAATATTTGATGAATTTATAAAGGCAAAATGACACTTGAGGTGAAATGCATCGAATAGTTTTTCATTTGAGGTTCATTAATGCAAAAAGTCAATCCAAGACGTATCTGATAATTATTGTATGTTGAAACAAACAGAACAAAGGAGGCAACCAAACAACAAAGCAAGACAAGCAACAAGAAGATCAAAAGACCACCCAGGAAACAATGACGCCTTTGTACAGCACAGCCGTTATCTACACGAGTGAGCATTGTCCCAAACAAAGGAAAGAGGAAAAGGAGAGTAAGGGAGAGGATGATGCAGCAACGTTTTCCATCAACTACAACACCCTCACAGGATCCTGCGCCAGACAGATTCGAGCACCGGGTGCCACAGCATGGTCAGCACGACAATCAGCCACTCCAGGACCTGGATCGACTTGCCGCCCGAGACGTCAATGGCCGTCGCGGCGTTGGAGATCTCGCTGCCGGGCAGCGACGTGCCCGCAAACAGGAGGGCCCGGACCGCGACGGTGGTGGCAATGGCCGCGGCCAGGGCGGACATGATGGCGCCCGTGGTCAGCAGGACGGCCGCGTGCCAGGCGTTGCGGGTGTGCACGAACCCCTTTTCGTCGGCGTAGTCGGCCGGGTCGGCCGAGTCGGCGCCGCGGGAGGCCAGACGGTGGGTCAGCAGGCTGCCGGCGGCGCCGACAAAGCAGAGGGCGCTGAGGAAGAGCGGGACGTAGACAATGGACAGGACGCCGCCGGGGCCGGTGCTGCCGCTCTGGATGCCGGCCGCCAGGGTGAGCAGGGGCTGGAGCGCGTTGGGCGCGACGGTGGCGGTGCCGGGCAAATAGAACTTGGTGGAGGGAGAGGAGGCGTTGACGGCGATGGCCTGGGCGACGGTGCCGGAGCAGGTCAGGTTGACGGGGTCGGTGCCGGCGCAGAGGCCAAAGAGGCCGACGTGGACCTCGGCCTTGGAGGCGTTGTTGGCGAGTCGGACGACGTAGAGGCCGGGAATGCCGGGCGAGGTGGAGATGCAGCCGACGAGAACGAGAATGTAGAAGACAACGATGCAGATGGCGAGGAGGGCGGCGATGCCCTGGCGGAAGTCTGGGACGAGTTAGCGGATGCAGAGGGACGGATATGGGATGGGGATGGGGAGGGAGGACCGGTGACATACCTTTGCGAGCCAGCATTATGAATTAGAAAAACGTAGCAATGGAAACAAACAGTAAAGAAATGAGAGTGATCGTGTGGTCGTAACCGTGATTGCGTGAAGCGAGTGGTATCAAAATGACCAGCAGATTGATGTCGACAGAAGGAAACGAAGACGTAAAGAAAGGAAACAAAAGGAAACAAAAGGAAAATGGATTGAGACTGAAATTCAATGATTGAGTTGTACGGCTTCTCTCTTTTCAAATGACGGGTCTTCTATCTTTATATCTCGTTGTCTGCCATACTGCCATCTGTCTTGACTCTCTTTTGTGACAGGCATCATTGCCGCCGACCATGTCATGGCCTTTGTCTTGTCTCTTCCTCTTTCTTATTCCCTTCCTTTTTAATTCCTTCGTTCAACGTCGATTCTGGTCCAAACACTACTTCTCCTGCTCGTGCGACCCAAACAAAGGCCCACGCTAAAAACAGCAGACATCCTCACGGACAGCGTTCCCATTGTCTCGATTGCCGCCGACGGTGCCGTCGCTGCTTCAGAGTGTGAACAACGTCGTTTGTTTTGTAACAATCGAGAACAGACCTGTCCAGAAGACCGCCCGCGGCTCTTTGTCGTTCAGGGCCGCTGGCGTGCTGATTGGCTTGCCTCAAGCCCCCACTCACACCAGGTCGCCTAATACCAGGGCCGTCCAGGCCGTGCAGGGCCGTGCAGGGCTGTGGTCCACTAACGTTTTTCTCGTCAGGGACAATTGTGAACCAATCGACCCCTGGCTCAACATTTACAGTGGTCTGTTGATTTAGCGCATTCAGCGCGTCTAGCACGCCAAGCACTCTACATGCACTCCACGGCGGCTGCTCTGACAGAAATGAGTGGCAGTTGGCGATGCAGGCTCCAGTCTGCTTTTAAACGGGAAAACATCCGTCGAACCGCCTCTTTATGTGCTTTGCATGTTTGTTTCATAATCAACCCGGGCCTGGCCATTCAATTCCAAGGCGGCAAGAGTCGCTGGCCGTTGGCGGCTCCTTATTTTGGGTGGTGACAAAGAAAACACTCTCTTTATGCCCTGTCCATTTCTTATGCATCGTCCATTATCGCCTACCCGTCCATTCCTCGAACTGGACGTATCGGCGGATTTATCGGCGGTCGAGAGCGCTGACATGAGATGCAGGCGTGGTGCAGCTCACTACCAGATGACGGCATCCGGACTTTGCGGTGCAGTGTAAGTGGACAGTGTTCGTAGTGGAGTGCCAATATGCACTGTATTGGACTGTACAAGTACATGCTGTCAACCATATTTAAAGTGTGTGGTTTGTACACAGTACCAAAGTGTGTACACTTCACTTACACGATACTGAACCCAGCTTATGTCCATCACCAGACGTCTCACGACCGACCACGCACCATGTTCGGACTGTCTCGTGCCCGGGAGGCCGATGGTGTGTGCGTTGGAAGACTGACAAAATGTCTGACGCAGAGAATTGGTAACTAACAGGAGCTTTAGGTCGAGATATAAAGGTCGATGGCGTTGCTGTCAGCCCGGCGCATCTCATCAATCTTCTACATCATCATTGACATGTCCAATTGACCTTTAAACAGGAATCTATATCCTCTCCTACGCTATGGCTTCGCCTATTACCTCCCGTCCGCTTGGCAAGAATGGCCCCATGCTGCCGCGCCTCGGCCTCGGCCTCATGAACAACAGCGGCGCCTACAACGCCGTCGGCTCCGACGAAGAGCGCCTTGGCTTCTTGGACCGAGCCTACGCCATGGGCGAGCGCTTCTGGGACACGGCCGACATGTACCTGGACTCGGAGGACCTGCTGGGCAAGTGGTTCGCGCGCAACCCCGAGAAGCGCGCCCACGTCTTTTTGGCGACCAAGTTTGGCATCGACATGACGGTGCCGACCGACATCAAATTCGACTCGTCGCCCGCGTACGCGCGGCAGCAGCTGGCCAAGTCGCTGACGCGGCTCAACGTCGCGTACATTGACCTGTTCTACGTGCACCGCCTCGACGGCAAGACGCCCATTGAAACGACAATCGAGGCACTGGTGGCGCTGAAGAACGAGGGCAAGATCCGGTACATTGGCCTGGGCGCGTGCAGCGCCACCTCGCTGCGCCGCGCCCATGCCGTCCACCCCATCGCGGCCGTCCAGACGGAGTACTCGGTGTTTTCCCGCGCCATCGAGGCCGCCGACGACCCCAAACGGGGCATCCTGGCGGCGGCCCGCGAGCTGGGCGTGGCCGTCGTCGCGTCCAGCCCGCTCGGCCGCGGCCTCCTGACGGGCGGCATTGCCGGTGCGGCCGACCTGGGCGCGACGGGCGACATGCGCCGCTCGTTTGGCCTGCCCTGGTTCCAGGAGGGGAACCTTGAGGCGAACGTGGCCACGGTGGCCCAGATCGGCGAGCTGGCCAAGAAAAAGGGCGTGACGACGGCACAGCTGTGCCTCGCGTGGCTGCTGGCGCAGGGCGACGACGTGTTTGCCATCCCGGGCACGCGCAAGACGGAGCGCTTGCAGGAGAACCTGGCCGCGCTCCGCGTCGAGCTGACGGCCGAGGAGCAGGAGACACTGGGCGCGCTGGGCAAGCAGGTGGCGGGCGGGGCGTCCCGGCCGGAGCACGTGGCCGTCAACTTTGCCGACTCTCCGGAGCTGTAGCGTGGCGTAGCCAGTAGGCTTGCCAACAGGAAGCGCCAGTTGCTCGCATGTATGTACGCATTTAAACAAACATTGGACCGCCGGTTGGCATTTCGCCTGCAGCGATCAACACGGTCACTACACGTAGTCAAAAACTCCCAGCTTGTACAATGTCACTTGCATTACCTGGCCCTTGATGAGGTGTAGCAAAATATATTTTATTTCCATTGAAGAATGATGTCGACGCTCACCTCACCTACTGCTTTACTTTCACGTCTCCCGCCGCGACCAGCTCCGTCAGCAGCTCTGCCCCCTTGGCCACGAGGCTCACGTGGCCCTCGCCTTCAATCAGGTGTGCCCGTAACGATGCGGCGGGCAGGTGCTTGGCAAACCACTGGCCGTGCGCGTACGGCACCATCTTGTCGTCGCTGCCCTGGTACAGCAGTACGGGGACGTCGATCTCGGCGAGGTCAAAGCCCCAGGGCCGCGTAAACTCGAGGTCGTCGTCGATCCAGCCGTCGACGCCGGCGTGGAGGCCGTCGTCGAGGACGTGGAAGAGGTAGTCGCGCAGCCCGTTGGCCGGGTCTTGGGTTGCGGCCTTGTCGACGTCGCTCAGGATCGTGTCGAACGCGGCCACCACGCCCGCGGGCCCGCCGGCGCGGATCTCGCTGCGCATGGCGTCGCAGAAGGCGCGCAGGGCGGGCTCGCCCGCCGCCGCCGCGCGAAACTCCTCGACGTTGTCGTCGCCTTGGCCCGCGAGAAAGTCCAGGTCCGGCGCGTCGGCGGGGCCCACGCCGGCAATCGTCAGGGCGGCCCGGGCGCCTGGGAGACGCGCCGCACAGGCGAGCGCATGCGGTCCGCCGCCGCTCCAGCCCATGAGCAGGCACTCCCGGACGCCCAAGAAGTCGTTGAGGGCCTGGGTGTCGGCCACGGCGTCGACGACGCGACGGCCGGGGTGGCGGCCGGAATCGCCGTAGCCGGGGCGGGCGGCTGCAATGATGCGGATGCCCTGCTTCTTGGCGGCCGCTTCCAGAGCTGGCGGGGGTTCCGTGCTGGACGGCGTGCCGTGGAACCAGACGAGGGGATAGCCGTCAGGCGCGCCGGAGACGCGGTAGGCAATCATGCGGCCGTCGGGAAGGGTGAAAAGCTGTTCAGCCATGTTGACCACGAGCGAGCACAGTGGGTAGGGGAGTGGTGTCTGGTGTAAATGTGGGTGTGTTTATCTACAATGCCGACGATTGCCAAGTCTTGGGAAACTGCCGGCTTTTATGCCAGACGGAAGGGCTAGATGCAAATGGGATAATGTGACAATGCGACGATATAACGAGAGGAACAATACGAGTTGATGAGACACGGTGAGGGGCCGTGTCGGCGACGGAGACCAATTGCGTCTCCAGGCTTAAACCTCCAAAGCTACAGTTCGAGCTTCGGGCACAGCTCCGTGGCATTTTGGCTTAGTAAGACGGTGTAAGAGCCGTAATACGGGTGAATGAAAGGGCAGGAGGGCAGTTTCCTTTGTTAAAGTGTGGCGACCTCATTGTTTGGTGGACCTTCCCTTTTGAGACACTTCCGTCAACTTTCACTTGCCTAATCAGGGCTTCCCTGCAGGCCCCCAGGCTCCTTCACGATGGCGCATTGTTGCTGCGCTGTAATAGTGTCGTCTAGGGCGGTCAGGGCGTCGGCCAGTGACTCAATTGCTGATCGGCCGTGTTCTAGCCCGTGTCTACATGTAAGATACAGAATTGGCAGACGATGAGAGTTTGACTGTATTGACGACGGCACAATACGCTTACCAATCTCGACAAGGCTGTACGACGTGTCGTCAGAGTGAGTACAAATGACGCAGATGATGCGCTATGGGCCAGAGTCCTGCAACAGAAACAAATCGAAAGTAGACAACATCATGGAGAGAATAAAGAACAACAAAGAAACGCTCAACTGCGCTGTTCATTACGATAGAAAGAAAGAAGGTACGCCAACATGTCTAAATACAAACAACCATACTAGGAATTGGTATCGACAAAGAAAGGAATGCAAGAATACAGAAACCAAGAAAACCGGCCGTACAGACGTAGATGCAAATTAAATATTAGTAGTCGTCATCACTGACAAAATCTCCGCGTCCTCTTCCCCCTCTCTCCTAGGCATACCGCGTCGGCGACATTGGTGTTTTCTCGGCGGCACGCGGCGACGACGGCCAGCCACCCGGCTGACCAGGCTGACCAGGCTGCTGCGGGTAGTATATGCTGTCGTGGCCGGGCAGACCGCCGACCGGTGCAAGCGGTGCCGGCGGTGCAGCTGCTGCGCCCATGGCCGCGCCGTCGGCCGCCGGCACCATGACGTAGCCCCGCTGGCGCATGTCCTGCAGCACGTCCAGGGTCATGGCGTCGGTGCGGCGCATGCGGTTGCGGCGGTGGGTGTCGACGCAGGCCCAGACAAAGAGGGCAAAGTGGAGGACGATGGCGAGCGCCTGGAGGATGCAGAGCAGGAGGTCGAGCGCGTAGCGGCGCGGCTTGTCGTGCCAGAGCTGGTTGACGAGGGCGTCCTGCTGGGCGCACGAGGAGAACTCGGGGGTGCAGTCGCGGGTGCGGGTGTAGCGGGCGGCGGTGGCGGTGCTGGTGGCATAAATGTAGTAGCCGTCCGAGTCGGTCGTGTAGTCGGGGCCGTACGGATTGTACTCGGAGCGAGTGTAGGGATCGTCGTAGGTGTAGGGGTCGTCGTAGCTATAGGGGTCGTAGTAGCTGGAATGCGTGTAGGGGTCATCGTACGAATACGAGAACGAGTCGGACACGGACGAGACCGACGACGAAAGGCCGAGCTGGCGCTTGGCATGCTCCGACAGGACAGGCGCGGCCGTGACGGCGGCAGCCGCAGCGGCAGCAGTGGCAACAGCAGAAGCAGTGGCGGACACAGCGGAGGACACGGCCGAGGCCACCGACGTCGTGGCCGTGGCCGACGACACCAACGACACCGACAACGCCGTGGCGACATCGCCCGTCTCCTGCGCCAGGTTGTAGTTGTAGTAGTTGCTGCTTGTCGTCCACACCCACGAGTTGTTGGGCGCCAGCGAGTACCCGCCGCTCGAGCCATAATAAATGTACGGCGCGCTGGCCGCGCCGAACGAGGACAGGGACAGCGCCGCGGCCACGGTGAAGAGCAGCGTGACGATGAGGGCCAGCCACAGGACCAGGTCCAGGCCGACGGCGATGCCCGGGTGCACGGCGCGCGGCGGGCGGCGCAGCAGCAGCACCAACACGACCACGACGCACCAGATCAGCGACAGGCCCAGCGGGATCAGCGTGAACGGCACGACGTACGAGTCGTCAATGTAGAACCAGTTGTAATACGCGTTGCTGGCGTTGCTCGCGGTGACGGCTGCGGCGGCGCCAATGGCGATGATGTCGAGGACAATCAGGACCACGCGCAGGGCCAGCTTCCACTGCCAGTGCTCGTCGCTGCCGGCCATGCGCTGCGAGAACGTCTTGGGCTTGTTATCGCCCGCCGCCGCCGCCGCCGCCGCACCGGCAGCGCCGCCCGCCAGAGCAGCATCTGCCGCGCCGGGAGCGACACCAGCGGCACCTGTGTAGGGGTAGCCACTGGTCGCCTGGGGCGGGTAGTAGCCGCCTGCGGGCGGGTAGTATGCTTGGTATGGCTGGCCTTGGTACGGCTGGCCTTGGTGCGGCGGGTACGACGCCGTAAACGGCGTGTTCTCGCCGACGCCCGCGGGACTGAAGCTGCGTGGCGGCTGCTGGATGCGGCCGCCGGCGGTGGCGTACTGCGGTTCGGACGAGGGCCCGGCGACCGTGACCTCGGGGACAGCTCGCTGCTGCTGGTCACCGGCTGGCTGTGCCTCATCGTGCACCGCCTCCAGGTCGGGGTGGACAGGGACGGGCGACGGCGACGTGGCCGGTACAGAGCCAGCCGGCGTGGTCGCAGGCGAGGGCGTAGTACGAGGCGGCATGGTAGGCCCGATAGGCCCAGCAATGTCCTCGGCGGACGGCTGCGGGCGGTCGGGCATGGCGAGAGCAGGGGACCAGTGAGTTAAGATGTGGAAAGGTAAGGTGTGGATCGCGAGAGACAAGGCTGATGAAGAGAAAAACAAAGTAGTGAGATCGGGATCCGACGAGCGAACGGACGCAGCGGGCTGCACAAATACGAGGGAAAGAAAAGAAACAGAAAAACGAAGGAAATAATAAAGCGAAAGAAGAAAGAAGCGAGTGACTGGGACGCGTGACGGAGAGGTCACAATGTCAACAAACGAACAAAGACTACCAAAATGAAACGAGCACGCGAACAACGAAGCGAGAAAGAAGAAGACCAGAAAAATCAAACTCAAAAAGGAAAAAAAGAGGCGCACGGCCAGGATCTTATGAAGACCACGAGGAAGGCCGCTCGCAATGGGTCTTGAAAAGGGGGGACATCAAACGCAGATAAAAACTGACAGGGGTTGAAAAAAAAGGGCATGTCTAGGCCGCCAAGCACCTACATCGAACAAGCGCTAAAGTCGCCATATTGACACTACTACCACAGGCGGTGGCCGCCAAGTTCTTGGCTCTCGTCGACCTGCCTGCCAGCCTAGCTGTGCCTGGCTCGGCCTAGCCTTGCCCTGGGCCTGCCTGGGCCTGCCTAGACCAGCTAATTTCAGGACCCAACTGTGCTGTCTCGGCCTGTCGCATGCTTCGACCAGCAGTCTCCAGTTGCCTGTTTCTCGTCGGATATCGGCATTCAACGTGAAAAGACATGTCCGCGCGTTCGCTTCCTAAAGGATATGGCCTCGACGCAATGGATTCCCGATGCGTCCACGGCCAGATGCTCGGCTCATGATTTACTGAGCGTGGCGAGGCGAGACAGCAGAGGCAACGAGATCCACGACCTCCATGAATACGAGATGGCCGTATGCCGTATGTTGTACTGACAAAGTATGTTGTCCTGTATTTTGCCATGTGCTTATTGTATTTGTCTGTTCTCGCATCGTAGCGGGCCCGGCGTAAACAAGCTTAAAAAGGTTTCTTTTCCTCGGCTTGTCCCTTTTCACAAAGTACATGTCCTCCCCGTCCCCTGTCTTTTTTTAGATTTAAACTCGCAAATTTTTCATGCTTCAGTGGACGCCAGGGGACGTTAGTGCACTGCGCCTCACCGTGTTTGCTGGACTCGGGTGGCTCGAACCGCGTTGGACCTGGTAGATTCCAGTTGAGACCCGTTGCGCTAGGCCCCTTATCGCTTGGCGCCATCTCGCTTGTTCCTTTGCCTTTCCCATTTTGATAAGGCGCCGGCCTTACTGCATTTGCGGCTCTCAACGCTGAAGGCAAAGACTTCGCTTCGTCGGCTTCGAATGCCGGCCTCAAGCCACAGACTCACAGACTCACCTGGTCTGCGATTGCCATAACTCGACGTCACGGCGCCCGTTATCCTGGTCCGGTCGGACGCTGCGGTGGCAACATGCGTACAAAGTATGGCAAAATGAAAGTCTCGTTTTGGGATCCTTCCTTTGCGGAGCACTTAAGTGTCGTTCCCAAAACACGGATGGGCTCCACTTGCTGTTCTGCGTCTGTCCCGAAGAGGCAACCACGGCGAGACAGAGTTGGCAGCAAAATTTCATCCAAGTAAATCGTCCCGTGACTCGCGATGACAAAACGTCGACAACGAGCTTGACGGTGTACGGCGCAGCAAGGCATGTGCGGCGTGGCCAACAGGCGTAAAGTGCAATGTAGTGACAGCACGACTGCCTATTGTCGGGAAGAAGGAAACGAAAATAAAAGGGAACGAAAATGGGAAAGAAAAAAATGAAAAAAGAAGGAAGAGGACATCAGCCAAAACAACGCGTGACAATGGCCATGTGTTGTCCAACGATACAAATGAGTATACTCAACTTCCGGATGTCATATTAAGAGTGTAGCGATCGTGAAAACCTACAGTCACGGTTCACGTCGAATTCAGTCTACACATGATGGACTCTCTTGAAAGTTGTATGTTCTCGCGTGAAACTGAGTGAAATCTGAGGCGTGTCTGATTTCATGGCCATTTTCGTGCGTATTTTTCACGTGCGTGAATACAGCAGAAGAGGAGTAGCACAATAGCACAGACGCACAGGCAATACAAACACATACAAATGCAAAAACATTCTCGACTCTGTGAATTTCACTCCTCGTGGTAACTCGCTCTTCTTCTACATCCCATTTCTGTTTGACTTCATCTCCAACGCAATCATCTAAAACGGCTCCTTCTCTTTGCTATCGTCATCCCCATCAACATTAATCATCTCCTTGGCCACGACATAGACCATTCTCAATGGAGCAGTGGTACGGAACAGCCCCTGGTCTGCCCGTCTCGTCATCGCCGCGCGTTGTGCACGTTCGGCCCGTGCGACCCCATCGACCTCTACCTACGCTGCCCATCAAAGTCAAGATGGAGCCCGAGAGCGACGATGAAAAACCCAGTGCATGGGAGAGGTATTTGCCCTGACAGTGTCAGCTTCTGCCTTGTACGCGTGCTAACAAACAGCCCACCCAATACGCACCAATCGATCAGCGGAGACAGACCACCCAGCGTGGTGTCTGTCTGGTCGGACAACGGGACGTCGTCGTCGTCGTCGGCGTCGTCGTCGGCCAGCGGAGCGGACGAGCCGGACGGTTCGTCGCAGCATTCGTCGGCACAACGCGCCGTGGCGTCGTCTTCGCAGCACTCGCTGTCCTCGTCTCCCCCCCCGCTCGACGTCCTCCGCCGACCGGCAGCAACTGGCGCCCCCGACGCCCCCCTCCAACGCCGCTGCGCGACCTCGACTCCTTGGACGCTTGGGAGACCAGCCTGCAGGCCAACCTGCGGTACCACGGTCTGGCCGGGTTTCTCGACGAGGGGGGTGGCGGCGACGCCAAGCCCACGCACCGGGACAGCCTTGCCTATGCTCAGTAGGACGAGCGGCGCAAGCTGGCCAAAGGGATTATCCAGTGCTCGGCCCAGGAGGTACTGACGGGACTGCTGGCGATGCAGGGCAGCATGTGCCCCCCTGGCAACGACAGAAAGCGGAAGCAGAAGGCGACGAAGAAGGAGCGCAAGGGCGAGCGCAAACGCAAGCAGAAGCAGAAGCAGAAGCGGATGCGGGCGGCGGCGGCCGGGGACAACGTGGACGACAGCGGCGATCGGCCAGCGAGTCCGCGCAACAGCCCGTCGGCGCAGAGCGAGGGCCCGCCGTCCACGCCGCCCACGGAGAGCGCCACCCCAGCCACAGCCATCGGCCACAACCCCAAAATCAAAAAATCCCCGCCACCACTACGACGCCGCCGTCGCCTGCATGGCCCGCCGCGCGTGCCGGACAGGACACGTCGCGGCCCTCGTCGCCCGCTTCGGCACGGCCGGCCGCGCCGCCTGCGACAGCCTGGCCGCGTACCAACACCTGCTGATGGACACGCGGCGGCGGCTGGCGCGGCTGGGCGCCGACCCGGGCGACGGGTTTGCCGTGTGGGTGGCCCTGGCCGGCCTCAAGGACGCGCACCGGCGCTGGCACGGGACGCTGGTGGCACAGCGGGCGGCGGGGCGGCTGGACTGGGACGGCCTGATGGCCGCGATGGCAGGGCGCGCCTGCCGGGAGTGAGACTGCAGAGCAGGCGACGGGAAAGGTCCGCCGCCAGGCGATGGGGAAAAGTCTACCGAACAGGCGACGAAGAAGGTCCGGATAGTCGAGCACGCGGAGGATCAGGACGACCGATGGACAGAAAAGTGGTATCATGTCAATTAAACAAAAGTAATGCAACGCCAGTCTATGTCTATGTCTCGTCTGTGACGCCCCTCGTGAGCAGTTCTTGTGCGTCTCGGAGCATGCTTTGTACAGTAGCCGCATCCGCCACGTCGACCTCGGGGTCCCGGAGACCCAGTTGCATCGCCAGCGCCGCTGCCCATTTCGCCGCAAAGGGCGCCGGCCGCAAGTCCCAGGCGGCCGGGACGCTGCCGAAGCGGAGACGTGCTTCGTCGGCGACGGAGGCGACGCCTTTGCCGGAGAGACCACAGGGGTCGAAGCGGGTCCAAGGGTTCGTCGAGGACGAGGCGTCCGCCGACACAGACGACGGCGACGGCGCCCACGTCACGGGCGTGTCCAAGTTGACGGCCACGCCCAGCGCGCTAATGTGCCTGCGAAGGTGCACGCCCAGTGCAGCCACCTTTCGTTCCTCCGTGTGCGTGTCGTCGGCGTCCTCCGCGCCGCCTCGTGCCGCGCGCCTCGACGCCACCCACAGCCCCGGGTCCCCCGTCGTGTACGCCTCCAGTCCAAACCGCCGCTTCAAGACCGTCGCCGTCGTCGTCTCCAGCAGCCGACTGTACGCGCGGACCGTCAGCGGCGCAGCAAACAGCGTTGACTTGAGGTCGAGCACGGGCCACAGCACCGCCTGCCCCGGGCCGTGGTAGGTCGTCAGGCCGCCGCGGAGCGTCGAGATGAGGGCGGGGGTGTATGTGTGGCCGCCGTCCGCGTCCACGTCCGCGTTCATGTCCACGCGCAAGGGAGCCGTGAGGCGGTCGCGCTCGGCCAGTTCCAGCTGGGCTTCGGACTGGCGGCGGCCGAGTGTGAAGGTGGGCAGGGGGGTAAAGGCGATGACGGTCGGCGGCGGCGGTTGGACAAGGAGAGAGAGGAGGATCGAGGAGGAGGAGGAGGAAGAGGACTGTGCTGAAGACAACGACGACGACGTCGCCCTCTTTCCTGCACTCTCTTTTGCGTGCAAAAACTGCCGCCGGACGAGTTCCTGGACAGCCGCCGCCAAACGGTACGACGGCAGCGGCGGCAGCTGGATGAGGCGCAGACGCATGGCAGCAACAGACGGGGAGACTAGGATCGTCGGATCGATCGTCCAGAGGAACTGTCGATGGCCAAAGACCCGAGGCGGTCGCGGTTGTCGTGGGTGTTGTGGCCAGAGATGGTCGTTGTTGGAACGGGTGGAATCAATGGATACTGTAACAAAATCAACCCCCAAACTACAGCGTCTTACAGGGCTGTTCACCAATCAGGCGGCCAGCATCGGCACGCCTCAGCTACAGTGCTTAACTACTCTGTAATTACACTGTATCGAGAACAAACAGCGAAACGAAACAGACACAAGGACTCTGAATTCTGGAATGTTTTATGTGCTTCTTCCAACCGTCGTCTACAAACTAAATTCCAACCGGTTACCGGCGTAGTCGCGCGCAAAGAACCGCGTGGGATACTCGACGCCTTTGGCGCCTGGTCCTTGTTAGTACGATATAAAACAATACAGACATCTGGAACCACAGACAGAGAGGCCTACCAGATGACTCGCCGCCCGGCTGGTCGCAGGCCTTTGGGGCGCCGGCCGTGCCCGCCTGGTGGTGCGCCCACACGCGCTGCTGTAACTGCTGCAGGGCCTCCTGGGACGGCAGCTGGAAGCACGGGTGCCGCGACGACGCCGTGGCGTCGCCCTCAAAGTCAAAGTCGCGGCCAAAGGCAATGTGGATCTGCTGCGAGCCCGGCTGGTCGACAATGTTGAACCACGCCAGGCGGCCGCGCTGGAGGGCCGGGACGGGCACGGAGGTGAAGCCGAGGGTGTCGCCGTAGAAGGCGTGGGCGGCGTCGAGGGTGTCGCGGGGGACGACGAGGTTGACGTGGATGATGCCGGTGATGGACATGGTGTCGTTGGGGTGCGGTGCAGGGGGGTGCGGTGCTGGTGGTTAAAGTGAGAGGTTGAGAGGTTGCTGGGACAAAGTGGGAGGAAGAAAAGGGAAGGCGAGGTGACGACGTGACGAGAATGACGTGACGAGGACGAGGAAGTCCGACGGTCGGAGAGCAGATGTACGCTCCTCGCCGCTAAGCTGAAGTCAACAGCGCCGCTAAACGACGGCAGTGTAGCCGAGTCGGCCAATTGTAGAAGTCGAGGGTAATCGTTTAACCAGAGGAGGTGGGAATAGAAATAGAAATAAAATTAAAAATTAAAAAACAGAAATGCAGAGAAACCAAAATGCACATGTATTCTAATGCTGTCGCTGCTTATGTACAGTCCCGTCCAGCCGCGCCTACGAATTCTTCGTCACCAGAGCCGCAAAGTCGGCATTCTGGCCCACCGAAAAGTCGTGCTCCCAGTTGTTCGTCACGTCGTGGATCGTCAGGCTCGATCCCGCGCTCGACGGGTTCGCCGGCCGCGCGGCCGAATACGCAAACGCCAGGTGGTTCGTGCCCGTCGCATACACCCAGCTCTTGCTGCCCATCGAGTTCGTGTAGTACGTGCACCCCGTGCACTTGGCCGTGTACTGCCAGTGCGTGCCGTTGACGTGCGTGCCCGCCTTCAGCTCCGTGTACTGCGCGCCCGTCCACACGCCCGGCACGGCGGTGTGGTCGCTCGCGCGGCGGGACGACAGCACGACCGCGTTGCCGTTGGACCAGGCCACGGCCAGCGGGTCGCCAATCATGCGGCCGCCCCAGGCAAACCCGATCCAGCCGGCGTCGATGGGCGCGACGACCTGCAGGACGGCGTCGTACGACGTCAGACTCGTGACTTGCGTCGGCACGGCGACGCGAAACACGAGCGTGTGGCCGATCTTGTACTGGATGGCGTACTCGGCAAACGTGAAGCCGGTCTGCGGGTCGTGGTAGGCCGTCGTGCCGGCAGCAACGGCGTCTGGGAAGAGCGTAAGCATACGGAACGCCTCGTGTCTGTTGCATGACTACATACCACACAGCAATGCGGCCACGCATGCCACGACGCCCCAGAAGCGCAACTTCATCTTGTCGGTAAAGACAAGATGGGACGAGAGTTGGAGACGATGGACGGAGGGGACGGACGGGGACAAGGAGACAAGGTGACGAGGAGACAACCACAAGAAGACAACCACAAGAAGACGACGTCAGGGACCAGGACGACAACAAAACAGGTTCATGAAAGAAAAGCTGAATGAACTCGTCCAGTGCTCAAGATTGAGTGAAAATGGTTAAAGACGTGGATTGAGTGCGGGTAAAGACAATTCAATGACATTAATGTGGGAAGACAACGTTGAGCCAAGTCGGCCTAGTGAACCCAGCCAGGGGAGGAAGAAGAACATTAAACAGTGCAGCGACAACTACGGGAGGACGCCCTTTTATTCTTTCTTCATCTCGGTTTATTAGCTTGGCGGTCCGGGGAGACAACGGCCAATCCCACGAACCAGGAGAGGAAGGACAGAACACAACGGACTGCCCAGGCAACGTGATCCCGGACACGGATCGAGGCGAGAGGCGACGATGGAGGGGACGAATGAGGATACGATTGGACTTGAGGCCTCGCCAGCGTTGCTCCTGTCCGGACATCGACGGACTACCCATGGTACACTTCATGAGTAGGGACGGGCGGCTCTCCGCCCCGCCACATACCGGGTTGGTTGCTGAAGGCTAAGAACATATGGAGTGAGGGTGTGATGCAACAAATTGGTAGACCAGGTGGAAATACGGAGAAAACAATGGGAAAGGAAAGACTGCGCCGCTGGAGACGTCCCATGTGACAAGGCAAGACAGACTCCGGTGGTGTGGAGATGTAGAAGAAAATAGAGAAGAACAAATAGATGAACGGGCAGTGGATGAGAAGCGACTGCGAGCCGAAGGAAAGGACTACGTAAGGAGACAAATTACAGGTATAGATGTCCCCACAAGCGTCGACGCATCGAGCCCGACCAAAGTCACGATGTCTAAAGCCGCGAGGCACAGAAGAGACAACATACAAAGAAAAAGGAAGAGAACAATGAGAAGAATCTTGGCTTTCATTGCCAAGAGGACGTAGCCTTGGCCTCAACAAAACATAAAACATACCAAAAAAAATTCAAGGACAGACCGCAATGGTGTCCTCCCCTGGCGCCGTCCAAATACAATCATGGAGCCATTGCTCCGTCTGCAAATAGGTGAAGCGGAAAATGGATACCATATAACGGATTGGGAGAGTAATTTGTGTCTTCGCTTCGAGAATGGGTGGCGATGGTGGTGCCGCCTTTAACCGTGTAAATTGATTGGCGGGCGGGAAAAAGGAGGTTTGACAAGACGGAAAGAACGAGGCGAGAGGAAGACCAGCAAGCTGCCAGTCAATACGACAGAATACAACTAGTGAGAGTATGACGTGAAGCAAGAACATATGCAACCGTAGTACGATGTGAATAAGAAGACATGCAGCTGTGGAACATAGAACGAGAGTCTACTACGAATCTTATAAAAGAAAAACTATTTTTGACTTTGGGAACATAATAATTTAAAAATGAAAAAAAAAATACTCATGATTACAAAATAATGATTCATTATACACAAGAACATATGTAGATAAGTTATATTTAACTAGAAATCCGGCATCCATGTACAAGGATGACTGGACTTGCTGTTGACATGGGCTACAAATGAAAGGAAAGTCGACAACACACGGACAATCGATGTCGCCAACAGAACGATCTCGCCGAGAATCAAACCCATTACACCCGCGAACCAGACCCGGCTTTCCAAACAACAGTCTTCACAACCACATCCGCTCATGCTTTCATCGCCATCTCGCCCATGGGCAGCGCCTTGAGCCAGCCGTCGACGTCCTCGGGCGCCTGCTGCTTCTTCGTGCAGGCGCTGTAGACGTCGGGCGACAGCGCGTGCAGGCCGGCGGCGGAGCAGTCCTTGTTGAGGTTGCAGTTGTGGTCCATGGCCAGCTGCAGCGACTTGTCCTTCCAGCCAAAGACGTAGTCGCCGTGCGCGGCCGCGCCGCCAATGTTCATCGAGTAGATGAAGGGGTTTGAGCCGTCCGTGGGCCAGATGCTCTTGTCCATAAAGCTCGACGTGTTCCACATGAGCTCGTACATGATCTGCGGCAGCTTGGTCGGGTGCGAGCTGGGGCAGGCGCCGCCGCCCGACGCGCCGGCGCCGCTGTAGGCGACGTGGCTCTGGTGGTCGGGTGAGTCGAGGTTCTTGCCGTCCCAGCACGTCGGGAAGATGATGGTCTGGCGCACCATCTTGCACGACTGGTCCGTGGGCACATCGACCGTGTCCGAGCCCGTGCAGGGCGCGCCGCCCGTGAACTGGTTGTCGTTGGTCGACTTCCAGCAGCGGTGGCAGATGTTGCCCTTGTTGACCTTGCTCGTGTCCGTGTTGGACGCCTTGCCCGCAATCATGCGGAACCCGGGCTTGAACGCCGTCACCTTGCCCGACGGAATGTAGTACACGTCCAGCCCGCCCTTGTTGACGAGCTGCCCCTGCGGACCCCCGTTGCCCACCTGCGGCACCCGCCGGAACGTACCGTTCTTGGCCTTGAAGAAGAGCACCGCCGTCCAGTAGTTGGACAGGTCCTCCTTGAAGTTGCACGACGTGCACGTCGACAGGCCCGGCAGATCGTGGCTGGCCGGGTCCATGGTGACGTTGAACGAGTTGCCGCCGACAATCTGGTGCAGGTGCGGCGTGTAGATCTCACCGGGGTTGACAATGGGGTCGGTACGCTCAACGACGAGCTGCGAGCAGGCGAACCGCAGCATGTTCTGGGCGGCGGCCGATTGGGCCAGCAGGCCGACGACGGCAGTGATGGCAGCCGACTTCATGATGGCAGATGGAGGCGGAGGTGATAAGGACAGACAAAACGACAGTAAAGAATAAAGATATTACCGGAGTGTCGATGAAATGTCGCTGACGACAACGGACGAGGTTGGAGAGACGAGGACAACAGAACAACGGGAGGAGGGAAGCAAAAAGGAGCAGAGCAAAGAAAGTGCGGGATTCTTCTTGTTATACGTCTACATATACTGGTTTCCCTGTACAGTAGACTGCTTGTTCGTCTGGTCTTTCACAGCTATACTGGTGTCACGTATTGCTGCATCTCATTTATTCTTGTTTTCGGAAAGAGACGCACATCTTGGACACGCTCTCACTCCTACTAACTGCCGGCATGCGCAAATATAGCACAAGGCAACGGTCTCTGCTCTCCCTGCCACGACGTAGTCAAACTGCCGAGACCCCGGCCAGAGTCTGAGGGCCACTTGCTACTGTTCCCATTGGCGCACGATCGGGCGGGCACAAAACAAGCGAAGGATTGGGTGCTTAGACGAAGGCAAGGAAAAAGGGAAGAAGGGAGAAACAAAATAGATGAAAGAGGCCTGGCCACAAGGAACACGCATGGTGGCCATGTCCGTGGTGGTGCCAGACAGGCGAGAGCACCGTGGACGGTGCATAGTAAACATGGCCGTTTCTGGCATCAGCGATTTGGATCTGCCTATCATCTGCCTTCCCCGTGGAGAGAGAGAGGGAGGACTGTTTACTTTAGCCACACCGGCAAAAACGGGGGACGCATGTCCACCAATGGTTGTCACCCCCAATTCCCCCATTCATCCCCACAATCTAAACAATTATATTGACTGCCCGTCGAAACAAGGCCGAGGGAAAATAAAAAGCGTGACGACAGGGCGAGTGGGTGAAATAAGGCAGTCACGAGAGTCATTTTGTGTCGAGAGCGGCACTCTGAGTGGCCATGGCAGACGGTGCTGATTGAATGTCAGTGATGAGTCCGTCAGAATTCGTTAGGAAAACTGGAAGTGACAAATACTTCATTCTTGTCTAGCTGAACTGCACGTACACAATATGTGATCTCAGCATCGGCGGTGACGATGAATATGGACGCCGCACAGTGTCATTTGACGTATTTCGAAAAGATGCAGTGGCAAATACGGCTCTGCATCAACGTTCAACAAAATGGCGCCATGCAGTGTATCTTGCCGTGGATCAAAAGTATTTTTGGAAGCAAGCACGGATAAGAAAAGAAAAGGAACAAGTGGACAAAAACCGCGCGGGATATGCACGACAAAAGTCCCGAGTCCGCAGAGAGTCCATGGAGACCCCATTGCGTGTGGTACGGGGAAAAGGATCCGGGGATGCCATGCACAGCAAACAACCATGCCTTGGCAGAGGCACATGGCGATCCGGGTGACATTGCCCGCGCTGGAGCACTGCCGAGCCGAATTTGTGGTCTGTCGAGGGCTGGTCGAGCCGCCGGCTTGTTTTTCCACGAATGTGTGTCGGCTCTCAGATTGCTGCTATATTGTTTTCCGTACATTTATTTGCTACTTTGTTCTTGTCTCGTAACTACAAACCTTGACGCAGCACCTGAGCCAAAGGCCAGCATGCAGTTGGCGAAAAAAGGCTCGGTCTGGCCCCTTAATTTGCCGGGGATAAACAGTGCGAAAAAGAGGTCATAAGAGAAACCCGGTCGCGTTGTTGCTGCAGGACAGAAGGAGGGAGACGAGAACAACAACTAAAAAAAGACGATATGCATTAAAAGTTGACAAACGCGGGCAGTAACACAGTCATAAACAGAATGCCGATGTCGAGTAG
This sequence comes from Sporothrix schenckii 1099-18, assembly GCF_000961545.1. NCBI lineage: Eukaryota > Fungi > Ascomycota > Sordariomycetes > Ophiostomatales > Ophiostomataceae > Sporothrix > Sporothrix schenckii. Next base: position 4,770,412 of record NW_015971148.1, read on the forward strand.
AGCCCGGGATATGCCAGCTGAATGAACCGACGGGAGAGATATATCGTTGCCCGGCAGTGTCTAGACGTGGCCATTCCCCAGATTTAGATGCAAGTGTTGAGTAGATCAGAAACGATTCTGACTCCGAGTGCCGGAAGTTGACGGCCCAAATGCGTGTCATGTTCGGGGCCGTACTCTCTGCACATGAGGCCAGCTCTAGTGTCATCGGCATATCATCGACATATCATCGACATATCCATGGTTTCGCTCCAGAGTGATATGAATACCCTAAGCTAGGATCGCCATCCGTCTCACCGTAACCCACCCGTAATCCAGTACGAAGAGCTTTTTCTCGAGTCGTCCGGTTTACCGGCCACATCCTGTTGCCATCTTGTGCATGTGTCCAACATGTAGTCAAGTCACCTTCTGGGTTCAGTCGGTAGTTTCAAAGTCTTTTGTTTTCTTTTTCAGTATCACTGTATCTATGACAGGTATTTACAGTATGGCCTGCCCTGCCAATGCTTCCTTGACGTCGGTATGTCTCAGTCGTCGGTCGGTCGGTTGTGACGCAATTCTCGTTCCTTTATACCTCCTCCGCCGCCTCGTCCTCGGGACTCCGTGCCTGTATTCCGTTAGCTGTTGTCACTCTGCCACCATGTGCCATAACATGCACTGCCGCCAGGAACCGGACCTACCCGCAAGGCACCGGGGCCGCCCAGCTCCCGCTCCAGGCCACCCTCAAACGTCCGCGGCACCGTCACGCGGTCCGGGTACGTCTCTTTCACGGTGTAGACCACGGCCAGGAACACGACGAGAAACGCGCCAATCTGTGCCAGGCCCTTGCCCGTCGTCGTCCACGTGTACTCGTAGGGCGTGAACATGCCCAGCTGGTCGTAGTCCTCGTGCACCGGCTCGTTGTAGTTGCGGCGCTCCTGCTTGTCCCACCAGTCGCCGTGCGGGTCGCGGAACTGCCGCTTGACGGGCGCCGGCTGCACGAAACCGCCGTTCATCAGCGGGTCCTCGGCCTCGGTCAGGCGCGGCGCCTCCGGGTACTTTTCGTCGATGACGCGGCGGCCGTTGATGGATTCGGGAATAAAGGTGCGCTGCTGCACGGCGGGCAGAAGCGTGCGCCGTGCGGCCGCGAGGGCGGCCCTGCGCAGGGGCGTGGCCGGAACAACTCGACGGGGCAGCATCTGGTGAGCAAATATCGCAAAGATGGTTAGCAGAGTCGGCCTTGGTCCGTCGTGCCGCTTCGGTGGCCGCCAATTGCGTAGTCCAGTATCGCCTCGAACAGTACACACCTCGTCCGAATGCTGGGAATCGAATTGGCTGGTCGTTGGTATGTGAAGCTCTACAGACGTAGCAAAGCCGTGATGCTGGTTTTCGGCTCCTGGTCATCGACTCTTCCAGTGCAGTGTTTGGACGGCTCTGATGGTCCGTGCGCTTCGAATTTGCTGCCTGAGAAATACGGCGTGACTGGAGGTGGCTTACATAAGAATCGCGCCCACCTATCAGCGTGTCGCCTCACGCTTCAGGCGTCAGGACAGCTCGTCGCCCCTCACACGTCCAGCCCCAACGCGCCTCCCCACAGCAGCAAATTTACGTGTAGCCCCTAGCTGTTCCCCCTCTGAATGCTCTGAGTGCAAATAATTTAGCAGCCAAGGGCTGTATTTTCGCAGCACCGCCGCACCTGGCCGAAAGTCACCACCTGCATCTCGTGCTGTTTTGGCGTTTTCTGCTTTTTTGAGCTTCGGATTTTTTTTTGCAGACACACCACGATTTCTACACGTTTTCGCGCGGTGCCATCGCCACAACGTCGCTGCAACGCTCTGGCTTCGACACAAGACTCCATGGCACCGTAGCTTTCCTGAGGTCCCATTTTTCCTGCCTTCGATGCCCCTTTGGCCGAGATCGCGGACCCTCGCCCCGGCTCGGCCCCTTTCCAGACGATGAAGGAGACCGCGTCGCCGGGCCCGACAGCAACGCTCCCCGACCGTCCGATACTCAAATTCGACGACAGCGACGACAGCCCACTTGACGACCTGAGCTCGACACCATCGGACGGCGAGGAGTCGTTGTCGGGCGCCCCGGATACGCCGGCACCTGCGAAGAGTGCCCGGTCTCCCCAAACCAATGGACAACATGACGGCAGCAACGGGACATCCGCATCGCCCCTGACCAACGGCCACGGCAACGACAACGGCCCGGCCAAGGCCTCTGAGGATGCCGACGACACGCCCGAGGCCAACGGCGATGAACGCCCCGCCAAACGCCAGCGGACACGCGCCGCCACGCCGCCCCCGCCCACCAACGGCGGACGCAAGCCAAAGCCCATCTCGCCGCCATGGAAGAAGATTGGGGCGGAGGGCGTGACCTCCTTTAAGGAGGGCGGCCGCCGCAAGTCGGGCCGCATCAACATGGTGCCGCTGGAGCTACAGTCCGGTGACAAGCGTATCACGCGCCGTGCCGTGCAGTCCCACCAAACAAGCCCTCCCGCCAGACGAGCCGCATCGTCTTCCGCCAACGGGCACGCGACAAGACACGCTGCGTCCTCGTCCTCCCAGCATTCTGCATCGCCTTCGGGAACTGCGGCAGCGTCTCGACGCCCCTCTACTACGACACGTGCCTCCGCGGCCTCTTCCGCACGATCACACCCATCACAACAAACACCGTCCTCCGCCCCGTCTCGACCGCCGTCCTCCCGCCGCGCTGCTGAGCCCCGAACCGCCTCCCGGAGCGCACGACGCTCGTCTCCCATGCCGAATTCACGACGTGCACCGGCCGCCACCGGCACACGCGCACAGCCCTCGCGGTCGAGCCGACAGGCCCGGCCACAGCGCGACGCCGCGGCCCTCGAGATGCCCACGCGCACGACGCCCCGCATCCGTCTCCGAACACGGACCCTCACCATCCCCATTGTGCACCCCGACCAGACCAAGATGCGGCCGCGTCTTGCGCCGACCCTTCCTGAATACTTTGCCACAGCGGACGCCATCCCCGTCGAAGACGGCGGCCAGTTCGCCTCCGAAGACGATCCCCGCATGACCGACGAGATGGCCGCCAGCGAGGCGGCCATCATTGCGCGCATCGAGCGCGAGACGGAAGCGGGCGGCATCCTCACGGAGCCGCGCTGCGTCGCGTTTGAGCCCGAGGCGGTCGAGGAGCCGCCGCGCCAGTGGGCGCACAACGACCACATGGTCAAGGCCGTCGCCAACTTCCGCCGTCTCCTGAGCCTCGAGCAGCAGCGCCACCGTGCGGCGGCCAAGCGCCTGGCGGAGGCCTGCCGCGACGAGTGGGTGCGGCGGCAGCCCAAGTCGGCCGAGCAGATCGAGGCAGAGGCACGGGCCATGTGGATGGGGCGGTACCGCATTGTCATGAGGGCCCTGTTTGGCACGTGGGAGAATGTCCGCCTCGAGATCAACCGGCGCCGCGTGCGCGAGTGGGAGGCCGAGGAGCAGCGGCGCGTCAAGGCGGCGCTGCAAGAGGCCGTCGCCCTGTCCGAGCAGAAGCTGCAGGCGCGGCGCACCCAGCACGACTCGGAAGCCCTCTCCGACGACGACATGCTCGACGACGATGCGGACGAGCTCGACGACGACCTTGACGCCCTCGGATCGCTCTCTGAGCTGGGCGACGCGGACGGCTCTGCCTCTGGCTCCGACGATGATGAGGACGACGACGACGATGAGAGCAATATGTCTTCATCGGACGACGACGAGGGTGACGATGACCAAAAACCCGGAGAGGACGCAAAAGCAAAGGACGATGCAAATGCCTCCGACGAGGGCCTCACACAAGAACAGCTGCGACAAAAGTACGCCAATCTGCCGGACCTCGACGCATCCGACAAACCGGGAAAAGGCGACGCCGGCACCGCCCATGCTTCCATAAACGACGACGAAACCAGTGACGAGTCTGTTGACATGGACGACGATCTTGGCTCATCCGAGATGGACAGCGACGACGACGACGACGACGGTGATGATGGCGATGAGAGCGACGGCGCCAGCGGTTCCGACGGTGACAACGAGACCGAGTCCGACGAGGACGAGCAGGCAGGTGGGCTGTTGGGCATGTTGTTTGGCAAGTCGGAGCTGCAGAAGCTCAAGGCGGAGCCGACGACCGTCAAAGAAGAGGAGATCGACGTGCCTCGGATGCCAGAAGCGCCGGAGCGCAAAGACGACGACACCATTGCGACTCTCACCAATGGCGACACACATGCCGACGAAGACACCCATCCTGTTGTTGCCCCGCTCTACGAGGCCGTTGACGAGTTTGCCGACGACGACGACGATGTCGCCATGGTGGACATGCCGTCGTCGGACGACGAAGCGCCGGCCGTCACCAGCAAGGTCGACTCTGAAACGGTGGACACTGTAGAGCCTGCGGTGTCTGAACCTGCACCTGCACCTGCAGCCGCACCTGCACCTGAACCTGCATCCGCACCGGCCGATACGGAACCTGCCGCCGCCGCCAGCCCCGAGACTGACGCCGTTACAACGGCTGTGAGCCTTGAGCGCAGCCAATCGCCACGTACGCTCGACACGAAGCCGTCGGAGCTTGACACGCCCATGTCCACAGATGCCGACGCGGTCGCGGACGCGACGGTGGACGCAGAAGCTAGCAAAACGCCCGAGGAGGATGTTGTCAAGGATGCTATCGAGGATATGGACATGGACATGGCCGATGCCGACGCCGACGTGCACCCTTCTAATAGCAAAGAATCAGCCGTCAGCCGAAGCGTGTCCCTCGCACCGACGGCCTCTGGCGCGGCACCCAAGACTGAAATCCCTTTCCTTTTGCGCGGGAACCTGCGCGAATACCAGCACTACGGTCTCGACTGGCTCGCCGGCCTCTACGCCAACCGCACCAACGGCATCCTCGCCGACGAAATGGGTCTCGGCAAGACCATCCAGACCATTGCGTTGCTCGCCCACCTGGCCTGCCACCACGAAGTGTGGGGCCCGCACCTCGTGATTGTCCCCACGAGTGTCATCCTCAACTGGGAAATGGAGTTCAAAAAGTGGTGCCCGGCCTTCAAGATCCTCACGTACTACGGCTCGCAAGACGAACGCAAGCGCAAGCGCATCGGCTGGAACAACAACGACATCTGGAACGTGTGCATCACATCGTATCAAATCGTCGTGCAGGACCAGCAAGTCTTCAAGCGCCGTCGCTGGCACTACATGATCCTGGACGAAGCCCACAACATCAAGAACTTCAAGTCGCAGCGCTGGCAGTCGCTGCTGGGGTTCAACACGCAGGCGCGCCTCCTGCTCACGGGCACGCCTCTCCAGAACAACCTGACGGAGCTCTGGTCGCTGCTCTTCTTCTTGATGCCCCCCGAGAACGGCATGGGCGGCTTCGCCGATCTGTCCGAGTTCCACGATTGGTTCCACAAGCCCGAGTCGCAGATTCTCGAGAGCGGCCGCGAAGAAATGGACGAGGAAGCACGCGCCATCATCGCCAAGCTGCACAAGGTGCTGCGGCCCTATCTGCTGCGGCGTCTCAAGGCGGACGTCGAGAAGCAAATGCCGGCCAAGTACGAGCACGTCGAGCTGTGCCGCCTGTCCAAGCGCCAGCGCGAGTTGTACGACGGGTTCCTGGCCCGCAGCGACACACGCGCCTCCCTCGCCTCGGGCAACTACCTGTCCATTATCAACTGTCTCATGCAGCTGCGCAAGGTGTGCAACCACCCCGACCTGTTTGTCGACCGGCCTATCATGACGTCCTTCCGCATGCAGCGCTCGATCCCTGCCTCCTACGAGACGACCACGGAGCAGATGGTGCGCCGCGCGTATGTGCCGCCCCGCGACGCCGCCCAGCACCTGCTGGCACGGGTCAGCCTGCCGTTCCTCAACTTGGTGCCGACGCTGCACGAGACCAGCCTCTCGGGCGGCACGGCCGCCCGCATCCACCAGCTGGCCGTGAACCGCGTGCTGGCGGACCTCAAAGAGGCCCAGCGCGCACGCTTGCCGCAGCCGTACCCAGCCCTCGACGGCGCGACCGTGCAGTCGAACCTTGCCTACCTCGAAAACGCCGTCCGCTGGCGCCGCTACGAAGAGCTGCAGCATGGGGCCTACGTCAACGCGCTCCGGCGCCAGCAGCGGCCCGTGTATGGCCAGTCTCTCCTGAACATGCTGACGCTCGACGTGCAGAGCCGGCCCTTCCGGCCGCGCCCACGCGTCCCGGCGCAGATCATGGCGTGGTTCGAAAACGACTCGTTCCTGCTCCACAATCTGGTGCAGCCGCTGGAGCGCCGGTCCTCCGCCATGGAGATGCTCATCACCAAGTTTGCCTGCGTCACGCCGGCCGTCGTGACCTGCGACATGAACGGCGTGCTCCTCGGCCGCCGCGGCGCCGCGGCCTTTGCCGAGCACGACCTCGTGCTCTCGGCGCCCATCAAGCGCCTGCCGTTCATGGAGCGCCAGCCGCCGCGCGATCCCTGGCACGAGGCCCGCATGCGCCTGACGATCCAGTTCCCGGACAAGCGGCTCCTGCAGTACGACTGCGGCAAGCTGCAGGCGCTCGACCGGCTGCTGCGGCGCCTGCAGGCCGGCGGCCACCGCGCGCTCATCTTTACGCAGATGACCAAGGTGCTCGACATTCTGGAGCAGTTCCTCAACATCCACGGCCACAAGTACCTGCGGCTGGACGGCGCCACGCGCATCGAGCAGCGCCAGATCCTGACGGACCGCTTCAACCACGACAACCGCATCCTGTGCTTTATCTTGTCGACGCGCTCGGGCGGCCTGGGCATCAACCTGACGGGCGCCGACACCGTCATCTTTTACGACCAGGACTGGAACCCGGCCATGGACAAGCAGTGCCAGGACCGCTGCCACCGCATCGGTCAGACGCGCGACGTGCACATCTACCGGCTCATCAGCGAGCACACAATCGAGGCCAACATTTTGCGCAAGGCCTCCCAGAAGCAAATGCTCGACGACGTCGTCATCCAAGAGGGCGAGTTCACCACCGACTACTTCAACAAGATGTCCGTCAAGGACATGGCCGGCGACGTGGTGGAGCACGCCCTGGAGGACGGCACGACGCTCGTGGCCCAAAACGAGACCACGGACGGCATCATCGGGCGGTTCCACGAGAGCAACGCGGCGGCCAATGCGGCCATGGACCGCGTGCTGGGCGGTGTCAACAACGACGCGGGTGGCGGTGGCGGTGCGGTTGGCGGTGGCGGTGCCATGCCAGGCGCGGGCCGCGTGCTGGAGCAGGCCGAGGACACCGAAGACGTGGCGGCCGCGCGGCTGGCCGAGAAGGAGATTCTGCAAGACGACGCCGACTTTTCCGAGAAACCAGCCGGCGCAGGCACAGCGACCGCGACGGCGACCGCTGGTACGCCCGTGCCTACGTCGGGCATCTCCAGCGCCCGCCAGGCGACACCAGCGGGTCTCGGTCTCGGTCTCAGCGGCCCGCTGTTCGATCCGATCACGGGTGCCGAGATCGTGGCGCCGCCACCCCCGCCCGTCGAGAACAATGCCTGGGGTGGCGTCATGCACACCGTGGACGACTACATGCTGCGGTGGATGAGCGTGATGCTCGAGGGCACGGCGCTGGAGCTGCCCAAAGACCGCAAGAAGAGCAAGAAGAAGCGGGGCAAAGACACGCGCAAGCGGTAGACCCAAGACACGGCGCGTTCACACCCGCGGTTGTCATTGCATGTACGGCACATAACATATTTGGGGGGGGGGGGGCTTGGATTCTGGATTGGGTACTTTGGCGTGTCTCTTTGTATTTTCATTCTTTCATACGCTTTCTGTTCGATTTGATGGCATAGTCTCGTGGTTTTTTGGTTGTACTTGTTTTGTTTTGTTTTCCTTTCTTGTACGATGGTTTAGTGGGACACCAAAAAGGATGGGTGGGAAGATTGGCGTTCTCGGTTTGCAAAAAACAATTCATCTCTAATTTAATACTTCATCCACAGTTGCACCCTTTCACACCAACGCAGCAGTTCTTTGGTGCCGTAAGCATGAAGAGTTTGTCACAACGTCGCACAAATCTAATACTTTATACAGTATAAGAAGACCCGCAACTGGTAGGAGAAAAACTGTGGCTTGGAGCCCTGTCGAAATTGTCGTCTGCCGTGCCGCACAACACAACACTACCGTTACATAAGGGAAAGTGTGCCATTGTATTTATTCCACAAAGGTAAGCCCTTGTACGTGACGTCACAGAACGTTGTAAATTACCATCAGTATGAACGACGTTACTGTCTCACAAAACAACATCCACCCTCATTTGAGTCTGGATGGTACTCTGATATGCTGACCAACGACGATGAGTGCGCGGGTGCGTGCGTGAGAACAGCGTCTCACTGGCCGTTTTGTAAGTGAGAGTGTCGAGTACTTTTGGACCTACGTCGTTGACTTCTTGTGAAGATCGTGGCTAGATGTTGCATGCTCGCAACAATCTCGATCCGTAGAAAACCCAAAGAACACGAGCCTTTTGGTTCCGGAGACGATCCCGACCGTGCCTTGGGGTTGACATAACGTTGCTTGTGTAAGACAAGGGTCTTTCGGGCACTCATCCAGGCCGTCCTGTCCATCCTGAACTCTGTATTGTCCAAGCTTTGAGCTATTTTCTCCAGTGTAAGCAATCTGTATTCTGTAGTCAGTAGTCTGCAGTATGCAACCACAGGCTTACACGCTGAGTGGTATCCACCGTCTCATTGTCCAATTCTCACCATCTCGGTCATTTGGGACCATGCTTGGCCTGGCTTTGGTGTATCTTGGCGTTTTTGTCTACTTCGTAGTTGCCAGTGACTTTCTCGTCTCTTGTCATATTTATGGGTTGACGTGTTGTCATCACGGCCTAAGATTGTCCAAGGAGGGTGGATATGCGCTATGAATCGCCGCTTTATGCATGTCTCTCCCGCACAAACCTAAAAGCAAAAGGTGAAGTCCTGTCATCGTGTGAAATACGAGAACGCCCAGCCCAGCTGAAGCTAAGAAAAAAAACCGAAAAAAAAAAAAAAAAAAAAAAAACTTTACCTTCTGCCCAGAAAGAGAGGAGCCGTGAATAAATGGAAACGAAGGAGCCCAGCGAGCCTTACGACGCATTGTGGAAATGGACATTTCACGGTCGACCCTGTTTACTTTCTTTTACCTTTGGTCTATTCACTGGTTGTGATTTCGATGACAATGTCAGCTTTTTCATAACCAGGTCATGTCTCTTGCTTTTAAGGCATAACCCTTGCTACGCGTCTCACTTGCACCGGTATCTAGTATCTAGGTTTGCGAGGTTTCTTTCTACTACTGGTTTGTCGGCGTCTCTTTTCTGACTCCAAGACCGAATGCCTGTCAGACCGAGTTGTTCGTCACTGTGTATCTAACCACTGGAAGGGCTACCAAACGCTCTAGTGGACGGAAATGCGCATGTCCAGTCTTGTTTTCTTTTTTTTTGTTTTCTTTTTTGTTCTTTACTTGTCTCTGTTTTTACGCTGCTTGCGTGCTAAACACCTCCGAGTTTCTCGTATCGACGCAGACTGCTCTGCAGGCTGAGGCTGCAGCAGAGCTGTTCCTGGCGTTCCGGCCAGTCAGCACGCAGAAACCACCCATCGCATCACACCCGCTACTCAGTAGCCGCAGAAAAACGACCAAGGGTGCAGTAGCTTTCCTCGTAATGGAGAATTCTGAAAGAAAAAAAAAAGCAAGAACATCGGAAAGAGGTCGAGCAGTTGCAGCCCACCGCGCATGTCACTGGTGGTGGAGAGCAGAAATAGAACATCAGGCACGTAAATCTAGTGGCTAAAGTCGCCGATTCCATTCATCTCAGCTTATGGCTTTCTGGGTTGACGGGTAGCAAACGGTGGAGAGCTTGTACGGATGCCTGCCAGGACTTTGGCCCGTTGTCGCCTCCCATACCAGTCGTATAGATGACCTTTTGTGGAGTAATAAGGCGTACTTTTGTGCACACGGCAACGTGGCCGACAAGCGTTGATTGACAGACGTCATTTTTGACTGTTGACCACGGAAGCTGTCATCCAGCTAAATTAGTGACGACAACTTAGTGCTGAGTACGTCGTCCTATGCACCGAATACTGCAGTCGATGGTTGGAACATGCTTTGTGAGAATCGTCCGGGAGAGCATGCTCCATAACGCAGCGGAATCAAAAAAGGAAGAATATGAACATATCACGTCTTATCCACGCATCACGCACGGCCATGAGGGACACCATTGCCTCCACCAGTGAACGTTCCCGTTTCGGCATTGGCCAGCTCCTCAACGTCGGTTGGACGGGACGACAGTATGAGACGACGGGATGACAGGTCCTATGTCTTTCTCCATCTCAGTCCACTGCTGTCAGTTTGTGTGGGTTGTGCGTGTGGATTGCCCAGGTGGTGATCGATACGAGTTTGTCTCCACTTCCGTACTTCGCGTCTCTCTTTCCCGCAGACGGAACGGCGGCGATCGAGAAGACGAGGCGAACAAGAAAACAAAAGGGTTGCGGGCTGGCCCACACTTTACGTTGGAACCTGGTCGCTGGGAGCTGGCCATTACGGAGCACTGGATCTATGACCAACCTCACGCAACCCACAAACGTCTGACTAGGATATACACCAGGCACGCACCGGACCAGGTTGTTTGGAAGTTGGCCGTGGATGGACATGAAAGGAGATACAAGGACAGGGACATGGGAGGTGTTATTGTCTCTCGGTGCCATTCCCATGCAAAGTACAACGGCAGGTCTGGCCAAAGTGATCGTCGATGACCGGTGGGCTGGCCGTCGTTACGTGACTGGCCGTTGAAAGACGAGCGATGAGAGGTGCCAGTCGGTTGATCAGACTCGTCGGGCAACGACAGACTGGCATTGGAGACGCCGGATGGCCGCTGCCCAGTCTAGGTCTTGTTTACTTGTTTCTGACCGCCGTCACTGCCCACCGAGAGCACTTCTCATCCATATGTACTCAACACTCTTACTCGACCCATTTAGTCCGTTGATACTGTCGCTGTTACGGCACGAGCACTCCACCAGGTTCAACGAACGTGATGGTGTTGTTGTTGAGCATACATGTGGACTACTACGGTCTATCGTGGACTGTGTAGTCTGTGCTAGTTAGCATTGAGTTCTTCAGAGGACTCTCTATGTAGAGGGAACCAGGTCACATTTCTGTCCAAAATCAAATTCACCGAAAACAACCTTTACGAGGCCAGGTTACACGATACAAGGCGAGCTGAGCTTCTGTTCTCCATCATACGAACATACGAGCATACGAGTATGCGGAAAGAGTGGGACACATCAACGCATGTTGGTGGTAGCCTTTGGATTGCGTGAAAGTGGAGAGACGTGGACGCACCGATGTCGTTTGGCCTTGGTTGATGTCCTTTTTTCTTCGTTTTTTTCTTTTTCTTGATTTTTTTCCTGTAGTAGTTTCCTCGGTAGAATACGACATGCAGACATCGGCCGTATCCAATTGGCATCGACTCGATGGTATTCAGGCCAGTCATCTGCACCTTGGTGCACGTCCCTTCCAGCCTCACCGTCCAGCCTCCGTCTCCATCTTCTGACCTCCGCCGTACCGTGCCCTGTGTCTTTTTTTAGATGCAAACCAGTTGCCATCACTCTTCTCTCGTCATGGCCAGTCTTACCATTCATACTCCTCCAGTCATCTTTGATGCCTCTTGACGTATAAGAGTTCCGTGCGTTCCGGCCTCTCGATCTCTTCTGTCCTCGTCTTCCCTCCATCCCCTCGTCATTCGTTCATCTTCCTCCTTTCCCTCCTGACGTGACTGGGAAGACGAATTTCCCCATCTTCATCTTCCTTCGTCTATCCTCCGTTCTCCAAGACACTCGTTTCGTCCTTCGTTCACCTACCTTTACTTGTCATAACCTCTTTATACCTCTTTCTACTTCTCTGACAACACTCAGCATGCGTTGGTCCGCCATCCTCGCGGTCAGCTCGGCCGCTTTCGGCGCGGTTGCTGTCGCCGGCCCGGCCAACCAGGAGTACAACAACTACTACGACGAGCTAGAGAAGCGCGGTGCCGAACATCACCATCACCATCCCCATCCGCCCACCAGCAGTTCAGTGTGGTCTGCTCCTGCCTCATCGTCGTCTTCGGCCTGGTCCGCTCCTTCCTCGTCATCTTCGCCAGCGTGGTCCGCTCCTTCCTCTTCCTCTTCTGCGTCATCGTTCCCTGCTTCGTCCCCTGCTTCGTCCTCTGCAGCTTCCTCCTCTGCAGCTTCGTCCGCAGCTTCTTCGTCCGCGTCGGCCAGCAGTGCCAGCGCGTCGAGCATCTCCAGCGCGGCCAGCAGCGTCTCGAGCGAGGTCTCCAGCAGCTCTGCCAGCTCTGTCAGCTCTGCGTCGTCGGCTTCGTCCGCCTCGTCAACTTCGTCAGCCTCTTCAGCCTCTTCAGCCTCTTCTGTCTCGTCCGTGTCGTCTGCGTCCGTCAGCTCCACGCCCGCGCCCCCTCCAGCGACCACAACCGTGACCAACACGGAGACCATTGAGACCACGGTCAGCTGCGACACCACGACCTACACGTCGGGCGGCCAGACGTACACGGAGACGCACACCACCACGCTCACCATCCCCTGCCACCACTGCACCACCAAGACCTACACGTCCGGTGGCGCGACCTACACAACTGTCATCCGCACGAGCACTGTGACGGAGAGCTGCATCACGTCGACCTATACGTCCAGCGGCCACACGTACACCACGACCATTACCCTCGGTGGTGGTGGCGGTGGCGGTGGTGGTGGTTCTTACACGACGACCACAGCCCACGGTGGTGGTGGTGGTGGTGGTAGTGGTGGCGGCGGCGGCGGCAGCAGGCCCACAACGACCACGGCCTGCGCCTGCTTCACGTCCACCGCATGTGTCATTGTCGGCCAGACCGTCCAGGCCACGGCCGTGGCGGACTGTCTGCTGGTCGGCGTCACGGTTGTCGACGCCACCATCACCGACTCCGTGCTGGTCGACGCCACCGTCAAGGGCGGCTCGGTCCTCCGCGGCGTCCGCTTCACGGGCGGCTCCGTCAAGGACTCGTATGTCCAGCTCGCCCTTCTCCAAAACGTGACCGTCGCCGACAGCGTGCTGTACGAGGTCGGCGTGCAGGGCGCCGAGCTGGTCAATGTGTCCGGCTACGACGTGTACGCCCAGGGCGCCGTGCTCAGCAACGTCACCGTGTCCGGCGTGGGCTACGTGCAGAGGGCGAGCATCGTCCACGGCGGCTCGTACACCAACACCGATCTCAGCGGTGTGTACGTCGGCACGGGCGCCTCGTTGGGCGCCGGGGTGCAGCTTCAGGACTACACGCTGGCGGACGGCGTGGCCATCGCGGCCGACGTCCTGAAGCAGGGCCAGCGGGCGTGATCCGGCTGAGCAGCTCTTTCGTATCACATATCGTGATGGATGGGGGACATCCCCATCTCACCTTTCGTTACTCTTCGTTGGCGATGATGGTTCTTGGCTGGAGGACCTCATCGACCCTTTATTTTCTCACGCTTTCCTCTTGTTCTCTTTCTTTCTCTTTTTATTACTTAATGTTTTTTTTTTCACAACTGCATTTGAGGCGTTTCACAAATTACAAACAAAGCAAAATCATCCAACAACACGCCACAACCACACCACGGAGTACAACAGCACAACACACACTCCAGTGTTCATCGAGTGGCACGCAATGAAATGCGATGGGTCTCGGAATATGAATAGTACACGTCCCTTTCGGATGGATAAAACACGACACTGGCCACACTGCCGACACGACTCCAATTAGGATACGATAACGATTATGAGACTTACAACTAGTTGGATTACACTCCTTTAAATAATAGATATTACTTTTGATTTACCGCACAGCGATTTGATATTGCTTTTTTTTTCGTATTATTTGTAAAATTTCACCACTACTTTTGGCTCTGTATAGTAAATGCAGGAGCGAACGATGCAGTAGCAAACGGAAAAACAAAAGAAATAAAAAGAAAGTGGGCAGTCTTCAAAGATGAGCCACCATAGCCTGTATGTCGCAACGCCAGAAGAACAAGGAAAACATAGAAAAAAGGCAGCAAAATGGTCAACGGCAATATTGACAGCCTGCTCCTAGGCCTGGTCTATGATAACGGACAGAAAAAAATAGATGTAGACGCGCTCTATAATGAAACCGCCAGACATGATGATAATTACAAAGAAGTAGTCAAAAAATTGAGGGGGGTATTTGGTGCAAGGTCATAACAACGACGACAACAAGGGTCAAGACGTCACGAGTTTTGGGCAGGCTTACGCCATGCCGACCTCGATGGCCTTGCCCTTGACCGACTTCCACTCAATGGCGGCGGAGCCGATCAGTGTCATGGCCGCCAGCGCCGTGCTGACGATGAACGTCTGGGTCAAGGCCTCGCTGTAGGCCAGGATGACGCCGGGCAGCTGTGCCGGGTCAATGACCTTTTGGATGCCGGTGGCACCGGCGGCGAGCACGGTGGCGGGGTCGAGGCCGGGCACGAGCCGGAGGACGTTGGCCTGGAGCTTGTTGGTGAAGATGTTTTGGCAGATGGAGACAAAGAGGGCGCCGCCGAGCGTCTGCAGAAAGACAATGACGGAGGTGCCGGTGGGGACATCCTTGAGGTCGAGGACGGTCTGGACGGCCATGAGGGGCTGCTGCATGCCGAGACCGACGCCGGCGCCGGCAATGATCTGGTAGCCGATCCACTTGCCGGTGGAGATGCCGGGGGCAAAGGTGGTGATGAGGCCGTAGCCGATGGGCATGAGGACGGTGCCGGCCAGCATAAAGGGCGTGTAGTAGCCGACAAAGGTGACGACGCCGCCGGCGACAATGGACATGAGCACGAGCGAGATGAGCATGGGCAGGTTCATGAGACCCGAGCTGACAGCCGAGGCGCCGCGGACGGCCTGGAACCAGATGGGCAGGTAGTAGATGGACGCCAGGAACGCCGCGCCTGTGGCGAAGGAGTACCAGCCGGCGGCCCAGACGGAGCGCTTCTTGATGATGCGCGGCGGGACGGTGGCGTCGTCCTGCTGGCGGTACTGCACGAACAAAAAGGCGAGGATCAGCACGCCAAAGACGACAAACAGGGCAATGATGCGGCCGCTCTTCCAGGCGTAGGTGGTGCCGCCCCACTGCAGGGCCAGCAGCAGGCAGATGATGGCGGGCATGAAGATGGCCGAGCCTATGGGGTCAAAGGGCCGGATCTTCTCCCAGAGGGTGCGGTTGGCGCGGGCGTCGGCGGCGGCGGCGGCGTCGGCGGTCGAGACGCGGGCGGCCACGGGCTGGCCGTTCTTGCGGTCGGGGTCGGTGAAGAAGACGCCAATGACGACGAGGGTGATGGCGCCGATGGGCAGGTTGATCAAAAAGCACCAGCGCCAGGTGACCTTGTCGGTGAAGACGCCGCCCAGCAGGGGGCCGGCCACGGAGGCGATGCCGTACATGGAGCCGATCATGCCCGAGTACATGGGGCGCTTGTCGAGGGTGACGGAGTAGGCGAGGATGATGAGGGCACCGGAGAAGATGCCCGAGGAGCCGAGGCCGGCGACGGCACGGCCGATGATGAGGGTGACGGAGTTCTGGGCGACGCCGCAGATGAGGGAGCCGACCTCGAAGACGAAGATGGCGCCGAGGAAGATCCACTTGATGCTGAAGTAGGTGTAGAACTTGCCAAAGAGGAGCTGGAGGGCGGCCGTGGTCAGGAGGTAGGCTGGACTGTTAGCGAGCAGCGAGCGAAGCGAGGACAAAAGAAAGGGAAAAGCGAGCGTAGCGAGGATAAAAAACAAAAAGAAACTTACCCGAACCGTACCAGCCGACGTCGTTGAGCGAGTGGAACTGGTCCGTGATCTTGGGAATGGCCGTGGCGATAATGGAGTTGTCGAGGGCCATGAGGAAGACGGCCAGGCACAGGGCGAGCATGATCAGGCCGAGACGCGCGCCGGTCGGGTACTCGGAGCCGTCTTCGCGGGTGGCCGTCTTGGCGACGGCGAGGCCGCCTTCGGTTTGGGACTTGGACGTCTCGACCTTGCCGAGGGCGTTGGTATTGGCATTGCCGACGTCGTCGGCGTCCGCGGCGGCGCGGATGGCCGCAACATTGACATTCTCCGTCTCCCGGTCCTCGGCGTCGTTGTCAACCTCGTCCTCGTCGGCGCTGCCCGAGCCACTGGTGGTGGGCAGCTTCTCGTCGCGGAGCTCCTTGTCGACGGAGGCGCGGCTGGGGGCGAGGGTAGAGGGCGCGCGGGAGTTGGACGGCGAGACAGCGCCGGCGACTGTGGCGGCCGGCGCGGCCTTGAGCGTATCGGACATGTCGTCTTGTGGTGTCGCGATTCAGTATGTGGTGACTTGGTGAAACGCTGGTTTTCGTTGTCCAACGCTGGCGGTGATGCGCCCAGACTGCGACAGAAAAGGAGAGAGCAACACAGTCGTCGAGTATTGAACGATATTAAATAACAGCGAGGAAAGAAGTGAAGAACTAGTAACAATAAAAGGAACGAACGAGACAGACCAAAAGCACGACACTACGAGGGGATGTGGGTGTGGCCCTTAATAAATAAAAGCAATTGCAACAAAAAAGAAATGAAAACCGATAATTAGGGGCGATCCAAAACGGGGGGCAGCGAAAAAGCGACGGACAACAAAAGAAAAGAGCAAAAAGAAAAGACTCCGTTGCGCTACGACGATCTGGTTGAGTTGCTCCGTCCCGCGTGCCTGGTTGGGGTCCATTGAAGTTCTCTGGAAAGTGTGTATCGGTGCTCCGCGCATATTGCAATCCAAGCCGCCGCTGTCTTTAGTCACTATTCACTAGCAAACACTCATTTGGACTCATAATTACGAAATACGGTCACATCTTGCACGGCGAGAGGGATCCTGGTTCTCTACGTCGGCTTAGGCATCCACTGAACAAAACTGCAAAGTTCGACACGTTCCCTGGAAAAGGGGACCCGACTGGCAAAAATAAGATTTTTAGGACGTGGACGGGGTGGCGGACGGGTGCAGCCAAGCGAGAGAATTCTGGAGCTGTGGAGAAGAAGACAAGGTCAGAATTAGAGGACGAAGGCCAGAAAAAGCACGCTGTCCGGGCAGGCAGCCAAAGGATAGCGGGAAGAGAACTACGTCGGGGCTGGTCGAACGTCGGACAATCAACACTGCCCGTGTGCTTGGATGGAAAATCGGGGAGTTGTAGAAGTCCGTGGACGAGGCGAGGCGCAAGCAGTTCCAGTTAGGCAAATGCGTGACCGCCGCTTTGATTGGATGGGCGGACAGCCGTCAGCCGTCAAAAATCAAAATTATCGCGTTGTTCTGGGACCGGACCAACGAGCTAACAGATACAAGACGAAAAAGAACAAAGGGTGGTCAGAGAGGACCCAGAAAGGACCAGAAGGGACCTAGACAGAAGAAGAAAAGTCGCCGAGAGGGAGGTGCGCGAAACGCTCAAGCCAACAGACCGAAACGGAGACCCGCCGTTTTGGAAATTCACTGCACGGGTTGCGAGTTGCAAACAAAACAAATAACTTATTCTGGCGAGACATGGACACGAAGGACAGAAAGCGATACAAAGACGGGCGCGTTGCCAAGGCCTGGCTGAGAGGAACGGATGCACATTCCTGTCCGTCAGATGGTTATAGTATGAAAGAAAACTAACGAAAATACTGCAGAGTAACAACTACGATGTATCGTGAGAATGAAAAAAACGTAAGCACGGGAAGGCGCCCGTGATCGACCTACGCGAAGGGGGCAAAAGAGGACTAAAATGCGGGTGATATCGTGGAGAACTAGAAGGCCAAGACGGAACGAGAAAGGGACGAGAAAGGGACGAGAAAGGGACGAGAAAAGGACGAAAAACGGAAACTCCAGGGAATGCTGACTACAAGAGAAAAACTTCTTCCAAGCAAAGGCCCGTCAGCATGGGCTATATGTGCGCTACAGGGGGGCTGGGCTGCGCTTGAGCTTTGAGCATTATTTATAAAAGTTCTCTGTTTGCGCCGTGTTTCGTTGCGTGAAGCAGTGTTGTCTGGAAGTGCCATTAAGACCAGCCGGTTCCTCCCGCAACCACTGCTATGCGCGTGCCTTTGCGCCTTGGGTCTGAGGGCGTGTTTCACCGTCTCGAAGCTGCAACTGTCGTCATGTTGACTGGACATGTCAGACATTGTGTAGGTTTTCCGAATCATTGTGTAGGTTTCCCGAATCAAGTATGTTGCCGCAGAGTGCTTTTTACCGGGTCACAGCACGACTGTCAGCCGCCCTGCCCAAACGACGGCTAGATTAGCCGCAGTCCAGCGACAAAACGGGTTCTGGGTGCCGGTTCCGTGGCAGTTCCGACGCCTTGTTATTGCGGCAAAAGATGTCGTTTTTGGCGCACTTCGTCTGCAGTAGGTGCCAAAGTCGGCCTGATTAAGGCCCGGTCCCCGCCCTGACTTGTCAGCAGGCGGATGAAGCACTGTCTGCCAAAATGGCCCATAGGCAGCCTGACCTGCGTGTTGTTCGTCCAAGCTGATATTTCAAGACTCTTGTCTTGTCGTCTATCACTCAGAATAGAACAATGCTACGACAGTCTGACAACGTGATACGAATTGATTCTGCAAACATTTCATCCGCGTTCGACGAAAGATGCATCGTACACGCCGTACTTGACCTGTTTATGGCCGCAACCACCTGTTGGCTCTCTTGTACTCGGAAACTTTTAGAAAACAACATTCATGGCGATGAAAAACCACAACTGCAAACAATTGCCTCAAACGTCGGTGTTCGCTTACACTGCACCCTCCTTACTTCAACGATGCATGTCGCAGGGTCGGCGCCGGCCAATAGGCGTCTTTCAATTTATTTTGGGGTTTGGATTTGGGTTCGGTCTGCTGGTAAAGGGATCCAGACGCCAGATTCCAGTACCTATACGAATTACCCAAAACCCCATTAAACTCCTTTTTATATTTCCCCCTTTCTTGGCTGCCAGCGGGTCCTTCCCCCTTTCCACCACAATCACGCATGTCCACCACGTTCCCTTCCTAACCAGAGATCTGGATTGTAAGTATTTCGCATGTGGCTTTACCGCGTGGCCGGTCCAAGCTCGCTGCGATCAGGACCGAAAAAGTTTGCTTTCAGTTGGATTCGTCGTTCAACGGGCGATCTTGTCGAGATTTGGCGTCTCGATGGCGGCAACGAAGATCCAAACACGATCTAACAGGTCGAGTCGAGCCTCAAGACAGTTCGTACTCGTCGTAAGACCTCTTTCGTACTCCGGAGACTTTTGCTTTCTTTCGTTCGTTTGTGCTTATTTTATTTTCGTCGTTGTGTGCACTCGGGGCCACGGGCTCGTAGCTGGTCCGAATAGGTGCGTGGTAATATGTCAAGGTTGAAGAAATAAGGAGGCGGATACGGTGATAAAAATGGAGCGTGCCAAAAATATCAATCCCAGCATCACAGCATCACAGCGGCTGCAGGCCCGACAAATGCAAAGTGACACGTCCGCACGACCACGGAACGTGTTGCAGTGGCGCTGGGCTGGGCCTTGTTCATTCCAAGGCCCAAGCTCCCACTCTCACACATAATCTTACGACATGCTAGGTACGGCGATTTCTCGTTTTGGCAACCGCCCACTCGCGTACACCGTGCAGCTGCATGGCTGCAAATCTTATCGTTTCTTTTGATCTCCGTTTATGACTACAATGTAGACACTAGATGTGTCCTTTGTATTTTGTATCCTCGTTATTGGCGTCTGCATGAGATACGCGTCCACCTGCCACCGTGAGACGACAGTTTGGACCGGAAAGGGCCGCCGACGATCGACAGCTGGGCAGGTTGCCGCAAGAGTATTTTGTATGGGGGGCGTTGGTTTTCTTTGGCCTCACCCAAGCGAAAGTAAAGTTCTCACCATGCGCCACCGCTGACTGTCAGTGTCACCGGCGTGTCGGATGATCTCCAAACAGTCCCGGCCGCGGACTTTTCCGGCGCTCCCCGTTGTTCTTCGGTTCGGTAACAACTGCTATGGCTGGCGTCGTCCTGTCACAAGGCTGATAACACATTCGATGGAAGCGCCCAAATTGCGTCGTACTAATAAAACGTTTATGATGGACGCCCCCGACTGTCATCATAGATGCGTACGATGTGATTTGGTAAGCGTTTGCACGTGAGAAAGGTAACATAATTCTGTATTTCTTAATATACGGAGTATGTGTTTTATTAGTCTGTATCTTTTTTTTTCTTATTTTTCTCTCTTATTTTTATTTTTCTTCTTTTCCCAATGATATCCCCTACAGGGCCTACTTTCTGGTCTTGGCAAGAATGGATTTGGACGGAGATAATCCTGATCCCTCAAAGGCGACGCTGTGTGTGCAATGACATGTACACCCAGCGACCAATTCTTTTTTGTTTCGTCTTTTGGGCATCCATTCAAGACGAATCAAAATGGTGTCCGGCACAACTTTGTCGCCCTTTGAGCGCCTCCCGCACGTGGTTCTCGACATCATCTGCGGCTACCTCGACGACGAGTCCGACCATCGACCCGACTTGTGCGCGTTTTCTCTCACCAGCCACCGCTGCTGTGCGGCGGCGAAAACTCGACGATTCAACCAACTTGTGCTCGTTGTGCCGAACCTCGACGACCTCGGCGCGATCTTGGCGGACCTCAGAGCTGTGCTGGGCCACGGCGAGCGCTATGCCCTGGTGCATCGATTGAAAGTAGGGGGCGTTCTGCTCGACGGCGACCAACGCGACCAAAGCGAGCAAAACCACGCCGAAGACGATGACAATTTGCAGCTCACCGAGCGCAACTTCGACAGCCCTCCTTTCTGTCACATTGCACAGCCGTGTCGCTGGATGCCGCTCTCGTCTCGTCGCGGCCCTGGCATCCACGACGACGACTGGCTGCCGTTGGCGGCGTTTCTCCGCGAGCTCCCAGCACTGAAGGATCTTGTCTGGAACGGTAGAGTGCCGCGGAGCGTCCTGGACGCACTGCATGACGCGAAACGGCCCTGCCGGCTGCACGTGCTGGGATTTCGTCTCCCGAGCCTTGTGTACGACAGGGAGACTCCTCGCGCCATCAGCCCGGACGATTTCGCCCTCGTGACGTCGCCCGCACTCTACAGCATCCGAGCGCCTCTCTGCCGATACGATGTACACGGCGCCTTGGACTACTCGCCCGAGGTCGTGTTCCTGATGATGCAGGGGCTGGCTCCGAACCTGGCCAATGTCTGGCTCGAAACGGAGGTCCTCGGTGCTGGGCTTTCTCTCAACCAATCCGTTGCACTCGGCCGGCCCGCGTGGCGGGGGTTTTTCTTGGACGGCCCAACAGACGAGGAGACGAAGCTCACAGGCGGCACGGGTTCTCTCCGAAACGTCCTTTGTCAGTACAATGCCGAGCCCAGCATCTTCAACGCGCAGAGCATGGCCAACCTGCGGCGTCTGCAGCTCGACTGGAGCGAGGAGAGGATCCTGGCCCTCGCCAATCTTGTCACGGCCGGAAGCCTCCCACGCCTCGACATGTTGTCGCTCATGTGTATTCACTCGTCGACAGGGCCCCACCAAGCAGCCATCAACCAGATTTTACGCTACACGAAGCCGCTGCGCTACCTGTGTCTGACGGGCCACGTCACCAGAGAGACGATGGAGATTGTGACGCGGCACCACGGCGCCTCGCTGCGCACCCTCTCTCTGCTTCCATATGCCGCTGGGTATTATGTGACACCACCTGGGGCATACGACGTGCGCGACCTGTTTGCCTTTTCACGAGACGCTGTCGAGTTGATGGCGGACCGCTGCCCGCACCTGGAGGAGGTCTACGTCGAGATACAGCGCACGCGTGGTGACCCCCGTGAGGTGGCCATCTACCGCGCCCTCGGAAAGTTGACCCGGCTGGAGCGCGTGTTCCTGCGCCTCCGGTGCTCCCTGCCGACCAACGACGACATGCAGTCGCCCCGGGAACTGGTAACCTACGAGTCGCTCAAGGAGATATTCAGCAACCACGCCATGGACGCGGCGCTCGCGCGGGCCATTTATGACGTCGTTTCGCCGCCTGCGGGCCACGGCCCAGGCCGACGCCGGTTGAACTACCTCCGCATTGAACCGGAGTTTGTGACGGAGGTGCACATTTTCGACACCCTCTTTTACGACGCCATGCATTGTCTCGGGCGGCAGTGGGTGTGCCAGCCAACAAAGGACCAAAACGATCAAAGTAGCAATAACATTGTTGTGCGGGAATTACAAGCGTGGGAGACGCGAGTCGCACGCGAGGAGTGTTTAGAGGCGGACTGGCCCTTCCCGAGGCAGCACATTAACAATTACGAAGCCATGTTCCAGGACCTCTGGCCTGGCGATGGACCGCCGTGGGATTGCTGGACCAGTCTTCCATTGCAGACGGGCGACGAGGTGTCCGAATGACTGACGATGTGGAGTGGGATTTATGTCACCACCGCCGGTCCGAGCTTCAAGGAACGTGTCATTCACTTCACCGGTACACAAGCCATCGAGTCTTAGACAGCATACATGTTAGATATTTATATAATTAATTATCAAAAATCAACTTTCAACTATTTCTGATTTATTTTTTTCAATCTGGGTTGGGCTGATTGGAGCCCATACGTCATGACAAGAATTTGAATCATGTAAACACACGCTACTATTGTCTTTGTACCACTTTGGACTTTGCTCCTTAAAATAGAAAAATAGTTACCATGTATGAGACTGACTTGTTAGTTTAGTGTTATCCGTGTTTATTGTAAAATTATTCATTCACTCAACTCACACAATCTGGTGGCACAATTGATGATTCACTCACGGTGATGGATCAAAATCATAGCGAGAACCCAGGACTCTCCATAATTCGATACAGGCGTGAAAATATATAAATACATTTGTTTTCTTGACTCTTTGTATTACATTACTTTCGCATTTGGTGTGTTCAACGCCGCATAAATTGCATAGCCTACCTCACCGAAAACGACCAATCTGTCAACCGATCCGAAACAGACAAAATGACCGCTCCGTCCAAGCCGCCGCCGCCACCACCGAAGCCCATTGTGCCACTGCCCAACCCAGGCTTAATAGGCAATAATGGGAAGCCAAGGTGCCATTGATTTGTGACGGACGGGGCTGCTCCGGGTGCCGACGATGAAATACCGTGAGCTCTGTACGTGAAATGGCTACTCGTTCTGTATGAACCTGCAAATGGATCGTTTGGTCTGCGAATCGCCGATCTAATGCTCAACGTGGTGTATGAAGATCGCAAGAATAAAAATAATAATAAAAAATAAAGAGCATAAGTTAAAATGGGGAAGCAATTCAAACCGTGTTGTTTTCGCTCCAGGTCAGTGTCCTAATAAAGGAGGGCAGTTAAAGCCCTCGGCGAACCTCCACATTCAATTTTCCACTGCACACAAGTCATGGCTCACACATACAACTTACAGGGGAATGCCCTGCCTAGGCCTGGCCTAGCTACAGTTTCCCCCACTACAGTCATTGAATACCCCCCCCCCCCCCCGCGGCCTTATTTGGTTTGTTTACTGAATGCCTTCTTGAGTCAACGCAGTCAATGTTCGACAACTTGACTTTCAGCAGCATACGAAGACGCAAAGAGCATAGCTGTCCCGATGCCGATGAATGAATGCAGCAACAGGCAAAAAAGGACTGCTGCTGTAAATGCAGTGTGCAACCGAAACCAAGGCGCGGTACATGTCGACAGAAACGCTGACCAGATCAAGGCCTTGGTCGCGGCATGAGGTACGGAGCA
This sequence comes from Sporothrix schenckii 1099-18, assembly GCF_000961545.1. Taxonomy (NCBI): domain Eukaryota; kingdom Fungi; phylum Ascomycota; class Sordariomycetes; order Ophiostomatales; family Ophiostomataceae; genus Sporothrix; species Sporothrix schenckii. The sequence goes on from NW_015971148.1 coordinate 4,794,071, forward strand.
TTATGGGTCGTAACCTCGGCTGCTGGGCACGCCGAACATACGGCCGTGTTTGGCACTGGCTTCAACGCCCACATACAGCTGGGCCCCGGCGCCGACGCTGACCAGGAAGTGGCCCTCTTTGCATATCTCAAGGCCAAGGCCCGAGGGACCGGATCTAGATCTGAGCCAGCGCTGGTAGGCAGTTGTCTACGGTGGCTGGGCCCAGACGCCGCCGTTGGTCCGCGGCGTCAAGTGAAGATATGTAGATGGATTTATCGGCTGCTTTACGACGGTATGTGAAGATGTACGAGAACTAAGACGCACATTAATGCAAGTGGGTACTGGGCATGTCTGGCTTGGGCATAGTTGCCTGTCAACAATAAATTATGACGCAATGGGGTACTCAAAGAGACGTCTTTCTTTGTGGTGAAGACCCCCTTGCCTTGATTGTTGTGACATAGGTTTTGTATATATTTTTGGAAGATCTTTGATGGCCGTTTTTCATAGTTCACCTTGCTGTCGTGTCAGGGAGATGAGCAACGCTTTCACCCGACTTATGAATAGTCACAACAACGCGCGGCTCGGTACGGTTTTAGGGCCCGACCCTTGGGGGCTGACGGAATTGGTTACATGTAGAAGCGCACTGCGTGCTACTCTTTTGACAGAGGTCTAAAATGGGAACGGGATATCAAGAAACGACGACACTGTGGCCACATGTCCATGGCATTTGAGATGTAAATATGAGCTGATTGTCCACGTCCATATTCGGAAATAGACATCAAACCTGTGCCTGTTATGATCAATGAATTCTATTTCGAGGCGTATTTGCTATGTAAAGCTCCGACTGACTGTAAAACAAGAATGAAATCAGTGACCGTAGATTCCGTGTATAAGATACTGTATCATTCCATCGTCGATGATGTGTTTTGGTCCTATCCACACACATCAACTTCTCCCACCACATCTCAAAACCGATCCAGCAGTACGACATCTGATAGTGAAACGCCTTCTGATAAATACCTTTATCAACCACCCACCAAACAATGGCCGGCGTTGTGAGCTATGTAGCTCTGTACGGCAGTTGCGTCATGAACGAGGGCGACGATGAGGGCGGTGAATGCCGCCTCTGTAATGGAGAAAAAATAATAGAGTGTTCTCGTTGTGATGGATCAGGGGAAGATCGTGAAGACCCCAACCGCCGTTGTGATGCCTGTGATGGCAAAACGACCGTTCAATGTCACGCATGCGCGGCAGCGGAAAAACCAAATGATGGATGACGCATCTTGCCATTGTCTAGTCAACATTACCACGGTCTCGCAATGGTGGCAGGACTCCAACCCACCCACCAAACACAGTCGACATAAAAAACGGCATCAAAATTTTGTAAGTGAAGTCTATGAGTTGTTTTTGTCTATTATTGACCCCAGGGACCTAATTAATTTTTCAGAGATAGAACTATACCAGCAAGGATGAACCGACTCTTGGCAGTGGAAGGAAATTAGGGCATATTTTATTCTTCACTCGTTCTTTTTGGTTTCGATTTAAATATTTACAAAATACATAAAAAATACAGAGTCATCATCCTCATATATTGTTCATTGTAAAACGGAAAGTTGAAATAGATGCATCAAAGGAGTCTTTCATGGAAAATGCTATGGAAGTGCTTCTTGCAAAGTCTCCTACTCTCCACAAGCTGAATGAGCTCCCATTTGCTGGGCACAGCCGCAACGGAACGGTCCCTAACAATGCACCACCACTCGTAGCCACAAACTTCCCCTCGTCAAGGGTAGCCGCCCGAGATCTCATCTTGCGCGCATTTTTTTCTCTCGGCAGGTCACAACATTAATCGCCAGCGGAATTAGGCATACGGTGCATTGTCGCACTTGCATCCAAAGGCGGGATTTGCCTTCTCTCTCCCAGGGCGGCGAAGCGGCGATTGTGAAATGTTCCACAAGAAGTGGAGGTCTCAAACCAACAAAACACACTTGACATGCCATCTTCCAAAAACGACGACCGCCACGAGCCAGGTCCCGCGCATCAGTTCAAGCCTGCGGACGCAAATGCAAACTCGGACGATAAGACCGTGGAACCTTTAGGATTTCGCAGGAAGGTTCAAGGTTGGTGGCGGGACCGTAAGGGCGGCGAGCGGGGACAGCGGGACCGGCCCGAACACCACGGTTGGTTAGCTCGGCCGGAAGCCGATGCCGCACCCGCTGTCTCCACTTTACCCGTCAACGGCAACAAAGACAAGTTGACCTTAGCTGTTCATCACGAGGAACTGCTCGCTACACCCGCGACCCAAGTCGCCGAAACGAACTGCCGATCAGATTCGCTTTGGGATCGCGCATACGAAGCCCTCAAAAAAGACAAGCAACAACTGGTCAGGGAGTATGAGAAGCTTCTCGCAAAGGAGGTACAGACAGCGAGTACGTTTCACCACATACGTTGGGAGTCTCCGTGTGTCGTAAAAAATTGACTTATCGATGTGTACAGATCTTGCGTCGGAAGCTGCCCTACAAGACAGTTCGCGTTCTCTGCGACAAGCCCAACTGACCACCGTTATTGATGGAGGCCTAAAGCGCATGGACGAGAAGACTACGAAATACACGATTGCCGGTCATGACTTTGTCCTCAAAGAGCAGATTGCCCAGGCCTCCAAGTTCTTGCTGTGGGCCAAAGACTGGGTGGGCGAGGCCGTCCAGGCATCACCGCAGGCATCTATTGCGTGGGCGGCCGTCTGCCTCGTTCTCCCGCTCCTCACAAACCCCACAACAGCTGCAGAGGCCAACCAGCACGGACTCAAGACAGTCACCGCCCGTATGCGGTACTATGTGGAGTTGGAGCCTGTGGTACACCGTCTGGCTGCCAACGGACGGGGCGATGTTGATATGCGTGGGTTAATGGAGCAGGTGGACAGCAACATCGTCGATCTGTACCGGCAGATTCTCGAGTTCCAAATCAGCAGCGTGCTGCGGTTCTACGCCAACCACCTCAAGACCTACGCCAAAGACATGGTTCTGCCCGAAGACTGGACGCAGATGACGCTTGACATCGAGGCGCGCGGCGAGACGATCCGCAAAGACGTGAGCCAGATCGCGGAATTGGTGGGACACCAGGACGCAGAAGCGACACAAAGCGTGCTTGCCGCACTCAGCGAGACAAGTCGACAGGCCCTCGACGTGATGGGCTCGCTTCTGTCGGAGCAACTCTCTGTCTTGCAGCAGCAGCTGCAGCTCGAGAAGGACATCCGGGAGGATGCCGTGCGCCAACGGCTGTCGGACGAGCAGATCGCGTGCCGTGAGCTGTTTTGCCTCACCAACGCCGACGATGCGACGTACGAGTGGTACAAGGACCGCGTGGAGGACCTGGTCGAGGGCACGTGTCAGTGGGTCCTCCAGCACGAGCACTTCCAACAGTGGCTGGCGCAAGACTCCGGCCCGCTGCTCGTCTCGGCCGATCCCGGGTGCGGCAAGTCGGTGCTGGCCAAGTATTTGATTGACCAGGGGCTGGCAGAGCAATTGCAGAAGGTGCAGTCCCCGAACGCCACGAACAGCACAATCTGCTACTACTTCTTCAAAGACCAAGACCAGAACACGTCCCGCCAGGCCCTCTGTGCTCTGCTGTACCAGCTCTTCTCCCGGAAGCCACATCTTCTGCAGCATGCTATACCGTTGTACAGAGAGCACGGCCATCATTTGAACAAGTTTGAGAACGATCTCTGGGCGATCCTGGGACACGCGGTGCGCGACCCAGACGCCGGGCCGGTCATTGTCGTTCTCGATGCGTTGGATGAATGTGCCGCGTCCCAGTTCAACGGCTTGATGCGGAATTTGGAGACTCTGCTACGCGATGCCCAGTCGTCCCATGCCTAGTTCAAGATGCTTTTGACCAGCCGCCCCTACGACCAGATTGTCGACGAATTTTGGAGCCTGTCGGACGCGTTCCCGCACATTCGCATCCCGGGCGAGGAGGCGTCGGAAACCATCAGCCACGAGGTCAACCGCGTCATCCACTACCGTGTCGAGCAGCTGGCTAAAAAGAAGCAGCTGTCCCACGATGTCAAGTCGGCGCTGGAGACGAGGTTGCTCAGCGTCGAGCACCGCACCTATCTTTGGGTGTATCTTGCCTTTGACAGCCTCGAGGTCGGGTTCAAGAGGACGTCGCGCGGCGTCGTCGCTGCGCTGCAGGAGCTGCCCGAGAGCGTCAACCAGGCCTACGAACAGATTCTCAACAAATCCAAGGACGGCCCAATGGTGAGAAAGGCCTTGAGCGTCATCCTGGCCGCGGTCCGACCCTTGACGCTCGCCGAAATGAACGTTGCCATGAACACCACCGGCCAGGAGACGGCGCTCGCCGACTTGGAGCTGGAGACCGAAGCGGACTTTCAATCACGTCTCCGCGATTGGTGTGGCCTGTTTGTCTCCATTCACCATGACCGCGTGTATTTCCTCCACCAAACCGCCCGGGAGTTTCTCCTGTCCGTATCGTCGTCTGTACCTGCACCGACCGTGCCGGGGCTACAATGGCAGCATTCAATCACCACGAGCCAGGCACACATGGTACTTGCCAAGATTTGCCTGCAGTTTATAAACATTTTCAACTTTGTAGAGCACCAAACGTCAGAATTTATTCCGGCCCGCATCACTTTCTTTTCTTACGCGGCGGAGAACTGGCCGGGCCACTTCCGCAATGCCGATGCCGCCGACGATGCGGCCATAGTGCTGCTCGCTGCGGCTGTTTGTGGTGAAAAATCAAGGAGCCGTACGATCTGGACCGAAATCTTTGATCCGTTCGCGGACAGGTTTGGCCTTGGTTTGGCGACTGATACGGTCAGTGGCATTCTATTAGCATCGCAGTTGGGGCATCCTTCGGTTGTACAGCTGTTTATCGAGCAGGGAGGCGACGTGAACGCCTGGGACCAATATGGGCGAACGCCGCTATTGTTGGCGGCCAGGTCTGGGCACGTGGACATGATCCGTTTCCTACTTGAGAAGGGCGCCGACATCGATGAGCAAGACACAACCACAACGTTTACGCCATTAATGGGAGCGATTTTGTGTGGGTTCGAGGAGGCGGTGCGGCTGTTGCTCCAGAGAGAGGGGCCGACACCTACGTGGAAGACGAGGACGGCCACACGGCGCTGTTTTGGGCCACAATGGCGGAGCTTGATGATATCGCGCAGCAATTACTGGAGAAAGGTGCCACCATCAGCGAGAAAGATAAGGAAAACCACCCGTGGATCGCTGTCGTCGAAAAGTGACTCGAGGACATGGTTCATAATCGAGATGATGGTGGTTAGAGTCCATCATCCGCCGTTACGGCAATGAAGTCCATTGCCTGGTGATGTAGTATATGGAAATGTTATGTTTATCTTCAGACGATATGCGTTTATGTGTAAAATCAAATTACAAACGACACACGCCTGAGAGACAACAACGTACGCCAAGTAGGAATAGTCTTACCGGTGAATCGCACCCTCGTCATGTTCATTACCGAGAACCGGGTCACAGGAAGACGGCTGCCGAGCTGACGCACAGTTTTGTACAGTCTTTACCGACTGCATCAACAATGCCAGCCGCATCGTGGCCTCGTGGCCTCGTGGTCCCCTCGTTGTTTTGTCTCGTACAACACATTATAAAAGCACGCTAACATCGATGGTCGGCATACATACGCTGCCTATGTCAACTTTGTCGATGTCGTTTTGGGCCCGCAAAAGCTTGCGCAGAGTCAAGCAATGCCATCCAGCACCATCGGGAGTCAATAGCCACGCCGCAGGCTTGTTTTCTCACTTGCTGTGGTGTGGGCAATTTGGACAATTCTGGGCACGTCTTGGAAGGTCTCGGCATGTCTGGGCAAGGCTGGGCAAGACTGGGCATCGACTGGGGTAAGTCAACTCCGCCCGTCCACTTCCATTCTTCTTTCCTCCATGTTGGGTAGGTGTTGCGTCGGAGCGTTCAGGAGGTACATTGACGGCCAAATTGGTTCTGGAGTTGAGGAATTTGTGGTTCATGTGTGTAGTTGAGCAACACTCCCGAGTACTCCGTACGCCGTACACATCCACTGCGTCGGTGCCCTTTACCCGATTCTTTGCAGGTATATATGAGATTGGCATTCTTTCGTTGACCATTTTCTCCTTTTGCACGTCCAGTGCCCCGAACTCCAGGGACTGCGCAAGAGACGAGCCGCACAATCATGACGACGGATCCTGCGCAGGTCGAAACGGGTGAAATGGGCGAGAAGGCCGCGGGCCACGACATCAACATCGACATGGACAAGAGCAAGATTGCATTGCCCGACGGCGACCACGAGGCACCGGCCGCTCGCGGTGTCCAGTTCGACGACATCCCGGCCAAGTACTGGCTGTCCTACCGCTTCCTGGGCTCTGCCTTTAGTGTCGTCCTTCTCGCGTCGTCGCTCTTTACAAACTTTAACTTGCCGGTACGTTGTCGACGCTCCTTTTTCCTTCGTTTTCGTGTTCGCTATCTAAGTCGCACTCCCTCTAGGCCAGCGCGCTTACCGTCATCAACGAGGACCTCGGCCACTCGCCGGCCTACATTTGGATCAGCCATGCCAGCACGGTCGTGAGCTGCGTCGGCGTGCTCGTCATGGGCCGCCTCAGCGACATCCTGGGCCGCCGCCACTTCTTGCTCGGCGGCCAGGTGTTTGGCGTCGTGGGGTCGGCCGTGTGCGCCACTGCCTCGTCCATCCACGTGCTCGTGGCCGGCGCCACCCTCTACGGCGTCGCCACGACGACGCAGCTGTCGTTCCCCTTTCTCATCCACGAGCTGGTGCCGAACAAGCACCGTGGCGTCGCGCAGGCGTGCATTACCGTCTTGACACTGCCGTTTGCCGGCTTTGGGTCGGTCATTGCCCGCCACTTGATCCAGCACAGCGCCTGGGGCTGGCGCTGGGTGTACATGATCAACGTCGTCTTCAACGCGACCACGCTCCTCCTCCTGGCCGTCTGCTACTTCCCGCCGGCCTTGACGCATCTGCACACAAACTGGACCTGGAAGACGGAGCTCCGCAAGCTCGACTACGGTGGCATCTTCATCTTCACCGGCCTGTGCGTCCTCATCCTGCTGGGTCTGAACTGGGGCGGCAGCACGTACCCGTGGTCCGACGCCCATGTTTTGGGGCCTCTGGTCGTTGGCTGCGTGTTGATTATTGTCTTTGCCCTCTATGGTAGGTTGCGTATAAAACAAACGGTACGAACATATCAAAGATGGTGGGCATTTGGAACTAACACCCCCGTATAAGAAACGTATATGCCCCTGGAACAGCCAATCCTGCCCATCAAGCTCTTGAAGAACCGCAACTACCTCGCCATGGTGGGTGTCGCTTGTGTCGGGCAGATGGCCTACTTTGCTCTGGCGATCCTCTGGCCTCAGCAAATCCAATACACGTTTACGACGGACAATATCAAAATCGGTTGGATGTCGGTACGTAGCCGTCCATTCCATGATCTACTTTACACCGACTCTTTGCTTCTCACTGACCATTGCAGCTCACATCTGGCTTGGGCTTGATTGTCGGCATGGCCTTCTTTGGTATCCTGTTGAGATTCTTTGGAAACACGAGGCTGCAGCTCCTCATCTCGACGTCGGTGTTGTTCGCGTTTCTTGCTGCCCTTGGTGGCACCACCCACAAAGGCGAAAACTACGCCCTTGCGGTACGGAGAAGGTTGTCCTGTAATGTTTTGTTCCGACCTCTGGTGACATTCTAACATCTACCTCCTTTGCCAGTTTACAACCATGGCCGCATTTTTCGCCGGTTGGATGGACATCATCGCCGCCGTCGCCAACGGCCTTGTTACAGAGCCTGGCGACCTCGGCTTGGCCAACGGCTTTCTCGGGTCCATGAAGCAGCTGATTGGCACCGTCGCGAGTAGGTCGCTCTTGGCCCCCATTTTCTTGACCTCTCTTTTTGCTTCCTGCTAACGGTCTCTCCCCACAGCGAGCGTTTACGTGGCCATATTGTCCAACCGCCAGGCCGCCAACTTGCCCAGGGCCGTGACGGAAGCAGCTCTCGGCGCCGGTCTGCCCGCGAGCTCCCTGGAGGCCACCTTGGCCGCCGTCGCCAACGGCACCATCCCTGCATTGGAAGCCGTGCCCGGCATGAACGCTGCCATTGAGGACGCGGTTGCCGGCGGCATCAGGACTGCCTGGGCCGACACCTTTTCCACCGTGTACTATGCCTCGCTGGCGTTTTCCGGGCTCGGCATCATCGCGGCCTACTTCAGCACCGACATTGACGCCCTGCTGAACAATTATGTCAACCGCCGCATCACGGGCACAGAAGGCATGAACGTGCCGGAGGAGCGTACCATTAAGAATACCCATGTGCTGGAGGACGAGTGATTGATTAATGGGAGGTGTGCTCTATCAAAATTGGAACAAAATACACTGCAATGCAACAATACAATAATTCAGAGGGCGATGAGTTCAACAACTGACAGAATGGCAGATCGATGGGAACTGGCCCTTGTACAATATGTAGAGTTTGCGTTTTGAGGTAACCAACGACATTTGAAACATAATACAAGCCGTTGGGACTCGTGGCGAATTTACGAATGTTGTCCTTGGACGTTGTCCATGTTATGTCGTGGGCGACAGGAAAAGTCATTTGATATATCACGTGAAGTATATTTTGACTCGTAAGGCGTTGACAGGATTTTCTGTGCAATGGACGTCTTGCAAACACACCGAATCCGCCCTCACTTTGGCCGACTGCCGGCCACACGCGGCCCTGTTGTGCATCCGGCGGTCTGCTTGGCGGCTCTTGCCTCAAGAATGCTAGCAGCGACAAGGCGCCCGTCTAAAGATCGTTCGTATCGATATAGCGATATAGCGATACGCGATACAGCGAAAGGAACTCCACGGAATGGGCGGCTGCCAGGTTGAGCACTGGGCACGCACCGGTGCGTTTCTGCCCAAGGTCGACGGCGACGCGTCCAATGAGGCGCCGCCCAAGACGACGGAAGACAAGTTTGACTTTGCCTACCACCATGGCGTGGAAGAGGTCGGTTCGGACTTGTCCTCTCTGCCGACCGAGCTGATAGGCGCCGAAGGCGATCCATTGATCCCCACGCTGGCCGCCATCGACCGCGTGTTTCACGAGGCCCGTGCAACGTGGCAGCATTTTGTCTGCGAAGCCGACGCGTTGCCACCGGGCACGGTCCCGCGCCATCTCAACGACCCGTACATCTTGCTACAAGACGTGCCGCCTTTGCCCAGGCAGATGCCGTCTGCATTGCTCTTGGCCGGCCAGCCGATGTGGTACATGTCGGATCCCTTACACGACCGGGGCGCAGCAAAAGACGCAAAAGACGCAAAAGACGCAGAAGACGCAAAAGGCATACACGGCACGAACGACCGGGGCCATGCTTTGGACCTGCAAACTGTGGCAGGCCGGCGCGAAGAAGTTATCCTGTGGTACAAAAGGACCATTGCAATCGGTACGTTGCCTACACCGGCCCGCCCGTCGGATATCGATGCAGACGCACATGCACATACACCGGCTACACCGTCACGCGGCCATCTGATCCTTACACTCGGCTGGGCGTACATCTTGTCGGTGCGTCTCCTTGAAATCCAGCGCCGGACGGTCGTGTATACGCCTGAGGCGCTGCAGCCACAGAGTGCGAACAACGCGGCGCGCTTGCGACAGCAGGGCCGGCTGGTCCTCAACCTCACGGGCGACGGCGTCTCGTCACAGCTGGTTCGATGGTTGTGTGCACTTTTGTCGCCACAGCCTGGTTGGCGCGCCAGAGGCGCTCGTATGGTGCCGCCGTGGGCGTCGTTGTGGGCGGGGGATGCCGTCTTCGCCGTGGTCGCCAGCGACGGCATCCAAGAGACCGCGCCACCGTCGTCGGCCGGTGCTTCGATCCTCCTTGCTGAGTTTTGTGCTCTCTATGGGCTGGACGCTGTGGATGAGGCCAACGATACGGTGACAGTTTCGCCCATGACCGCGTCATTCATGGCTGCACTCACACTGCCTTTGTATCGACTCTACGGCTTGCAGCCACAGTTTCCATTGCCACATCTGCGGAGGCGTAAGAACTACCGATACAACCGAGACGAGGGGTCGGTGCCGTGCTTGCCAAGCATCCAACGGTACGTCGCCGACTTGAACTATTTCATGACGCTCAGTACCAGCCCGCGGTCGGTCGCCTCCATCGTCTGGAGCGTCTTTTGGCAGCCCGACGTCGATGCCCACCTGGTTAGTCCCTGGCTGGCCGGCACGCTGGATGCCCTGCGCCCCGTTCTGGCATCACGCAGCGCCTTGAAGCTCGTGCAGGTCTTTGCTCTGCGTAGGCCGCGCGTGGCTCTTTGGTGGTTCGGCATGAGCATGCTGGGCAACTCGCACATGCTCGACTGGGTAGAGCGGTACCTGGAGAGGCTGGAGGAGCAGGAAGGATGTGGTTCGCTGGCCACGCCCGATCTCACTGGGTTCGCCTGGTCCGGCGTCCCGCACGCCTTTTCCCACGCTCCGCCACCGGACCCCTACGAAGACACAGACACGGCTAAAGGCGATGGGGCGTCGTCGCAGCTGATTGCGCGAAGTGACCTTTTGTGGCACCGGATGAATTTCAACCTCCAAGATAGAGCCTCGATCCCACTCGCGTGGCGTCCCTTTGGACACGTTCGTAAAGCATGCATCGAACCGGACATTTGGCCTTGGATCGAACACGGCTGCCAACGCCAGTACGTCGCATGGGTATGGTGGATCAAGGAAAATAATAGCGTCACGCGCAGCGAGCAGCGCGGCTTCCAGGCCAACACAGGCCGCACCGTCAAGGACGTGCCGGATCACCTTGACATGTGTATACAGGAGAGCCGTACCATAACAACACGGTCAATAAAAGCAGTCGTTACGCTTGAGCCGTCCTTGGAAGCAACGCGGCGCATGGTCAGCTTTTGCATGGTCGACATGCGCGGCGAGCAAGACTTGAGCTTGGCGCTTTTCAATGGAATTCAGTCACATACGTGGATACGCGGATGGGGAGGCTTTGACTAAAGTATGTAAATTGCAAGAACTGATATGCTGACAAAAGATGACTCGTTCTCAGGCGGCCGATACCCTGGATGATCCACTTCGCTCGTGTGGTTGCAGCAGGGTAGCGGCCCGAGCCTTGGCCGGATAAAAGTCGGCGCAATGGCATGGCAAAAAGCAGATGCGGTAGCCAAGTGTATCGCTACCGGTGCCGTGGGAGTTGGTCTAACAGATGATGATTCGTTTCTTGCACTTCTTACACTTCGAGTCCCGCGCACTGGTGTGACTGTTCATAAAATGGCCACAGTGCATGTAAAATCCCTTTTCCCCAGACGAGGTTGTCATCTTAAACGATTGTAAGTCAAAAGTATAGAAAAAAAGTACAATGTTATGTGTTGTGTGTTAACAGGCAGAAGAAAAGAATAGATCCACGAGGCCATGCTGAAAAGCCACGGAAAGATAGCAACCTTTATACAGTGCCTTTCGACGTTGTTTCCAGCTTACTCGGAAAACAAATTAAAGAGCCTCACGCAACAGAACCGGAAGATGCAAACAGTAGCCAGCAGTGCCCGAAAGTACAAGATTGGGAGAAGAGCATGCGACGATGTATTGGCTGATATTGCTCAAATGTGCCTGAGGAAATCGGCACAATGTTACTGTGATAGGCAGCCAGACCCTAAGAAAGCTTCTGATGAGTGACAACAGACTTCTGTACATCCTCAAATGTTGCATGCAGTTAAAGTTGTCCCGCGCGTGAATTTGAAAATGACAATCCTGTCCATAGCCGCACGCCTTGGACTCCCATCCAAGTCATTTAAATATGCACTTTTTGCGAATTTTGCGCATATTGTCTACATGCACATTGAGTGGCACAAAACCGGCCAACCAAACTGCAGTTATGCAATAAAAAATAAAATCCCGTAAACATGGGACTGAGGAAAAAATGAAAGACTACAAGTTGGCGGTGAGCCTTGCAAGGCAGACTCAGCTGAGGGAAAAGCACATTGGGGGCCAAAAGAAGCCCCGCCCGACCAAGGCGACTCACGTCCTTCGAGGACATCCTTTCTGTCGTCGTAATCAAATGTTTTCTTCTCCCCTGCTATCACTCGCATGTTGAAAGAGTTCTAACCAACCGTATCAGCAATTCATTTGGCCATGGATCCCTTCAGCACCGCGGCGGCCGTCCTTCCATTCGCTATTCTCTTTCTCCAGAGTATCAAACTCAGCTGTGGCGTCTTCTCGACGTACAAAGACGCAAAAGAACAGGTCAACCGCCTTCTCAAGCAAATCGAGAGCCTACTCTCTACGCTGGAGAGGCTTTTGAGGTCCCGCGCCATAAGTGATCAGAGAGATGGAGCTCTCGCAACGAAGATCATAGCATGCGCGGATGACATTGAAGCCTACGACAAAATGCTGAAGGCGATGGCAGTGGGCGGTGCGGAGAAACTGTTCGAGAGGCAAAAGAAGAAGCTCAAGGCTTCCTTCAAAGTCGAAGATTTGGAAAAAATGAGTGCCGTCATGGCTGAGCACACAGGAGCATTGAGCCTTCACCTGAACGCCATTGAAAGGTACGTCTTTTCTCAAACCGGGGCGATAAAATGGAGAGATCAACTCCGCTGATGCAGTCTATGTGCTACAGCGATATGCTGTTCGAGGTGCGGGATCAGCTTGCTATCGTGGAACGAGAAGGGCGCACAATACAGCAGGCCATCGCAGAAAGCCGAGCTGCCGTTATTGAGCACCACACGACCATGGCGGTAACGGTTCGTGACACAGTGACGACAACCCTTCACGATACAATGGCGCAAGTAACAGACGAGACGCGCAGTAATGGACAGGCAATTCGCGCTGCTTTGTTGGATTTGGGATCAAAAGCCCAAGGCGATCAGATGATTGGCATGCTCAACCAGATGCTGGAGCAACTCTCTCGTTTGTCTGTCGAGCGCGACAATGGTGCGCGTGTCGAGGAACTCCGAGACGAACAGGACAACCAGCAATCTGACGACGTCCAAGGAAATGACGAAGCCCAAAAGGACATGCAGTCAATTGACGATATGCCCGCCGAGGACGTCCTGCCGTGTGCCATGCTAAAGGATAGCATAAATTCAATCTTGACGGCTCTTCACAACAAGCAAGGCGTCTTTTCTCTCGACGAAGCCGCAGACATTGACGATGCCCTGCTTGCTCTTCTCCAAACCATGGCGTCTGACGCATTTCTCGCGTCGGCTGCGACGTCCGTGTCGACATATCAGCAGATGTGCGAGACATGCACCAAGCGTGACCTTGCCCGGTTGCGAGAGAACTTGAAAACAGTCCAGGGAATCACTCTCTCCTCACAGAAAATTTCCGTCAATGAAAAAGGTGAATGATTTTCTACCATCAATGATGTCAAAGTGTCTAATGTAAAAGTATGTTTGTTAACGAACGGTTAGGAAAATCAACACACAGGGCAGGAGCTGTCACCAGTGTTCATATGAGGATGCGAACATGCAATCTCTCCCTCGGCAGTGTATCGATCTTGTCGCTTGAGAGATCACGGCAAAAACAACAGAGACAACAAAGACAACGGAGACAGCGAAAGAAACAAAGACGGCGAACGTCTCTGCCGCCCAACGCCCCAACCCCATCTGAGCTCGTGGATGTCGCCGACAGGGACACCGAGACCCGAATCTGCTTCATTCCCCGATCCGAACTGCCTCGAACGGGGTTTCAAGTAATCATGCGACAGTACAGCGACGACCGAGGAAACTTCAGTACCATACCCAGGCTTTTCGTCAAAAATACTCTTCCTTGTAGCTCCCGTGTCTTTTCTCTTGTACAACAAGGCCGCATGGCAGAATTTCAAGAGATGTTGCGTCTGGGAACAGCCTCACTTAGGGACCAGGACGAATTTGGCGCTTCTCTTTTATTTGTGAGTGATTGAAAACGATACCAACGTATGTCATTCGTACTGACTAGATCAAGTATGCAAACCGCCAGCCAGAAATGTGTCGCTTTTTACTCCAACATGGAGCAGACATAGATCATGTTGCCAGCAGAATGGGGCCGTCAGGTTTTCAATGGGACTATTCAGGAACAGCACTACTGACAGACTACAATGAGGATGAATTGGGAGATGACATGTTAGGACCGATTCTAGCATGTCGAAAATTGCTTCTACAGGCTGGTTGTGATCCCACGATTCCAGTGGTCGACGAGGAAGGACAACCCGAGCAAAATATCGTCGCTGAAGTATTGGAACTAGGCGATCCGGTAAATCAATCCTATACATTCAGCCAGACTGCATCGTAACCAGCGCTAACAGCACGATTTAGGAATCGATGAAGATTCTCTTGGACAATTCTGATGGCTTCTTCACAATAGAGAGCGATGTTGGCACGCGAGACTGCCATTTCACACCCTTACTCGCGCACTGTTATTCCGGGCATTTCAGCTTTGAAGGCCTGTCGCTCCTTGTAGACAGAGGTGCTAAAATTTCCGCTCGCGATTCGTTGGGTAGAACATGTCTACATATATGCTTTGGAAGGCCCTGGTATCGCAATAGACGATATATGCAGCGAGCGCAGTCTGGCCTGGCGTATCTTCTTGACCTCGGTGCGAATCCCTTCGCCAATGATGACATGGGCGTGTCCGTTTCCGAAGCGGCCTATTTGGACACGGATTATGGAACCAGTCGTATGGGAGACGTGTGGGATGCTGTACTGGCGGATTTTGGGTTCGGCGTTGCCGATTTTCGCCGGGAACACCCCCGTGTGGCTCGCTACTGCTGGTTTTATACCAGGCGCGACTTTGAAAAACTTTGGGTTGGGCAAGAACATCTCTGCCCGTATTATAACGACGACGAGGAGATTTGGATCACCCTGAAAGGATCTGGGCACGATACAGAAAGTGCATCCGATGAATCGTCGGATTCAGACGACGGTGGAGCAAGCATGCTATAACGCCTTTCGGATTTGGGGTATTTCTGATGTTTGGGGTCATTGTACGCTCTACATTTCCATGCTCTTCATGTGAGCATCAGCCTTCTTTTTCAACGTTCACTCCGCCTGGATAAGTCTGGAGTTGCTTTTGGTTCTCACGTATGGAATTGGTTGTTGGGTCTATAATTTTATACTTCCTGTAGCACATAGACAACAATAAGAATAACAGTCCAACGCTTAATTACGTGGGTACTACAGTTCAACAGCTATTCGACATTATGGATCTCCAATTCTCTTTTCCACCAAAACAACGACACCAGAGACAAAAACAGGCCGGGCAGAGAGGACCCTCGGCCTTTACATAATCTGGTAATTGACACTGTCACGTGAAAGCAGACAAATTTTGAACCATAATCAATTTGGAATCAGGCTGGTTGTTCATCCAAGGGTATGCCACTCTCGCATATGGAGCTACCCATAATTGAGATATTGAAATGAGTTTGGAATCATTCCTCAATATCCCCAACCCAAATACGCCTCTCAACCCTATTCTCTTTAGAGGTTGACCAGCTAATATAAAAGCCCTGTACAATCCATGACATTTAATTTTTCATAAGTAGTCATGCAGCAACAAAAGTCAGTATTGACTATTCAGCTTTAGTTATACATTTTACCTACATCCTAAACTTGCTTCACGTCCGCCCCTTTCTTGCGAGACCCAACGCATCCAACATCCAACATGGGAGTTTTCAAAGCAACAGGATTTGAAAAGGAGTGTGACAAGGCAGCCCGGATACTGCATGATTTTCTTGGTAGGTACTCTTCTGCTTTCAAGCGACTTCTTCCTCATCCTGTAACTAACCCATGCGGACGGTAGACAAAGGCAAGATACCCGCAGACGTTATCGCAAATGCAAAGGGCCTAGCTATTTTCACAGGCTTTCGGGCCGCCATGTACCTCGCCGGTTCCGGGGGCTCGGGTATCGTTCTTGCGCGTCTTTCAGACGGGACCTGGTCGCCTCCGTCTGCATTTTCGGTGCGGTCCGGCGGCGTCGGTCTCGCGTACGGCGTGGATGTATACGACTGCGTGTGTGTGCTAAACACACAAGCCGCCGTCGACGCGTACACAAAACCGGAAATGTCTTTTGGTGGCGTGGTCGCGCTCGCCGCTGGACCCATTGGTGGCACAGCAGACATGAAGGACATCAAGCCGGTCTGGACATACACGAAGTCACGGGGCCTCTACGGTGGCCTGACACTGGACGGCACTGTGATCAAGGAACGACCCGACGTCAATGCCGACTTCTACGGAGCCAAACTCACCAGCGCACAGATCTTGAATGGCGAAATTCCGACTCAGGATGGAGCGAGCAAGTGGCAAGCAGGTGCGACGAAACTTACCGAGGTCCTCGAAAAGACCGAACGTAAAGGCGCCGATGCAAAAGTTCCCCTAGAGAGTAGCACTGGTCCAACGCCTGTGATTTGAAGGACTCTGCGTGCCGGGGTAACCGGGATGCGGCAGGACAGGAATTGATGGCAGGGCGGACCTTTTATAATGGACAGAACATAATGATATGACATAGAACGCTGACGATCTCTTGCTTACCGGAGCGTATAGAGTAGCACTGTAATACATTGAAAATGTGTAAAAACATAGGAATTCCCATGAGACCGAAAACACAAACGAAAGAAAAAGAAAAAAAAACAAAGAGTAACCAGCAATTGAAGTCCAGTAAAGGCCCGTGTTCAAGCTGTTACATATGTTTTCTAGTAATAAGGCTTAAAATGCGGCTCATCACAAGGCTTGCTTAATAATATCTAAAAATCCACATCGACTTCCCATTTCCGATGAGTTGCAAAGATCAGCCAAAATCGGTTTGCTATTTTAAAGGCGTGTAAATTAAGCCACCGGGATCCTGATCTACGCGAGTCCCCAAAAAGAGATCTCAATTCCGCACGAGCATATCACAGAGCGTTATTCCCGGGTCGTGTCTCCATTCTGCAACCCTATGTTTGCGTGCCATGGCCGAGTCCAATTGCTTTGCAAGCCAACGACTGATTGAAATCAAGGCAATCCGCCATACGTACAACAGGTTGATAAGGCAGTTGGGTCGCCCAGCGGCATACGGTACAACGACTTGCCGACATAACGGCCTGACCAGACCAAGACCCATCCCGTATTCCGTATTATCGGTAGGATGCTCGGAGATAGCCCTCGAGCAGGGGTCCGTGGCTGTCACGGCATCGCGGGCGTGTCTCATTGGCGGATGCCCTGCACAATCGTCCAACTATCGCCATGGCATCATCACGGCATGCGATGTGCACGTTGCATTCCCAAGTAGTTTCGCAGCATGCGGGGAACTGTCGCGGGACATACAGACGCCACAAAGTTTATATTGTGTGTCCTCCCGGAGAGGACGATGAAAGAAAGGAATGAAGCACAAGGAGTAAAAAGCAAAAAAAAAAGTGCTGCATACTCCTTCACCCGACATCATGGCCGACGAGAAAAGGGAGACCGTCATCGACAGCCACGTCCCCGACGAGACGGTCAACCGCGGCAAGATCATCGGCGACACTGGCACTGCGTCGTCCAACGAATTCGACGAGACATACGATGTCTACGCACAGCAAAGCGCGGCGTCTGTCGATCCGGCCGAGGCGCGACGCGTGCTGCGGGCGATTGACTGGCACATTCTGCCGCTGCTCATGGGCTCGTACATGCTGCAGTACCTGGACAAGTCGAGCATCAACTTTGCCAGCGTCTACGGGCTGCAGGCCGGCACGCACCTGCACGGCCAGCAGTATTCGTGGCTGGCGTCCATTTTCTATTTTGGTCTGCTGCCCTTGATGGTCCCGTGTTTTCTTTTTTTCTTTTTTCCTTTTTTTTTCAACAGCGCTCGTCTAACGTTCCCAGGCTACTTGGTCGCGCAATATCCGGCCGGCTACCTTCTCCAGCGGTACCCGGCCGGCCGCTTCCTCGGCGCCAGCATGCTCGGCTGGAGCGTTCTGCTGCTCACGACGCCGGCGTGCCGCAACTTTGCGGGCATCGCGACCAACCGGTTTCTGCTGGGCGTCACCGAGGCCGTCGTCAACCCCGGGTTTGTGCTCATCCTGTCCATGTGGTACACGCGCGACGAGCAGCCGCTGCGGCTGGTGGCCTACTACTGCATGAACGGCGTCGCGGGCATCTTTGGCGGGCTGCTGGGCTACGCCATCGGCCACATCACGACGGGGCTGGCGCAGTGGCAGTACGTGTTTCTGATTTTCGGGGCCGTCTCGTTCGTCTGGGCCGTCGTGTTTCTGGCGGCCATGCCCGACCTGCCGACGACGGCGCGCTTCCTCGACCGCCGCGCCGCCGTCGTCGCCGTCGAGCGCGTCGCCGCCAACCACCAGGGCGTCAAGAACCACCACTTCAAGGCGTACCAGCTGTGGCAGACGCTGCGCGACCCCAAGACGTGGATCCTCTTCTTCATGTCCGTGGCCGCGCAGATCCCCAACGCGGCCCAGTCGTCCTTTACGTCCATCGTCCTCCAGACGTTTGGCTTCACCACGCTGCAGACGCAGTACATGCAGATCCCCGGCAACGTCATCCAGATTGCGTCGCTGCTGGCCTCGGGCTACGTCTGCAGCCGCTGGCCCAACATGCGCTGCCTCGCCATGCTGTCTGGCAATCTCGTGTGCGTTGTGGCCGCCGGCGTCTTGGTCGGGCTCGACCCCGGCCCGGACGGCACAGAGAACAAATGGGGCCGCCTCGTCGCCGTCTGGCTGCTGTCGTTCATCTCCGTCGGCTTCAGCCTCAGCCTCACCATGGTCAGCAGCAACGTCGCCGGCTACACCAAAAAGCAGCTGACGGGCGCCTTTGTCTTTGTCGGCTACTGCGTCGGCAACATCATCGGGCCCCAGACCTTTCGCGCCTCCGAGGCGCCGCTGTACCGCTCGGCCTATATTGCGTGCGTCCCCTCCCGTCACCCCTTTTGTCTTTTGCTCGTTGTTGTGTCAGACCGCATGCTCGTGCCGCCCAGCTAACCCCCCCAGGATCCTCATTGGCTTCTCGTTCAAGACCATCTTCGGCCTCGTCCTCTATGCCTACATGTGGGCCGCCAACCGGAAACGCGACCGCGCCGCCGCCGGCGACCCGCGCTCGCCCGAAGAACGCGCGCAGAGCGCCGTCGAAAAGGGCATGCGCGACATCACCGAGCTCGACAATGCAGACTTTCGATATGCTTTGTAGGGGCGATTGGCTGGTAGTGGTGTATGTAGTGGCGTTGCGCAAAGTACACGGTACCTGTCAGCACGATGAGTTGCTGCCGTGCTGTCGTGGAGTTATATACACTCTATAATGTAATCTATATTTATCTATATGGAGAGTGTACAGAGATGACAATTTACTGGGACCAAGAGTAAGGACGCTGTAATGAGTTGGCTCGGCGTGGGAATTCGCACAGGCAGTTCGATATGGATGTTAACGCGAGTTTTTTGTTGCCTACAAAATGAAGTAACTGTTCGCAGTAAGACCGTGTTTACATGAAATTCTTTTTTTATGGTTGACGTTTTCAATTTATGTTATTATTTTCCCATGTTAAAAACATCAAATTACGCCCAAATTCACTTTTGTTTTTACTCGTCAATTTCGAGGTCGCCCTCGTGTTTCGTCATCTTTATGGCTTCCAGCTAAAATCTATGTTTCCGCACAAACACCTCTTGAAGTACGAAAGTATACATAACTTGGTACCGGTTAGGTAACATTTTCACGCACTCAGGCAGTCAGGCAACAGCGCAATAGGAAGTTGAGCGAGAGCTTCCCCCTTCATTTCCGATCAAGGCCAGACCAATTGTCCCATGCCAGGGTTGCCATGTTGCGTGCAGCCACGACACGAACGCCGGGCACAACTTGGAACTTGACGTGTCATGCACGGCCACATCAGAGACGAGTCGGCAAGGAGAAAGTAGATGTAAAGGCGGCGCAATTGGGAGCGCGTCCGCTCCGAGTTTGCAAGACAAGGGAACTGGAGACATGGGCGACAGGCAGACAGGGACAACAGAGACAAGGCATTTCCAAAGGTTTGTCTGGTTTGTCGGCCGGCACGGCGAAGATACCACAATAGGCAACCAAGGCGAATGCACTGTGACCTTGTCTGTGGAAGCCACGCCAAGCCGAACAGGAGTCGAATAAGACGTCGAAGAAACAAAAACAAAAAGGACGACGACCTTTCGTTTGCCTACTTTTCGACGATCTGGCGCTGCAGGTTGTGCAGCCAAGACTCGACTCCTTTTTTTTAATATCATCTTTCGACAGTCTCTCTCCTCAGCTTGAGCCGCAAGCCTTCCTGAACCAAGGGTGGACGAACTGCGGGCATTTATGACTCGTCCCATGTTGGCCAATGGAAGGCGCATTTAAGGTTACAGGGGCATGCCGTCTGACCACCCACTAAAACAGAGCTCCTGGTGATTTGGTTGGTCCATGGTCCCAATGGCAGCCAGACGAAAGACGAAAAAGTCCAGAAAGCTTGGGTCCAAGGCCCAGGGCGTCCAGTTTAGACCAGTCGGCCATTTCCTGGACAGGCAAAGCCCAGCTGGGCACGCAAACGACTTTGTAGAGATCAGCATTGCCAAGCGAACGGACAACATTTGACGGTTACAGGACATGATGGTGTAGTGTGTATGGTGCATTCTGCATGGCGGGGAAGGACGAAAAGGAGGTGAAAAAGAGCGAGAGCTGCTGTTTTTGGCCTAACGCACGAGGAGAATTGGGCTTGCTGGCTCAACGTGATTTGACTGGGAGACTGGCTCGGCTGGCGCAATGTGGCGCAGGGCAGGCCAGGAACACGAGAATGGAAAGGGAGAGTGCCGAGACGGAACAGCTTGTTCCAGTGCGACGTCAAAGTTGTTTTGCAGCAGAACAAGTTTTTTTGGATGTGGTTTTGTCTTGGATGTGGTCTTGTTGAGAAGCCAGAGGACGTGAGCCCTTTTCTGTCCTTGTTTTTGTTCTTCTTTTCTTCTCTTTTTCTTCTCTTTTTCTCTTCTTCTCCTCTTCTTCTCTTCTTCATCACACATGACTGTATTCCCCCGTTCGTATGCCGCACTTGGAATTTAGAGTTTTTGATAAACCGAGTGTTACAAGGTACAAGGCAGATTTTAACTTTCAGCTTGCCGGGGTGGAGAGGGGAAAAGTAGAAAATGCAACCATTCAACCGCCCCAATCGCCCATCGACCGTCGAACATCTTGGGGCTCAGCAAAACAATGGCAGGGATTCGCGTTGGTCGACTCAAGGTTGCTCTGAGTCGCTCGAGGTTCCTCAAGGTTGTGCAAGGGTCGATCCAGGGCTGACCAGGACTGCGTATTTCTCGCGTTCTTCGTTGACCTGCACGGTCTGCCGATCCCATCTCTCGTTTTCCTTAAGCGTAAGGCTGCAGACTGGGGCAGGAAGCGTTGCCTGCGTTGGGTAACATCTACAGCGCATTGTGCAGCATCGTGCGCTGCCGTTGGGTATGAGAGACATTGGTATCTTGTATCGTACAGGATACTTTGGAGGCATTCGTCCCAGTCAGAAATGGCAAGACGTTGAGCCGCCAAGGCCGTTTCAAAGATAAAAGAGCAGCCTGCCCGTTGACATAATCGCAGATATGTGAGATGTCCGAGATGTCGAGATATCTGAGCTGATATCTGAAATACCCAGACTCACCTCTTTCAAGCCCAACACGCCACTATGGCAAAGTCACTCGTTTTGTCCTTTTTGTCCCTGCTGCTGCTCGCCAGCCATGGCCTCGCCCTCCGCCATAAGGGTGACGCGTCCGGTGCCAGGCCCCGGAACGCAACGCTGCCGCTCGGCGGTGGCCGGAAGGGGACCAACATGTTTGGGAGCATGCGCGACCCGAGCTCGCCGGCCGCCCGCTTTGCACCGCGTCAACTGACCTGTCCCCCTGGTGAAGGTGTGGCGGCATACACAAACGCCCAAAAGTGATGTGAACGGCACGGACTGCTAACGAGAGTCTTTAGAGCTCTGCGGAGAATTCTGCTGTTTGATTGACACGGTTTGCGTACGTCGTCTCTGTTGCCGCTTTGTTGCCGTTTTGTTGCTTCCCCTTTCCCGCACACCACGTAGACTAACACCCGCAGTGCGAGGTCGAGTTCGGCTGCTGCGAGCTGGACAAGCCCGTCTGCCAGCCCGACCTATGCTGCCCCGTCGACACCACGGCCTGCGGCCCCGACAACCCGCTCTACTGCCATTACCCGGGCACCATCTGCTGCCCGGAGCCGTCGACCACGGCGTGCCCCGACGGCACGATGTGCTGCGGCGAAGAAGCCTGCTGCGAGGACGGCTACTTGTGCCTGGACGAGAGCATCTGCTGCCTGCCCGGCTGGAAGTCGTGCGACGACTGGTGCTGCCCCATTGGCTCCGACTGCAGCGACGCGCCGGGCTTCTGCGAGCTGGACACGGGAAGCACGTCGTCCGGGGAGCCGCCCGGCCAGACCCAGCAGTCGACGATTCACTTTTCGTCCTCGCAGGCGCCGCCGCCGTCGTCCAACCCGCCGCCGGAGTCGAGTCCCCCGCCGGAGTCGTCTCCCCCGCCGCAGTCATCCCCTCCTCCTGAGTCGTCGCCGCCGCCCGAGTCTTCGCCGCCGCCCGAGTCTTCGCCGCCGCCCGAGTCTTCGCCGCCGCCCGAGTCCTCTCCTCCTCCCGAGTCATCGCCTCCCCCCGAGTCCTCTCCTCCTCCCGAGTCATCGCCTCCCCCGAGTCATCGTCTCCCCCCGAGTCATCGTCTCCCCCCGAGTCTTCGTCTCCCCCGGAGTCGTCGTCTCCCCCCGAGTCATCGCCGCCCGTATCGAGCCCCCCCGCGTCAAGCTCGATCGAGTCCAGCGGGCCGTCGAGCACGATATCCTGCCCCTCGGGCACGCCGACTCTCGTGCTGCCCTTTATCCAAGACCAGACGGATGAGGTGCGTTCTGTCCTCCTTTTGTTTTTTTTATTCTGTTACTTTGTTTGTCCACAGACTAACACGAGCAGCTCATCAACAACATTTGCGTCGGTATGTAGATTGCAGAGCAGAGGGGTACGATTAATGCTGACAAGTGCAGGCCTCCGGAAACAGGGACTCACCGACCACCAGCTGCTCAACTACGCCGGACGCGGCGAAGGCCGCAAGAACCGAAAGCTGACCATGTGCGGCGATGGAAAGTGCTGCAAGGGTAGGTCGTCTCTCTCTGTTTTGTCTCTGCTCTCTGTTTTCCCTTTCCGTTTGACCCACATCGTCCACTCACACATCCCAGACCAGAAGAAAGCCTCCGGCGTCAACAAGGGCGAACCGCTGACGTGCGACGAGTACCCTTTTGCCTCGACGACGCAGAGCAGCCCCAACTCGCACGTCGGCTGCATCCTCGGCTTCCAGAACACGGCCGGCGGCTTTTTCTATCTCAATAACTTTTTGCGCGACCAGCTCAAGTACACAAAGCACTGCCCGTACATTATGCAAATCGACCCGGACTACAACTGCGCCCAGGTGCAGGCGGACTCCATCCCGAAATGCAACAAGAAGACCCGGCGGCAGCTCGAGGTGTCGGCGACGGCGTCGGCCCACGGCGTCTTTTACGATTCTTACAATGGCTCGCCGGGTACTCTCATCATTCCGCTCGGCGACATTGACGAGGGAAGGTCAGTTGTGTTATGCTACGGTGTTGTCTTGCTCTCGTTGTGTACTGACGCTAACGATTTCCAGTTACTCGGTCGAAGTCACCTTCCCTCCCAACGCCGTCGTCTCGCGCGTCCTCATTGGCGACAATCTCGGAAACGAGTACAGCGTGTAAGGACCCATAATGAATGTCCGCTTCGTTCCTCGGCTGTATGCTAATCACCCGCACAGGCAAACATCCCCGACGTCTGGCTCGACGTACCAGTTCACGGCCGAGCTCGACGATTTCGGCTACTCGGCCGCCATCATCGCCGAGACCACCGCCGGCGACCTGTCCGTTGAGTCGTGGTCCGTCGAGGCCATTGGCGATACACCGCCGTTCTCGTCGGGCAGCCCCGGCACGGCCACGCCGCCGCCGACCTCGTCAGCGTCGCGTAGCCAAGAGCCGACGGGCAGTGGCAGCAGCACGATCACGATTGTGACGGTCATCAGCGGCGTGACGACGACCATCACGACGTGCCCCGTCAGCGAGACGAACGCGCCGCCGCCGCCGCCGACGTCCGGTGTGAGTACCATTACCACTGTGATTAGTGGCGTCACCATCACCACAACGTGGTGCCCCGAAACGGACACCACGGTGAGTGCATCTGCGCCGCCTCCGCCACCGCCGCCGGCAAGCAGCGTCAGCACCATCACCACTGTCATCAGCGGCGTGACCGTCACGACGACCACCGTCTGCCCCGAAACGACCCCGTCGGCACCGCCGCCGCCGCCGCCGGCTGGTTCGTCGCCGCCTGGAGAATCGCAGCCTCAGGAGTCGCAGCCTCAGGAGTCACAGCCCCAGCAGTCGCAGCCCCACGAGTCGGCGCCGCCGGCCAACACAAGCCCGACGCTTCTGCCGACAACCGAGCACACGACCCCCGTGACGGTGCCCACCGAGTCGTCGCCGGTGGCTGTCGTGACGGCGGCAGCGACCAAGGCGGACGCTGTGTCGGCCAAGCTCCTCTGGGTCTTGCTGGGCGCCGCGGTGCTGTTCCTCCACCTGTAATGGTTTGTGTTTTTTTTGTGAATTGTTTCAGATTGTGACGGGGCGGATGTCCCAAAGAGGGCCGAACAGGGACAGACCTCTGCAGGTCTCTGTCTCTGTTTATAGACGACCAAAGGGAGCTTCGCTCTCTTCGTCCATCTTCTCTTCTATGCTCCGAATGCAATGAACATGTCGGATTAATTCTTTAATTCACTCTATTTTACGCGTAACAGCGCATGTGACGTGACTCCTTTGTATGATCAAGATCCACGGCATTGTTTTGGAAAGGCGGATACGTCAAAGTATACTCCGAGGCATGTTACCGAATAAAGAAAAACAACTATAAAAACCGTACGCCACGAGTAAAGTGTCAAGTCTCTTCTTTTCTGTATGCACGCGGTCCTCGGACGAAGTGGATTTGATGCCTCTGCCGTCCGACTGAAATGGGGCTGGTTGTGTCGTCCAAGTTCAGCCAAATGGAAACGCCATGAGAACCGATCGCGACGCCATGCACCAAGGCCCGGCCAAACAGACATCCGACCGAGACGTCGCCGCCAGGATTTGGAGGAGGGACGAAGGAACGTGCTGCATTAGCGGCCGGGCCAGCTCACGCATAAGCCTTCTGGCGGATTCGCTGGCTGCATGAACGTGCCGATAGTTGTACGATGCAGTCTTTACACGAAATGCTTGCCGTGTTTCTTGGCTTGGCCATGCAGCAGCGCATCTTTGGCCAGACTGCGTCTCTGCAGGACCCTCGCAGCCCCATTGGCGTGTCTGCACGTCGGCAGCAGCGGCAATGGCGCCAGGCTGGTTCCGGCTTGCTTGACGACGTCGATGTGAGTGGCTGCCATGACAGTTGTTATGTCGGAAGGCCCCTATGCCAACGTGGAGGTCATTCTTCCATATAGATGACAACGTGGTAGGGAAGTGTAAACAGCACACGATATGAGTTTGTCATTACTATGCAGTACGTAGCTGTTCGCACGTCCCCGTGGCCGATGTCGCTGTGCATCAAGCGAATGTCTACGGGCAGTTTGTTTTGGCATTATTTGAATACGTCGTGGATACATGGACGCGTCCCCCTTATGTGTATGCCCATACTTTTGAGAAGATGCAGTTTTGTCACGCATCGTTGAATGTTGGATACAATACTCTCGACTTCGTTGTCAGCAAATGCATTCGTATTGCATCGTGATCACTTGTCGCTCGTCTACGACATGCTCCGAAACCTACGAGTATGGACCTGTGAGGGAGCCAGGGAGCAATAGCAATATGGAGCCCGCGTTTTCGGGCCCCGTTGTTTTGCCACGTTGGACTGAGAGTGTCGTCCAGGCGCATTTTAGTGTGTACATTGACCGCCACGGGCGTTGTGTTCTGTGCCAGTGCCTTGTGGCGAAATGTAAGATGCCAGCACTGCCCGGCCACTACAGCTGTAGCGCGGACACTGGCGCAGACTGTGGCGTAACGGCGGTCCAGGCACCGACATTTGCTAATAATAGCCGTTGGATAGGCGTATGCAGTAACAAACAACAGCCTTGTCCGACATCAAAGACGGTAAAAATAGCAGCTTGCGTGGACAATGTTTTTCTATTCTTTTTCTTTCTTATTTTTTTGTGCAGTCTTGCTTCCATTCAGAACAAAAGTATGTCGGTCGGCCGAAGGACGTGCACAGTTGTAATTACGTAGTAATTACAGGTCATCTCACCAGAGACCGTGAGACTGCTCAGCTTACACGCATTGAACGTGGTGGGCATTTTTGTCTCATCCTCTTCCAAGTCAGCACAATGACCTTTTTCTCTTTTCACTTTTTTCTGGGTTTGGGAATAATACCTGGTACTGTAAAATAAGAGTAATCCACAAACGGAACGATCGCCACGACGACGGAGGCACTACTATTCCCCCTTTGCATCCTTCTGTTCCTTGCGGATTTCATTGCAACATGGATACACTTGCACGGTCTGGGGACTGCAGCATAATACTCCTCAAGTCTGTCTACGTCGTAATGAAAGGAGCGTCCCGCAGTTCATTGTGTTGGCTGTCACCGGGGTCCGTTTCCGCTTCAAACTCCAACATCACTGTTGGTCCTTGGCAATGCGACGTGATGTACAATTTCAGCCACACGTCATATTTTCGGCGGTGTCTGCAGTTGTGCTGAGGAACTACATACGGAGTATTTTAGGCTGCACTGCCAGACATGACCGTGCATTTGCTCCATAAGCTGTAATGCCTCCGTCTCCCTCCCCGACTGCCTCAGCCACGCCAAGGGGCGCCGGCCAGGAATTGTTCCTTTTCGACCGTGTCCACTTGTCCCACTCCCTGAAAACGATCTCCACTGAATTGACCCGAGCTTTGCTCAAACATGATGGAGCTTGACTCTTTCCAGCGTGGTCGCGCGAGATTAGCGTGCAGGCGACGTGGTGATTATGGGGGGAAGGACCCTTGGCAGTGCCTTCTGGAGTGTAAACCATGCAAACGAATAAGCAACGACATGACCTCATTCCAAGAACCTGCTTGGCGTCGTACAGCAGGAACAACTACCATGAAGAAAACGAAAAGAAAAACCCCCAGACTACACGGAAGTTGTGTTTCAGAGG
This sequence comes from Sporothrix schenckii 1099-18, assembly GCF_000961545.1. NCBI lineage: Eukaryota > Fungi > Ascomycota > Sordariomycetes > Ophiostomatales > Ophiostomataceae > Sporothrix > Sporothrix schenckii. The sequence continues at coordinate 4,821,213 of NW_015971148.1, forward strand.
CAGCCTAGACCGCCTAGAACAGGTGAGAAGGAACAGGAGACCGTGCACTAAGATGAAAGCAGGAACCCGGAAACCCGGAAAGACGGAAACCAGGCCAAACCAGGAAACCAAGAGAAGCCCCGGACGGATCCCCTGTTTGTTGAAATTAGGAGGACTGCTGATGGTTTAACTTTGTTTGCTTTATGGTTCTTATGCCGATCGCTGTATTTGGCAGTAGAGAGCACAGCAGACGAATACAGACTCCATATTGTCCTGTCTATATAAACAGACTGTCCTGTTGCCCAAAACTTGGCATTCTCATCTTTCCCTTCACCAAGATACCCAGCCCAACTACCTATATTGCCTTTTCAGACTCTCTGCCTACAGGATATACCAACCCTCTCCAATACAAACCACTTCTACTTCCTCTCCACTCACCACACAACCGCCATCATGCGTGCCGCCACCACCTTCGTCTTCGCCCTCGCCGCTGCCTCCGGCGCCCAGGCTGACATTATCGGCGACATCACCCGCGGCGTCGTCTCGGCCGTGACCGACGTCACCCACGGCGTTGTCTCGGCCGCAACCGACGTCGCCAGCCACGCCGTCTCGGCCGGCAACGACGCCGCCAGCCGCGCCACCTCCGTCTTTGGCGACATCACCTCGGCCGCGCACTCCGTCGCCACGGACATTGCCAGCGGCGTCGAGTCGCGCGCCAGCGAGGCCCGCAAGAGCGCCACGGGCGTCACGGGCAACGGCAGCACCACGGCCACGCGCACCACGGGCGCTGCCAACAACACCAGCACGCGCACGTCGGCCAGTGCGTCGCCCACGGCCGGCACGGACAAGAACGCCGGCGGTCACAACATGCCCCTGACGGGCATCAGTGCGGCGGCCCTGGTGATTGTCCTGGGCGCTGCTGCTGTCCTGTAAGGAGGAAACGGAGAATATTCGGAAAATGGTTGGAGAATCGTCGAATCAGGATGATGAATTTGGACAAGTCGTCATCTTGGAAACTGCCAAGGTCCACAAAATGTATATAGCGTGTCGTGTATAAGATTGCTTAAGCGCTCATAATAATCAATGTTTTACAAGACGCCAAAGAACAAAAAGATGCTGCCTTATGTACGGCGGAGTGACGTTGGTGATACCTATTGAAGGGAGGAAATGTAGATTGAATAAGACTATGAATAAAAAAGGACACAAAAAGCGACTATAAACCGCCGCTTGAGACCAGGTAGTATTTGCAAAACATCCACATAAATAACCTCAAAAGATGCTTAAACGGTCGATACGGTCAATACGGTCATACGATCGTAATGCGTTGCTTCCATCTACTCAATTCACACTTGGGCCTATGATATCCTATAAACTACGTCCAGTCTTTTCCATTCTCTCCGAGTTGGTACATATAACCACGTACCCAACACTCACTCCGCCCCCCACGCATCGTGCGGTGCAATGCTGCCATATTGGCTGGACGACTGCTCATTTTGGCCAGCCGGGCGACCTTGCTCTTCATCCACAGTCTCGCCGTTGCTGTTGTTCTCGTGGCCATGGCCATTGCCGGTGTCGCCTCCCTCCCCATTCGGCCGTTCATCCGCGTTGTTGTCGATTTCGTAGACATAACCTCCATTCGGCGAATGGTGTGCGTCGTGGCCGTCTCCTGGCCCATTGTCTTCATGCCCAGCGCCCAGGAGCGGCTGGCGAACGCCGTCGTTGTTGTCGTTGTTGTCGTTGTTGTTCCCTTCCCTTTGCCAGGCGCCGCCGGCCGCAAACGGCAGCAAGAGCCGCGTCCAGCCGCTCTCCGACGGTGATGCCTGTCTGTTTCTGTGTCGCTGGCTCTGTTGCTGCTGCCGCTGCCGAAGCGCGGCCGCCACCCACGGCGCCGCAAAGTACAGCACCGCCTGCAGCAGCAGCACGCCCGCTGCCAAGCCGCCCTCGACGCCCGTCGTTCTCTCCAGAGCCGCCGTCCACGGTGCCGCGCACGCCTGCGTCCGACCAAACCGCTCGGCACAGGCCGCGCCGCCGTGGCCAATGTCTTCGGCAAACGGCCACGCGCGGTCCCGCACCGAATTGAAGCCGCAGCAGTCGAGGGCGTCCTGGATGCGGCGCACGACGGCTGCGTTCTTGGTGGCAAACAGGTGCTGCCAGGCGGTGCCCACCACACACGCGCGGATTGCCGACGGGGCCGAGCGCTCCAAGAACAAGACGGCCAGGACAACCGCCAACAAAAACTGGCCGGCATTTAGGGCCTGCACGAGGCTGGCGACGAGCAGTGGCCGACGCCGGGCGAAACGGAGGACTCGGCCGCTGCTGTTGTTGTTGTTATTGGTCCCGTCATCGACAGCCAAGGCCGCCGGCAGGACGACTGTGTTGGCAAAACTGACGACGGGAAGAACGATGGCGAGGACGGTCAGGGCCGGGGAGAGGGGCAGAGCGAGGGCCGTGGCATGGACATGTTCGTAGCTGAAGCATACACTCAGTCACTGTTTTGTAAATGTGTTAAGAACGATGGGGCAGTTGCAACGTACATGGCGACACCAAAGAGAAGAATGAGAAGCTGTCACAGTCAGCATCATCTGTACGGCATCACCAAGGATAGAAAGACCCTGCACAGGCGTACCACCGGGTATAGGTAAAGCCAGGACCAGGCAGACATGGTGTTGAGTCCCCTAGTGCCGATTGTGGATGTTGATGTGTCAGTCGTGATACTTGATATTAGATAAAGTCGAGCCTCTAAAAGGACTGTTGTTTTTGCCTTGGATGCAAGATTTCTTTCGGTGAAGAAGAGGGCGAGCTCATAACAGAAAAGATGAGGGCAAAACATGAATGCCAGAGCGAGGGGCTGGCAAGACAGAATAAACCCCTCCAAACAGCACATCACGTGGCGATGCAACAAACGGAATCGGGAATGTGCAGAAATGCAGATATCAAAATTAAGAAGTTTGGCATGGACGGCCTCAAAGCCATCATTTGTGCGCACAATCACTTTTGTTGCTGTCTTGGGGCTGGAGATTGTGTTGATTCAACCACTGTTAGTGGTACGCTGATACGCTATGAACATGCAGACAATGGCTGTAACAACAGGGAATCGTATTATCACAAGACAAGACATCAAAGGACACGACCTCTTCCCGAGCAATACAATCCAGAAATTCACAAGCAAACACCCAGGACCGAGCAGAGACCAGCCAACCAAGGCAAAAATGCAGCAAATATACATCAGTGGTGTGCAACAATCAAAGAAAATCAAAAACATACAACTTCACAAGACCCCCCCCCTAATGGAACTCCCCGATCCGTGGACCAAAGTAGTCGCCCTTGTCCTTGTCCAGGTACCGCAGCCGGCACGGGTCCAGCTTGCTCTCGCAGCCTTGGTACGAGACAGTGTTGCCCCACCACGAAATCTGGATGCCGGGCCACTGGATGGCAAAGAATATGACGAGGCCGGCGACGGCGATGCCGCTGGACAGGGCCGACGACAGCACAAAGTTGTACTCGGCCCAGAGGCCGGGCCACTTGCGCTTGACGTGCTGCCAGGACAGGTAGGCAAAGGGGACGGCGGGCCAGACGTAGCTGAGGTTGAAGGGGGCCCAGTGGATGGCGCCGGACAACAAGACGACGGGGTGGGCTTGGCGCAGCCAGGAATGGCGGGGGAAGCGGCGCTTGGCGGCCCAGAAGGCGAGGGCGATGGCGAGGCCGAGGGGGAAGCCGAGCAGCAGCAGGGTGTACTGGCCGGCGGGGCCAAAGATTTTGCGGGGGCCGATGGTGCCCCAGAGGACGGAGGCGGTGAAGAAGGAGTTGACCCAGGGGCAGGTGAAGCGGTTGGGGGCGTCCATGGTGCAGACCCCGGGGATGTTGTTCATCTGTGAGCGAGCGAGTGAGCAAAGAAACGAGCAAAGCGAGGAAAGAAAGAAGCGAGCGAAGAGAGGAAACCAAAAAGCGAGCGAAGCGAGGAAAGAAAGAAGCGAGCGAAGAGAGGAAACCAAAAAGCGAGCGAAGCGAGGAAAGAAAGAAGCGAGCGAAGCGAGGACGAAAACCTACCTGAAAGTTCAAAACGGCGGTGCAAACAAAAGTAGACACGAGCGTGGCGGCCATCTGCACGGCAAACGTCTGGCGCGGCGGGATCTTGACGTAGTGGGCGAGCTTGAGGTCGTTGGTAAAGGACAGGGCGTGCGACGCGGTGACCATGCCGTAGGCCTTGAGGTAGTTCATGGCGAGCTGGTTGCCCGGGACGAGGGAGCCGCCGATGAACTCGGCGAGGATGCCGAGGCTGACGTCGATGCCGGTCATGGCGCGGATGACGCCGATGGGGACGATGAAGACGACGCAGAGGCCGAGGCCGTAGAAGACGACGCCGGGGGACGTGTGCGTGGGCCAGAGGGCGACGCCGGCGATGCCGCAGACGGTGGCCAGGACGAGCACGGCGGCGAACCACCACGCGGGGACTTCCGGGTAGCGGGCCATCAGGCGGTTGTGGACGTCCTCGTAGTGCGCGGCGCGGGAGAAGGCGCGGGTGCGGGCGCGGCGCGGGCGGACGAAGCCGACGAGGCTGTCAAAGACGGCGGCAAAGCCCAAGCGGATCTCGTGCCACTGGTAGAGCACGGCGTAGGCGAGGGTGGCGGTGTAGATGGCAAACGAGAAGACGTAGACGTTGATGTTGCCGGCGGACAGAAAGGCCGGGCTGTAGGCGGCGTACTTGGCGGCGTCAAACAGGCCGTCGGCGTCGACGGCACGCGACACGTTGTAGAGGGCGCCGTGGTGGTCAAAGACGCGGTTCGAGTTGAGCGGCAGGTACGCGGCGTTGAAGGCGTTGGCGTACCAGAGGCCCAGGATGACAAAGAGCGAGGCGAAGCTGCCGGCAAACTTGTTGAGCGTCGTGAAGAAGGGCAGCACCAGCGGGTCGCTGCCGTGGTGCAGAATGTTCCAGTCGAACGTGGGCCACGGGTTGAGGCCGAGGCCGTTGTTGAAGCCGACGACGCTGTTGAGGCGCACGCTGCCGGGCGCGATCCACGAGAGCCAGTTGAAGATGCTGAGCGCCTGAAAGAGCACGTTGGGCAGCCAGAAATAGGCAAACATGCAGCCAAAGGCCAGACAAAAGAAGCGCAGCCGCGACGCCGTCGCCACCCATCCCCAGGGCCCGCGGTGGCGCACCTTGCGGTGTGGGTCGCCGTGGAAGGCCGAGTTGAGCGCAATCGTCACGAGGCTCGTCGGCCACACGCAGTAGCTCGGGTACACGAGGAAGCGCCGGCAGATGCCCGCCAGGCCGTAGCCGATAAAGTTGGTGCCCAGCCCGATCAGGATCTGGTACGCGAAGCGCCCCGCGTACCGCTGGTTGAAGAACTGCGGCAGGTACTGCGTCCAGATGATGAGGCTGGTAAAGGGCGGCGCGCCGCCGACGCTCGCCATGATGGTGATGAGCATGTGCTCCTTGGGCGAGAACGGCCCCGGGTTGAGGCTGACACGCGCCCCGGCCACCGTCACGCCCCAGTCCGGCAGCACGCGCGCCGCCGCCGTGCCCAGCGGGTACGCCAGCATCTGCGCAATGTTGGCGCCGACGACAATGGCCGGCTGCCGGATCGAGAAGAGCTGGTTGACAAACGCCAGCAGCACCGCAAACAACAGCCCGATGCACCACGCGCGCACCGTCGACGACGGCATGTTGGGGTCGTCTTCGTTGGTCACGACCGCCCGCACCTGCGGGTACGGGCTGTTGTACGTGATGAGGGCCACTTCGAGCTTGATCTGCGAGAGCGAGAGCGAGGGCGAGAGCGAGGGTGAGAGCGGCTGCGCGTCCTGTGCGCCCGCCCGGACAAACGCCTTGAACGCCTCAATCAGGTCGTGCCGGAAGTTGGGGTCGTGCTCGTGGATCTGGATGATTTTGACAATGCGCTCGCGCGTGTCTTCCAGCGAGTAGGACTCGGCCAGCCGCTTGACCTCGGCGTACTGGTCTTCGTTGACGCCGTACGAGGCCCTGCGGCACATTGTGTTAAAGACTTCCATGTCCGTAATGGATTGCTGGTGCTCCTTTCGCAGCACCGACTTACAGCTCGTTCTCGAGATGGTCAACCGCGGCTTCGTCGACGTCCCCATCGGCCTCAACTTCCACCGTCGTCGTCTGTGCCGCCTTCTTCTCCGATAGGTCAGTCAACAACGACGGTAGAGAGCCGTCGGTCGGCTCGTGGGGCGGGTCATTGATCTCGTGCAAGCCCATGTTGGGCGAAGGATGTGTATACTAAATACAGGCGAAGGAAACAAAGAGACCTGATATCGTAGGCCGTGTTGATTTATTTTATTTTATTTTTATTTTCATCGTATTATTCCTCCTTCGCAGACATGTATCGACGTCTCTCGACGTCTAAATATGTTTCTTCTTCTCCATTGACTTCCCCACAAAGTTCGTTCGAGCCGCACCACCTCGTCGTTCCGCTTCCAGCCTCCGCATCCAGACGGTTCGCCTTTCCATGTCGCGATATTAATCTCCAGATGGAGCTGTCGGACGAGATGAAATCAATACCATGCAAGACAAGCAACAGACAACGACGCGCGGCTCCCTCTGGGTTCTACATAGCATCTAAACGATGGTCCAGGGAACACTATCGACGTGCCATGGTGTAGAAGTACCGAGCCGCAATCCCTCATAAACCCCTCTCGATGAAAGAGGAACGACGTACTCGGCGACTTGGCTGAGGGGAAGCTAGGGAGCAGTGTATGGGAAACATGGAAGCAATAAGGAAGCCCAAGCAGAAACAGAGACGAAGAGACGACAGCTGAGACGGACGGGGCCAAACGCGGAAACAAAACGCGGCTGAGAGCGGAGGATCAGCGGCGCTGACGATATGCCTAAAAAAGAGTAGCATGGACAATAGCAATATTCTACGCGTTATCAATCTCGGGAGGAAACAAGAGATAAACACCGGGCGCCATGTTTCACAGGGAACGTCTACGTGGTCATGCAACGAGTCATGTCAACGCAAGTATCGCAATGGCAATGCAGTACTGGCCTGGGGCTGAGTTGACAGCATTGCCTGTTTTGTTATCGGAATCAGAGTGTGCGAGAAGAGCGACAGTAACATCCCAAAGTGGCCAGTCACGATGCAAACAATACGATCATCAGCGTACTCAGCACGACCTTAATGTACACAGCACGACTCGTATCCAGGCTTGGCGGCTAAACGGTTGGAAGAGATGCAACGTACAACCTGAAAGCTGGTTTGTGCGCCGGAAAAAGGACGATCAGAGTGTACCGGATTAACGGCTTTCAAATTGCGTGTAATAGCATCTGCGAATATACCGCAACAACTGGGTAGCAGAACAATAAACAAATATGCCAATAACGGCTGGTCAGCGGGACGAGCATGCCAACTGGCAGAATATGCAAAAATACAAGATGAGAGCGGCTGCAGAGTCTCCGTTGGGAGATGTCACTGCACAGCTCAAGACGGCAGTGTCTAGAAGCCAGTTGAGAAACATGGCAATTGGACAAGTACGCACTCGTGTGTGCGTTACGGGGTAACTATTCTCGAAGTACACCTGTAAAGAGATAAGAGCAGACATCAGATAAATAAGACAAAGTGCACGACGTGCCTCGGCCATATGGAAAACAGACTGGAACAATCAAAGGTCGACGTTGCAGGCCGTCGTGCCAAGAGGCAGATCTCGGCACAGAGGACGGAAGCGACGGCAGCGTCGTGTCACTAGGAACATTATGGCCTTGGCATGCCGACTGCCGCCAACTCTATCTCGCCTTGTTTCGACGCTCGGAGAATTTCCCCAGATTCGCAGCCGACGCTACATGCAGGCCGAAATTCCGAATTTATGAGATAAGGACTGAGTGAGAGAAAGGCGGGAACTCTGCCAGATATCGTCTGTGGGAGTGTGCAACGCGCTGGCCCTAATCAAACCATGGCAGATGACTTTGCAGATAACTTGCAGTTGCCAGATAGGCAATGCGCGTCGATTCGGACTATAGAGCGGAAGACAATGCCGAGTCGAGGACGGGTTCGTAGATATCGAAAAGGGTCGTTTTAATTATGATGCTTGAAAGATAACGCACGGGGAAATGAATATGGTAGACGGCGCGTGTATCAGTGGGCCACATAATCAACGGCATGTATGGAAGCTGCACCATGAAACAAAGATAGGACTGCATTGTCAAGAGAGAGATACAACGGTAGGAGAGCCCACCTGTGATACTATGTAAGGAGGAAAGTGCCTGCAAGACAACGCTTGGCACTCATCGCATGAGTTCATTCTGTACGCGCGGCATCTTTTCAACATCTTTACGAGTCTGCATGTACCTCTAGTCCCTTCTAACAACAAAGAAGCCATGACAGGACGCAGAAGTAAAATGTGGAGAAGTCGCCCAATATAGTAAGCAAACATTGCCAAAGGACAGACGCCCAGAACTTCAGAAAGAAGACATACGGCAGTGTGCTACTTGTTGGGTATCACCCAAGCCCTTTTTCACCGGTCTCCAAGGAACGTGTAACTGTGTCCATTGCAAAGGCGAGAAAAAGAGGCCAAAGCCGAGCCTGATCTCAAGCACCCCCAGCGCCTAATCGGAAACCTGTCTCAGCACGTTGTGGCGGTTCACTTTCGTTAGTTGGGTTTCCTATAGCTTGGTTTTATGTATGGAAATTTACAGAAAACATGTTTATTACCAACAGCCCGTTTAACAGTAGTATTGAATGTTATACCAAAATTGTCCGTCAGAATTACTATACGTCAAGGAAAAGAGTCCCCAAAGTTCCCATGCCATCCACCGAGATGACTATTGTTCCAGTATGTAGCTGCTGTGTAACCATTTTTCTCGCTGCATTTACATAGAGAGATCACATCGACGTAAGTGTATCTTCAACCTCTGGTAGACTGGCCAGAGAACAGCACTTATCAACACAGCTATTTGCAGGTAACTACGCGAACCTCGACTTTTATACCCTGTTCTGATTTGATCCTTTCACAACATTACGCAAGCCCGTTTCCTTGTTCTTCCTCCTCTCCTTGATACCTCCGAGCCCAGTCGATATATTCGACTCATATTAGCCGGTATAGACGAATGAGAGGGGATGCATACGAACGAAAGGGACATGGACGACCAGTAATCATTGTTTTGCTCCATTACGCCTCGCTATATACCTCTTTTCGTCTTTTTCGTCTGTTATTTCTTTCTGATCCTGCCCTACAACCACTTCCTCCCGCCACATCGCCACAGATCATCATGATGCTGTCCAACACGGCCAGTGGCCTCGCCACGTTGGTGGCCCTCTCTCTCGTCGTTCCCTCCCACGCCCTCCTCCGCTTCGGATGTGCTCAGCTCGTCGTCCAGCGCCTTGATCCCCTCGTCAATCCCGGCCAGGTGCCGTCGGCCCATCTCCACCAGATTATCGGCGGCAACTCGTTCAACGAGACCATGACGCCCCTCGCGCACGACCTGCCCGGCTTGTCGACATGCACAACGTGCCAGTTCGCCGAGGACTTCTCCAACTACTGGACGGCCGTGCTCTTCTTCCGCGCGCGCAACGGCACCTACAAGCGCGTGCCACAGGTGCCCAATCTCGGCTTCGAGGGCACCCGCGGCGGCATGACGGTGTACTACATGCAGGACGCGCTCTTCGACTACGCGCAGGTGTCCAAGGTGACGGCGTTCAAGCCCGGTTTCCGCATGCTCGTCGGCGACGCCAGCTTCCGCACCCGCGCGCAGACACAGCGCTTCCGCCAGCTGACCTACACGTGCCTGGCGCAACGGTCGACGCGCTCGCCCGAGACGCTGGGCTTCCCCACCCGGCCCTGCCCGGCCGGCATCATGGCCAACATCCGCTTCCCCACCTGCTGGGACGGCGTCCACCTGGACTCGCCCTCGCACCAGGACCACGTCGCCTACCCGGCCGAGGGCACCTTTGAGTCCGGCGGCCCCTGCCCCGACACCCACCCCGTGCGCATCCCCCAGCTCATGTACGAGACCATCTGGGACACGTCCGCCTTCAACGACCCGGACCTCTGGCCGCCCGCCAACGCGACCGAGCCGCAGCCCTTTGTCTGGTCCATGGGCGACCGCACGGGCTACGCGACCCACGGCGACTACATGTTTGGCTGGAAAGGCGACGCGCTGCAGCGGGCCATGGACGAGCCGTGCTACGTCAACTGTAAAAACGTAACAACGCAGTCCATTGCGGAGCAGAACAAGTGCTCGGCGCCCGACATCGTCCAGGAGGACATTGACGGATGTAAGTGTTGTGGTCGATGTTTGTTTCCTGTTTGTTTTTTTGTTTATTTTCATTTATACCTCGAGTTACTAACGACACAGGGCTCACTGAGCTTCCAGGCATCAGCAGCAGCAAGATGGCCACGCCCATGCATTGATCAGATGGGGGTTGCAAGTGATGTGTATCGTAGCCAGCATTCTCACTTTTGTTAAATCCATTCATCCGTCGGAACAATAATAGACGAATGTAATCTAAATGATAAGACACAGAACAACTTACCGGCAGTTGTGGCAAGGAAAACGGCCGTGTCGACATGTCCAACGGGTAAAGACAATAAAGGGAACGGCCTCACATTGACCACACAGCTCAACTTGTATCACGACTCCACCAGTTCGTTTGTAAAGCCTATCACATAGAATGTCACAATTCTGTCTGCAGTGTAGACCCAAGAAAACGCAGATGAAGCTGACAACGATTCAAAAAATGCAAGTATGCTGATGAATTATATGTCCCAGAATCTATATAAATAAAAAAAACCAAAAAGATCCCCAATATGCTTTTGATCCCCTTTTGGGTATCCCAACGCCGTTAAAACACAAACCAGTCAATAGTGACGCCGTCTCACATCTAGTAGCCCCGCCGCATACCGCGGTGCTCCAGGCTGCGCACCTTGCGCCGCTCCTTCTTCTTGTCCAGCTTCTTGCGCTTGTCCCGCCCGTACTTTTCCGGCTGCGCCACCGCCTCGATCTTGCGTTTCGTCGCCCGGTGCTGCCGCCGGTCGCGCGTCGCCGCGCCCACCGCCAGCAGGTGCTGCGTGTACGCGGCCGTGCCCAGGCGCGTCTGCAGCACGTCCATGAGCGACTGCGCGCGCAGCTTGAGCTCGTCGTAGCGGGGCGCGAACTGCGGGTCCGCCGAGAAGGGCGGCGGGATGGACGTGTCGGTGAGGTTGCGCAGCGGCCGCAGGACCGCCCGCACACTGACGGGCGACAGCGACGCGAAGTGGGCCGGGTGGCTGGCCTTGCGTCCCGGCACGCTGCAGAAGGCTTCCAGAACAGCCATGGCGGCCGCCTTGGGCACAAGCGACGCGAGCTTGGGCGGTGTCTCGCGGCGGACAATGCGCGCGAGGCGCAGTAGCACGTAGCGTCGGTCAATCGGTCGCCTCTTTTGGGAAGCGGCTGCAGCCTGCTCTTCTTTGTCTTCGGCCTCGTCGTCGCCTACAACCTCGCCCTCATCATCATCAGAGTCGTCGTCGGCCTCTTCCTCACCAGCCTCCTCGTCCTCCTCCGCCTCATCGTCACTCGCATCACTCTCGTCATCGTCCTCCGCCTCGGTGCGAAGGTACTGTCCCAGACGCACCAACATCTTGGCCGCCTCTTCGGCTTCCACAGGATCCACATCGTCCCCGCTGCTGCCCGACAGCACACTCAGACTGCCGCGCACAAGCCGTGACACGGTGTCGTCGTCAAGGGTCATGCCGTAGGTGCCAGCAAACGAAGTGCCGGGCTCGACGTCCACCTTGGCCTTGTCGGCCCGCGCAAAGTCTGCCAGGTACAGCCCGACCAGCTGCATGGCAGCCATGCGTACCGCGTGCGTGCCGTGCCACAGGCACTGCTCAATGCCATTCCACATATCCTCGGCCAGCGCCCGGTCCAGCGCCAGCACGGGGAACTTGGTCACCATGGTCTGCACCGTCTCGAGCGCCGTCGTCAGCAGCTTGCTGTACACCTCGCCGCGGCGCACCTTGTCGGACGCCAGCAGCGCCGTGACGCGCGCAATGACCGCCTGGATGTCCTGCACCTGCGTCGTCGACAGCGCCGGCGACGGCAGGGCCGTCACCGGGATGTCGCTGTTGTCACTGTTGTCGCTATTGGCGCCGTCCTGGCCAAACGACGCAAAGTACACGCCAAACAGCTCGAGGCCCATCTTGAGCGAGCCCAGGTCGGCGCGCGCGTCGGCCGCCAGCCACGCGCGGAACATTTTGAGGAACTCGTTGACGTAGTCGCGCTTGGCCATGGACAGCATTGCTGTGAGCTGCGCGCCTGCCACGCGCCGGCACTTGGCGCTCTCGTCGTTGGCAAGCACCATGACCAGCGGAAGGAAGCTGGCGCCCACAATGTCCTGGACAAAGGGATCGCTGGCCGCTGCCGCGGGTGTGTCGAGCGCCGCCGTGGCCTTGAGGAGCAGCATGTACACAATCTCCATGGCCGACAGCCGGCCGCCCTCGCGTTCGTACTTGAAGTTGGCCACGATGAACTCGAGCTGTCGCTCCCAGCGCTTGCGCCGCTGCGGGTACTCGCGCAAGAACTGGAAGAAGGCCCGCCGCGCCAGATCCCGCGTGTCCTGGTCGTCATTGGTAATCATCACGGTGCCAATGTAGTCGAGAGTGTCGTACACAACCGCCGACTCGATCTTGCGGTCGAGCACGGCGCGCACGAAGTTGAACGTCACGTGGCGGTACAGCGGGTTCGTCAGGTCGTCTTTGAGTTTCGTGAGCAACGCATCAACCGACACGCTGCGCACAGGCACGTCGTCGTGCCGGCTGCGCAGCACCACCGACACGAGCTTGAGTGCCGACTGGGCGAGGTCGCCCGACGTCGTCGTGGCCGTGCTGATCGTCTTGATCGCCTCCTTTGTGCACACCTGGTACAGCCCCGAGAACGCCGTCATGTCCGGGAACGGTACCTTGACGAGCACCACAAGCAACTTGTACGCCGCAATCTTGACCTCCTCCTCGCCGACAAGGACCGCGTCGCCCAGCACCGGAATGAACCCCGATACGTTCTCGGGCGTACGCAGCGAATCGTACTTGCGCAGCACCGTCCGCAGCACGTCGAGGGCAAACTGGATCAGCTTGTACGTGAACTTGCCCGCCTTGCGCTGGCCTGCATTGTTGCGCTCCGTCTTCTGGAACAAGAACTTTTTGATGCGCGGGTCAATCTTTTGTGCCTGGGCCGCCGGCGTGCGGCTGCGGTACACGTCCTGGATGATCTCGTAGCAGAACACGAGTGTCTCGCGCGTCTCGGCCACGGCCGGGTTTTGGGCCAGGCCGGCAGCAATGCGCGCCAGCAGCGTGTCGATCTTGGTGGCAACGTGCTTGGTGATGCGCTCCAGCATCAGCATGTGCAAGGGCTGTACCAGCACGCCGAGCTGGCTAACGGATGTGTTCTTGGCAATGAGCTCGAGCGAGTCCTGGCTCTTGCTCTTCTTGACCTCCTTCATCTTGCTGACGTACTCGTCCGCGTCCTTCTCCTCGCCGACAGCGCCAAATACGTCGTCCATGATGACAGCCATGAGGGGCTCGATGCAGTAGTCGAGATCGCCCTGCGCAAACTGCGGAATCACCGCCAGCAGGAGCGTGTGCACTGTGTACGAAAGCACGTGCAGCTGGTAGCCACGGGTGAGGGCGCCGCGCAGCTCCTTGAGCACGAACCCAAAAGCGCCCGATCCCAGGATCGTGGAAATGCGCGACAGCGTCTCACGCGCCATTTCGCGCGAGTCCCAGTTCTTGCTCCGAAGAATGTGGCACACGTCGGTTAACACACCAGCCAGCCGCTGATCGCGTGTCTCGGACGGGAGCAGGTTGAGCAGCTTGACAAGAATTATGGCGGCAGGAACACGCGCACTGACAGTCTCCTCGTCTTTATCGTGCAAGTGTTCCACGAGCGACGGCGTGAGGTTGTTGAGGATATCGTCGGAGAGCTTCGGAGCCTCGGGGAGAGTGGCTGCGAGACGGCACTTGACAATCGGCGTAACAGGGGCGGTCCGTGCGGTCGGTGTGGTCGGTGATGCGCCATCCATGGCGGTATCCGTATCTTCGTCCTTCTTCTTCTCCGCCGACTGAGCCACTGCGTCGACAACCTTGTCGAGCAGGCGCACAACCTGCTTCTGCAGCTCGGGCTTGGTCTCGATGAACGTGATAAAGCGCCGTAGCATCGCGCGGTACTGGTTCCACTCCAGCGAGTAGGCCAACATTGCAATCGTATTCGTGGCTTGCGCCCCGAGACCCCGGTCGTCGACACCGTCTTCGCGGCCAAAGATAAAGTGCTCGAGGAAGGGGATGAAAAACTGGCTGACATTCTTGCTGCCCAGCGGCAGACGTTTGTTGATGCCCTCGAGCACCTGCATGGCCTGGATCTGTTTGGCGATGGTGGGGTTCAAGATATTGCTGAAGAAGGCACGGTTGGTCTCCTTGTCGTCCTCAGCGTCGCTGGTGTCCTCCATGTTGGCGTCGTCGCCCTCCGCTCCGTCTACCTCGTCGCCTTCCGCGGTTGAGCCAAGCGGGACTAGCGGGGCGAGGTCCGCGACCGGAGGCCAAGCACGCAACGTCGCAATGACAAAGCCAAAGGTGCGCGCAATCTCGCGGCGAACGGTCTCCGAGGCGTCTCGCGCACCTGCATAGATGGCCGGTAGAACAAGCGACGTCAGATAGCCTGTCAGGGCCTTGGCGTCCTCGGTGTCCTCCTTCGGCAGGTGCGTCTTGACGTTCGCAGCATCCGAGACCAGCTTGCACAGGCCGTCCGCCGCGTTGGATGACAGAATGCCGTACTCCTCGTCGACGCGCACAAAGAACAACATGTTGTGCAGGATCGGCAGCCACTGCTGCGCGGTCAAGGGCACAGCACCATCGGCAGGCCGAGCAATGGTACTAAACGCGGCCAGACGACGATCATAGTTGGGCTCGTCGAGCTGGCTCTCGGTGTACGAGTTGAGGTCAAAGCACAGGTCGGCCACGGTCTGGAGTTGCTGGCGGTACGCCACAGCCGCCTTGCCTTTGCCGGTTTGTGCGGCAGCAAAGACGGACAGCACGCGGCACAGCGTCTGGCGATTCTCGCGGTCTTTGAAGAAGGAAAACAGCGAAGAAATGGTTGTGTAGACCTTGTCTTGGAGGGTCGTGTCGGGCTCGGCGCCGTTCTCGCTGTCCAGTTGGATGAAGCGCTCAAGCAGTAGGAGCAGCGAGCCCTTGACGCGCGGGTTGACGCGCCGCGACGGTTGGTTAAGAAGCCAGGTGGCAATGTCGACGAGGCTGCGGACGTGCGTCGTGGCTTGGACCATCGGGGCTAGTGCGACGACGGTGTCGACACAGGCCTCAAGCAGGCCCCGGTTGATCTCGCTGCCGCCTGTGGTGCCGCCATCGGCCGTGGACCGGAGCACGGCGCTGAGGCGCATGAGCGCCGTGTCCATGTTGGGCATGAGTAGGTCGGTGGAGACGGCCTCGTTTGTGGCGGCCAGTTGGACGAGGCTGTTGACGATGCTGAGGGCGTGGATCTTGACAGGATCCTTGGCCTTGGCAGCCAGACTCTCGAGAATTTTGGGGAGCACGCGAGCGTCGACCGACAGGAATAAGACGCACTGTGGCAGCTGCGCCCAGGTGGACAGCAGCTTCCAGGTCCACGACACGCCCTGGGTGGTCTCCTGTGGCAGGCGGTCAATAACGGGGCTAATGACCTCGGTCACGATGGTGTTCCGGAAGGGGACCCAGTTGTAGTCGGGTGCGTTGCGGAAGAGGGCGCAGAGGCAGCGGAGTGCAGCTGTCTTGGCGGCGCGCATGAGGGACGTGTTGGCCGACGACTTGGCAGAATCCTCGTCCTCGTCGGGATCGTCGGCGTTGCCACCGTTTTGTTCGGCAGCAGCCAACGTCGCATTCTGCAGCCCACGACAAGCACAGATCAAACAGTAGAGCGTGGCGTTGACGAGTGAATCGAGGAAGGGCGTCGCGTTGCTGCCCAGCTCGTTGATAATAGGTTCAAGCATGTTGAGTACGCCGACCTGCTTGCGGGCAGACAAGAGCGCATCGTCCTCGCCGTCAAAACTCGAGACACCACCCGCGCTAGGAAAAATGCTTTCACGGAGGTTGGCCTCTTCCCCTTCGCCGTCCAGGATGCGCACACCGTGGAGGTTGCCGAGAGCGACTTGCAGGAAGCCACCAACACCAGCAACGTCCAGGTTGCGGATAACAAATAGACGCGTAGCATGGAGGCCCTGGCGGCCGCTGGCAGCGCCCTTCTTGGAGATCGTGCGGCCATAGAGCAAGCGCAGCAGCACAGGCATCAGGTCAGCACGGTGCTCCGGCAAGATGCCATTGGCGCTATTCTCATCGTCAGACTGCATCAGCAGCGTCAGCTCGTTCTTGAACTTGCTCTCGTCTAGCAGGTTGTCGAGCTGCTCCTTGTACTTGACAACGCTGTCCTGGCGCCAAGCGAGAAGGGCTTTGAGGGCAAGACGCTGGATTTCAATATCGCCGTTGGCCAGCAGCTTGAGAAGAGCATTGTACGCCTTTTCGTGCTGGTAGAGCACCTGGGAATTGGTAAAGAGGGAGAAGACAACGATCAGAGCCTTCTTGTCGGGGAATGACCAGCTGCCAAGTTCGCTGTTGGCAGCCTCGGCGTCAACGTCGGCAT